>NC_133025.1:20000000-21200000 GCF_048771995.1 Taeniopygia guttata | reverse complement strand
CATTGGTTTGATGAGAAGTCTCTGTTGTGAAAATATTTTCTGAACTGGGGGAGGAGGCAGCATTTTTGTGCTGGGGGTTTATAGTACACTAAGTTAGTACCTTGTACTTTTCTGTCTTAATGGCATTCTGTTAGCTCTGAAGCAGGATTCCTGTGCTGTCACCTGTGCAGAAGGAACAAGTCTGCACACGGTATTTTCTGCATGCGTAGTCTTTCTCTGTTTTTATATTTGGAGTTAAACTACTGGTAACAGTGAGAAACTACAGGAAAAATCATAGTGTAGCCAGTTTTATAATATTTTTATCATACTGGGGGTAGGACTAGGTCACCTTTGAAGGTTTCTTTCAACTCAAATCATCCTACAATTTTATATTTTGGCTGTGCTGCCAAAGGATCAGATAAAGGATTATCTGAAGTCTCGTGGTTTCTGGGGTGGTCTTTGTTGCTGAAGAGAATAAAAGATCATTTAAAGGGACTGAAATGAACAGTCTTCCTTGATGTGACAATGCAGTAATTGAACTGCTGGCCAGTGCTCTTGCTGAAAATTAATGTGATATTTTACAGTATTGTAAAGTAACATTTTTTTAGATTACAAATGAAAACCTTTCTTGTATGTATCAACTGTTTTCTAATCAATATAATTTTGGTTTTATATTCTAGTCGGGGCAGTTCACAGAAGATATGATTCCTACAGTAGGCTTCAATATGAGAAAAATAACAAAAGGAAATGTTACCATAAAGGTAGGTGTGCATGTTTGAATTAATACAAAGCAAATAAATAATAGAGTGATTTCGCTTGGAAATATGGAAGACAGGAAATTTATTTTAAACTTATAGCGTTCGTTACCTGTTTTTCTAGCTCCAGACTAAATTCTTGTAAAGTAATAGTAATATATTTCTCTGTTACATTAATCTGTTTGATTTCATTGTATTTCATGCCAGGCACAGGCTTTTTTGCACTTTTTTGATTTAGGAAGGTCATAAAATATGGAGATACTGAGGTAGCTGAGTTGACTTCTGAGGGTGTATCTGTCTGCTCTCTTCTTGTTCCCCTCTCCTCCCAACTGTAAGTGAAATCTGGAGCGACTTGTCTCCTGACTTTGGTATCTCAATGGAGAGTGTGGTTTAGCTCACACGTTAGCTATGCTGAAATAAAACATCTAGCTTAAATTAGTTATCAGAGAACCATCTCTTACAGCTATAGAGACAGACATCAAAATAGAGATAAATCACTCTGGTAGCATTAGGGCACTGTCTGTTGTTTGATTATGAAGGGAGCCCATTTGATTTGTCTCGGTGAAATTCACAACTTCTAGATAAAATTAGATCAAGAGAATCTAGATTTTTGTCTTTACCTTGACTTTTCCCTCCTTTTCCATAATATGTGAGTTCTCCCTCAGTTCTGTAGTTACTCTTCCGCTGGTTCGGTATGACTCCTAAACCACTGATCAAATTCCAGAGGTGCCACAGTCAATAAAAAAGTTACTGCATTCAACCATAGCTGATAAATAATCCACAGGAATAGGAATTTCCATTGTTTTTTATATTCTGCACAGAAGCAATGAGGCCATGATTGATAGAGAGAAAACATCGGCGTAGCTGGAGGGATGCACCAGTGCTGCTGCAGAATTGTCAGATATAGAAGAAAACAGAAAAGTTGTTGATGGTCCATTAAACTAGACAAAAATCTTTTACTAGTAAGCAGTAGTCAAGATAAAGTATTTTTTGAGCCAGGATAGTTTAAGAAGGAACTGAGTAATAGTTTATACCAGGGATGTCTGAGCAAATGATGTTGCAAGGTTAAGTTGTGCAGAGTGGGTGTAGGTAAGTTTCTGTGGAACTGTGCCTTGTTTTACTCTTTGATCTCAAAAGTAATTTTATGTATAGTTGCCGTAATAGAAATTTTAAGAATAAGAAGATAATGCTAACATAATTTATATGTTATTAGTTTCAAAAACCATATTTAATTTGGAAGCCAGTCTGCATAGAAAGAAATCTTGACTCATTCTCACAGTGTCTCTTCTACAACAGCATTTAGTGCAAAGAAGGGGTGTTGAGGAATATGACTCTTAGGCATAGATGCTTATTTCCTTCAGAGTATGTCAGGGTAAACTACTTGTATGTCACTATTCCTGTATCTAGGTTAAAATCTTACAGGTTATTGCTAGATAAGGTTTCCAAAATTTTTTTACTTTGAGGAAAATGACAATCTTTTGATAAGTTGATGACTCAAGAATGATGAGGTGCCTCTTGCAAGAATCCTTTTATAAACTATTTGCAACACAGTAACAAGAACACACAGTAAAATTTTCTTTGGCTTTTTTATCCCAACAAAACAGGTAACCATTATACTAGAAATATTATTATATTCAATTGTCAGCTATTAAAATTAATAGATAAAGTGGTATTGTACTAAACCCATTAAGTTTGTTAAACGTGACAGGAATGATGTTTATACTAAGCAAAGACCTGACATTTTTCCAAGGTTTCAGGGGACACTACAAAACAGAATTAATTAAACTTACTATAAAGTTGAGGCTGAGAAGTCATCTGGGTCAAAAAGTCATCAAGTGAAAAATTTGCATTCTAGAAGTAATAGGATTGATCACTTTTGGAAAAGTAAGTTGAAAACCCAGCAATTAGGTGATACTAATCCTTTATCTGTTTTTTGCCCTATTTTGGTGTAGGCCACTAAGTAGGAAGTACTATGCTAGGGCAGTGTCAATGCCTGTATTCTTCAGTTCCATCTGCGGATTCTGTACAATTCCAGAAGGCAGAAAGAACTGAAACCCATGGTCTTCTTTCCTTTCTTCTGATTTTGGCAGTCATTTCCAAAGGCTGGTAGATTTATTCTCATTTTTAGTCTCTGATCTTAATGTGTAAATGTATGGTCATTGGCATGTGTGTGTGTATGCGAATTTATCTGAACCACACTAAAAGAAAAACACTGATTATTTATTCAAGTCAAAACATTTTGTAGGAAGATGCCAGTTTCAGATGTTCTTGAATTGAAGCTAAACCTGTTTAGAAAGGTATGGCTGTCAGCTTCAACTGTGAATTATCAATTTTTGACTTACCAATATGTTTAATAATGTGTCACCTATTATTTCCAAGAACAGAAGGCAGTAAAGGAAAGATTTTACCACATGGTGTTTGAAATCTAAGCAGGGAGCTTTATATTTTGAGGTTGTGGTTGAGGTATTGAAGTGCAGGATGATTTCCAGCATCAAAGTATTTTATGTACTACAATGTAGGGATCTGCTAGAACTATTCTATTGAAGTTCATTACAAAATTGATCTTTTTTTTTTTTTTTTTTCCCCTGACAAAAATATCTGACTGAATTGGTTTGAGATTTTAATTCCAAACAAGTTTTGCTGTTTGGTGAGTGATTTGATTTTGACAGTTTTTCCATTTTTTGGATCTGCTTAGTATTAGCTGTCCTTTTGCTTAGGTCAGATTTACTGTTCAACAAGCTAGACTGCAGTTAATAAAATTTACTTTAACAAGCCAAGTTTCAAGAACCTTAGAAGACTTCAATCGTGAACTGCTATTTGAAGTGATTGGGAGCCTCCAGCTAAGCAACCTTTGGTTATTGCAGCGATGGTCTTAGGAGTGGAGAGTGGCCTGTGGTCACCCCAGCTGTCACCACTAGATGCCGGTGTCCCTCCACCACACCCTGCACAGCCTGGCTGCAGGAGAGCAAACTGAGCTTCTGGCTGCTTGCACTTTGCTCTGATGTGGCAGAGAGGCAGGAGAAGGATGCCAGCTCTGTGCATTCCTTTGCCAGCTTCCTTTGTTGCAGCACTCCTGCTGTGGACAGTAGCGTTTTCAGGTCTCTACACATCCTCATAGAAGCAGAATCTTCCTGCTTTGTAATGCTTCCTCCTACTATTCAGGTTATATTGCCTGTCATATTGTAATTTCAAATGTCATGCAGTATTACAAGCCTATGTGTGTACTCTGAGTGTAGCTCCAGCAGTGTTTCAGCACATGCTAGCTATTCTGTATGACTTGTATCACTCTGAAGAAGCTGTGCTGTGTCTGGCCTGATTTCAAGTCAAAGTGGTTATTTCTGTAAAAAAAGAATTTTTGCTGGATGTCCCAGTGTTAATGATAGTTATCTGTAAGGAAGAGCTGTACTGGTGGTTCAAAAGGGCTGTGATCCACAGCAGGAAGCCCAGTTACTAGTCCTAAATCCCAGGGATTAGTGTGCTTAGTGTGTTCATTAGTGACCTGGGTGATGGGACAGGGTGCACCTTCAACAAGGTTGCTGGTACTACAAAACTGGGAAGAGTGGCTGGTGCAGCGGAGGGTTCTGCTGCCATTCAGAAGGACCTTGACAGGCTAGAGAAGTGGATTGGTAGGACCCTTAGGAAGTTAAGGAAGTATAAAGACTGTGGATTTGTGTCCTGTTCAAAATCCACCTGTTGATCCTTCTAGCATTATATTTTGTGTCTTCGATAAAATAGCAAATAGCCCCTGCTCACTTAGAAATACTCCTTCCCATTGAAATGCCTCTGTGCTTGTTGTCAAGAGTTGAAGATACTTTGTTGACGTTTTCTGTTGCAATTCTATTTCCAGTTCTTCAGTGAAAGTATTATGATTAAATTGTGAACATTGAAATGCACATAAAGCTTTTTTCTTTTATCTGATGTGATTAAAATGCCTAAATGCTATGTTTAAAAGTTGGACTTTATCACCAGTGAGGAGGGAGAGCAGAGTTCTTTAAAGGGCCAAGACTGATTTCAAAGAACATACTGTTCTCGGAAATACTGCCTGCAGAAAAGAATGTGTAACCACATTGCACACTTTTTTTGACTCTCAGAGCAACTATGAAGGGCAATATCCAATATATAGGATAATAAGTAGTAAGTATTCTAAAGTAGTAAGATATTCTAACTTCCATATTAAGTTACGTGGCTGGTAGGTACTACAGGTTAGGCTGTGTAGATTTGGATATACAGGGCAATTTATTAAAAAGTTTAAGGTTATTAGGTTTTTTTATTCTTCTGTTTATTAGGTAAAAAAGATGGTTATTTTTGGTTGGAGATTTCGGTCTAGAATAAGTGGTTGTTTAGGATTTGTGCCTCGTGAGCTCAACCAGCTGGTGAGTAACCCAGCCTGAGCCAGTTGTCTGAACTTGCTGGGGACCAGTGGGTGCTTTGCAAGAATGCTTCCCCAGGTAGGCAAGGTGGTTGAAACAAGCAGAACAATTTCTTGCTGTTGGTACCCTCTGAGCACTTCAGTAGGCAAAGAGAAATTTTGGTCATCTGAATTAAATTAATAAATGTTAGCTATTTGAAGTTGTCCTATGCTTTCCAGTTGCTCCCTATTACACACTGAGTTGGCTCTGAGTGCAATGACTGCTGTGTATGTGCGAACTCATTGGTCACATCTTAGGCTTCTCTGTGTACACTGTGGTGGTGGATGTTACTTGTGCTGCCTTATTCTGTCATAATACTCCTCTTTGCTTAACAAATTCCTCAACTGTTTGTTGAGTTCAAATATTTGTAGTGTTGGATTCATCTTGCAGGTTAAGATATCTGCATGTAAACAGCTATGTCTGCAGTGAGGCTTCAGTTCTTGTAATAATAGTCAGAGGAGCTGTAGTCAGTACTGTCAAGCCCAGAGCATAATTCTGTCATCCTAAATAAGATGTTATATGTGATCACTGAAAGGCTGTCTAGACTTTGCTGACTACTGTCAGATTGTAGGTACTGAGCCCACACACTGACATCAAGATAGAAATTTGTCATTGTAATCTCTGTCCATAAGAAGTCTCCTACCCAGCATGTCTGAAAAAAAGCCATGTAACATGATATGTAGAAAACACTTTTTCTGCAACTTTCTCATGAACCATCAAGCCTTCCTACAATATTAACTAATTTGAAGAAACACAGCTAGAGTGTTAATGAACCTTCTTGTAATTGAAAACTTTAAAAAATCTTTGAATCTATTAATGTGCATTTTTGCTCAACTCTCATGATAGAGCTCTGTGCAAAAGAAAAGGATCTGCTCCTTAAACACAGATGGTCTTAAGATGGAGCCTTAGGTCTTCCTAGAAAATTGGAAAAAGATAAATCCAAAGTTTCCACTTTTAGAAGAATTTGCTATATCTCATGTAAGTACATGGTTAACAGTGGTGATCTAGTTTACAGACTAACACATTGCACTGATTAATGACAGTGTAGACCTGCAAGCACAATAAAAATTACTACACTATAGAAGTAGATAGGAATGAATAAAACAGATTAAAATGCAGTACCAACAAGATGTGTGTCTTTGAGATTGAGCATGAACATAAAATCCTTGAGATTTTAATCTCCTGTGAGGCAGTGGTACTGGGTATCAAAGAAACTTTCTCTCAGTTTGGTCATTCTGTAATCTTTTCCTAATTATTAAAATCACAATTTTATCAATTAGGATAAAATGACCTTTTAAATATTATGAAACTTTTCTTCCTGAAGGGCCAGTAAAAGCCATGGGAGAAATTTGAATACCAGCCTCTTTTTAAAAACAACCAGACAAACTTTTTGTAGCTAGCTGTATGTTCAGCTGTTAAGGTTTAGTCTCCTGCCTGTCCCCATTCATACCCAGAACATACCTGTGTATTAAATACTGGGATGCAAAAATAGTTGATACACAAAACATGCAAGGCTCATGCAAGAAAACTTCTTTAACACTAAGATCTCTTGCCTTTCCTTCATGGGTACCTATTGTATTCTCACAGTTCTGTCTGTTCAGTTGTGTTCTGTGAAAATGGTTTGTTGCAACAGTTTGTATTTTGAATTAAGTAGTTAACTCTTTCATTGGCTATTCACTATAATAAAGAGTATTAGAAAGTTACTATTAAAACCATTTTGATTTCAGAGGGAAAGAGGTGAGTATTTATTTTGCATTTAATGCATTTATTTATTTTCATATTTCAGATAATTATTACTGTATTGATATAAACTTGGTTCTAAAGCGCTGTTGAAAACACCTAGTCTATATTGTGTCCTTCATGTTGTACTTTAATGAATAGCTGTAAGCCTGATTAGGGAAACTGACTGGAAATGACTTATCTTTCCATTGTTTCAAGGTGACTTTTTCTCCTAATGAGAGTAATCTTGTTCTGCAGTGCAATTTAATACTGCAAGGTATAGTATATCATCAAGCAAGGACAAACTCAGTATTTTTTATCTTGTATTTATTTTGTGATTAGTCCAGGCTACATCATCTTTTAGATTTTCATGGCTATCAACATTCCAAAAGTCTAATCTGACTACTAGCCTGCCCTATCATCTTTCCTTTTTTTTTTCCTCTGGTCTACCAAGAAAATAATTTAGTTTCTTTTTCAAGACACACAGATGTGCACCAGATGGCTTTGGATAGTTTCAAGGTCTTTATGAGTTATTGGAGTAATTAGTATTGGTATAAGTTTTGTCACCGAACGATAATGCTGGATACTCCTTAAGATCAAGCTTTTAAAGTATAAAGATTTATTTTACCAAGACCTTTGATACAGTGCTTCAAATGTCAGTACAGATATTAACTGATACACACTTCATGGTGAGAAGCTCTTTCATGTGTAAAATTTTTGATCTTATTCAGGGCATCAAAAGGTACTCTACATTTAGGTGATACAATAGTTTTATGTTGGAAGGAGTGTTAAGATAACAATCAGGGAATTATTTTAATGGTGAATTGGGAAATACTTATTTCTAAAATATGAATATAGGATATTGAAAATTATATAAAAATTGATACATAAAAATGATTTACAGGCTGTGAAATTCAAAAAATAGTGGATATTAATTGAAAAAGGCCTTATTCCATGGGTCTGTGAAGTCTTGCTCTTTTGTGTAAAGCTTTGTTGCCATAGAAGGCTTAATTTGGATTTATAGTGTAAATGTGAAGACAAGTCTTAAAAAAATTTATTTCTGTATATATTACTTCCAAATTTAATTTCTTCTGTTATACATATGCCCCTAGATCTGGTATACAGTATATATTGTTTTGATAGCTAAATCTTCTTAAAATAAGAAATAATTACTTCTCTTTGTCCTTGGCAGAGGACAATTCCATTACTTTTATTTTTCAGTATTCATCACTGTATTACACTGTCACATGTAACACAGCTGTCTTTGGATGTAGCTGTAAAAGATACATTATCATGCGGCCCTGGCCTGCATGATGTATATATGTTACCTGGTACTTAGATCTGAGGAACAGTTTGGAAACAAAGATACTGTCATCCACCAAAAATGCCAGGTTTTTTGGAAGTAAAGCAGACTACATAACTCTACAGAAAAATAATGTGTTGATGTTTTAACAAATTCAGGAATTCCATGGGGTTGCTGGGCACTAATCACATGTGTAAGTATTTATAGGATTTGAACTTCTGTAACATGATAAGCAGAATTTGAGCTTTCTTCAAGAAACACTGCTTAATCACTTCAGGCCTACCTATACTAGTGTTTCCTTTCTGATTAATTTATCCATGTGTCTTTTAAAGCACATTTGTTGAACCAGTGGGAGAACTGTGGAGGTACTGAATTTTCTTGGAGTGTGGAGTATCATCCCTTATGTGGATTCAGTGTGCTCTCTGACCAACTCTTGGTTTATTTACTATCTGTCTTTATCTGGTTAACTTAGGTGTCCCTAGCCGCATTAAATATTAACCTGCATAACTGTTTCATACAATGATTATACTGTTTTTTGTTTTGAGACTGTGCATTTGCAATAATTCACTTCAGTTCAGTATCTGAGTAAGACTTTTCTTTCAGTGAGTCGGAAAAGGTAACGTTCTCCAAAAGAGCATTTGGAGCTTTTAGTGTCACAGGCCTGACATACTCTGTGAATGTGCATGTCCCTGCCCATTAGGTAGAATGGGCCAAGAAGACCATTTAATAAAATTTTGGAATTGGCAATACCACCTCCGTGCTGCATGTAAGAGTAAATTTATTCTGTTGGGTTAGTGCTATGTAGTTAAAAACAATTTTAACATTAAGAGGTTGTAGTGTTCTTACCTTTTCAGGTGTGGGATATTGGAGGACAGCCAAGGTTTCGAAGCATGTGGGAGCGTTATTGCAGAGGAGTCAATGCAGTTGTGTAAGTTTTCTTTTGTATGTCCATAGAAAATGTACTTTGTAATATATATTACTATAAAATTAGGTATTACATTTTATTATGCATAAAGAAAATAGTTTCTTTTCTTCTGTCCACCTCCATCACATAAGAAGACCCAGTACAATTAAAGTAGTGTTTTGCACATGCAGCAACCCAGACAGCTGAGTAATTGCATATTCCAGGCCATTTTTTCCCCACAGGCTATATTTAACAGCCTAAATCTGTTATCTTCCTATATCAATAAATGCAGGGTTTATACAACTTTGGCTTTTTCTAATGCTCTTGTCAATATCAAACGTTTGTCACGTTTCAGATGTTTTAATGCAAATTTTTGCAGCTAATGGTCAATACCATGAATTACTCTTCTTTGTTGCAGTTACATGGTGGATGCAGCAGACTTAGAAAAAGTAGAAGCTTCAAAGAATGAGCTTCACAGTTTGATAGATAAGCCACAGCTGCATGGAATTCCAGTAAGTACTTTCATTATTATTCTTACCTCAATGTTGACAGTGTGGTCTAAATCCTCCTGAGTTGGTTTCTCTGGTCTCTTAAAAATACTAGGTTATATATATGTTGCAGCCTTGATACATTGAGCATGCTTAGAAAAATTACTGTGATTTTTTTTTTTTTTCATAGTAGTCAGCAACTCGGGAGCACTTCTTTGTGTTTGTACATTTTCTTGTCTAAAAGTCAGAATAGAGTTCGAAAAATTGTGTTTTCACATGTGGCATTATCAGACAGTAATTGCTTCCAGTCATTCCCTTGTTGGCTGGGTTTCAGCCAGTGACCCAGGTATGTTTCTGGCAGTTATTTTATGGCATGTGAGATCAGTATTTCTGCAGGCTGGCAGACAGTAACATCAAGTGGTGTCCTCTGCCTCCACAGATTGTGTAGGAGCTTTTTTTATTTGTCCTGACTTTTTCTTGACTTAGTATTTCAAGCTAAATTGTGTGGAAAAAATGCAAATATGCATCTGTTCTCCAGTTGGAAGTGTCAAAGAATAGTGTATTCATCTGAAATTATAATGAGGAATATGAAGGTGAAGACTAATGTTGTTTATTTAAATGTAATCTGCCGATTTAGGAATCAGGTTGTCTTTGGTCTTTCTGTTGACACCACCAAACAAGAGTTCATATCTTGATTATAAGAAAGAAAAGAGTCCTAAATACAAATGAGAAAGAAGTTACTCACAACTTGATGGCTCTTCCTTGGTCCCTTTTTTGTAAGCAGTCATTTGGACACTTGGCCTCTACAAGTAAGTAAAGTTACCTGAGGGTGAGTGGACAGTGTAAGGACTTAAAGAACACAACTGAAATGTGTCAAAACACTGTCAAAGCCAAAGAAGGGACTTTCCATAAGATAAGCCACCACATCAGGAACTTGAGACATTGCCACAGTAGGCAGGAGATGATTCCAGGCCTAATGGAGCTGAAGGTTTAGTTAGCATCTGGACATGCTAGCCATCCAGACATTGCCACTGTGGCAGACTGCGGAAAAGGAAGTACACATGCCATCAGTTATGGGAGTGGCATCTACACCCCATGGATACCTGGGACTTGGTCTGTATAAAAATGGTACCTCCAGTATTTCCTCTTTCTCTCCCTCCTTTCCTCCCACTATTCTCAAAGGAGAGTTTTTCAAGTGATTCACCATCTTTTTTATAAGGTTTGCTATTTTTGTGGTGATTTTGTATGTTAATTATCTGTTGAACAAATCCTACAAAAGTCGACAGTTACGCTGTTTATGGGGAGTGACATTGCCTGTCCTTTGCACTTTCTTTGCGTGCTTTTTTGCTTCTTACTCTTACTGAAATGATTGGTTACTCATATCTTCAGTAGTGTTTAATTAAGTTCCTTGCCTCTTATATGTTATAATATCAGATTCCAAATGCCCAGGCAGACCTACACAGTAATTTCCAAGGTGCAGTGATGTATTTTTTACTTACTTTTATTTCATATGTAGTAATTAGTATTGAACTTCCTTCAATTTATTGTGCTCAAGATTTGGCACTATGGATTTTAGAGCAACTTTATTAAATCTAGACTCTAGATTACTGCAAGTAATGAGTTTAATGTGTTCCAGATTCATGGGATATAATGGGAGAGTCTTGACTTAGAATTGTAGCACATCTGGAAAACAATAATGCAGTCATAACTAGAAAAACCTTCCATTGCTTACTTTATCTTAGAATGTGCTCAACCCATTTATCTGACCTTCATTTATACTTGAAGCCTTAAAAAAGATACAGAATCTATTCAGTAAATTTTCTGCATTTCTTGGACTTAATTCCTAATGGCTGCCGATGCTCAAATTGGAGAGAGAGGTGGCTGGTGCTTAGGTGATACTTGCTTCAGAGGCTGAGCTGATCAGTGCATCAGCGTTAAGAAGCAAGGGAGCAAAAAAATGTAGAGAGAATTTTGTCTGGGTCTTTAGGACCAGCCTCTGCTGCTGGGGTCCTACTTTTGATTAACATCAGTGGTCCTCTGAATTGAATATCCGTTGGTGGTTTGAGTGTACCTGATGAGTGCTCTCTTCCACATTTCTTTGAATTTAATCTGGCACCATCCTGTAATGCCACCCAGAATGGAGAGATTCATTTCCAGAGGAGACTTCTAATACTAGCATACCCCAGTTTTCAAAGGGTATTCATCCAGCATCTGGTCCTGGCTAAGAGCAGGATTTCCATGATGTTCCCAAAGTCATTGGTCATTTTGAATATGTCCTCTGTTACTTTCTAAATAGCTGCGAGATCCAGAATGATGCCAACAAAAAGTTACAGACAAAAATAAACTTTTGTTGCTCCTAGATTTAATAGGCATATGAATTGTTTCTTTCAGGTGTTAGTTCTTGGAAATAAACGAGACCTCCCAGGTGCACTGGATGAGAAGCAGTTAATTGAGAAATTGTAAGTAGCTGGGTTTTGTAAAAAGCTAAGAGATACTGTGAAGTTCAATATGTAAGTCAAAATTATTGGTGTTCTATGGCAGTAACTGGTTATAAAAGATGCTATTTTGCATTCTCAGATATTCCACTTGGAGCTCTCCTGGCGCCTGACTTCGTAATCTAGGCTGATAACTGACTGCAGTAGATTTTAATTTCTCTTAATTGTTGCTTGGCTGTGTGAGGTTATTTCAGATAATCCTGTTTTCCCATCACTGAGGATAGAACTGCTGTGGATAGTGAAAGGGTCATTTTGACTTCTTGCAGTACAATGCATTGTCAGTTTAATGCTTGAATGGCATTAGAACAGAACCATATCAATCTAGTGCTGGTAAATTTAAGCAAGTCATTTAAGGTATTTTTGGCATATATCCAAAGCACAACTTAGGGATTACTGAAACTAACAAATTGATGCACAGTAAATGTAATTGTAAAGAAAATACACAATTTTGTAAAAATGACCAGTATAGCACTAATTTTGTGAAATAGGATTCATAAGTCACATAATTTCAATTAGTAGAAAGTGAAGTGAGATTTTGCTATAGTAAGGGTGGTCCAAAGACTGGGTTACTAAAGTGGGGCTCACAGAATGGCTGAGGTTGGAAGGAACCTTGAGGTCATCTACCTGCTCAAGCAGTGACTTTTGCCCCTTGGAGCTGCTTGCTCTGGACCATGTCCAGACAGCTTTTGAACATCTCCAAGGATAGAGACTTTGCAGCCTCTCTGGGCAGCCTTTGCTAGTGCTTGGTCACTCTCAGAGGTAAAAAGTGTTTCTGTGTGTTCAGAGAGAGCTTCCTGTGTTTCAATTCATGGCCATTGCCTCTTGTCCCATCACTGGGCTCCATCTTCTTTACAGGCTCCCTTCAGATTTTTGTACACATTAATAAGAAGTTCCCTAAGCCTTTTCTTCTCTAGGCTAAACAGTCCCAGCTCCTCAGCCTTTCTTAGTATGTGAGTTGCTCATTATTTTAGTTGTCCTTTATTGGGCCCCATTCCATAAATTCTTATCCCTCTTGTACTAATGGTCCACAGCTGGTCAGGTACAGCCTTACTGATGCTGAGTAAAAGGGAAAGATCACCTCCTTCAGCCTGCTGGCAGCACTCCTAGTGCACCCCAGAATACCATTAGCATTTTTACCACGCTGCTTGGTCGTGTTCAACCTGGTGACCTGCCAAGACTCCCAGATCCTTTGTTGCAAAGCTACTTTTCCAGACAGTTGGCATCTGACATATCCTGGTGCCTGGGGTTGTTTCTCCCCAGGTGCAGGACTTTGCACTTTCCTTTGTTGAACTGCATGAGGTTCCCTGCCAGCTCTTTTCTCCAGCTTGTGGTGGTCCCTCTGGGTGGCAGCACGACCCGCTGGTGTATCGACCACTCCTCCCAGTTTTCTGTCATCAGCAAACTTGTGCTTTGCCCCATCATTTGCAACAAATAAAGATGTAGAACAGGATTGCACCAGTATTGGTTCTGGTGTACACTGGTGGTCACTGCTTCAGCTTGTCTTTGTGTCACTGATCACCCAGTGTTCAGCCAGTTTTCAGTCCACCTTGCCATTTCTGCATCCAACCCATACTCCCTCAGCTTGTCTGTGGGGATATTATGGAAGGCACTGTCAATGCCTTAATCAAGTCCAGGTGCACAATATCTGTTGTTCTCCTGTCATCTACCAAACTGTAGATTTCATTGTAAAAGGTTATTGAGTTAATCAAACATTATTTCCCTTGTATGAATCCATGCTGACTACTCCTGGTCACCTGCTTGTCTGTCATATGCCTGACATGGATTAGTTGCATCATCACGTTCCCAGGAATCAAGGTGGGGCTGACTGTCATGTACTTCCCTGGGTCATCCTTTTTCTGAAGAGTGACTTTTGCCTTTCTCTGGTCTTAGGCACCTCTCCCAGTTGACATGGTTGCTCAAAGTGGCCTCACAATGACATCAGCCAGTTCCTTTATCACTTGTAGGTGCATCCCACCAGGGCTGATGGATTTCTCCATGTCAAGTTTGCTTATTTATTCCCTGATCAGATCCTCTTCCATCAAGGGTACAACTTCTTTGCTCTTACTCATCATCTCTGGGGCCTGGTGTTTCTGAAGGCTAGTCTTGCCAGCAAAGGCAGCATTTTCATGTCCTTTATAACCAGGTCCCCTGTCTCATTGAGCAATGGGTGCACATTTTCTCTTGTCTTCCATTTGTCACTTTCTAGTTTTCTTTGACATCCCTCATGAGATCCAACTTCACCTGGGCTTTGGCTGAGCTACCGGTGTCTCTGCATTCTTAGACAATGCTTCTTTATTCCTCCCAGGTTACCTGTCTCTGTTTCGACCTTCTGTATGCTTCCTTTTAATTACTGGGTTTTGCCAAGAGCTTATTGTTCATCCACTTAATGTCTTTCAGCGTTTTTTCCAGGCTAGTTAGGATAGATTATTCTTAAATTTGGAGATTAACTTTGAATATTACCTGGGTTTCTTTAGCCCTTCTTTGATACAGGCCTAACTACATGGGACTTTCCCAAGCAGATCCCTGAAGAGGCCAGGTCTGCTCTCCTGAAGTCGAGGAAGGTCCATGTTCAGTTTTCTTCGTTACTACTCTTGTACAGTCTTCAGACTTCTCAGTGCCTTCACTTCCCACCTGCTTCAGGAAAAATTTTGTGCATGTCAGTGTCACTTGTGTGAGGATAAATAAATGAAAAAATAACAAAGTGTTCAGAAGCTCTGAAGGGGGTTGGAGAATTCCCTGAAAGAATTGATTAAGAATCAGTTTCTTCCTAAATGTACAGGCATCCTTTCAGTAGGAGTCAGATGTGATATATTAAGTATGATATAGTAAACACCCTGAAGATAAGTGGTGTGATCATTTGAGCACTGATATTTTATTATGATTTACTGGAGAAAAAACCTCAGAATTCTAAGTGAAAAGAGCAAAAGGTGAATGATAAGATATGGGTAATACTTGGTTGTGACCACAAAACAGTATTTTTAGCTTATGGATTTCTGTGATTATATTTTTCACTATTACACTGGCCTAATGAGAAATTAAAATTTTTGTGAAATGACTTTATAACTTTTTGATCCTTAAAGTTTAAGAAATACGTGATTTTCTGTGTGCAGTAGCATATTTTAAGAAATTAACATCTGAGAACAGAATTGAACCCACTGAGTAAAAAGCAGAAAACATATAATTTAATGGAAATTTCTGTTCTCAGTGTTTATGGGGTTATAACAGTACTTATTGTTTTTGTTTCTGCAGAAACCTTTCAGCTATTCAAGACAGAGAAATCTGTTGCTATTCTATTTCCTGTAAAGAGAAGGATAACATAGGTAAGCTTCTTTTGGTGTCATCAGTGTGTGGTTTGTACTTTGGATTACATCAGGTCTGAACATCTATCTCCACTATATTATTGAAGATCTCAATAGATCTCAAGTTGCATTGAAAGATACTTTGCAAATATTGTATGCCACTGTATTTGTTTCAACACAGAGCTTTGTGTAATTAAAAAAGAAACTTGTAGAAATATTTAATTCCATTAGAAGTTAATTTGACAGGGACCATGGAAAAGTGTATATAAAGCCTGGAGTAATTGAATCCTTTACAAGAAACCTGTGTTACTTTTGAAAAAACAGTAGCTGCATATGAAGGCCTTTCAGTTATTAGGTGATCCCAAAAAAATGTTAGTGTTTTACTCCATACATGGTTTTATTTGGGAAGCAGGTTTTATGAGCATGTGGCAGTTCCTCAAACTGAGGGATGGGTGCTTTTTACAAGTGGAAATGCAATGAGTGTATCCTGTAGTCAGTGAAGATATATCCCCATCAACTTGTCTTCCATCTGCCTTTGCTTTTTGCCTTTTCCTCTTTCTCCTGTCTTCCACTTTCTTGTCCCTTTCCTCTGTCATTTTCTCCCATTCCCTTCCCTCCACAGGGCAGGAGGAAGGGATGAAGCTAGCAGCAGCTGCAGTTGTCTGAGGCCATGCTACCTCTGTGCCACCCTCCTCTGCATGCTGCTGAAACAAGTGGTGCTGGATGGGATGGGATCTAGCCTGGCTAGATATTTATAGCTGCTACGTGAGGAAGCCAGACCTGACAGAAGAGCTGGGCAGCCCTGTAAGGTTTAGCTGAGTGAGAAACTGTGAGAGTGGGAATGGGAAGAAAGCCACTTTCTCTGAGCAGCAGGGGAAATTTCCATCCTACACAGAGAGAACCAGGTAGTGGAGATGGTGAGGAGACTGTACTGTGACACCTGGACTTCAGTGAGCTGGGGGAGAGTTCAGCTGTGTGCAGAGATGTGTTAGGCAGTAAGGGCTTCTCCTGGAAGTGGTGTACATGACTTGGGTATGTTAGTTTGGAGGAGACCAGACCCATGTTTGCTGCAGCTTGGGGTGCAGCTGTTACCTGAGTGAGGGAGATGCACAGAAGATGCTGCTACACTGGGGAAGATTAGACTTCAGGAGATAAGGGCCGTAGAAGACAACACAGAATAATCTCAGTAGTTGAAGGGCAGTGAATATGATTGAGGTTTTTGAAATGCTGTGCTTGATCCTCATCAAATTGGTAAGGCTGCCAATTAGAAGTGGCATTGAGACTGGAAACTAGTAAAAACAGCTTAATTTCTGTAAGAATCATGGAGAAAAATAGATTTTGATCCCAGTCCATTTATCTGGATGCCCTGGAGGAGAAAAGCATGCAACAAAAGGCATGCTAAAATTTGCATGAAACAATGATCATTAATGTAAAACAGTATAGATTACTTACTTGTGGAAGTTCTGGGAGTAGTGATAAAAAAGATTTAAATCCTAGCTGAGACTTGGTCAGGTATCTTCCAGTGTAATATTGTACCTAGAAAGACTAGCCAGGTTCTTGAATGTTTGCCAAAAACAAAATAAAAAATGGGAGCACACTGTGTATACCATTTTGGACTGTAGGCATTGTTGGAGCACCATGTGCCATATTTTGAGGAAGACCTTGAGAGAAGAGGTTGGGCGAGAAGCTGGGGAGACTAAAGGGGTGGCAAGTACCATTTATAAAGACTGTTATGCTAGCTTATTAAAGAGATGAATCTACTAGTCTGTTAAAGACAAGATTGGCAGCTGTCGTCTTCCTCTGTGCTTTTGACTGATGTCAGTGCAGTTGAATGAGATGATACTGGTTTTTCAGTGTGATCTGCAGCCTAGCTAACTGGTCTCATCAGGAGCTATATGTGTAAGGCTGCCAGTTACTGTGTCCTGAGAGACTGTGGAAGATAATTATATAGTTAATAGCTTTGATATAAGTGCAGTGGGTTGCTGTTTTCTGCAGTCTCAAAGCCTAAGCTGGTCTGCAAGGATATTCATGTAGTGCTGTCTTGAACTTAAGACAAATATGGCAACAAATTTCAATTTGAGGGCTAGAGCTGCTGCTGCCCCCTGACATCCTTCCTGCCTTCCTGACAGATGCTACTGCCTTGAGGCAAAAAAATCTAATCTGCTCATGAATCAGTTTGTGAACTGCTGCAGTTTTCAGCTCAATTCATTGGATTGCATTAGGAGGGGTGCCAATTTCAGCTATCAAATTTTAGTCCAATGTTGCATGTCTTTCAGAGACCTTGGACTCCTACAACCTACCTAAATAGCTTCTTAATGTGTTGACAGATCTTTGCCCTTCTCATTTCTTCTGTTTGTGTATTTGCCTTTGTTCTCACTCAGCATTTCATTCTAGTCTGGATTTTACAGTTTGTTTTATGGTCATCTTAAATCTTTGCTTCTTCAACAGTTCCTTATCTATGGCTTAGAGAACTTGATGTCAGTCATTATACTTCAAAAATACAAAATGAACATGATTTATAAACATACAAACATAGCTAGGAAAGTGCCACCTGGAAGTTGACCTTAATGAACTTTAATTATGTGCGAATGAGAACCTGTGGTTTCTGGGTTTTGTTTGGTTGGGGTTTTTGTATTTGTATGAACTTGCTGGTGTTCTGTTGTGCTTCTACAGTCTACAAACAGGCTGTTGAGTTTTTCGTTTTGTTTTATCTATCCTGGCAGACATAACATTACAATGGCTTATTCAGCACTCCAAATCAAGAAACTGTTGAAGAAACTTTTGCTGAAGATAACTCTTCCCCAATCACTTTGACTCCTGTCAGCTATACACACTGAAAAGATAAGGAATGCAACTGTCTACTACCAGGACTCACTCTGGTCATATTTGTTAACAGAAGTAAATCTGACTTGTAACTTGTCTGTCTGTTTTGATTCTTTTTTTTTTTTTTTTTTTTTTTTTTTTTAATCCTGACATTTGTCTGCCTAGGTGAATTCCTGAACGCCTTAATACAAGACTGGAAGAAATCAATTAATTTTTTGAGCTGAAGTGTTTTGAGTTTATGCATGCAAATTGTCAAATACATAGTACTTTTTTTCTAATTTGAAACTGAATAAATTGTGCAGTGGAAACAAATGACTGGTCTTTTTGAATGTAGCATATAATTACACAGATTGTCTTCCCTCTGAACACATGTAGTTAAGTACATTTAATCAATTAAATCAATTAATCAATTAAAACTATAATTAAGTGCTTCTTATTTGAACAAAATGCTGATATTCAGAACACTTTCACATACTCTGGAGAAAAGTTATTTATGAAGTTATGTATCTGTAGTTACTTAGTTTTTCCAGTCACTAATGTGAATTATTCATTTGAATATTCTTTTGGAATTGAAAAATAAAATATTCTAGACAATCTTGTTCTTCTTTATTGGGAAAGGAAAGAGTCTGGAATTGTAGTGGGTATTTTTCTTTCTTAAACAGAGGGTGAAATAGAGAGCAGGTGAGATCACATGCATCTTCTCTGACGTTATTAACCCCCAAACTCATGGATCTCCTAACTATTGTTAATGTAAATGAAATGGTGTTTTTGGACTACTCTGTCCATTCCTGAACCTTTAGAATTTTCAAGTATACAACATAAAATAGCTGGGATCTGAAGTAGGATTGGTCTTTTGAAAACAGACTAAAGAAGCAATTCACTCTTTAAATTTTGATGTTTTCCTAAGATCCTACAGGTACCTTCTTCCAAATGCTTCACTTAAAAAGCACTCTGATGGTAGCTTTTCTCTGAGTATGGAAATTCTATTACATATGGAAAGTTCATATCAAGAAACAGTAGATAGACACTCAATGGCCAAGTGTTTCAAGGGCACTTGCAGATCTCAGAGGGAGAAGTTCAGGCATGGTGTTCTAAAGATGCTGTAAATCCATTGATTGCTATAGTATTGAAAGGGCTGTAAGTCATGTATGCCGTTCTTGCACTTAAGTACATGAACTACAGAAATAGGAACTTTTTTGTCACTTCTGTTTGAGAATACTTTTAAGCTAGTGGCTCTGATAAGCTGCTAAGAGCATACAGCACAGACTTGATAAAATCTTTCTTGAGTGTTGCAGGAATGCTACTGCAGACATGGTAAACGTTATGGCACTTGCTGATATTTGCAGTCTTTCCTGTAGAAATGTGGCTACAGGAGCTCATTGTTCTGTGGTAACATGAAAATAATTTGACTAAGTGCTGAGTGCTCAGTGCATAAATAAGTGGTGGATGCTTCTGAAAGGGGATGATGCATATAACCTTCCAAAACCTGACATGTAATCCATCTAGTGGCAATTTGTATGGTGTAAAAACAGCACTCAGTGGCAAAGGTGGTGAATTTCAAATGCTCTTGTTGCTCACGGAGTTTTGAAGGAGTAGAGCCATTGTAAAATACACTGGAATTGTACTCACTATGTATACAACACATGAGAAGAGCTACTTCTGCACCAGTGATCTCAATATCTTCCCTGTTGTCATGCTTTTTGGTGGTAGTGCCTCATCCTTCAGAACTATCCTGGCATGGAAATTCATGCTTCTGGCATAAGAGCTCCACCTCACTGAATCACTCCTTAATCTGAACCCCTTCTCTCACCCCTTGCCGTGGAAGGTTTGTGGGAGTGGGCACGAATTCTTTGCAAGTTTATTGCTGTTGGTAAGGAAAGCAGTGCTGGCTCAAATCCTTCCCTTGCTTTGCTCAGTGTGGTATTTCTTTGGGAGGTGACCAATGAAGAAACCTTCCTGTGTGTGGTATCATCAAGTATCAGTGCAACCTCGGAACAACCCGTGGAGGGAAGAGGTCAGGTTCCAGATAGGCCAAAGTAATCTTTGGAAGTAAGAGGTGAAAATTAGCAATTTTGTTATTAAAATTATCCTGTTATGCACCATATGCTGATGTTTTTCCTCAACTGTCCTACTATGTGACCTTGTATCCATACCTAAGGCAAATCAGCCCAGGTCTCACTGTTCCCATTTGCAAGAGTCTGTTTTTCAACAATTTGCCTTCAAGTAATTTTTCAGAATGGACTTAGCTGAAGGTGACTGTTTACTGTCACATCCAATAGCTTTATGGGAAAGATGAATTGTTGATGACTGATGGCTATGACATCTTATTTCTGAGACTGTATTGCTGGGAAGGGTTACAAATATGTAGACCACTGGACACATCATTGCACCAAAATTGTTTGGAGAGGTCACAAATATGCCAGCGAGGGAGCCTCTGTGCAGGGAATGTCCACTTGCTTAGGCAGCAATACATAATGCAGTGCCTTGCATGGATCCACACTCGGTGTTTCAGAAGCAGGGAGGGCATGCAGAGACAAGGAGTGAGCACACTGCTTTCTGCTCAGCATTCCAAGAAGGTGACCAAGACAGAGCAGCAGAGGCTGCTGTTGTG
This sequence comes from Taeniopygia guttata, assembly GCF_048771995.1. Classification (NCBI taxonomy): domain Eukaryota; kingdom Metazoa; phylum Chordata; class Aves; order Passeriformes; family Estrildidae; genus Taeniopygia; species Taeniopygia guttata. The sequence continues at coordinate 21,179,215 of NC_133025.1, read as the reverse complement.
CTGTGGCTCTGCTTGGGAGGTGGTGAGTACCCTACTGTGCCCACCCAGCATGTGTGGTGCTGGTAGTCTGATCTACATGCACAGCATCCTCCAGGCTCTGGGAGAAGAGCAGTGCTGGGAGATGTGGACAGCTGAGGAGCTAGGAGTGACCTTCAGTTTAAGCCCAGCTAGAAATCCCACACTCTGAAATGTCAAGAATCCTAAAGCAGCACAAGTGTAACAGGGATACAAGTTTCACTTCCTTTATTTCCTTCTCCAAATGTAGGAACAGTTCTGTCACCCAGGGTTATAAAGGACCACCAGGTGCCAGCCATCTGTTTTACTTCCAGCACATTTTATTTGTGAGTTTTTTCTGCTAGCAATGTAATTCCCCCCCATATTTCTTCTCCATTTGCATTGTATATTGTAGGAGACAATCATGAACATAAAATTTTAGTTAAACTATACTTAAAGAAAACCTCAAAGTCAAGTTTTTAAAAAATGCACTATAAAACTTCTACATTTATTGCAGGGAGCAGTGACACATACATAATTTGTTCCTGAATAAGCTATTTTGTAAGATGCTGTTTTTTCAGTCACCTGAGCAGCATGTTAAATTGAATGCCTCTGTTCTGTGTTTTAGGACAGGGTGTACATAGCAGCTGTCACAAGACTTTTGAGCAAGTGATGGAACATTACAAGAATTGTGTATAGTGACCCCAAAATTTTAAAGTTTGTGAAACAGAATAGACTGTTCTTTTGGCTCAAGTCTCCAGCAAGCCTCTTTTGCCTCTGGCTGTGCCCCAGCCTGGTCAGTGTCACGCACACTGTGATCTGAAAGGGCCAGCTTAGCAAACACTGCCTGACTCAGACCACACTATTATCACTTGGAAGCCTGCAAGGGAGTGGGGTTTGGGAGAAGGGCTGGCTTCTGGCTGTTTTCTGCACTGTGGTTTCCAAGCCAGTTCATTCCTTGGAGTCAGTTACTATCTATCTATACAGTACACCTGTGCAGCATTTGTTCCTATGGATTTGTCTTACTCAAATGCCTTTAAAGAGCAGGACACATTTGTACATTTCTCTTTAAAAATCCCAGGGTACTCTGACTGGAGCCCTAGTATGTCTTCATTATCTGTTTATGCTTGGGACCTAAGAAACAGACATACTCTTTTATGGGGAGTGCTTGTGAATCCAGTCTAGATCTAGAAGTCAACAGCACAGAGTGGTTGGTGGAGGACAAGGTATTGAAATCGACTAAGTATGAGGTGTCCTTACATCCTCCTTACTTCTGGAGAAGGATGGATTTGAGATCTGTGGAGCAATGAATAAGAACAATCATCAGGTGACCTCAAATATGATATGAACAAATTTTATCCCTGGCAAGAGATGGTGTTGCACTGTGCAAATCAAATGATTCATGTCATCGTGGACTACCCATCACTAGTAAACTAAAATAACACATTATTCCAGGCTCTCAGAAGATACAGTCATCTAGAAGCCTCAGGGGCAGGGTAAACTACTTTTGTTTTCCTCCACTGCAGAAGGAATGAGACATCTGTGAGGAGTCATACTCTGTTCCTTGTATCAGCAGATACAAGGACTCCACGACAGACTGCAGATTGGATGCTTTAAGCAGAAGCCTTTCCAGATTACTTGTAACATACTGGCAATGGTGTTACCTTCAAAAGCAGCGAGCTCTGCCTTTCTCGGTTGGCCCCTTGCCACATCAGGCATTTTCTTCTGCAACTCAAACAAGTGACCTGACAGTCCATCCTGGCTGTAACCCTTTTCAGGAGCTGCTGTTTATTTCCAGTCTCTCTACACTTTGCTTCCTGGTAAAATGGGCATAATCCAAAGAGTCTTCTCCGTGCTTAAAATAATCTTGAAAGAAAGAATCATATCCCATTTCTTGAGAACACTGTCTTCATTGCAGCATCAGATACAGGACCCCAAGAATAAAAGGGAATCTGGAACTGGACTAACAAGAAAAGCTGAAGAGGAAATGCAGTCCAATGTGTATGGGCAATGTGAGAAAACATGAGTTTATGGTGTGCTACCATCAGGGATAGTCCCTTCACCAGGCCCCAGTTCTGCAAAGAGCTGGGACAGAGCCAAGCAGAAGACAATGGCAGCCCTTGAGTGCTGCATGCTTGGACAGTGTCCAAGCCCCTCATTTATCCCAACCTTTTCTCTACCTGTGTGGTTATATTTTTCTGGCCCTTTCAGTACTGCCTCTTGCCTTTTCAGGTGTGACTGCTGAGCAGGTCTTCACCAGCTCCTGAGGAAGGGCAGGAAGCTTATGGCACCATGGGGCTGTGGCAACTGAGGGGGTTGGCCATCACCCTCCTCAAGGCTCAATGCTTCCTGAGCCTTGCAGGCCTGATGGCTTGGAAATGAAAAAGGACAGGAGATGTGCAGCTCCTGGCAGCCATCTGTAAGTCTTCACTCTCTACTTGAAAAGGAGGGAGCAGGATAAGGAAGACTACTGCCCTGCTGTACAGTTTCTCTAGGACCTGTTGGGTGCCAGACTCTTTGTGACATGATTAGGTAATCCTCCCTCCTTGCACCTGGAAGTGCACTCATTGTGATGAAGGATAGGATCATATATTGTGTCTGAGAAATTTTGAAGAAGCACAGCTTTTAACAGAGTGGACAGGCAGTCCTGTGACATCCCATGGAACAGACTTTGTCCAGCTGCTGTTGGGATGTGCTGGTGACCTTGGTCCCTCTAGAGATGACTGTCAGCCAGCAGAAGCATTTGGATTTGCACTGAAATAAAACATTGAGAAAGGTTATCCATCTCTGTATAGATTTTCCCAATATCTCTCCGGGGCCATGATAATGTAGACAAGGTGTCCACCCTTTTAATATTTTGGTTTGAGAGCTGCTGCACTAGATGGGTCTACTTTTCATAGACTTTCCATGTTACCAGCACATCCTGTGATGGAGTCAAAGCTCCACTGAGTTGAAGAAATAAGCAAGTGATTTCTCTGTAATCTTTGAACACCTAATCCTTGCTAATGGAGGCAATTTGTTCCTGGTACTCAAAGGTAGTAATTTAGAAAATGCTTTTGTTTTTTGTCTGAGTTGGACCAGATTGCACCTAGTGCATATAATTTTGCAAAATGATCCCCAAGGAGGGTAGCTTGTCTTCCCTTGAGTTTCAAAAACTGAAGCACCGTTATGCATCTATATAGGCAGTATACTTTGTCAGGGTAAGTTATTTACAGATAAGTGCACTTGAAGTAAGTGCATTTCTTAAGCAGCATTGCCTGACTCTTTGCTCATTGTTATCTATAGATTTCAGGGAAAGTATTTTCACTATAGTGGAAAGCAAGTCAATATATTTCCCTAATCCATCCCTCAATGTAAAACCAGACATGTGCACTGCTGGTATTTAAAGTTATTTACCAATTAAAGGACAAGAAATCCAAGTTTGCAGCATGTCACTTAATTTGGAGGTAACATGGTACAGCCACACTGGACCAAAAACTGTGTTGCAAAGATCCAAGAATAAAAGATCTCCCATGTTTTTGAACAGCCTGTTTCTTGTAATGTTGATACCATTACATAAGCAAGATTATCCTCCTTTTATGCTATGGAGAAATTGTCCTGTAGTCTGAAAAAGAGACTGGAGTAGATCCTAAAGCAGCCAAGACCATTTATGCAGCATCTTGTACCTTCCTTCATCTCTTTTTTCTTTCCAAAGTTTATAGCATTAGGACTTCAATAGAGTGCTTTAAAACATCCAAATAGCTGTATTTTTTTCTTTATTTTTGGCAGGTGTGGTGAAGTCTAGCGGTGACATACGGTGTGTCAGCTTCCCCTTTCTGCTGGCATATAGACACAGAAATTGTATGGATGAGTAGATCTCACAGAGTAAACTGCTGCTTCTGTATCCAGAAATGCAACTTTCTGGCTAAAAAAGAGGTGATCTGATGCCTCTATAGTTCAGAACACAGCATAGACATACATACATACATACATATATGTATATATATATATATGTATGCATGTATTAGTGCATGAAGTGGTTGAATGCATATCAGACATAGACCAGGAGGATTTTTTGACATCTGTTGGATAATATGTAAGTGTATTATTTAAAGAATAGCAAAAATGAGACTTTTAGGAAAACAGTCACTCCTTTTCAGTCCCTAGAAAGCTGTAAATTGTATTTTGAAGGCTTAGGCCCTTTAATATAAACCCTCACCCTAGGTCTTGATCCATTTGCAACCCCAAACACACATGCAGCAACTTTGATGGGATATAAAAGTGTATATCCATGTATTTTACATGTAGTTGTACATGCAGATGGGTAGCTGGCTACTTGCCCACTTGATTAAGGTCAAAATTATCCAGATATTTGGAAGGAGAGGTCATCAGTCAAGAAAGAGCCCTACATGGCCTCTCTTCTGTAGAAATTATTGTGTTTTATCTGTGAGCATTTTTGGTATATTTGTGGTGCATGGAGATCTTTAACTGCTCCAGAAAGAATCTATCAAGATAGTCCATGTTAATTTTGATATTTATTATACACTGTGCCACTTAATTCAGCTTTCAGGTCAGATGAATTAAGAGCCTGTAATACCACTCCACATCTGACAGCCTTCAGTACTTGCCATCTTGGATCATTCCTCAGCACTCCAGAATTCAGCTCCCAAACTATCACTCTGCCCATTTTCTTGGTATGCAGCAGCTGGAAAATGCCCTGAGCACTTTGGGTCTGACTGTTAATCTGATGCCTGCCACATTAAGACAACTTTCATGTTTCTACAACCTCAGCTTCCATGCTGAGTGAAGGAAACAATTTTTATCATGCACCTATTTATCAGATGATTTATCCCCTTGTGCTATACAGAAAACTCCACTGGTTTTCTTGAGGACCTCCTGAAGAGTGGAGAAATGGGTTGGTCAAAAGTTTCATTTGTCTTGAAAAATTGCATAATCTTTCAGAAAGATGAATTACTGTCACTGTAAAGCAAGTCTCCCATGAAATGAAATGGAAGAGAATACGCTCTTCATATAAAATTCTCAAGAGGGCTGTCTTCTATTTCCAGGACTAGAGAGTTTGATTTTGTTAGTTTTGCTTGTGAGGAAGCCAGCTATACCAGGTAGTGAGCCTTTTAACTTTTTTATCACCTCAGACCCTATTTCTTTGACTCTGCACAGTCTTCTCTGCATTCTGAGATTTTTTCAGTGTTTATGACCCAGCCTGTATTGAACTTCTGAAATGTTATTAGTTGTCAGTTTTAACCTCTGGGTTAGCAGCTATCTTTTTTGTAAATGCACTCAGTGCCAAAAAAAAAAAAAAAAAAAATTGATAGAATATAAAATACCTCTGTTTGAAGATACTATTTTAGTTAGTATAGTGATAACTTCATAAGTGCCTAACATCCAGAAGTCCTTTATGTTTTGCCCATGACCATCAGCAAATGCGCATGACTTACTCTACATACCATTCATATTGCTGCTAATCTCCTTGGTCTGTTTGCTGCATGGTCTTGAAAGTCGAGGTATTTTATCTGTGAAAAGTTAAGCTAGCATATCACACAGCATGGATCATGTTGGAATTGACCACAGTGGATAATTTGGTCCAATCTGCCTGCTCAAGCAGGGTCATCCCAGACCACATTGCATGAGATTTGTGTTTGGGCACTTCTTGAATATCTCCAGTTAGGGAGACTCCACAGCCTCTCTCATCAACCTGTTCTGGTGTTTGGTCGCCCACGCAGTAAAGTTCTTCCTCATATTCAAGTGGAACTTTCTGTGCATCAGGTTCTGCCCTTTGCCTCTTGTCCTGTTGCTCAGCACTGCTGAGAAGAACCTGGCTCCATTCCCTTGGCAACCTCCCTTCAGATATTTACAGGCCTTTGATGAGGCCACCTCTCAGCTGTCTCTTCTAGAGGCTGAACAGGCTTAGCTACCTCAGCCTTTCCTCTTAATAGACATGCCCCAGTCCCTTAATTATCTTTGTTGTTCTCTGCTGGACCCACTCCAGGGGCTCCATCTCTCTTGTCCTGAGAAGCCCAGGCTTGAGCACTGTGGCCTCACCAGGGCTGAGAAAAGAGGCAGGATCAACTCCCTTGATATCTGTCAATGCTCTTTCTAATGCACCCTGGGATTCCATTGGCCACCTTGGCTACAAGGACACATTGCTGTGGCATTGACAGTTTGCTGTCCAACCCCCAGATCCCTCTCTGCAGAGTTGCTTTCCAGCAGGTTGTTCCCAGACAGTACTGGTAACCTGGGCTTTTTCTTTCCCAGGTGCAGGACCCATTCAGGCTTGGAGGCAGAAGAGGAATTAGAAGGCATTTTGATCAGTGGAAGAATGAAATCATCTAATGTGCTCTTAACCTTCTTTAACTTCTCAGATTCTCTTCATTCAAATTTCTCCAATAACTAGGAAGTTCTAAAGCTGTTTTTCATGCATTTGACAAAACACTATTACATGCTTAATTTGCACCAATTACACAAAAATCAGAGCTGAATGGCCCGTAAGTGTGGGTAGAATGATACCTTTAGCGCTTCAAGAAAGCAATATTTAATAAAGACTACTCAGAAAGATCTACCATGCTAGCACCAACCGTTCTCTCTGAAAATTCTCTGCTTTGGAAATGTAGGAATGTAGAAAGAGAATGGAATACACTTATGACTTATATTTAAAAGATATTGCTATTGAGATTAGCAATTAATCCCATACAAATTTGCAGTTTCATTGCTTGGAGTATTTCTTTGAAATCACATTTTAGTAAGGTCACTGAAGCCTCTTTTTTTCCTTTATGTTTATATGATCATCTGGAAATATTTAATGAGTGGGTTTATAGACTTCTATAAGCATAAACCAACAAAATAAAAGAATTGGGAAACAAGGCAGGTTTTATTGAAGAGAGTGATTATCATTCATAAGAACTTTGTTTTTCTACTAATTTTCTGACTGGTATGTATTAATTGATTTTCATTGAAAAGAAAGTCAAGCTGCCACACTGCCTTACAAAACAAAGTTGTAGTTCAGTCTGTGTTGAACTAAGCATAAAAGAAGAAAACACAAACAAAATAATGCTGCAGTAGTCAAACTGTTGGGAAACTGATTGCTAATTAAATCTGGCATAACTGTCAAAACAACTGTGCAATACATTTGAGAAAGGAGACTCCAAAGTCACATGTAAGAAATCTGAGCATCAGAATTTCTCAATTTACTTGAGCTGTGAATTAATAAATCAATGTCTTTAAGATGAGATGAAAGATGAGGGAACAGCAAGAGATATTTTCACACTGCACAGAACAAAAAGTAATAATAATTTTTGTGGATATTTTTAATGGCATTTAATTGCTGTACTTTAAGTCTTAAACAGAGGATTTTAACGGGCACTGTAAAATTTTTGTCATTATTTTTCAGTGCAATAAACTTTAATGCCTGATGCTGAGCTGGTATAAATCAGTGAAGTCAGTGGAGTCACAGATACACTGAGGCTCAAGTCCCTTATTTTGCATCAAGTGCAGCCAATCTGCACTATCAAACGTTGCAAAAAGCAAAACATGCTGTGTGAAACCTGAAGTGGGAATGGCATCTTTTGGGGAGGAGAGCTGGAGGTCATCATTGCTGACTGAGGCTTGCTGGTCCAGGGGCTAATGAAAGCTGACAGATTACTCCTCAGGAAAAAAAAAAAATCTCCTCACAAAAATAACAACCATGCAAATTAATATGATATACAAAGGGGGGGGGGGGGGGGAAGATTTCTGTGGCTGTTTCCCGCATCCCTTTCATCTGGCTTCCTTTTTTTGTGCTGCTCCCTAATGATGCTCATTTGTCTGCTTCACTTACTGCTGCCTCCCCCTCCTCCCATGCCACTCTATTACTGCTGGAGTACATGGGGCTGCATCTTCCTGGCCTCTCACCAACTGAGGTGCTTCTGGTGGCAGTCAGGCTGCTGCAGCTGAGGAAGCTCCTTAGCCCATCTCTTCGTGCCACTTCCCTGCCAGAGTTGATCTCCTCCCAGCGCAGGGGCTGGGATGGGCTGCAGCCCTGCACTGCAGCTGCAGCAGGTCACAGCCTTGGTGCTGTGTTAGTTAGCAATTTGTGAGTTGCTGAGCTAGGAGAGAGCTGGTTTATTGCCTCCTTGGTTAACCTCTGCCTGCCAGGCTTCAACCTGGCAGAAGCAGAGAGGCAGAACCGGGCTGCTGAGGCAGCAGCCCAAGCCCATGCAGATCAGCAGGAAGATTCCTACTACTTTCAATGAAAATAGTACACTGGCTTTAGATTACCCACAAGACTCAATCCTGCTGTGACTTTTACAAAGTGTTAGGAAATCCACTTGAGCAACACATGAGTAAAGCTCTCATTTTGGTCCTACCATATTGCACCCAAACTCAGCTGAGAAATAATGCAGTTACCTTGCTCTACTTCCATCTTCCTTCTTACAGTCCCTCTCTACTGTCTCTGCTCTGATGCATCTGAAATTAAATTCTGGCTTCTTGGAACAAAGTCCCCAGCTTTCCACTTAAAGTGCAAGATGTTAGACTTTTTGGAATGCTGTGATATGATAAATGTGTAATGGGAAATCTGTTTTCTGCACTTAGCTGGAGAGTAATTAATCCTAGGTCTTTTTCCTTCCTTCTGGGAATGGAACTATCAGCTATCTCCTGAGAGAGAGGCAGCTGGCAAGAGGTGGCCTTCTTGATGAAGTGAGATGCATGGTGGGTTCCTCTGAAGATAGTGATATTGAGCAGAGTCTGTATATGAACAGAATGGAGGAAAAGGGAGGAGAACTGAGGAAAACCACTTTGTTGCCTCCTTGTTCCTCAAAGCCAGGAACAGCTCACCCTGAAGGTTGTCGTAAAGTAGTTGGCTCACTGTTGTATCTGCTCTCAATCAAAAATAGCAGAATATATGTACAAGACACGTGTGTAAGTACACACACACACATGTACACATGCCTGTATAGTAAGATAGCTGATGCATTTTTTATTTAAATATATGATATAATGTGTTAATGAGCTTTGGTCTGAAGTTTGAGCTTTTCACAGCACAATGTGAAGGGCTGTTTTGGTAAAAATCCATCAGCATTAGATAACTTGCTAAATTCCTTACTCAAGTATGGGAAAACTATTACAGATAAATTTTTATTTACTTTCATTTCTGCACATTTGTGGCTTTATATTTTGCAAATTTGTCTTCTGCCTTGTGTTTAGCAAATAAGCAATTTTTTTTTGCTTTCATATTAAGGTATATGAGATCATATGATGAAATAAAGCTATTTTTAAAGATTTCATCTTATGATATAAAGCTATTTTTAAAGTCACTTTCAGATGTCAAGGCATCCCTTTCCTGCTTACATTGTCTTCTTTTGAAACAGGACATTAGGAAACCTAACAGCTTCATCTCTTTTGCAACAAGTGATGACCCTTTTAACATACATATAACATGGAGTTGATATAGCCAAGAATTCCTTTCTGTCTCTGGGAGAAATTTCTTTTCTTTGCCACCTGCAGACATTTGTGTCCTGCTGTGTTTTTTAAACTGCTGGCCTAGATGTTGCTGAAATAGATAGCTTTGGGGTGACAGGGAGATATGTATGTACCAACAGTATTTTTTTAACATGAGTTTGCTTTAGCTGAGGTTACGTGAAGAGGCAGTGAATTAATGAAAACTCAATGTATATTCTTTTGCAGTTACAGAGAAATGAAACACGCTGCTAATTTTATTGCTTGTTTTTCTTTCCTAATCTCTTTTACAAGCTGAATATTTAAAAATTATAATGTAAAACTTAATTTGAAGAAATTCCCTCAGAAATGCACTATGCCAAAAACAATAAGCAATGCAATGTGCTCCCCATTCTCTTTTCAGGAGAGGAAAAATAAACTAAGGTATTTTGGGATAAATACATATTGGTGTCAGAATACAGTAGTTGCTCAAAGCAAACTTCATCCTGCTTTTGATAATGGAGTAAGCATTCAGGCTGGATACTACAGCTATATATTTCCAGGCTAGGAGGGTTAAGTGACAGAAAGATATATTGGTTATCCAGAATCATTCACATGTTCTGCTTGCCACCAGCTGATGTACCTTCATCATTCTCCCCTGAGAGTAATAGTGATATTTTCTATTGTCTTTGTATGTGTGACAGACCCTGAGCTGAATTCAAGGGATTGCAACAAGATAAATCTATTTAAACCAACATAAATCACTGATAAGACTTGGGGCTGCTTTCTTTATTTCTTTTTTCTTTTCCTGTAGGCTTTCCTGGAACCTGCTTGGCTGTGTGTTAGAGTGAATGCTATGTTCATTATTGGTCATAGCAGTGAATTTGCTGAAATGCTGCCTCTTCACGGAAAAGAACAGCAACCATCACTCCATAGTTTGGGAGCTACTGAGAAATAGACTACTACTGAGAATATATTACTGAGAAATGTACAGCTACTGAGAATGCTGTTTAATCCATGGAAATTCTGTTCCTTTCTTAACTGAATTGGATAAATGCAGGGAAAGAAGGGACTTTCTTAGTTCTTCACTCTTCCTTGAAAACACTAGATTTTTTTTTAAATCCATAATATTAGAATGGTGGCTTTTAGGCAATACCTTTATAAAATCAAGTTATGCATTGAAACCTGAACAAGGATCATGCAGTACCCAAAGGAAGGGAACAGCTTTCAGTAGAGTGACTTTGTTTTCAGTGTGACAGAGTCACACAAGTTTGGTGTAGTATGTCACTGATTGTGAGACAGACTTCACAGAGTAAGTACGAGGCAGCCCTGCTGGCACTTCAGGTGTAGCAGGATGAAAGACCCTACAGGTTTGGGATGGATCAGTACTGTCTCTGCTCATGCCATTTCAGACAAAGCTGTAATTTAGATATCTCTAGCACGTGTTGGGTAAATGCAAATAAAAATGTTTTGTGTCTTGCTTTTTGCTATTTTGCAGACTAAAATACTGTTATATTCAAGCTACAACCTTCCTTCTGCTTAATTGTATCATGATAAAACTATATAAAAAATTGGGAAAAGATTTCTTTTTCTGCTAAATTCCATTGCTTTTTTAAAATTCAGCTTTCTACCCTGGAGAGCTGCAAATTCTCTGAATAGACTACATTCAGGATCTTTGAGAACATGGGGGCAGTACTTCCAGAGAGGTCTCCATCATCCCAGAGAGGTCTACATCATCCCAGAGAGGTACTATATGTGCACAGGCTGGTTAGATGACATGCACAGTAAAATCCAGCCAGAGTCTTTGAACATATGGCACAGCAACAACTGTCTGCCCACACAGATGGAGTGAACAGGGTGATTTATCTGTTCATGTGCAGCACCAGCAGCTTCTGAGACACAGCACAGTCACTATGGCCATGGAACATGGAAGACGCTAGCTGGGCTGAACAGCCGTTCCAGTACTGATAAATGTGTCCTGTGACCATTCCAAGCAGGCTTTCGTCCTTATACTGACAGATGACATTAGCACTCTGTTATCTATATGAGCGTGAGCATAAATAGGCACCCGGAGCCAGGTTCACAGGTATTTACAACATAGAGGGAAACACTAACATATTCATTCTTGAAGGTTACCTGGTCATAGGAGCCTGGTCTCAGTGTCTCAGCAAGTTTTTTCCCAGCGATCTTGCTGGAGATATTCAGTCTCATTAAGAGACTGAAGAATCACAAAATAACAGAATATGTTGAGTTGAAAGAGCCTCACAAGGATCATCCAGTCCAACTCCTGCCCTGCACAGCACCATTCCAAACAGTCACACCATGTGCTGAGAGCACTGTCCAAACACTTTTTGAGCTCTTTCAGGCTGGTGCTGTGACCACTTCCCTTGGGGAGCTGTTCCAGTGCCCAACCACCCTCTGGGTGAAGAACCTTTTCCTAACATACAACCTAAACCTCCCTGACAGAACTTCAGGTCATTCCTTCAGGTCCTGCCACTGATCACCACAGAAAGAGATCAATGCCTGCTCCTTCTCTTCCCCTCATGAGGAAACTGTAGACTGTGATGAGATCCCAGCTGTCTTTGGAGTAATTTCTTTTGTTGCTTCAGTCAACCATTTTCCAACTGCCCTACTTGATGATTTCCCCTACAGACCAAGAGTTTTTCTATCTCCTTATGCTTTCATCAGGGTAGGAGTCAAAAATATATTTTAGGACTAATAATGGTAATATCATAATCATAGCATTATACTGTGATTAAATAACCCTTAAAAATATTGTAATCCACAACATTAAAACTTAGAATCTTCCAACCTTTTCATATTTAACTGAAGTTATTATGTTTTAACTAACTCTTTACATGGGAGGTTTTATCTCAAAAGCTACTGTATGGTTCAAAGGCCTATACTGTTGAGTGGGGCAGCAAATTTATCTCTTGTGGGAGAAATGAACAGCCAGGTAATATCCTGACTCTGCTTAAATCACTGGCAAAATGTCTGCTGACTTCAATAAAGCCAGGATTTCATCCACAACATCTTTAATAATCTGTGTCAAAATGAGATCAGTTCTGTGCTGTGAGTGGGAAGACATGAAATTGTTCTAAAATGGAAAATGGACAAGTTGCCAGTAACTAAGAGACATCAGGAAATTTGAGAAGCTTCCATCTGGGAAACATCTTCAGTTAGTCTTCCATGTATATAAAAATATGTTTCCTGTCTTCCTCAGCTAATTAACAAGGAAGGAAAAACAATTCTCCTTGTGGGTATATCCAGTACTCAGACTATGATATAAAATCAGCTAGTCTGTCATTGTCAGAAATACTGCTGGAATTTTGACTTTTATTGAAGTATCACCATGCCCCTTTTTTATTTAATCTGTACTTCAGTCTATAGGTATTGAGCTAAGATGCTCTTTACAATTAATTCATATAATCTAATATTTTATGGAACAATTAAGTTTAGAAGATAGGACTTGAGCCTTTCAGGTTTCCAAAAACTTGAGCTCTAATACACAAAATACAGTATATACCACTGTTAATTTTGGCTGAGATTAACTGGTAATACCAGCTGATTCAATGCAACAGACATTATATTATATTTTAAAGTCCTGTGAGTAAGTAACTTTTCAGCCTTCTTTAAAGAGTCAGCAACACTGAGTTATTATTACAAAAAGGGAGAAATCTGATTTCAAAAATGTATAAACCAAAGTTCACAGGTTTTCCATTAATTATGTAAACTAATACCATTACAGAACTACAAGGATAAATTAAGTTCTCCATTCTTATTATAATAATAAAGTAGTTATAAATGCACTTTTATATCATTGGATAAGTTAGTCAGGTTCTCTGGTAAGTTTTTGCCATTCTGTAGACTTCTAAATATCTATCTATCAATTGATCAAACAATAGATATAGATATAATCCCCTCAAATTAAAATAAACTGATTTTCCTGTGAAAAGCAACCATATTCCTTTTCACCTGATGCTCAAGATGCCCAGAAAATTTTATTTTGTATCTTTGCTTTTTAAGCAGTGGCTGGTTATCCATCCTTGCTCCTGTGTGATAATCACAGATGGATTTTTTTTTTTTTTCTGTTTAACAGCAGTAATCATAAGAAAATGACAGTTGGCTTAATCAAAGTGACTTTCTTTTCAATTCCATCTTCAGTGGAGCTTCTAAAAAGCCAAGTCAAATGCTCTATTGCATTCAGGAAATATTTCCAGAGAAACATTATAGCTACAAGTTAAACAGAGAGCATCTTCTGCTAAAACTTGACATTTTTCTGTGGCTGTGTGTAAAAAAAAGAAAACAAAGCCAATTTAGCCTCTGAAATTGCTTTCTGCTCTATTGTAAAGGGAAGAACATAACGCAGTGGAAGTCTGGAGAAAAATATTGGTTTCCTTTTTGTGTCCATTTATTGGGATAATCACATCAGTAGTAGAACCACAATTTTTGGAACAGGAAAAACACATCTCCACTCACTAGTTTTATAATAGCTGCTGATATAGTAAAATCTGGAGTCCTGCAAGAGGGGGCCTTTATCTCATCTACTGTTGATTGTAAAGCCAAGTTTCTCAATTGTCCTCAGATTTGTTTGCCCTTATTGGTCTTGCTGTACCACAGCAGAGACAAATAAGAACTTATTTAGACACAGAGTCCCAGATACTGCAAATATTCACCTAAAGCTGCATGTTGAGGAATATTATCAAACTATCGGGCAGAAACAAGTAGATGTGAAATGGTTCTTGATGCCTCTGCTTGCCAGTCAGTCCTACCCACCATGCATTGTTTATGCATGTGATGCCTGTCTGACAAAAGTAGAAATAATGCAAAGATATTGCATGACTTTGCCATCTTCTAATATGAGCGTAATCCTCTAGGTAAAACCAGATTTTCTCTGGGCTACCATTCTCCCAGTACAAATCTTATGTTCCTCAGCTTTATAGTGGTCTGGACTGAGCAGGAAAATGGTGAAGTGCTCCCAAATGAATCCCTTCTCTTCTGATGCATGGCTACCCTTCCTGGACCAGGGAGCTTGAGAGCTGCGACCATTCCAGGCTGTGGACAGCCCAGATTCAGGGCTTGCTCTTGCTTGGCAGGGGGCCCTGCAGAGTAGAGAGCTGTGCAGGAAGACAGGCAGCAGCACTGCTGGGTTTCAGATGGCAAGAGCAGGGCTGAGAGCCTGTGCTAAGTGCTGGCTATTGATCGGCTCAAGCTGGCTGCCTGCTCAGCTGTGCAGGGACAAGTGGCCCTTTCAGTCTCTGCATACACTGAAAAGTTGAGAGATGCAAACTCCTACTGTAAGCTCTCTAAATTGCTCTCTGGAGGTGTTCAGAGCTGTCTTGTCCTGTCTGTTGTGCATTTAAAGCAGTTGGGCATGTTTCCTGCACAGCTTGCACTACATATAAAAGGACAGTTGCCTGACTTTAAGATGAGCTTAGTTTGGACATATGCTCAGGGTAGGGTGGAATGCAACTAAGGTTCACTGTGGGGGTGTTTTCCATCTCTGAAATGGAAATGACAACTCTCTGCATGGAAGTTGTGTAATTTTGTAAACATTAAGAAACTGGTGTGCCTCTGATAATGCTGGTGCCAGCATTGGACTGAACCCCTTTAAACCCTCAGCTTGTCTTTGCTGTACCCTTCTGATAATGCCCAAAAAAACTTTTGTTCCACTATGTCTTTTTTGTGCTTTTAATGAAAGACAACATAAATAGATGATTGCAAATCTGTGGCTTCTAGCAGAATGTAAAACTTGAGGGAAGGAACCACTCTGTCCAGGCTGTATTTGTTGCAATCTTTTCCATGAGAAACATCACATATGCTACTTAGCAATTGCTAATAGGAACCAGAAGCTTAATTGGCAGCTCACCAGATGAACAAAGAATATAAAAAAAAAAATACCATCTCCCCAAGGATATGCGTAGATATCTAGGAATAAGAACGTATTCTGTAGCTGAGTTTTCATAAATACCAGATTTGTAGCTGAGTTCAGCATTTTCATGTGGTCAGTAGCTCTGCAATGCAGGGCCTAAGCAGTGATGCATATCAAAGTTACAGGACATACTCTTGCATTTTACTCTAGCATTAAGTTGCACTGTGCCGGACTTCAAGGTTGGAGACAACATAACCACACATAACCACTCTCACATGTTCCTAGTGCCCTCAGTGTCCCCAGTTTTGCTTTTTTCTGCTTCTTTTAGTTTAAGAATATGTTCTGAGACAGAGAAGCTGAAATTATTTAAGAAACAAGGTAATGTTACAAGTAATTAGCACTCCAGGTGGATAACAGAAGACTAATAAAGCACTAGGAGTCAAGCATTATAAGTGTTAAGAACTACTCTTCCTTAAAATACATGACAATCTTAAGGATTATGTTTCATCTCTCCTAACACTGACAACAATATGGGATCTCCCATCCCTTCTCTAAGTATTTGGTTTTGGATTTTATTAGTCTGTGTATGTTTTCAAAAACATTTGGCAATCTTTTCAAGGTCTGGATGTATGGTGTATTTGAGTTTACAAAAATTAATTTTTGTTACTCCTTTTTTTTTTATTTTTTTTTTTTTTTGGTTAAGAAACAAATTCCAAAAAGCTGGGCAGCTGAATAAAATCTGAATCTGAAATGGTTTAGGAGAGAGTAACAAACTCACTGTCTTGGGAAGAAAGGAACTGCTGAAGTCAGATTTCAAAAAGGGCCTTGTTTTTTCTTAATGCAGGTGTGCAACACTGAGTCTAAACAACTTCGTCTTAGATTTAGTCTAATGTGAAACAGTTGGTGTGCCTAGATGTCTCCTGGAAAATATTGCTTGTGTCACCTTGTGCTAAGTATACCTACCAAAAGCTGCAGTTATTTTGTAACCAAAGTAAGCTCTGAAACCCTTATGTCACTATTGGTTTCTTAGTATCTGTGAAAAAACGCTGCCAGATTCCAGCTGGATCCATGTTTATGCTTTTCTTCCCTTCTCCCATACTCATGCATATGTGGTATGCTATCATTGCAGGGCAGTAGGGTTAGAGACCTCAGTTTGCATGACCTGTGATAATGTGCACTTTTGATCACACCAGGCACCAAGGTGAGTATCTACAGCCACTGATGTGTGAACTGACTTAGTCTCAGATCTGTAAACTGAGGAAAAATCTCACTGAAGTATTTGTGCTTCAGAATTCATGACCCTCAGTGCTTTGCTTTACATTTTGGAGATATTTTAAAGCAGTCAGTAAAAGGAAATTATTGTAGGAAAGAATCTTTAAAAAATATTGAAAACAAGTTGCTTTTGGCACACCTTAAAAGAAGCCCCTCATACATGGCAGGTGGCTGTGTGTGTGCAGTATGGCAGTCGGTGTGGTACTGGCACACAGCCTGTCTTTCTTTTGTGCCACCCTTTCATTTGTTCAAATTTATTATTCAGAATTATCCTATGCTTTAACAGGTGCCCATGATGTGAAAATGCAAGTAGGCCCACAACAGATGCCTGCATTGTTTTTTTTTGTTGGCATAGATTGCATCTTCTTTTATTTGCCATGAAGATATTTCTACTGGGCAATGAAGGAAGAATAGGCTTCCTACCTCTGCTGTTGGATGCTTATAGATGGTTCGTCTCTTGGAGCAGTTTTTGACATGGGATGAGTATCATAAATTTGTTACTGGAAACAGTGAGGGTGACTCTATGATCAGAGATCAATCCTACATTGTAACTCTGAGAAATAAGGGTCCACGAGGATCACCATCAGAGGTGGGGTCAGGGTCCTTTATCTGCTTTAGCTGACAGAGCACCATCTCTTCCAGATGCTGTTTGCTGACAGATTGTATTTGCAACAAAATGTGTCATCTCAGTATTCTATTTATGAATACATTTAATTAAAATCCATTCATGCAGATGTAAAAACATTTACAATTTAAGGATACCATGAAAAGGACAGAGAGAGGACATCTATTCCTGTAACTTTTTTTGCCGTGTACTTTGGGCTTTTCAGTGCCTATCTGAATTTTGAATATATTCTTAGATTACCTGTTTGACTAAAGTGGCTTTCGAATATAGATACTCCAAAGCAAAATGCTTGCAGAGAAACCATTCAATAATCAAAGTCCTTCATTTACAATCTCTCAGCTATCTATAGTTTTTGAAATGCAGCCTCATGACTCTGACAAGGGCTCCATGCTCAGTTGCCAAGATTGAAAATGGTGCACCTGCTACAAATATACAAGCCACAAAAGATTTAGAATTTTTAAATAACCACAGCATCTCATAACAAAAACACCTCAAGAGTCTTATCTACATTAGATCTAATCATAAAAGACAAAGAAATACTCTGATAGTGTTAAACTACAAAACTAAGGACTCCAAAGTGGCTAATGTCAAGAGTACCCATACATCCCTCACTTGCTCAGGGATATCATGGTTCAGTCTTTGAATTACAGGACGAGATCCTATTTTTAGAGGATCTGTATGTATGCTGCACTGAGAATCTGAACAGTATCTGCAGATGGACAGCAGACTTATGATGTATAGGAAGGATGTCCAAATATTCACCATAATTTAAGCAAATTGGGAAGAAGTCTAAAACTTCTTAACAAAAAGCAAAACATTTTAAGTACTCAGAATTAATGCACTGGTTTACCATTCCGACTAGCATCCCTCTTTGGGGTAGGGTGGCTTGTGTGGATGACTATAAAGAGAACATTTTTTAAAATGAGTAACAGAGCTAAAGACTGAGGTCTGAACTGTTAGTAAATAGAGATTTAACAGAAAAACCAACTCACTTATATAATTCTGACTCATTTTTAAATGCCCAGATGTGCCGAGCAAGTAATTAGATTGTTGTATATATAACCACCTGTCTCTGAATGCCTACTAGTGAGGGTGCATAGGCACATGCTGGGGAAAAAGGTGTAGCCATTTAAACTGAAAGAAAGAGATGGCATCTGACTTTCCTGATGCCAGAGTTGTAAAATCAACAACAAAAAAAGAAGTCAAAAGAAGGTCAAGAAGTTCTTGGAACCAAAATAAAAAACCATTTGGAATTCTGGAAGCAAAAGAAATAATGGCATTAAAGAAATGTAAAATTGTTCTGAATAATAGCTGTTTGCTACCACTGCTGTTGAGTAAACACAAAAGATTCTTGGCCTGCGGCAGTTCTGCCATTAGCACAAGAGAATCATTCATACCAAGAAAACAAACAGAGATCTGTAGTTAATTTGCAGTGGAATCCTGAGACAGCAGCCTCAAGAAGATGAGGACAAAAGACCTTGACAATACCCTCCACCAGCTGCACCTATAGTACGAGTGAAAACATTGTGTGTGTGATCAGAAAACCAAAGAAACAGACCGCAGGTCTGCAAAAAACAAACAGAGGCACTGCCAACCAGAAGCAGAGGAGGTGGAGTATGGGTGCGCTAGGTGGGCTTTCAGCACACCCAGGGCAAAGCGGGTAATGCACTCCTAGAACTGAGGAAAAGTTGAAAGAGACAGGGTGTGATACAGAGGATGGAGGTAGAATAATCTGAAGAATCAGAGAAAATCAGATTGAAGGGGAAATAGAGATGTCCCACTAAATTCACTCACTAGCCCAAGGCACACCAAACTTTTGTCCCATCATCATCCAGAAAAAGCAACAAAATCCTTGTTATAGTGGGGGTGAGGTTGATGAAATGGCAAGGAAATCCCAACTCCACTGACCAAAGTATGATCATTTTGCATTGCAGTGGTGGAGTCTAGTTAGTATTTTAAAATGTCAAACAGCCACTGCAGTCCCTCTCTTCATTAAGACCTTTCACTTTGTGAATTATCAATTCATCAGCAGCCCTGAGCTCAGGCAAAAATAACTGCTCATCAGACAAATGTCCATTCCTAAAGTGGATAAGCCCCCATGTACAACCCCTCTGATTCCTTCTGTCAGAGGACTGGACTTTGCAAGTGATCAGAGGTCAAATCATTCATCTCAGGTGAGCTCTCTACCAACCCATAAATCAGGCTGAAAGGGCACAGCAGGAAACACAGCTTGTGTCACATCGTTATCTGGTCAAATAAGCCTAAACTCACCAAAGCTGGTGCTTCTGGCAACCGCTTGAATTCATGAAACTGGGAGATATCAGTGACATAACTGATGTCAGTAGTGTTGGGGCTGTTTTTTCTCATGGACCAGCTACTTGCTAATCAGCAGTGGACGTTTTGCATCTTTTCTGGAGTTAGTTGCTGCATCTACAGTTACTTTGGCATATAAGGATATGCCGTGTAATAGAAGCAGCTACAAAATTCTGAGAGAAGCTGAGCTTTGAGATAGAAGATGATGGAAACTCAATCAGTGTCTCTTATCTCTTATCTTTCAATAAAAGTCCTTTTAATACTGAAAGTGAATAAAATGTTTTTTTTGGTTTTTTTTTTTTAACCTCAGTAATGCTAGATGGAGACTAATTGTACTTTAGTAAGTCAGGTTTTGATCACTTTTTTGCCAACTGTGAGTGCATAATGGAAGTCAATAAATTAACCATTTCAGTCTAAACAAAATCTAAGAATCACAATGAAAATTCAATTGCAGGAAAATTCCTTTGGCAGTAAATAAAATTTTATAACACATATAAATAACAGTACAAGTGGCTCAATTTAGCAGTGACAAAAGCTGTTTTCCATGCAGAGAAATTGTTCAAATTGCCCCCTTATACAAAAAAAAGCAGCTTAAATGAGCCAATTTATGTAAGCATTGACAAGAATTGTTTTCAACTGTAGGCATTCTGTTAAAGCTGTGTAAAATTAAGTAGATGGTTGCCAAATTGATGCAATTACTTAGACATCATAAAAGGGGTTTTAAAACTATAAATGCATCTGCTAACAGTATTAAATTGAGGGAATTAACCAACAGTTTTAACCTTCACCTAGCCAACAAGAATCTATTTGGACATTAGAAGTACTTTCATATATCTCACTGTACTTTATATTGATAATTAAGGAGAATTACCTGGAGATAGATCACCAACATGAGTTTTCAGAGGTGTGCCAGTGTTAAGCCATGCGTTGTGGATGCTGTGTTCACATTAATTGGTGCTGCATGAACTGTACTGATATTATTCACCTTTATGTTTCATGTATGCACCTTTTGTTATTTAGTTAATTGGTCTTCAAAAGCATCTGGAAGCAAACCAACCCCATTAACAGAGAGCAATCTTATTAAATGAGACCTGTGAAAATTCCTCATTCTCTCCATCTCTGGTGCACAGCTTGGTGCCACACAGCCCAGGACCCTGCCTGTTTCAGTGCTGGATGTGTCACTGCTCTTACAGTCTGCCCAGAAAAAGCTATCTGGTATAACAAACATCAGCCAGGGTGGTGGACTAGAGCTGGCCTTACAACACCCACTTCAATCCATTCTGGTTGTGCTGCTTCGCACTAAGAAACTCACATATATCCAGAAACACCTACATTAGTCTGATGGTGTGAGCCACAAAACTTTTAGGTAAGTCCTCAGAAGTTCAGATTTCAGTTGCTAATTTTCCCAAGCTACTGCTGTCCAGTCCTGCTCTAGCAGGCACTCATCCCAAACCAAAGGTCCCTTTGTTGAGGAGGATATTAAATCCATCTCTCCCTTGTCTTATGCACAAGATTGTCTCTTGAAACTCCAGATGCAAAATGCTTTTCTGACATAGATACTTTATTTTGGAGGGGCTTTGTGTCTTTACCACGAGCCTGGCGAAAGAAAGTTGGAGATGGAGTTTATCTAAACCTTTCTTTTTAGAATTTCCTAATATCTATCTTAGGTAGCTCCTAAGATACACTGTTCAGTGTAATGAAATATTGTCAATCCTATTTGGAGATGCTTGACTTCCCCACGCAATTATCAGGCATTTCTGGGCAGCAAATTCCTGTCTGAGACTCAGGCACCTTGCAAGAGCTTTGGAACATTCAGCATTGCAGTGCCTAAGCTGATTTCCAGATAGTTATCTCCGTTCCCATCTCTTAGTGGGAGCAACAGTACTTGTCTGGGCTGAGTAGTCAGACAGATACACTTAAAAAAAGATATCTGGTTGTCAGATGCTGCAGCAAAGGAAGCCATATGAAGGAAAGGAAGGAGCAGTTGGGTAGGACTTGTAATGGATTAACCTGAATCCTGGTCAGCTGTGTTCAGCCATCCTCTCTCCTAGGGGGAACAAAAACCTCACAGAAGTATAATACATGCTCAAACCCCCACATTTATCTGAGTTGCATTTTCCTGTGGGCCTTTTCTGAGCATAAAATTTTGAGGTTCAAAGTTCTGATGGTCTGAGTGGGCTGTTATGCTGGGGAGGAGAGGGGTACTGAGCACTCCACTTCGGAGCCTGTGGAAAGTAGTGCCTTCTAGGCTGAATGTTCTCAACTGGCACTGAAAGACTTTCACTCATGCTTTTTTATGTCCACCATTTTTGTGTCCATTCATTTTGCATATTTCAATTTGTCAAACTGTAACAAGGCAGAGAGATTCCCCTATGAGTTAGAGAGCCAGGTAAAGACTGTGGCTATGTAGAAATCACTCTCTACAAAATGATACATTCCTACTGCATAAACTTATTGCAGCCTTCCAAATGACCAGTCAGATCTTCAGTCTGGGGTGCAGGGGATACGTGTGACAGAGAGGACATTAACAGGAGAGTCACTGGCCATTGTTCTCAGCAAATTTGCACTCACCAAAGAAAAGGCCAATAGTAAAAAATATCTGGTTATCATATGCATAAAAATGCACAAATGCATAAAATTTATGGTTACTTAACAGCATTTCAGACATTGTATTTAAAAATGCTATGTATTAACTGTAATGCAAATAATACACCTTAGGGAGGTAAAATGAGAATTGCAGAAGATTATAAGTAAAATTTCATGTTCCTTGTAAAAATTTGTTCCCGTATCTACAAAATTTTGGGCTAGTATTTTCCTCAATGGATTTGCTTATTAATTCTTCCTCTAATGGCCAGACTCTGACAATTTTGGTAAAATAAAATTATTTAGGTCATCAGAGAGCAGCTATCAGTACTTAACTGTCAGACTGGCAAGTTTCACACTGAGTTGAGTACTATGAAACTTTGTCATGAGTCCATTCAATATTTTAAAGTCCTGGAAGTGGGAATTGTAGTATTCTATTAAATCTGCAGATGAATTCAGTCTGAGAAGATCCTCTACTTTTGAGTTGAGGCCTAGAATTCCACATGATATCAATAAATTCAGAATATGTTATTGAAAAATAGTAGGCTGCTAAACAGGAAAAAGTGGAAAATATTATTTGTGCATAGGAATAATGGATAGCACAAAATCAAGACAGGAAAAGAATCAGAGATTTTCAGTAAGATGCATAAATAAGAAACAGGGTAGATCCTATTTAGCATTTCTTTCATTATAGCCAGTAATAAATAGCACCGCTAAGGAAATATCATGTCCATGTGGAGTATTGCATGTCAAGACAAACATGGACAAGGTAGATCAAATTTTAGAGCCAAACATCAGAAAAATAAGGAAAACAAAATTTGTGGGCAAAGAATGAAGGATGTAGATTTGTTTAATATGGAGCAGTGACTAACTCAGGAGACACAGCTATAATATCAAAGTTTTTAAAAGATTTTTGAAGGTAAGTACATAAACTATCCTCATACATACTGCAGCTGGAATAAAATCTGAGAAACTTGAGCTGGACCAAAGAAAATTTGGGATGGATACTCAGCAAAATCTTCTAACACACAGGAGAGTTAAGAACACAATAAAATGTGTAAGGAGGTTGTGAAATCACTGTTTGTTGAGGGTTTTAAAGAACAGATTAAACCAATGTCTACGAGGAACAAGATATTGTGAAACCTGCCATCAAACATGACAGAGGGAAAATTAAATGACCATCCAAGATCCCTTCCAGTGTTGTTGTTTTGTAATTCTTCACCCAAGAGTATTCTCAGCAAAATATTCAGAAAGAAATCTTTCAGCCTCAGGTGGCACTGCTCAAATTCTAGACTGTTCAGACTCTCCTCATATTGACTTCCTTCTTCCATTTTCAGAAGAAACTGAAATTTGCAAACAACCTAATTACTTTGCTGCCTTTATTCTATCGATCAGTTATCATTGTCTGATTCAGCATAGAACGTACATGATTCTGCAGGAAAAATACATTTGGAATTTATAGACTTTCAATTTACCAGAGTATATTCTCATCAATGAACAGCAGGCAATAAAACTTTTTACTATTGGCCTCTGCTTTTTAATATTTTTCCAATTTCATCTCTTGTGGTATCAGAGTTCAATGCATTTTTTAGGAAGGTTATTCCAGAGCCTGTTCCTCTGTTTCTCAGGCAGCCAAGCTGAGCCACTAGGATTTCACAACATGTTTGCCTATTCCTTCTCTTCTGAAAATAAACAAATTGCTGCCTTCCTGCCTTCCTGATCTTCTCTTATATGCATTAATTTCATTGTACTCTCTCAGTCTGAGGAGGTCACTATATAAGGCATGGTATGTTTCCCTCTGTGTAATTCACAGAGGAATTTCTTGTGTCTTGACAGTAAAAATGATTATCAGTGTAAATTTAAACAAATTAGCTTACCTAAAATATTTTCTAGACATTTTTCTCATGTTGACTGCTCATAGCTGAACTGTTTTCTGTGGCATCATTGCACCAGTAATAGAGAGTCCACCTTTCTACATTTCTTTTTGTGAAAAAGAACACATTATGGCCTGTAGTATGGTTTATTCACGTTTTTTTTTTTTTTTTTTTTTTTTTTTTGTCACACTGCGACATGAAATAACTCACAGAAGCAGGCTATATGTAAAAGGAAAGAAAAACAACCCAAAAAACAAACTTTATTTTCTGACTCCACTATACATACAGTGGATTGGAGGGTGAAACTGCCACCTCTCCAACCACACAGGTCAAAGCAACAGTCCATCAATTCTCTGCACCCACAAAGAAGAATACAAAAAAATCATTATTTACATGAACATATGTGAGAAAATTCAGTTGAAATATGTAAATATCAGAAGGCATAGGAACTTTTAGATGAACTTCAAAACTCTCAAAAGAACAGGGCAACAGCTTTTGAGTTTGTTTATTTCTTTATTTGTTTTGGTTTTTTGAGTAAAATTTATATGCATTAGAGTTTTAAGATTCTTAGTAGGGGAATATCTGACTACTGAAGTTTTTTTTTTTTTTTTCAATACAGGAAATAAAAAGATATTGGTGTATAGTAGAACACAGAACTCAAAACTTGATGTCTCCATGATTTTATGCTGTCTGAGCTGCTAAGAGTTTTCATTATTTCATTTTGCCAAGCCTAACTGTATCATACTTCATAGAGGATATTTTTACAATTACATTCCTTTCTATACTGTAAGCTCTACAGTGGAACAGTTGTCTTCTGTTTCTGTGCTATGCCTTTCTCCCTGGCATCATGCTCTATTCCAAGCCTTGAGAACTTACTGTACTACAGATAATGAATGAGAACAGATCATTCTAGTTGCATGACCCAGGTGCAATGTAAGAAATAACCATTAAAATGACAATAACTTCTTCTTGAGGGTCTAGTTTTCTCATCCTGTGGAAGAAAACCTCTTTTAAATAGAGGTTTGAAAGAAGAAGAATGATACTCTGCTACTGATATTTTCATTCATACTATTCACTGGTCTGAAAAGATCCAAAAAGTAGCATTGGCCAAGAAGACTAACACTCCCTAAATATGTCAAAAACCATATTTTTCCTAAGAAGTAGCTAAGACTGCAGTTTTCCAATAATATGGGGTGCTGCCCTAAGTATGTGGCTTTTTGTGGGGTCCATGTGGTCCTTTATGCATAAATATCACTATGAATAGAGTCTATTGTGTGCAAATGGCTGAGATGCCCTCAATTATTTCAGTGTTATTTTTCTGCTAGTGATTAAAATCTTGGACTTGTGCCTGTCATTCATTATTCACTATTCAACATGAAAAAAAATCTGGTCACAGGCAGAAAACAAGAACAATACCAACAGGCTTGGTTAGCATAATGTATAATTAAAATGAATAATTTTAGTCAACAAATTTAAAATCTAGTCCCTTAGTAGTGCTTCCAATTAAGCCATAGGTATTGAGAAGAGATTGCATTCCAAATTTTATTGGGAAAAAAAAAAGAAGAGTGAAATCAAACCCATCAGTCTTTAAAAAGAACTAACCATTTTGTTGTCCATTAGTCCCTGGTTTTAAGTGTTTGTATTGCTGAAGCAATTTCAGGCTTTAGAAACAGATTAATTGACTTGGAACTTATATTTCCTTTTCAAACATCCATATGAGTTTACATTATTTAATATTAAGCTACTCATTAACTGCCTAACTGTGAATACCACAGCCTAGCAATTATACTTCTGACACTTTTTGCAGAGATACTTAAACTTTTTCAGCTTTGGATATTGTAGGCAGAGCATGACTCAGGGCAATGCCAATGTGCAAGAACTTTGCTTAAGAGGAAAGAAGGAATAAGACAATTCAGTGACTCTGCTAAATTTGACCTTTTAGGAGAGATATTACCTAGAACTGAAATTTCCATGGACAGATTTCTATGAATAAATCAGAATGCTAAAGGACCATACATTAGTTTCATATCTTTACTTGAAAATTCAATATTAGAATTCAAAACACAAGTAGCCTGGGATGCTCTACTGCTTTAAGACATAAAACTGTCACTGAGAGGATGTCTTTGTATACTGACTTACTTTTATACTCTGTTACACAGATTCATCCCTTACTTTTGGCATACTAATGTCTTAAGCAAAATGCAGCTGTAGACATGATCTGAACAAGTTTGATAAAAATGGAATGACAGCTAGCTTCTCTGAACCTCTACTGAATGTAATTTAAAAAAAAAGATAAAAAAACAGCTTTTCTGAGATGCATCAAATGTATTTTGGAGTTTTGATGACCTCAATTATATGCAGCAGTTCACAAATTAAACATTCAGAGTACATCACATAAAAGTCAGGCAGTTACAGTGAAGGCCAAAACTTTCATGGTTAACTGGAAAAGAAGATCTGAATAGTAATTATATTAACAGGGCAACACTCTCTGCTCCCCTGTTCAGATGAACGGAGAAGAAAATTGTATTATCAGCTTTCTTACTCACATCACAATCAGAGTAGAGTGAAGATTTTTTTTCTATATTTGTTTATATTCAAACTCATTTTTAGATTGTTAAAAACCAATAGTTTATCCCTAATCCCAAACCCACATGCAAAAAAGAGCAAGTTAACTAGATGGCAACCCTAGCCATCAAAAAGCATTCAACTTGTCAGTTGAATTTATAATTTAATTATTTATTTGTTTATTGGGATTTATGAGGTGTCTTGTGACTTAACTCCCCAGACAGACTGACTATTTGTACAGTGTTCAAACTCACTGATGCATCTCAGGGAGGAGATGTTGCCTTTCTGAGTAGTCTCTGCCCTGTCTGAGATAGCTACTGTCCTTCCAGAGCTAATGAAAGTATTCACTGCCCCTAAAGTAGCCATCTAACAATTAGACTTGCATATCTGAATTTTTTACCCTTAAATATTTTTACATGC
Source organism: Taeniopygia guttata (assembly GCF_048771995.1). NCBI lineage: Eukaryota > Metazoa > Chordata > Aves > Passeriformes > Estrildidae > Taeniopygia > Taeniopygia guttata. The sequence continues at coordinate 21,152,289 of NC_133025.1, read as the reverse complement.
AGTGTAGAGAAATATTAACATCCAGAAAGTAATTTTATCCAACTCTCATAAGGAAGACAGGACACAGGAATCATCTCCTGAAGCTCTTTCACTCTATTTGCTACACAGAGCAAAGGGTGAGGAGCAAGGATTCAATACACAACTGTTAAAGGACTTTGGATAGCATGCATTAATCCCACACAAATTGTTTTTTCTTAATTACTGAACTTAAAATTAGAGACTTCAACTGTGCAAGAGATTTACTTGTGGGAGATTTCTTGACAGATTGTCAATGTGTATGTTCAGTGGGTCACTAAGTTTTGCTTTGGGTCATATTGCTGAGTGCTTTAATCTAACTTATACCACTCTGAAGATAATTACTCTAGAAGCAAAATGCCACACAATTTGAATAAGGAGAGCAAGCTATGATATGATAGCAGCATTTTCAGACATCATTCATAAAAGTGGCTTAGAAGGGAACATCTTCATTTTCCTTCAGCTCCTATGTTAGTCAACTAGTTCCTTTCCACTTTCATGTATAAATATGCATATGCAAGTATAAATGTCTCTTATGAGTCTTTCTAGTTCTACCACCTTTCTCTAACCAGCATTCTTGAATTGAAGTATTCAAGAGAAACCTTTTATTTTTTAATTCACGCAAAGAAAATGGCAGACTACTTGTTTGGAGACACCAAAAGAAGTCTAGAGGGCCACATGAAAGGAAGAAAGTGAGAAACAGGAGGAGTTGTATAGTTACAGCTCAGGATGGCATTTTGGCTCAGATTAAAGGAAAAATCTGGAAAAGTGACAGGGAGATAATAAGGTTTCATCTTTTGGCTTTATTTTTTTTAAAGGAATCCAACTGTGACACATGTTGGTGTTAAGATGTTTAACTCAAGTATTCTTAAAAAGGATATTTCAACTCCCTTCCCTCATTTTTATAAAAGAAATTATTTGCTTAATTCAATCCTACCAGACTCAGTTTCTCTGAATTCAATTTTTTGCAAAAGCTTAGCAGTCCAAGAAAGGCTAGTCAGTCTTTCTTCAGAACATCTGTATTAAGCTGTTACCTATTTCAGCTTTTAGGAGTTAAATCATCTGAACTTGGAGCTTGGTCCTGTGTGCTCATTGCCCAATTGTAACTGTGAACCAAATAAATGTTATGTATGTGACTTACGAAAATGTTAAAGCTGCAGCAAGCACATCCAAGCAAGGAGAATTTCAGGGTCACAGCTTTATTCATTAAATTAATCCCAGAAGACATTTTCTGTGACTGTGTTAGTCACCTGTTGTGTTCAGGTTCCTGAATACAACATAGCACAGCCCTGTGAATAGGGAAGCTAAATCTCTTGTGCTTTTGGTCTCCTTTGGATGTTTACCCTCACCGAGGTAATTGGAGCAAGCACCAGAACAGTAACAGCTTGCAGTCATTTGCATCAGCACCTTCCTCTGCAGGGATGAAGGATGATGGGGGATCCAAATAGGTGCTGAAAATGATTACTTAGGAAGGACCAAGAGAACATTGGAAAAATTCATGCTAATGTTACTGTGGCAAGTTTCAGGAGCCTTCATATTGCTTCTAAAGGCACCCATGAACAGTTTTAAAGAGTTTATCTAGAACTATTTTTTCTTTTTTATTAGCACGTTAAAAGATAGGACAAGCTGCATCAGGATAGTGTTTAGTGTAGCTAAGGTGATACTTTTCTCTTGCTAGTTAATTGAAATATGATTACCAAGTAGAAATGGCTTCAGGAATTGACCAGCCAAAATATACCCACTTGTTCAGGCAAAAGGACATCTTTTTTTTAATATATATTGTGAAAAATTTGTTCTTGTTGAAGGATTTTTTTTAACCCACAAGAAGATTTGTCTGATGGATTCTCCTTTAGCTTAACAGCTCTATTCACAATACTCAAATTTCTCTAAATGTGCAGTCTGGTTAACAAGGATTTTTTTTCTTCATATTTATAATTTAGCATAACTATCCTAAAGTATTCCAACTTTTAAGCCAATATATGGCTTAATAAACTCAGTGACTTCCTTGACCATGGCTAGAATAAGAGACTTTCAGAGCATGCCCTCTGAATTTGGCTTGACACAGTTATTATGCTGAAGGGCACTACTTGTCAGTATGTCCTTTCACACACCCAGACAAAAAACATATTCTACTTTGTAATACTCCTAATATCAGCAGTACTGTCTTAGGTAATGATTGAAAGTCAGGTCCAATATTAACACACAGCTGTAGAGCACAAACACCTGACATAATTTAATGAATATGTTATGGCTCTGAATCTTTTACTTGACTTTGTGATTCTTCTCATGGCTTGCGCTATCTTTTGAAGGACAGAAAGTGACAGGAATTTTTTTTCCTGTAATACGTAAGGTGCTATTTATCTTGATATTATTTTACTGCAGAGAGGAATTTGATGTTTACAGTGTGACATTCAAAGGCAAGCTAATAGCTCCTGGGAACATGTTGAGTTGCTACCTTTTAACACTAGAGGGAAGTGTATGTAAAGGCACTAAGGATCGTGCAGCCTACACTTTGGTAATATGTTAGATAAACAGCATTTTTTAAAAAAGGTTGAAGATTTGGGAGCATAAATGTTGAAAGGCAAAACAGTACAACATATTGGGCAGTGGTGTAGGATTGAGAGAACCTGAATCCTGTGACCAGCCTTCTGGTGATTTCTGGCCAGGCACTTCATCTATCTGTTTGTACTGCCCATTCTTTTGGGACAGCAAGTTGGGCCAGTTTTAGAATTGACAGAGAGCATCATGCACTTCCAGTAGCATGAGCACACAACTGTCTTGAGAATAAGGAACCATGTGAAAAAAAAATAGAATAGAAACCTTTATGGCTTATAGGATGCTATTCCTATAGCTGTCAGCCTTCAGCCTCTTTTATGCACAGATACTGTGTGCAGCCCACCAGTCAGTCCCAGAGCCTTCCCAGTACCATTAAGCACTTTGGGTATTTTCCATCTCCACTTTGCTGTAGGGGCATACAACAAACCTTTGCAAAAGAGGGGAAAGACTGTTAACGGAGTGTTTTAAATACCTTTTCTCCATGTTATTTATGCTGGATTACATGTGCTGTCTCCATTAAAAATAAAGCCTCAGCAGATTCGCAGATTCACAGAATATTTTGAGATGGAAGGGACCCACAAGAATCATCAAGCCAGCTCTTAAGGAAATGGCTCAGACAGGGACTGAATGCACAACCTTGGTGTTATTAGCACCATGTTTTATAGAAGTATTAATCTCCTTTGCAGGGAAAACTTTACCCCATAAGTGCTATTCTTCATTTCTCTTGGCAGATCATGAGGTGGAAGCCACCATATAAGAAAATAATCCCTTGGTGATGTTATGCTGACCCATGTAAATCCTGATCCAATGCCCACTGCAGCTAGAGGAGAGTCTCATGACTTCCCTGAGCTTTAAAAGTGTACATTGATATACATAACCATACTGCTCAAGTGTCAGGTAAAGCTGGGGAATGAAAGGAAATCAGAAGAGACTTAGATAGAGGAATTGCATTCAAGGTAAAGTTTAACTTATAATTATTTTCTAACTCACATCATCTGTGTGATCATCTGTCTCATACCAGTACCTCAGCTGAGAAATTGTTCCTTCTGAAAATTTCACAAGGGATTACTATGGGTCAATAGACAGGTATGGCTTTTGGGGTACCCAATTAAACAGTGGCACTGCAGAAGAGGTTCTTACATTTTGCGATAAATAATAAAATTAATTAGTCCTATGGAATGCCTTTTAAAAAATTAAAGAACATGCATTTTCTCTTGTATTAGTAGATAGCAATGTATAATGTGAGGAAAGTAGCAATTTGTCATAGCTAAATTGTAACAAAGTTATATCTTCACACACCTTGAAAATACTGAAATGAGTGGCCAGGTTATTCTAACAAAAACACAAATTAGAGTATGTAATAAGATCATCAACCCTTTGAAAACATTGATGTCTTTGTCTTGGTTTTCCTTACATCTGTACAGCTTTTGGTAATTGCTTCTTCTTCAGATATCATGCCATGCTGTCCTTTCTCAGACTATTTGCAAAATGCTCAGGAATTTATACAATCCCACAATACCTCACTTCAGTCTTATGCTATACATGGCTTCTTCAAATCCTCACAGACTATGTTCCTTCCCCCTGATGTGCTTGTTCTGGACTTCACTCCACTTATGCCTGACCAGTGTTTTTTATCCCTTGGTAATTTTTAAAAAAGATCCTATTTTTTTTAATGCTATAAACCCATTAAATAATACCTTCTATGTGATTTTTTTTTTTTTTTTGCATTTAATGGAGAAGAGAAAGTGAATGATTCCATTCTAATTGAATTGAAAAAAAGAATTTTTTTTCCTTGCAAAAAACATAAAAAATACAATAATCTAATAATTCATGCTGGATTAAATACTCTGTTCAGTCAGCTCTCCCCTTCAATGTTTTGTTTCCAAGTACTTCTTACATTGGCAATAAAGACAAAGCTGGATTTATCACTACTGAGGGAGCATAAGTATTTTATTCAGCTGCTGTCAAACTGGTTTTGCTCAACTATTGATTTAGTTAGCTACTGGTTGGAATACTTGTTTCCAATGAATAAGCTGAAATTCAACACTTTACTTGAAGAAACTCAAAAGTTCATCTTCTAGAACCCAATACAACTGCTTGATACCACATATCTCATCTGCTCATATTATTCAGTGAAGAAAAGTCACCCAAATCTCACAAGAATACTTATTGTATGATATTAATAAAATAGCATGATTTAAAAATCTAAGGGTTTATTAAATCATTTTCTGATTAACAGATAGGAGAATGAAGCACAATGTTAGATTCACAAAATCATTGGATTTGGGTTATGGCAGTAAAGCTATAATCTAAGTGGCAGAAGAAACCTTTATGAAAATTCTTCATCATCATATTAAAGAAGTAAGAAAGGGTGATGGCATTCTGCTGGATTTGTTTTGCCAGGAGAGGAATGACCAATATTTCCACCATCTGTAGCAGAACAGAAAAGCAGATCTCATAACCTTCTCAGAAAAAAACCCCACATCATCTAAGGGACACTTTTTTCCACAACATCCATGAGCTGAATCTGCATGGGACTGGAGAGTCTGAGGAAGTTTGGATGAGCATTTCAAATCTGGAAGTTCTCAAAATTTCTTTGTCTCTTGATTTTTTGTTTCATTTAACCTGAAATCAATGTGCATTCATGTGTGCCTTTACTGCCTTCAGATCAAAATTTTAATATATTCTGTGCAATTTTGATTCTTGGGCTTCACTTTACTATTTCCCTATTATGTGAGATTCATAATTTCCATAGGAAAAAAAGGGAAATTGCTCCATAAGAGCACTGTGATTTGTTTTAATACCCCTTAAGTTTTCTTCTTTTTATCTGCCAGCCTATCTGTATAATTCCACCCTCTCCCCCCTCCGCCCCCCAAGTACCCACCCTCTGAGGAGAAAGCAAAGGATAGGGGAAGAAGTGTGCAGTATGGAACATTTTAGGCCTATAGATTATACATCAGAAATCATTAAGGCACAAGTGATTGAACTGACATTTTTAACCCTATTGGCATAAGACTACCTCATGTTACATGATAGCAGAGCCAAGGGCTATAATCCAAGGGCAGCTGAAATTTAAAGTTCCCAATTGTCTTGTCATGCTGAATGAAAGCAGCTCAAAAGCTTATTCGCTCATAAATACTTTTTTAGTCCTATTAAAGGCCATTTAGACTTTTTTCTTCTCTTTTCTTCCCACAAAGAGAGGTCTTTTGTCAGTTTTCTGTGGCCTGCAGATCTCCCTTGACACTGCAAGGTGAATAGCTGGATTTTTATTTATCTGAACATGAAAGCTAAGTGGGTGATAATTTCAGCTAACCAAAGGAGAAAGGAAATTGAATATCATATTAATAGAGAGAGTTTTCACTTCTGTAGTGTGTACACTTGATCTTTTCACTTTTTAAAGGATTATTACTCTTTCATTAATTGTAGTTTAGTCAGAAAGTGTGGACCGCTGCCATTTCCTGCTCTGTGAGTTCTAAAAAATTTTAGCTGTCAGAGGATATTTTGCTTCTGGGAGTTTGACAACCATAAACATATTTGTTTCAAATAACTAGTCAAGAGACCTAGAATGAAAAACTGCAAAGGAATCAAAACACGACCATCCATTTATAACCAAGCATGCATGTAGCTGCATACTCATAGTGAAAAGATGGGTAACCTGCTAAACAAGAGGCACCCCTTCAGCTCCGTTTTGGCCAGAGGTGTCAGCACTAGTGTGAAGCAAACCATTAACAACTTATTTTCTCTTCTTCTAGCCCAGATGTACCACAGGTACTCTTCTACTTTCCGAAAATTTGTCTCTATGTGTTTCTGCCACGCAGATTTTACAGGCTGAAGTTTCTTTATCCTACACTTTATATTTCTCTCATCCTTTAATGTACACTGAAAAACATGGCAATGCCAGGGCAAAGGGAGCTAAGAGTTAAAACAATGCTGGTTTAAGACTCAATTGGAGAGGGATGGAGAAGGTGAAAGGAGATTTTCCTTCCTTTATAAAGATCATTCTTGCTTTTAAAGAAAAAGGTTTGGTTTTTTGTTCTAAAAACATATGAAGGTTTTTGTAACCATATACACTTTCCCTAGTACTGAGTTTGACTCCCTTCTCTCTGGAATTTTGCTGTCATGGCATGTGATCCTCCCTGTCTAGTGGTGCCTCCTGAGGGATACAGGGAATGATTGCTCCCACCCCGAGAATCCTGTGCCTCAGAGGTGAAGGCCATGTGGAACTGGAGACATGTGGACACAATTTTCCTCGGCCTGATCAGAGGTATTCTTTCCTTGGGGAGACTTCAAGCAATGTGTCTTTCAGGTGCTACCATCATCTCCTTTGATCTTTTCCAGTTATCTTTGTAAGAAAGCCCTTCAAATGGGATGCTGGGCAGATGAAGGTCTAGCATTTCCATTTGAATTACCTTGTACTCTTTTTGAGTGTGGTAGTTTGCAAATCTAAGCAAAAGAACTTGTTCTCTTCTGTTGTGTAACTCATTGGAGAAGAGAGATCCTTTTCACAGAATCACAGACTCATTTAGGTTGGAAATGATCTTTAAGATAATCAAGTCCAACCATAAACCTAACAATCTTAGCTCCACCACAAAATCATGTCCCTAAGCACCATGTCAACAAGGCAGATTGGCTAAATTTTTTCTCCATTAACTAGGCAAGAATTTGGGCAGTTACATGAGGAGGGCTGGAAAACAGCTTCTCTGATTCCCATCATCCAGCCCAACATGGAGCCACACTGAAAGACTTGAGCTACTCAAATATAATCCTATCCCTAATTTTTTCTCCCTGACTTAAAGCTCTGCAACAGAAATGGCGCTGCAGGCAATATCTTCTGCTGGCTCCCACCCTGTCAGAGGATGCCAGCTAGGGCTGAGTTCAGTGTACCCACTGGGTCACAGACAGAAGTATGGAGAGAGATGGATGTGCTGTACGAACTGTGCCATGATTTCATGGAACACAAGGAAAATACTACACTGTGGAATCAGTCAAGTTATTTTTTGTTCTATTGTCAGGGAAAGCTCTGTAATATAGGGAGATATAAGAAATTTATTTTGGCTGGACTTCTATTAAAAAAAAATCAATTCCAAAACCAAACCCAAAACAACAAAAAAGGAAAATCCAATTCCTGTTTTCTTCTATTACTTAGTATTCAGTTGCAGTCTTATTCAGCACAGCTGGTAGCATTTTCTTCCAGCCAGAATTTCAATGTGCAGCTTTCGATATGGCCCTGTTTAAGTCAGGAGATGGCTCCTGGGAAACACATACAGGTTTTGTATCAGAGGGAACATCTGTAGATAATCCCTTCAAGTAAAAACTTGGGTTTTAGCTACTTTAGCAAGCAAATAAATGATATGAACATTCTTCCAGATGTGATGAATTGGTGACACAGGTGATTCAGCTGTAGGACATAACCTAGCACTTCAGATTTTTCAAGAAGAAAATCTCTCAGAGACAAAGCAAAAATTGATTGTGTGAAGCACACAGTACCAACAGAAGTTTATTTTTATCATCATTTCTGTCCTTTATCGATGTTGTTCCATTGTTTTTTTTTCCTAGTCCCATGTAGTGATTGGTAGCAATAGTGAATTCTGATAAGTGTTTATGTCTATCTATAGGTTAAATTACTTTAAGAGATTAATTCCCTACTTACTAATTATAGATTCAAGTAGATGAAATTTTTGGATCATTCACATTTTTTGCTGTGTAGTAGCATGCTTCATCAGAAATTATTCTAGGGAGCAACCCCTGATGGAGGACAGACTGGCATATTGCTGATTTTCATGCTTTAAATGTTGAAATAACTTAAGAAAACTAGTAAAAGTAGTAAATTTTAAAAGTAAATCCTTCAGATGGTATTTCTCCACTCTGCTGTTTGGAATGCAATAATCAGTTGAGACTCCTTTATGTCAAAGCTCTGACATACCATTCTAACATAAATTCTACAACTGATCAAACTTAAAAATTTGCATTAGGAAATATTCTGTCAGTCAAGATATTATATATTCTTGTGCTGTGCTTAGAGCAGGTCTGAACTTTGCTATTGTTTTTCCATAAAGCTGATTTGGGTTTTATCTGTAGAGCAGATCTGCAACTTACTTACATTTGCTTGGAATCTTCCTTTATCATCTTCCTTATTTACCAAAGTAGAAATAATTAGATAAAAATCAGAGAAATTAGATTTAACCCTCTCTAAGTCTCTATTCAGCTTTGTGTTTAGTCTTGAGTGTATTTTGGTTGATTTACTCAGAGCAGGGTGAGACTTTCAGGGTCAACCTTCTGCAGAAATGGTGTCTGGGAAAGTGGTGTGGGGTTTGTGCATAAGGAGGAAATCATCACCTGAGGCTGAGCTGAGCAGAGAGCCTCTGGTGACAGGGAGTGGTTTACTCAATCCCCCTTCCTCTCTCAGGTGGATGATGTTGAAGAACAAATTTGCCAGGATAGCCTGTGGGTAATTGAAAGGGAAAGGAAGAGAGTATAAGAGCAAAAAAGAGCACAGGAAAATTTTGGAAGGATGGAGCAAAAGGGTAAAAGCCCTGGAGGAGAAGTAAATAAACAGTAAGTGCTATTGCTAGCTTCAAAACCACAGGCAAAAGAAGCCTTGATGAGTAGAAGATGAGAGTAAGGTCAGAAATATTAATCACAGTGACAGCTTGGATTATATTTTCAGATTATGTTCCTGCACTTTCTCACAGGCTGATTTCTTTTCTACACAGTCTTTTCTCTTTCCTCCTCTCTTACTCTCAAATAAGCTCAGCTGCAAGACCTTGAAATGAAAATCAGTGAGATGCAACTGGAAAAACCATGATATTACAGCCAGTAAGAGTACAAATGAAAAAGTGTATGCTAGTGCAGTATATAAAGTATCCTCCAAAAAGTTGCCCATTAATGCAGAAAGGTCAGCATCTGCAGAATAGTTTTTTGCATATTTTTCTTGATTCTTCATAATTTTTTTCTCTTCTTCTGTTCACAAGAAAGGAACATCGGTAACTGTATTTTTTTACTGTGGAAGTATTTTTAAGTAATCATTCCTTGTAAAGGCAAATAGTACCAACAAAGAATGAATCTTAGTGATTCCAGGACTAACTTTGGTAACACTTCAAAACTCCACAAAACTTTTAATAGGATTTTGCATTGTCCTGCTTGTCAAAACATTCTATATAATAGAATGAAGCCAGAAATGTGCTGATGAGACTCCTAAACCAAAGTGGCCTTTGATCTATTTTTGCCTTTCAACAGATTTTGTGTGTTGGTTTGATAAAAATAGAGGTGCAAGACATATAAAATTGGCAATAGAGATTTCCCAGTATGGAAAAATTAAACATCCTTGTGTTCATTCTATACTTCATTCATTTGTTACTGCACAAGTAATCCCCTAGAGAGAAAGAATAAGTTATGGCCTTTGGAATAGTTTAAAATATTGTTATCCATAAAATTAAATGCATATCATTTAAATGCAGCCATGCCAGGTATTAGTGAAATATTTTCATTAATACATAGGAATGTAAAAATGGCCAGATCATGGAGCCTGAAGAATGGCAAAATTTCTAAACCATAATTCTGATTAGAAATAGGCTTCATTAATTCAAATGCCATATGGAAGCTCAACTTGTATTAGTTATTTAAAGGTCTAAGCAAATCAGCTAAATTCTCTTTATGATCATAGCCCAGAGAAAGTGTCCAAATGGAAAGACTTTCACTGCTACTCTCCCTCATTAAATACAGTGGGAACAGTGAAACTTGCTCAGATTAAATGAATTTGTTGGTGGTTTAAAGGCTACATGATCTTACAAAAAAATGAACATGTCAAATAACTACCAGGAAGCAGCTTAGACAGAAGATTTGGATATGTTATTTCCAGCCAGTGAGATAGTACTGCAAAGGGAGTTAGTTATATGATCTTTTGATCCTGGTTTAGCTGAGGATTACAAAAGAAGGGAATTTAGGCAAGAGTGGTCACATTGAACTCAGTCAGGCACTTATAAAACTGGTTGCAGAATAGGGAGATGAAAGAATAAGTGGCAACAAGAGTATGATGTAGGGAAAGAGTTTGGTTATCTTGGGCTCTGATTTCATTTACACCAGAGTGACTTGGAATAGAACTGAAAAAGTCAGACTTTCAGTTTATGTTTGCTTTACAGTCATACAGCACATATCACTTTGTCAGAGATTTACGATGATTTCCAGCCTTCCCATCCTTCTCCTGTTGGCATCCTCAGCTGTAGATGACTAATTGGTAAAGGGGATAAGCTTTTCAGAATCTACAACTGAGAAAACAGTCATCTCCCTACCTCTTCCTGCCCAGATAGGTCACAGTGAGCAACACGCTTTTGATGTTAGATTATCTGATTGCAAAAATCAGCTATGCAAGAAGCCACCCAGCCAGTGAACCTGCTTGTTCAAAACAAAGCTTGGAACAAGCAAATACAGAGCTATTGCCAAATGTTATTCCTTAAACTGGTATTGGATAATGCACTGTGCTTAGGTACTCTTCTTGCTTATGTAAGACAAATCAAAGTAAACCCCAAAATGAAATATAGGTATTTTTACCAGTAGAGGAAAAACTCATGCTAGTCAATTTTCCTTTACCCAAAGAGAAAATGCAGTAAATGGGCACTAAATAGAAATTTGCACAGTTATAGCTGCAGGGAACATAGATTGATTGTCCTCTCAGTAATTAAAATCACCTATTAAGTTTTCAGTCACCACCAAAGCAATTATTCAGACTTCAGTAAGTGCACATTAAAGTCTTGATAAAGTTTTTAGGTGACAATTGAATCCAGTGCTAAGGATTTTACACCCTAAAATGAATCCAATTAAAGATCATTGAACATTTATTTTCTCTTCACCAGATGAACAAAGTAATCAATGAAAATTCATTTAGTTCAAACAAATTTTCTTTTTTGGTTTGTTTTTTCTATGCCAAATTAGAAAACAAGTGAGAAATAGTCATGTGTTTACTGAAGCATTACATTGGACATAACAGAATATTTGATTTTCAGACACTTAAATGACAAATAATAAAATGAGAAGCTAGAATTAATTATATTTTAGCCATTGATTTCTTTTATCTAATTTCTAAGGGCTAGCAAAATCCTTAGCAAGACCAGGGCTCATGTTCATTTCTCTGTTATACTTGTGCAGATTTGAACCAGTATATCTAGGAAGCTTCCCTAAATACAAACCATGCTAGTATAAATAGCATCATTCTACTCTGAGGTTTCCTTCCTCTGTCTTGTTGGTCATATGTTGTTTCATATTAATATTGAAAGGCTCACTGGAGCAGGGACTGGAATGAAAATGCCCAACATCCTAGGAGAGTGCCCAGCAGATCAAGCTAGGTAGTGAAATAATTCACTCCTTCACATGACAGTTCACTGAATTTTAAATAGTTTACAGCAAGCATAGCAGCACTAACAGACTGCTAGTACTTTATTGGTGTGTGGCAGATGTGAGTTCAGATCCCTTCAGGCAGAAAGGTTTGATCCCTGGTCTCTCAAGCAATGAGCAAGTACCTGAGCTAGTGGATGAAAAGGGATGGTAATAACACCATTCCCTTAAACATTTACATATATTTAGATAAATTAGACCAAGTTAATGAAGAATTTCTATTGAAAGAAGCCATTTTTTTTTCAATGCAAAATTAGTTACATAAAAATTGTAAGCAAGCATGAACATGAAACAGTTGCATACAGGATCTCAATTTCTTTTCTCAATCAAAAGTGTTTGGTTTCAGAGCTATATCTTGATAAATGATTCACATGACTGCATATGAGTCTTCCTTTCTCCATCATCACAGATCACTTCCCCAGTGCTGTGCAGCATCAGTACTCTGTATCAACAATTATATCCTGTATGACTGTAGACCAGCAATGAAAATATTGAATGATTCAGAGCCAATTACTGTCCTGTGCAGAACTCCTGAAATATATACTTCTCTAACAAAAAGCCCTTACCACAGCATCCTGTAAATTCCTGCGCTTAAATGCTATTTAAAATCTTTTGGTGGCCTGAATACTGCCTTTTAAGTGCATGTTTTTGTGTAAGACAAGCCTTTCTCACCAGGACCTGATCAGCAGGACTTTTGAGACATCTAAACATAGAGGAAAAAAGATGGAATGGACTCCTATGTTAGAAAAGTGGTTACTGCATTTCACCTCTGAACCCTGTGGATGAAGCAGTAGGGACAACCTGTGCTGTTGGTAACCATGGCACGTCAGTTTTTCTCTTCCATCTCCGTCATTGTCACTTTGGCTTCATTTATGATAAAATTATGTGGAGAATGGGGGAAATGAAGATCTAAAACTCCATCTACTTGTTATTATAAGGAATTAGTTCTATTGTTGTTCATCTGCTAAAGTGCAGAAGTGAGACAGTAGAGGCCATTTAAATTCCTTGTTCTAGTACACATGTAGTGCCTCTCTAATATTCTCAAATTTCTCATAGAGGGATTTTTCTGGTGCTGGGCAGAAAGGCTTATCCAAAGTCTGATATGTCTGCATGGTGTCAGTGAAAATCCAAAATTCCTATAGAAGAGACATCACTGTACCTATGTTGCAGGCACAATGAAATTTCCCTGTTTTTATTTGGGTTTTTTTGTTTGTTTGTTTGGGGTTTTTTTTTAGTTTGTTGGGGGTTTTTTGTGGGTTTTTGTTGTTTTTTTTTTTTTTAATTTTATTTTTTCCTTCCTTCTGTTTACCTTCAGGCATGCAGTGTCAAGTCCCAGAGACTCACAAGATCAGTGAGAATGTATCGAAACTGACAGGAGATATGGCTTTGCCCTCCGGGATTTCTAGCTTTTCACACATTGCAATGTAAATTATGGGTCAATAAGAAAATTTTTCAATTTTAAATTAATTTATGGTAGGCCCAGTGGGAACGCTCAGTGGGTTCTGAGGTATGATAGAAAGAAAGTTATCTGGTTATTTTGGGAGTTTTACTATTTGATGGAGAAGCATAAAAGCCCACTTCCAAGACATAAATTACTCAGGAAAGGGGAAAAACTCATTTCCACTGACTTTCTGAATCATAATCACTGAATAACAGTGATGGAATGAGCAATGTCTCGGGTGCCTGCCCAAAGTACAGTGGTACATGTTCCATATATTTTTGCTAATGTTATCATGAGAACTTTTTATTTTTGATACTTTTAAAGAACTGTAGCTACTAACAACCAAAGGAAAAAAACCCATTAACGGCAGAGAGTTACTCCCATGGGCAGGTCAATTTTTTCAATGTATTTCCTCAAACTGTAGAAAATGGAAATTTTCATTGTTTAAGCAATAAGAATCAATATAATAAATGGAAAAAGAAAATTTATTTCTGCTGATTTTAACCACTGTTGACATGTACACCTTCGCTGATTATATCCTGGGGGATATATGCCCTTCCTTCACACTTTTCATTCTCAGAGCTGGCAGGTAAGGGATTCTGGATGTTACTGCCTCTTTTTGTGTCTGGGTTGCATCCTGTTTCTCTTATTCTGTGCAGCTACTTGATGCTCAGGGCAGCAGAAGGTAATGCTGCCACGCTCCTCTCATGGCCCCCGTGCTGGCTTGCTGCAGATGTTGTCCGTCTGTCTGTCCCACCAGCACAGCAGAGCCGGAGGCTGCAGCCCAAAGTGCCCTCAGGTGGGCAGGGCTGCTGCCCTCGGCAGGGAGCTGCATGCAGAAAGAAAGTCGTGGTGTGGTGGGCTCCAGTCCCCAGTATTGGCCCCCAAAGCACTTTGCACTGAAGGGGTTGTCTAAAGTAAAGATGAATTAAATGGTTCGGATTGGTGTCTCAAATGAAAACAAGAGGAGGTAAGGGACACACGCAAATCGTACAGACCAGTGCAATAGAGGCTCAAAGTTTGCATATAACAAAACCAAGAAAAATCAATTTCCACTTCTGGAGATGTCACATATCAGAAAAACCAGCCAGTCCATGGTGCTATTACTAGCTGCAAGTTTTAAAAGATAGGACAGATTGATTAATGCAATGCTTTCAAACACAAACACACTATTTCTAATGTAACACCTGAGAAATATGTTGCCCAGTTACATAGCTTCCTAACTCTATTCCCTAACAATAGCTATGTTACAATGTTAAAAGGAAAACAAAGAAAAAAGGAGAAACAAAATCACAAAAATCAGACACTCTCAGACTTGTACACATGCTTGTTTCATGTGAGGTAAATTCAGTCTGCTCTGAACAATAAAATCCCATTTTCAATTGAATTATAGTATTTTAGAAATGCCATAAATGTAAATATGCTGAAAGCAGAGAAGTTTAAAGTACTATTGTATACTTCAATGCTAAACAGTTGTGGCAAACCTGCCAAGGCCCAGCACTTCAGAGTAGTTAGATAACAGTGAGTAAAGCCAAAGCAATAAAGCCAAATGTTGCATACTGATACTTCAAGCTTCATATGCATTTATGACAATACACACAGAGCAGCACCTCATCCATAGTAATGAATTTAGACAAAGATAGTGTTGGGGAGCCTACACCAGATGCAAGTGATGCTCTAAAAACAATCATAAAAACAAGAACATAACCAAATCCCATCTATCCAACGATTCAGAAAAGATGACAACTTTTATGGCTTTACTAAATTAATAGGCCATTCTGATTTTTTCATTGTTGTTTTATTCTCATTTGCTTTCTTTCTCTCCCTTGCTATCAGTAGGGCAGTCAGGTCTGCAAGGCAAAGCATTCTTTACAAGGATTTGAGCTGGGCAGTGTTGTGTAAATCTGTATACCTGTTTCTTTCATAGGATCAGAGAATAGTTAGGTTTGGAAGGAGCTTCTAGAAATCATCTAGTCCAAGAATTGATGAGGGTTCCTATGTTACCTTGTGAGAGCTTGTAATTTTCCTTTCTTTCAGAGAGCTGGGATTTCTTCCCTCTGATTACCTTTACAGAGGAGAAAAGAACTTCTTTGTTTTAGGGAGTTTGGGGAAAATATTTTTGGGTTTGGGCTTTTGGTGTTTTGTGTATTTGTTTGTTTTGGGAGATTTTTTGGTTTGGTTTTTTTTT
This sequence comes from Taeniopygia guttata, assembly GCF_048771995.1. Classification (NCBI taxonomy): domain Eukaryota; kingdom Metazoa; phylum Chordata; class Aves; order Passeriformes; family Estrildidae; genus Taeniopygia; species Taeniopygia guttata. The sequence goes on along the minus strand of NC_133025.1, from coordinate 21,136,702 downwards.
GGGGTTTTTTTTTGTAATAAATTTACTCTTCCTATGTCTCAGTGGGGTAAGTCTCTGAAGACGTGCCTAGCACATAGCATAGCATAGCACAACATCATCTTCCACACAAACCTGTCCAAGTCTCAGGTTGGTAATAGCCAGGGGAGTGAAAGCAATGTTGCTTGAGCCAAATAGCTAAAAACATTCAGCTGAGTTCAGCTGTTCAAATGTGGGCAGGCTGTGCTCTTTGGAGCCCACTAATGCAGTTGTGTCAGCTTTAACATACCATTATTTGAGTGAACAGGTAAAATTTGGGTGCCACACTTACCTAGGTTTGATCAACCCTGCTGGTAATGCCTGTTTGTTTTTCAGGAGAAAATAACTGGTTTGATGGATTAGCTGAAGGCAGACTTCAGGCAATGTACCCTCTAAAGGATTTTGGATCAGCCTACAGGCCTTCCCAAACACTTTCCTCAACAAAGTCTATTTTTAAAGGTCCTGCAGGGATTGCTATGGGAGCTAAATAATATGAGAAAGTCCAGTTACAGCACAGGCAGAACCATGCATTGTCAGTGCTATTACAGCCTGGCTGCTAATTTTCTATTTCATGGCCTTGCTACGAGGCACAATAGGGCATATAGGTCTTCTGGTCCTTAGTCTACACCCACTCTGTCTGCTTCCCATCACACAGTCTTCAGCAAGGTGGGACTCAATTTTTCTCATCTGTCAAACGTTAATAGCTGTCTTTGCCCTCTTGCCTGGTGGGTGTTATGAAGATTAACAGGTGCCTGTGCAGTGCTTCAGCATGCAAGCCTGCCAGGAGTTGTTATTGCTCCCCATTTTGATTCCCCTATATACAGTATACTGGTTCTAGGTAACAGGCTCCTTTTTATCTTTAATTGTCATGTTATTTTTCTTCCTTTCAGATGTTCTGATGTTTCAATCATGCAGCAATATGGAAAACCCTTATGTGTTACTGGCTGTTCCATAAACCTGAAGGTATTTGTTTGGTAGTCAAAGCAATGCAAGGGATCTTCATACTGTAGCTAGAATTGGTTTTATTTGTTTCCTAATGAGTTCAGGGACTCTTAATAAGACTTTACACGAAGAACCAAGTGCTTGAATATATTTTCTCCATTGTAATTCTAAATCAAGGACATTTTAATGTATAAAATGAAACTAATAATTTCTATGGAGAAATAATGGAAAATTACTGCTCTTAATACCATTTATGGTCATCTTCCCTAAGAAAATACAGAAGAAGAAAAAGGCATTAACCTTGAAGATCATGTCACACAGAGAAGCGTTTTTCAGTGAGACATGACTAGTCTAAGAACATCTTCTAAGGAGGCTAATTTAGAAAGGCACAATGGAACAAGAAAACAAAAACGTTACCCTAGAAGGTTTTCAGTTCCATTAGAGTAACCCTTAAGCTATTGCATCTTTATAGTATTGGTTATATTAGAAAAAAATGAAAAAAAAACCCCAGGTTTTGCCTTTGGCTTTTTTTTTTTTTTTTTTTTTTGTTATGTGAATAATCATCTTTAGCATGGCGCTCAGCTGCTTGCTTTAACCTTTTTGCAAGGGCAAGTGCTGGATTCTCAGCCAGGAGGGCCACCTGTGTCCTGGGGTGCATCAGGCACAGCATCACAGCCGGGCAAGGGAGGGGACTGTCCTGCTCTGCTCTGAGCTGGGACAGCCTCACCTCAAGTGCTGGGGGCAGATTTGGGTGATACAACATTAAAAAGACATTAAACTGTTGGAAAACATCCAGACAAGGGCCATGAGGGTTCCCCTTGAGAGGAAGTTGTATGAAGAGTGGCTGTGGTCACTTGATTTGTTCAGCCTGGAGGAGACTGAGAGGAGACCTCATTGTGGTCTTCAACATCCTCACAAGGGGAACAGAAGAGGCAGGCACTGGTCTCTTCTCTCTGGTGACCAGTGACAGGACACAAGGAAATGGCCTGAAGTTCTGTCAGGAAGGTTTGAATTGGGTATTAGAAAACTCAGAGGGTGGTTGGGCACTGGAACAGCTCCCCAGGGAAGCGGGGAGCTCCAGTCACAGCTCCCCAGTCACAGCACCAGCCTGACAGAGGTCAAAAAGTCTTTGGATGATGCTTTCAGGCAGATGGTGTGATTCTTGGGGTGTTCTGTGCAGGGCCAGGAGTTGGACTGAATTGGCCCGATGGGTCCCTTCGAGCTCAGTACATTCTATGAATCTCTTAGCCTTTAGTACCTAGGGCATAAGTGATATTAAAGCAACTGCTATTAAAGCAACATAGTTGGTTGTGCTAGGTTGAGTTCTCTGTTTGACAAAGAAACCCTTGGAAGAGTCCTTGCCATTGAATCCTCCTTTCTTCACCATCACAGTTTCTAGCTTATGTAATATTTAATTTACTCACTTTGTAAAAAAGCTGTCTTGAAAACTTGGATCAAAGTCAGTATCACTAATTAAAAAATTCAGAAGCATTGCCCTTTTGTTCTGTGTCCCCATATCTCTTTTGGATCCTCTGTCTCCATAAGGTAGTAAAAATAGACATTCAGAAGTAAACATTAACAACAGAAGTTCATTGTTCTCTTCTATTTTGTATATAAATCTTCTCTTGTAGGATTTGGTGCTGTTTCTGCTTCAGCAAACAACAGGATTGGACCCCTAAAAATCTCATCTACTTTTTCTTCCTTGGTTATTTACTTTTGTGATCCAAGTACAATTTTGGAGATGGAATTCCAGCAGAAAACAGATATTAGGTTTAAGATAAATTTATTCTCTACCCACTACATGTAAATCTAAACTGTCGAGAATAAGTAAATTGTAAACAATCTATGTCCTTGGTAATGGACATAAAATACTATTTATCAGTCTGTGTGGTGCCAAAATGAGCTGTAATGCCAAAAACGGTGTAAATATTACCATTTGTAGTGCCATTAAAATGGAAATTAGGGAATCAATCATGGTTTGTTTTACAGTCCATAATTTAGGTGAAGCTTGTGGTACTGTTTGATGCTGCAGATTCAGATTTGACAGCCCAAAGATGATAACACACCATTATTTTATTGAATACTGTTAGGTCATAATGCTGTATGTGGAATTTACAAGGCATATTTTAAAGTGCAATGAAATGTAGATGTGCTCAAGATAGTAACTAATCTCTTATTTCAGCATTAAATAGCAGTCCTGGCCATTTGGGATAGCTTTTCTTATATTTTCCCCTTCATAATATCTCATGACTTTGTAGTAGTTGATTAAGCAGCTTGACAACCATCTGTTTCATGTGGTAAATTCTCTTCCTCATCCTCTCATGCATGCAGTAAAAGAACTGTTTTTTCATAGCATTTTTTTTTTTTAAATATACTTCCAACTGCAAGCCAAAACCCAGCTGAGGAATGTGTCTTGCCTTTGGAGGACATGAACGTGGGGATGTTCCGCTAATCAAGAATCTGAGAATAAAAAAATGGTAAACTACAGGATTTTATAACTGCTCTTGGTACTACATCTGATACCTAATACACTTGGTCATGGATAATGTTCTTATTAAAGCAAAAATACTTAGGAAAACAGCTAAGAGAGTATGAAAATGTAACTGTATTTCTTTTCCACATATTCATGTTCATTGCTATTATGGAGCCTTTTGTTTACCATTGTTCTTCAATGTTGCTGATATTTGGAAAATTATACCACTAAGCCAAGACACTTTCACTTTCCTCAGACTTTCATGTAGATATAATTTAGCACCTGCTGCATACTTCCATGTTATCTCCTGCCTTGAGACACGGAAGATGTTGAATCAATTAAAGAGAAGCCAAATTACATTTTTTGCTCCGTTAGAAACCTCCTGATTTCTGTAAATGTGTTAGTGGGAACACTCTGGACATAACCCTCACTTCTGACTTGCTTTTATCCCTTTGCTGATTTTTTTTGTAATGCTTATTTACTTGACTCATGTATTTATAGAAAGTAATAAATTGCCCTCTCAGGCTTTAATTTGTTACGCTTGCTTTGATTCTTCTCACAGAGCCCTGTATTTTTCCTCCTGATTTCTTGCTGTTTGACCTCATATTATCTTTGCGAGGTCAGGTTGGATGGGGCATTGATCAACCTGGTCTGTTAGATGTTCTTGCCCATGGCAGGAGGACTGGGACTAGATGATCTATCAGGTTCTTTCCATCCCAGGCTACTCTTTGATTCTATGATTGTTTAATACAGATGATCAGACAAGTTCTCTGTGTTGTTGGCAAGTGTTTAGTAGTGCCTTGTACGAGACAGATATCAGCAGTTTTGCTGTTCTGCTAGAAACCACTCTTTTAAAACATCATGAAGTCACTTTTACATTACTGTGGTTGCATCCCATGTGTTACTGAGTTAGCCTTGAGTTCAAAACCAGGTTATCTTTCTCTGCTGTTTCAATATGAAGAGCTCCTAACTTAATGTGATTTTTCCTATGTGTTCAGAATTGATATTGCTAATTTGTTTTATATTATTTCATTATTTTATATTTTATACTCCTTTAATTATGTCTTTATGTATAATACTTGAACTGTCCCTGCCTTGATGATATTTTCAGTGTTGTGCCAGGGATGGATTTCATGAGCACGTAGTGTTTTATAGTCACTAATGCAAATTTTGACTCCCGATGAACTGCACTGGTTACTTCTTTTCTGCCAAATACCCCTCCCTTCCATTCTACCAATTTTCATTTACTATTTATGCCATTTTCCTCCCTGACTTGACAAGACCCTGAGTCACCTACATCTTTAAAATCAGTTAGGTAAGCCATACTTGTTGCAAACTTCCCCAAAATTTTGAACTTAAAAAATCAGTTTTAATTAGAGTATGAATAATTAACTCCCAAAACAGAGAAAATACAATGTATACAGGCAAGGGACATTAGTAAAAAAGTGTTGCCTGATATTTGCCTGGTGCCCACTTGGCTCTTGTGGAAAACTCTTTCCTTTTGTGTTTACCCTCAGTTAGCTCAATGACTTCTGAGTTGCAGGAAATTGCCCAGTTGTCTCTGGCTGGCTGGAAACTCCTTCTGTCCCCTCTGACACCTCCCTGTCCTCTCCTGTCCTTACAGGAATATCTGAGATTCTTATCTTGAGCTCCAGCTCCCAGCCCTGCCTATTTTCTCTCTCATTCCCTGGCCTGTCACTCACAGCAGTCTCTCAAAGCTGCTGACCTTCAGGCAAATCTATTTGCCTCCAAGAGAAGGGACAAGCCTCTGCTCTTCCCATGTGTTATACCTTGCTTCCTCACTCTTTTAATAGACTATACCATAAAGAAGAACAATTAAAACCAGTCACGTGCTGTGATACTTTGAATGTATGGCTTTATTAATCTCTAAATTTTCCAGCTGAACTGTTTACATATTTACAGAAGAACATAAAATATTTACTAAAATACATATAAATGAGATCACTTAGTTTGGCCAAAGACCATCAAAGAAGGCTCCCAAATCAATCTCTTAAGAAGTCTCCTTAGCAAATATGTTGGAATTCACCTCAGCTACCTCTATGTTTTTAGTCATTCCTTCCTTCAATGTCTATTCTCCAGCTTGCTGGGTTGGTGTTTAGACTGAAATTGCTCACATCACTTTCCTAAATATAGATATCTCATTTTTTACTTTCAATTATGCAGAAGGATTTGCTAAAATACTTGCTGTGGAATTTACAAATTCAGTACCAATTCTGAGCAAATTATCTCACTATCTGCCCTATGTTTATTATGCTTTTTCTCCTTTGCATTAGTGACAATTTCTAGTTTTAAACATGCATTTTCATTATCTGGTTTCATTTTTCACTAGTTTTCTACATCATCAGTCTTGGAAGCTAACCAAAGTACATTTAGCTTTGGACTACACCAGCATTATATTGTGCTTTAGCTTTTTAGCATCCTTGTGTCCCTCTTCTATATAATTTATTTATACAGCTGGAAAAATTTTCTCCTCACCCTCCTTCAGAAAGCTGAATTCAGCTTGATTATTTTTGGTTATATCCATAGCAAACTTTGCCTAGCTTGGCATCCAATATATAGATGTCTGTGATCTGTCTTTGATTCTGTTCTTACTTTTAATATCCTTCTTATTCTCATACATTTTTCCTTAATATTCCAGTGGATCAGGCAGATCTTTGTTCAAGGTTTTCATTCATTGAGAAATACACACTCTGGATCATGTTAGGTCCTTTGATATGAAGAAAGACCACTTTCAAGTGTTTTTGTGTGCCTTCATCTGTTTGATTTCACTATGAAGTTTCTTTGACTTGTGAAAACCTACTATTTAAAAAATTTAGCTGCAGACCTACGTTTTTATTTTTTGATTTTACTTGAGCAGAAATAACCTTTTAGTTCACAATCCAAGATTGTTTTCTACAACAAGCTTCTGAAATGTCTTATTTTTTAATAAAATCAAGTCTAAACACCATCCTTTTCCTTATTTCAGTGACCATGATGAAGACATCCTCTATCACACCCAAGAAAATATTTTCCAAGCTGTTTCTACTAACCTTTTCTCTGGAACATTTCTGGGTAATAATTTTCTCTCTAATAACATTAAAGATTTCCTATCCATATCCAAAATATACCAAGATATTCTCTGCCAGGCTGCTGGCATCAGTCCAGGGGAAACTGTTTTACTGTCTTTGTTTTATTTCCTTGTAAAATATATGCCTTAGGAGATAAATGCAAAATAATTTTATTCCCACTTAGGGAATTTTGCCTGAGTGGAATTTGCCATTTCGTTTTGGGACACTATACAGAGCTTCGATTAACTCTGGTCTCTGCAACTCAGGGTAAAATAATTAATGTTATGTGCATCTTAGGTACTTCATGTCTTAAATAGGCTGCTACAGGCAGAGCAGAGAATGCATCCTGTATCTCATGAGTAATGATGGTGAATACCTCTTTTCTCTCATGTTACTGGAGCAATAAGGCAACTTGAGAGTCAATGCACTGATGATGTTGATGACGTTGAGGGATAACAAATAATACTGGGTTGGGCAAAGCCTAAAATTTTAATAGGATTTTGTGTAAAGAATATAGGGAGACATTTTCTTTTCATTTTAATAAACCAAAACCAGTTCTGTAAGTGACTAATTAATGAGTGTGAAAAACAGAATAGCTTTTGGAGTGAGGGGTAGAGAAAACAAATATAAATAACATTGAACTTTATATTGCTGATTGCCTGGTGTTGAGCCCTAACAGCAGGTGATGCAATATTTGTCTTTCACCTAATTAAAGATGAATCAAAACAAGAAAACCATTATCTTAGTCATCCTAAACCACCCATTTTACATCCAATTAATCTCCTTTGGAGTGGAGTTCTTCCTTTTTTTTTCCTTATGGTCAAGTTTACCAGAAGTTGAAGCTGATCTAAGTTCACTCTATTACCACAGGGCTGATCTTTGTCCATACCTGCTAAAACCCAATCACACACTCTCATCTCTTCCCTTACAGCCCCATTAGTGCCATGAATTCTCATTTGTTCAGTAAGTTGTGATTAATTCTCAAGTTCTTGACTGAGAAAACTCCCAGCTGGCACTTGGGAAAGGTGTAGATTGGCTTAATTTGATATTGCAAATGACTTTGCAGAAAATTGTTGCATCCCTGCTAGAGTCCTCTGCCTAGCTATTAGGTCCAATCTCATATGCTATAAATATGCGTAAATACAGTGCATGGTTAAGGTTACGATTGCTTAACTGTGATTATGTTGCTTTAAAGGGAGATTCTTTAGCACACAAATTTGTGAGCACACATAGTTTGCATACTATAACATCTAAGACTTTCTTTGAACTTCATTGCCAAAGAAGGAGACTACAGGCAGAAGTTTGTTTTCTGGCTCTTTTAGAGTATTACAAATTTAGGATATGTTTCTGATACTGCTATTGGCTGCTTCTTTCCTTGAACTCTTCACATCTTTCCGTATCAGTTGTTTTCTCTGTCTGTTAGATGCTAGGAAGAAGAATGTCTTCAGAGACAGGGACAGTTTTCATTCTTGACTATTTCTGTTTGGAAAAGCTTTCCTATGGCAAAGAAAAGAAGAGATTTAGGAGTCAGGCTTTTAGTTTACTGCTTGCCATAGTTCTGCTACCTTGAAGTACAGCTGTACTCTGCTGAGGGTGTTTGCTCTCAGTTTAAGTCCATTTTGAAGGGAAAGCTCTTGCAGCCTCTAAAGGAGGTCATACCCAGTGCTTAGAATAAATCAGGGCACTGACATGCAAGGACATTGCTCCAATGCAAAATTCTTCTATGACCAGCAGTCATGCTTGAACGACTTCCTGCATATTCTTTAAGTGACCTGGTGAAGCATTTTCACTCCTTAAGAAGATTTACAAGTTCTCTGCCGAGCAGCACAGTTGCCACTGATGCTGCATGGAGAACTGTGCTAAAAATGTGCAGCCAGTTGTTACCCTGGGATTTGTGCAGTAAAGGCGTTTGCCCAATATAACATGTGCCCACTATAACACAGTGCAGTAACTGCTGTTTCATAAACAGCAACCACAGTTAGAAAATGAACTTTCTCTTCTTGCTCTCTGCATTTCTTCAGGTGAGTATAGTTAGCACAGATAATTTCTTTTTGACTGGAATATTGAATGGATATATCAGAGACATTTGATTTACAGAAGTATACCCGTGAGTAAATGTCATTTTCATGAATGCCTTGGTACAGTGCAGAACAGAAATGAAACTGAGTGGAGACACCCTGGCTTGAGTAGGAGGGTTCCAGTACTGTGACAGGTGGGGCAGATCTGAAAACATGGTCTAGTTTAGAGTAATTTTTGATTTACTTTGGATATAAGGAATTTAGTATTTGAAATGTCATTCCCTATAATACACTGGGAGATCTTTTACATGCACATAGATACCTCCTTGTTTTTCTGGAACTGCTGCTGCTTGAAATGCAGGGAGGGATATGCCTTCCTGCTACTGAAAAAAATTAACATACTTTATAAGAGGAATCGGAAGTATTTCATACTTAATTATTGTCAAGAATGTCCCCAGATCAATAAAGATTTTTTTTTTTTTTAGAACCATCTATTTTTTTTCACCTGAATGAACAAGCCAGAAGTCTGCTTTGTCTTATTGGCATCTTGGCTGATCCAGTTATAACACCTGAGTGTGCAGGGATGTTCATGCCTTGGGCATATGTAATTTTGAGAATAGTTTCTGTTTGGTGGGGCTAGAGATTTCCTCTGTCTGACCCTGCAAGCAACAAGGGGATATGGAAAGAAATGAACTAAAGATTTATTGTTGCTCTAGCAAGTCAAAACTCCAGTGAAAAATAATGCAGAAGGGGTAGCTGAAGTTGCCTGATAATTCAAACAGATTCATGGGGAACCAAAGAAAATGAATTTAATCTTTTGGTTTGTGGGTAGTGAGGAGCAGAGCCAGGACAGCATGCAATGGCATGCACTGTAGCAAGGGAAGGAGGAAGAGTAAGAAAATTAACCTGGTAGCGGTTTGTATTTCTGGAAATAGACTGCTTAGTTTTGGGCGGGGTTTTTTTTTGTTCTGTTGGGTTTTTTTTTTTCCTTTTTTTTCTGTTTTAATTGAGGATTCGCATCTTATGAGTGTCCAGGCAGGTTGTGAGGATAGGTTATGTTATTATGTCCCATCTGCCAGATGCAAATGCACAAATTCAGTTTGGGTGGGCTAAAATAATTTTATAAGCCATGTTGCCAGCTCTTCCCCTGTGTAGCTCTCTATTTGTCTGTGTTTTTGGAAGCAGTTGTCAATTACACAGTTGTCAAGTCACACAAACACCCCCTGATACACACGGAAACAGACACGCAAGCACTGCAGATGTAAAAGCTGATTCATTTGAAAAAGCGGAGAAAAGAAAGTGCCACCAGTTTTAAATTTGCTGCATTGCTCCTTCTTTCCAGGATGAAGGTCAGGTGAAAGATATACTCCAGGCACAAGGGAAGGTGCAAAACTCCAGGCTGCCAAGATTCAAATGTATGGTGTCATCTTGAGTGTATATATAGATGCTCAGAAAAGGCATATCCCCCAATTCTTCTCTGCTAAATTTCAAGAATTCAACTCCAATCCATCACTTTCATTGCACCCAGAAGCACAAAGTAGTTGACCCCAGGGGCAAGATTTATGTCAAAGACTCTAGGAGACCTAAAGTGGATTAAAAATTTAAAGAGAGAAAGACAGAGAGGTGAGTTGTGTGAACAAAGTCTGACTGTCTTATTGACCTTTGTTGCATTGACAAGGAGCAATCCCATCATTTTTGTACGTAGGAAAGAGGAATGCTGTAGAGCACCAAAGCAGGTAGTCCAGAAAAGGCCATAAGTATTGTGATTCTGACCTTAGAGTAGAAGGAGAGATCTTGATGTTTCAGAGCATTCCACATGTACCTCCCTGCAATTCCTTCAAAAATTGGAGTGGAGTAGGCCATGGAGGGAAGTCAGGTGGAAGGACATTGGGATTCTGCTTTCTCAGCCTGAAGCAGGTGCTTGGCTGCACAGATGTGCCCATACCGACATACCTGTAATCCTCAGAGGTCAACACTGCTAAAACAAAAGTGTGTCTCAGTCATGATAGGCTCCCTTCAGAGGTACAGGGAAGAGTAGTTTGAAGACAGCAACTCATCCATTAAGATTTTATACTTCTCCTTTAGACACAAAATTCCCATGTGAGGCACTTGCTTTTTTTCTCTTTGAATATAATTCTGGATGGCGGTCTTGAGAACTGAGACTAGAGATGCTTGGAAATAAGCCGAACCAATTTTGCTGTGCTGCATTTCAGTGACAAGTGACTCTAGGGATGGAACAGAATATTTTGCCACAAAGGCATCCTTGTAATCTAAGTGCTTGTGACTTAAAAAAATAGAAATTCTTCAAATAAAATGTATTTTAAATTTTAAAGAAGATTTTATTCTAGATTAAAATATTCCTCACTAAAATTAAATAAGGTGTTGATGGAAACATAGAGGCGCATAAAGGAAACATAAAATCTATCCTATCATGGGATAGATTTTATTCTTATCAATACCCACCCAGATCTGTTGGTTCATGACTGCAGGGACAGCTGCAGATACAGTTTAGCCCTCAGATTTAGAGTTAAGTCAGACTCTGTTTCAAAGATGTGGTCAAAATCTCCCTTCAATTACCTACACACAATTCTCCCCCTTTACAGAATAAATGATTTTTACTGCTTTGTGGGTTTTACCAAGCCCTGAGCACTATCGGGCTGTAGGTTTTAGGCTTTGAAATAGGTCACAGGATAAGAAATCATAAATATTCATTCTTTAGCAACAGCCTCTGAACAGCTTCCTCACTGCTGCTGGCTGGGGCCTCCTCATAATCGCATGCTGTCAGACTCCCTGCCCTTTGCCCTTCTCACTCAGTCAGGACAGGAAATAAGGCAAAATAATGAAGCAGGCACTTTTAAATATTGATTTCCGTGTATGGACTCCACCATGCAGTATTGCTTTCAGGAAAAATAGCTCTGAAAGAGGCCTTTTCAACAGAAGAAATGTCACAGGTAAACTACAGAAAAGCTGGACCAAGGGACGTGTTGAAACACACCATGGCACACCGTTGGGAAACACAGAATATACAATTGCTCTATACGAATATATTTTCCTCAGGAAGCATTAAAAGATTATTTGCTGATAGACTCTAGCAATTAATCTCTAGCCATGCTGTATTCAAACATGGATAAAATGGTCTGAAGGATGGGGTAACGGTATTTGAATGTACAGAGAAGAATTCCATTGATCTTCTAATCTCTTGGGGATATTTAGCATACATAAGCTCAGAGAAAGTTGCTTTTGAAAGGGAATTGGAATTTATTGGTTGTAAGGAAAGGCTTTTAAAACTACTTTTCTAAAGCTATCTCTTCTCCTGTTTGGTTGGGGATAAACTGTCCATCGGTTGTGCTCAAAAGGAGGGTTGCAAAGCGCATATCACGTTTACAACATATGGAAACATCCCTGTGAAATACTGCATAGTAAAAGCAAGCATCATCACAGCAGTCCTTTCCACTGTTTGCAGCAGTTTTGGTTGCTGTGGACTGTTTAAGGCATTTTACCTTAGAAATGATCATTATTGAGTTGCTGTGGAGCTACAGAAAGAAAAGAGAAAAAGTAGGAAGTAATGAAAAACTCAGAAATACCGAAAGTTTCTTTGAAACTAGAGAACTCAGGGGCATTTTTCCCTGCACTTTGAAATGTTACTTTTGCCGTGTCACAGGCAGAAAGGGAAACCCAGAGGGCTTTTCAGTACAGAACAAGATGGAACTGCCTTCAAAAGTGAGGAACGCATAAAGCTACTTCTTCCTCCTCTTGAAATGCTGTGAACTACAGCAGATTGTCTTTTCCAGCTTTTGTAAATTCAGATTGACCTTCAAATTTTTACTTTTATTTTGAATTTTGAAAATATCTCCTAACACTGTGTTCTCCAACACAGGGCATACATTATCCTGACAAGTCACATTTAGTTCAAGTGTAAGATCACACTCTCTGCCTCTGTCTCTTTGTGTTCGCTATTTATTTCCCAGGATTTTCGTAATTTAAAACTGTATCAAAAAATACCCAAAGGGTTCCCACCTTCAAGAATACTCTTGACTGCTGTGGTTTCAGACCTAATAGCAAAACAAATTTCTTCTGAACTCACGTTTTTATCATTTGAAGTTTCACACATCCCTTTGCAGTCTCCAAACTCAACTCACACACCAGCATACCCTATTGTTACATGCTTCATGACAATTAAATGTATGAAGTATCCATTTCAAAGAAGTTACCAGTTTCTAAAAACCCATACTGAGTCACGATGACTACTGTTCTGAATAAATCAACACTTAAATATATAGTAAAGCGGTAACAGAGAATCCACATGGCTTTTAAAGAAAGCACCGAGTAACGCATTTGCTGCAGAGATTAAAACAGAGTTACAACAAATTGTGAAACCACGCAATTATAAGAATAGTCTTCATGGGAGCAGTCTCCTTGGATTCAGTGTGATGATTCACATGAGGAGGAGTTTGCAGAACAAGGCAGCTGCTGGAGTTGTTGCTAGATACAAAATTCCGAAGCATTCTGCAGGCAAAATCCCATTGCAGAGGAGCTGTAAACTAACTATAGGAACTAGGGAATAGAAATACATATTCAATTAAGAGTGTGACAGTATGTTGCTCCTTTAGGTTGTCTTTTACTTGGTATGCTAACACAATACATGAGCTTTCTGAAGTTGTTAGCAGGGCTTGGTATACAATCCTCACTCCTCAGATATAGTCGTGTGAACCCCAAATGACAAATTTAGTTTGCTATATTAGCAGGTATATGGCCTCACAGAATTGCCTAGTTGCTTAACTCCGCAATTGTACAAAAAAAGTAGAAAATACTGGTAGATTGAGCAGTATCTCAATCTGCAGCACTTTGCTGTTAAGTCCTTGCTCTGAAGAAAAGACATGTTCCCTGTATTTTTCATCCTTTTTTTTTTTTTTAATTGCATTGTATGCATACTAATGAGGCCCTGCTCTTCGTGATTTCCAGCCTGCCATCAAAAGCAAATAGCAGCCACAAGACTATTTTCTGAAAAAGTTTCAAAAGTGAATGCCTTCATTTGGTCTCAGTTTCCAACACGCTTAGCATGACTTCTCTTCCCCACCTGTGGGCTAAACTCACAGAATTTTAACTTCTAACATATAAGGCAGTTTGTCTGGGTACTTTCCCAAGTTCCTGTAGAGTGCTGTATGCTACTACAGGCATTGGCACTTTCCCTACAGTACACCCACATAATTTGCCCTGCATTGATTGTGTCAGGACTGCATATTCTCTAATTATCCTGTCTCTCTTTCTCTCTATAGCCTCGGGGAATTGCATGGTATCAGAGTAATACATTGCAGAATTTCTCATTTCACTACACCTAGGATTGCCTTTCTTCTCTAAAACTACTACTACTACTACTATAAAGCAGTGATAATATTATTTATAAATGATAGACTATTTATGACTAATTATTTCATTGAGGGAAGGATTAACATCCTAACAATCCTTCAGAAACATTTTTGAGAAGGAAACAAAACAGTAACATGTCTCCAAAACTGTATTTCTTTTTCTAGAAAAATGAAATATGCAACTAGTTGATCTCAGTGCTGAGGTGAATTAACAAAAAAGGTCACACACCAGAATCACCAATCAATGAACTGCTCTAAATTTTGAGAAATGCTTATTTTATATACATTTAAGCTTGTGTCAGGTCACTGTAGTAAGTGCAGTAAAAATAAGTTAATGATACTCTGCCTTTGCACAAAACTTATTTCAGAAGATTTGGGTTTTATAATCTCAATCTAGATTGATTAAAGGTGAGCATTGAAGTTCAAAGTCAAAGTCTATAGGACTAATTGGGTGTAAAATATGTGTAATTCATACTTTTTAGAGTTTAGTTTTACACTGATCATTGTAGGACTTAGAAAATAAATTTTCTTTCACCCTTAAATAATTGTTGTTCTACTATTATGAACATGATGGGGAAAATTAAAAAAAAAAAAAAAACAAACAGAAAGAGACCATGTAGATCCAGTTTCTGTATTACTGTAATCATTAAAGATGAAGCGGTGCTGTAAAGAAACTCCAGCATTGCTAAATTACACACACGGTGATAGAATAAATGGGTCCCTATTTAGCAAAAATGATCATAAAACGTCATAGTTAAATGGTTTTCACATGGAAGGTTCTCTTGGGAGTGCTTATCCTCTGCTCTTTTGTACCAGTTTGGTGCATCTGGTCTCCTTTACTGAATTCATTATGTTGTGTGAATTTGTAGGAAATCAATACTGATTTAACAAAAAGGACCTGAATTTTTCTTTAGTGAAACTTCTGGTGCACATCAAATGAGTGTAGTTAGTGTCAAAACCTCTGATGCATTGAAAGTCTTAGAGACAAAAAAGAAAGCATTTCCTGATACTTTAAAAATAAATCCCTTTGTTACTTTTTTATACTGGTGATCATGGTGATCCCCATCTTGAAGGGAAATCAAGGTTGCTCAGCATGAAAAATGGATGTAGATGGCAGAGGCACAAGCCAGTTTTTTATTTGGATGAAGATACTGTGTTATATTGAATGTTAAGTAATTATACGAGGTATCTCAGTTATTTCATTTCCTGATGCCTTTTTGTCTCCGCGTTTTTATCTTGTAAACAAGTCCTCATTGATTACTATAAATATTTTCTAAAGCAGGTCCATAGCAAGCTCACAAACTGCAGATTAGAATATGATCATTAACACTATATTTAAATAAACACTTATGTCAGTATGTACATTCTGTTTTTCATATTTACCACCAGCTAATGAGGGAAATGCATCCTCTGTTCTTGGTAGAGGTCACTGATTTGCAGTCAGTGCTGGATTATTACAAACTTTGAAACCACAGACACAAATGAACTCAGTCTTTCTAAATGGTCTTTCTAAACTCAGTTTTTCTAAACCTCAGACATAATTTGGGGTTTATATCTTGTTTCAGTTCCACATCTCCATTTGAACACAGCACATAAAGTAACAGTGAAGGTTTTCAAAGTGTGCATAGGGAATGTTGTACAAGGTTTAATTTGGATATTAGGAAAAAGTTCTTCACCCAAGGGGTAGATGGTCACAGGAACAGGCTCTCCAGGGAAGTGATCACAGCACCAGTCGGACAGAATTCAGGAAGTGTTTGGACAGTGCTCTCAGACACAGGGTGTGACTCTTGGGACTGTCCAGTGCAGGGCCAGGAGTTGGACTGGGTGATCAATGTGGAGCCCTTCCAACTCAGCATATTCTAAGATTCTGTGATTCTGTGATCACTTTCTTTCCAAACACAGTTTTTGTTTTCCTGAGTTTCAGCACTGAAAGATTATTATGAGGACCAGACATTATTATTCAGTTCCAATCTACCAAACTTCCACCTCAAACTCTGTCATGTTGATGCTATTCTAGAAAACTTTAGTTTCTCTCTCTAAATGGTTCCGATAATTTTGAACAGCGCAAAAATCTATCCATATATTTATGCTGTTCTTGGGTAGGAAGTGCTAGACTTGTCCTGAAGGAAATCTCATGTTCTGTGGGGTCTAGCTAGTCCTGCTTCTGGTGGATTTTTCCTGTGAAAAGTGCACACTACTGTGATAGGATGCTCAGAAGGAGAGAAAGACTTCTTGCCCTATTTGTGTTGAATTTGTTCCTGAGACTTTCAACCACAAATAGTGACATGTAAGAGCACAAAGTCTTAGAATAAAACTCTGCCTAAAGATGACAATCCTCAAGGGTAGGAGAGGGGAAATGAACTGCATTTGGCAACTGTCCATCCCTTAGTAAATGTGTTGCAGAGAAGCACTTATGGCCAGCATGTGGCAATGAGTGCAGAGCAAAGAAAGAGCTAGAGTGATAGGGGTATTTATCACTGGCTTTTGGGGAAAAGGATTCTGTGAAATCTCCACAGTCCTTGACATTTTTATTATGGTTTCAAAGAGATTGTTAAGCTAAACAGATTATAGGTTTTTGAAGATATTTTTCTTCCCTTGTATGCTATCAAATCTTGTTCTCTTTCTTTGTTTTAGACTATTTTATGCTCTGTCAGGCTGTTGAAGGAGCCCCCTCAGTCCTCCCTTCTCCAAGCCCAGATATTCTTAATGTTGTTTAATATCTTTACATCAGGAGCTTGTTCATGTTCAAGAACATAATAGCATCAGGCTTCATTTTCTTTAATTTTCAATATGTCTCAGATACCTTTCACGACATCGCAGTATTTCAGAATTATAGCTCTTAGGTTTTTTATGTTATAAAAGAAACAAAGAATTAAAAGTGGACTCAGAATAATTTTATTACTTAAGTAAATGCAAACTGTAAAGCTTTCATTTATATTCCGCTTCTCTGACAGCTTTTCTATCTTCTAAAATACAAGAGACAATGACATCAATAGAGTACTCATAAATATCTAAATGCTTACTACTTGCAGTGATTTGCAAAAACTTTCAGCTAGAAAATTCTCTTAGATGTCATTTGGTACTCTTTCCATATCACTGTTCAATTATAAGCTTCATTCTGAATTGAGGCCTACCTACCTACTACTCTGATTTTTCTCATTAATAGAAAGCTCACGTTCAGAGTAGAAAAAGCATTGATTATCTTTGGGCACCCAAGGCTGGAGTGAGGATCAGGTAACCTTGGAGTAAGAACAATTATGGTGATGATCAGGTGATGATAATGAGCAACAAGGAGCTGTAACTGAGGACTATAAAAAGACAAAGGAGTTAGCTAGCCTAAAGGAAGAGACCAAAAGCAGGAACATGGCTAACGAGGTGTGGGGATATGACATGACACAGCATCCTCCATGCTCCTGAAAAAGAATGTTCTATGGAGAAAAGAAAATAAAATCTTCCCTGCCCAAAAAAGCTGTAAAAGAATTGAATCTGTATTCCATTCCCCTCTAGAATCTTCTCACTTAGTTCAAAATAGACCATATAGACACTTGCTGTATTTAGTTCTTGATATATTGTGCCATTCCTGTATTATTCACTTGATATAGTTCTCAAAATGAATGTCTCTTTGTGTCAGAACTTCTGAGGTCTTATGTGACCTTTTCCTTCAGCTACTTCTCTTCCCAAGCCATGGCAAGCCAGTATGTCTGGAGGACAGCATTTTTGGAAGGAGAGTCGTTTAAGCAACAGGAGAGCTGGTGAGTATGGTCTTGTGGTTCCTGCTCATAAATGAGAATAAGAAAATGCTGTATTGACTATTATTTACTGTGCAAAACTTGTAGATTGCTAGGTCTCAGACAAACAAAAGGCAATACAGCTTTTTCATGCCGGGTAAGTGTGGAATGACTTTCCAATTGATGTGGATAAATCAATTAGACAAATTCACAAAGGGAAAATGCACATTGGGAACAACTACAAAAGTAGCATTTTGGCTCAGAAATTTCCTAAGTCATAAATCACCAAAAGGGGAAAAATGCTCTGAAGAGGAGTTACTTTATTTGTATTGTGCTCCTGTATTCCTCTCCAGGCATCAACTATTGCCACTGGGGAGCTGAGGTAGGCTGTTGAGCTATATGGTACAACTCTTTTCATGTACTGGTGTGCATAAGAGTACGGTCTTGCCTTTGGGTGAAGTCACAGCTTCTGTTAAATTGGTAACTCTGTGGGAAATGTCAGTAATCCTGACATTTTGAGAGAAACATCACTTCCTATGTCACATGTCTCAGTGGGAGTTAGAAACTAGATTTCCTACAAATATTTTCTTTCTGATTTTTGCCCTTCAGCAATAACCCTTGAAATATTTCCATCCTTTCCCTGTGAAAGAATATTTTGTATTATTCATTTTCATTGCTTCTGTGTTGCTTTACATCAACTCCACAGCAAGTAGATATTTTTATTGTGCTAAGACAGCTGGTGGCCCAGCCAGTTTTGTACACTGTCTCTCACTGCTCTTTGTCACAGAGGAAGTTGAAAGGATCCCATCAGCAGGCAGTGACAGAAGTACATACTCTGGAAAAACTTCTACCTAGGTTCTCCTCTTTGTTACAAATAAGGCCATCCTTGAAAGAAGAGGATTTAAGCCCCCTTCAAAATATTCAGATGTATTTTATAACTTTGGTATTGTAAGCTGTGCATCTTTGCTAACTGTATATTCAGACCAGCTTTCAGATTTTACTAAGAGCTTCACTTTCTGTTGTTTTCACTTCTCTCCTTGTCTCTTTTAATCTTTTCTGGAATGTTTACTTAGCAATATCTATCTCTTTCTTTTTCCTTCTTATTTGCTTTATCCTGCCTAAGAAAGTGCTTGCATAAGCAAAATACAGACAGCTGATATTAGAAGTGGTGCTTAAAGGAAAATCTTCCAAATGAGGGAGTATAGCATCAATTTAAACCCAAAATGTCCCCAAGTAAAGAACCATAGGTACAGTTGGAAGCAGGCAATATTATTCAAGTAAAAGACACTTTCCAACATCTGTGAAATTATTACTTAAAATAAAAGTGAATTTATTTAATGCTTATATTAAAAGGTCTATATTATTTAGCTATTTTATCTGTTGAACAAAAATACATTTAAATTTGTTATAAAATGGTTTTAAGAATAAATATCTTTCCTTTTATACTGCATTTTTTTTCTCTTTAATGGTTAAACAGAGATCAGTGTTGTGAGCAGGGTCTCTGTCAGACACATTTTTGAATATTGACATCATTCCAAACAATGTATAACTGACATAAGAATCATAAGTATTATCCATGCAAATACTCATTGCAGGAGACAGATACTATATCATACTGCTTCTATTTTTCTTTTCTGAAAAAAAATAAAGACTAGAAGGAAAGGAACTAGAAAAGCTTATTCATTGGTCAGTGCCACTACATTTCACAGTATAAATGCTAGAGGGGTATACTGGAGATGTGATAAATTTATTCGTAGTGCTGAAGCTTTTTAGAAAGCATCTTATGGGAGGAAAATGAGGACAGAGATTGATTTCTTCAGAAAAATTATCAAAGTTAAACCTTATTAACTTAAACCCTCACTAAGAATCCACTCAAGAAACAGGAAGAGACAGAACTATATGGACATGGGATTGTCTCTCTAAGATGATAAAAAGAAAGGAAGACAAGACAATGTTCAGAATGAACCCAAAAAAATCCCAATCTATTGGCAAAAAAGCATGTGTTCAGGAGGACAGAAAAATGCCTTATCTCCAGGAGAGAACTCATTCATTCACACCTCAATACCATCAGCCTTCCTGAACATAGAGGCCATTTAAATATGCATATGAATAATATAATATTCCAGCTCAGTGCTTATGTTTTAAAATCAAAATCTGCATTAGAGTGTGTGTTGACTGTGACATATAAATCATTTTACTCCATGAACCACAATCATTGACTCTTCTAAATATAGCAAATATAGATTTTATTATGTAATGGAATAACATTTCCTAGCTGGGTGCTTAAGCCTTAAAACTGAAATCTGCATTTTCATGTTTGATGGCTGACAGCTGCACAGGCTCCAGAAACTCAGGCTCATACCCTTGATACTGAAGCTTTGCACTAAATGCTGGTACTGACAAGCTTTGGTGTTTATGCACTATCTCTCATGCTGTCAGTTCAGTGGCTGCCATGGTAGAGCAGCAGTCTCAGGCTGCTGCAAAGCTTCTTTAAAGCCACTACAGATTTCTGGCATGCAGCTGAGGGGGTGGTAGGAAAGTGCTGTATATGTGGGTGTATATATATAGCTGTCTCTGCATCTATATATGTGGAGTATGTAGGGGAGACTTTTGAAAGGATCACACTGAACAGCTGATGTGAACTGCTTGTGAGCTCCTTTCATAGAACTGATGCAGCTCAAATTTGGCAAGGAAAAGAGCTTTATGTATCAACACATAATTCTGTTTGCCATTTGCAGCTGAAATAAGCGTGGTTCCAAGGGTAGGGAGTACCAGCCTGTATTTGCTGTTCTGGTGGTTCAGAATTTGAAAATGCAAGGGGAAATAATTTCTTGCTTGCTTGAAAGGTTTAGGAGGCCCTGTAAGAAGATGGGGTTGAAATGCAATACTCCCTGGAACATTCTGGTTTGAATCTGTTTATTATTGTCGCTGGCAGCCTGCTGAGAGGGAAACAAAGAGCCTTGCATTAGGTTTCTCCTTTGTTCATTAATTTACCTTGGTCATAAAGACTCATTCCCAGACCTGTGCTCTCCTTTATCACCATCCAAGAGTACTAAAAGGTCTGTCAGTTTTCTTGTTATTTTCACCTTTTCCTTCTCTTTTCTTCCAACTTCATCCGACTCAACCCAGCACTGTAAAATTGGAGGACCTGAAAAATGAAACTAATTCCTCCCTGTTCTTTCCTCCATAAAGCAATAGGGCATGTCATCAGCCCTACTGGAAAGCTCATGCCAGATTCTGTTGCCTGGATTTGCAGCAGATATTCCTTTCTTCCAGCCAAGAGGAACCAATCCAAGGAGGACAGTTGGGCAGAAACCATAGTAACTAAGGGGTTTACGGGCTCCTTTATGTCCACTCGAATACAACTCCATTTAAAAGACATTGGCCTTGAAGCTGTGAATCCTGTCTCTGCCAACCTGAAGGGCCATGTTCAGAACGTCTCCCAGGGAGACCCCAGAATGCAAAGAGGGAACTTTTGAACTGTGAACATCAACCTTCACCACCAGTTTGTCTCTTGTTCTTCACATGAACAGAAAAAGTGGAAACATGTTAAAATCATGGAAAGTGATATTCAGGCTACTAAGATAAAATTTCTTTATTTATTTCTATCACATTTTTCTCACATTCCCAAGGCTATGTTTTGACCCACACTCAGGTTTTGTCAGATTTGAAGACATATAAGTAATGGACCATGACATTTTTGCAGGTGTAATTAAAAATGTATTACATCAGTAAAAATAAATTTGTGCAATGACATTTGATACTAGTGCCTGTCAATCAGCAAAATAGGAAATTATTCTGTTTCCCTAACATCTTATCTCTTTCCTTGTAGCCTGGAATAAACAAGTCCAAACCTACAGATCTCATCTTCATCACTTCTACAACTGGATAACAAGGGTTTATTTAGCAAATACACCCTGCTCCTTTGTGTATGTGTGAACTCTCCATAACACATATGTCTATAACAGTGCTCCTGTTTGTAACTGGAAGGTAAGTGCCATGTGCAAACCCCTTAAAGCTTTATCAGTTAATCACAAGTTACTCCTTACCTTGTGGTTTTCTTCTGATCGTCCTGAGTTTGAATAGTAACATGCCATTGTTTGTCCTGCTAGTTTGAATGGCGAATGATTATATAAAGAACATTTCTCAGACTATCAGTTTTATTTAATACTCTTTGCTGTGTTAACAATGAATTTTAGAGGGCTCGGAAAGTTTTGTTTTTGTTACTTATACCTACAGCAATGTCTGTAATTTTGAGCATAAAGAGAGTGGAAGGAAATTTCCAAAAGACAAAGCAGTTTTGCTTCTATTTCCCATTAATCTTTATTTTTACTTATGCTTTTATGCAAAAAAAAAAATGTTTTGGGTTTGTTTTTTTCTTCTGAAATGTCATATTCATTATTATATCTTCCAGCTTCCTTATAGATATGTCATTCTATCTACCACTCTCCCGAACAGCACATTTTACCAGGTACTAGGTGAGCATTTCTAATTGGAAAACCTTTACAAATCATTATTTATACACATCTGCTGGACCTTGTTCCATTGTACAAACAACCTTGGAGACTGACAATATGTTAATGAAAAGTTACAGAGCAAATCTGAAGAATTAATTTCAAAGAGTCTTTTTGACTCCTCTTTAAGGTATTTGTCTTCCAGCCTGTATTGACAGTGGGGATTGCCCCAGTCCAGATGCAGCACCTTGAACTTGGCCCTGTGGAACCTCATGAGTTTCACATGGGCTCCATCCTTGAAATTTCCATATTTTCTTATTATTAAATTTTTATGTTTTAAAAATTTTATATCTCTGTTGATTTGTGGTGCAGGTAGGTCCTGCTGCCCAATGAAACGACAGGTACCTAACATGACTGATACTGGTACCAGAACCGTGTTGGGAGCCACTCTGGAACTACTTCCATTTCAGTGGAGAACACACAAAGCTCATCACTGGAACAAGCTTATTTTATCTTTCCTTTCTGCACAAATTTTCCCCCAGATGATGAAAAATAACATAGAAAGGTAATAAGATTTTGATCAATATCTCAGTGCAATACCTCAGAAGTCTCATCCTCGTGAGGAAACATCTCAAAATGAAACATCCTAATAAAACCCTTTTTAATCCTGCAAAAATAACAAGTACAAAATCCTGACAAAAGCACTTTTTTTTTTTTTTGGTGGAAACTGAAACTGAGAGCAGGTATTTCTGAACATCAGTTAATAACTTTTCAGATATGTCATTACATTTTCCCTAGAAATTGCCCAGTACCTTGGATCCATTCCAGTCCTTTTTTTGACCTACAGGTTAGGCAGTACTAGACAGGTTTTACAGCGCAGTAGTGGAAGAAATATCTGCTGATACTGTTTTTTTTTGAATGTCACAAGGAGTCAGATAGGAAAAGTCTTGGAAATTAAGTCTTCAGATTTGCTCTGCAATTTTTTTGTCCATATATTGTCGCTTTCCGCAATTGTTTATACAATGGGATAAAGTCCAGCAGATGCATATAAATAATGGTGTGCAAAGATTTTCCAATTAGAAGTGGTCATCTTGTAACACTGAATGTGCTTACTGACCTGAGATCAGAGTAGAGCAAAAGAATTCAGCAAAAGCAGAGGTGGATGCAGCCACAATCCAAAGCGGAGAGCTAAAATCCCAGAGCTCTACTGCTTGTGAGAGGAAGGAGGAAGTTGGAGCTTTTGAGTGGGGCTTTGATGATCCTAGTAAGTTGCTTCCAACTCAGAATATTCTTGACTCTGTGAGAAGGACTTGGGAATGCTAGTGTATAAAAAACTATATGAACTGGCAATGTATGCTCACTGCCCAGAAAACGAAACATATCCTGGGCTGCATCAAGAGAAACATGACCAGCAAGCTGAGGGATGTGGTTGTCCCTCTCTACACTGCTCTGTGAGTGTAGAGCCCACCTAGAGGGCTGTGTAAAGCTTCGCAGTCCCCAGCACAGGATGGACAGGGACCTCTTTGAGGGTGTCCAGAGGCAGGCTACAAACGTGATCAGAGGGCTGGAGCACCTCTCTGATGAAAACAGGCTGACAGTTGGGGTCACTCAGTCTCAAGAATAAAAGGCTCTGGGGACACCTGATTGTGGCCTTTCAATATTTAAATGGAGGTTTAAAAAAGGACAAATATTTTAGTGGGTCTTATTGCAGCAGGAAAAGCAACAATAGTTTTAAAATAGAGTAGATTCAACCAAGATATTATAAATAAATTTTTCACAAAGATGGTGGTGAAACACTGGCACAGGTTGGCCACAGAGAGGGTAGACACCCTATCCCTGAAATGTTCTAGGCCAGGCTGGATTGGCCTCTGAGCAACATAAAGTAGTTGAAGATAGATCTGCCCATGACAGGGAGATTGTTCGAGACTATCTTTGAAGGTCCTTTCCAACTCAAACCTTTCTAGGATTCTTTGATTTAAAAAGTATTTTTGGGGGCTTAAGACAGGACAAGCTTAAGGAGAAGAACTGTTGTTTTCATCACAGTCCTATACTGTTTTTCACTTTCAAATTGCACTATCTATAACTTTTTTTTTTTTTTTTTTTGGTAAAAGGATATAGCTATTTCAGTAGTTCCAACTAAAAGTTTATTTTAAAAATTTCCTTACAAATTTAACAAAAGTTTAATCACTAAGCACATCAGCAGATTACTCCTGCAAGTTTAATACCAGCTGCTGTATACTTTCTGTTTGATATTCTGAAAACAACATGATTTATCATTTTTACTGGTTTATTACTTTAGAAGATCTACATTTTCATTAATCAGTGTTCAAGCAAGACACTAATCATAAAAACATCTGAGACTAATATAAGAAAAATGGAAATAAGCACCTCTGCGATAAAGACCTGAAAAGGTCTTGGGATGCAAATAGAACAAACATAAGAAAAATCTGCATAATCTCCTGCAAGCATTATAGAGGCAGAGGATTCCAATTTTCTCACATATTCTTATATAATGATTATTAAAACTGTTCAAGACACTACAGTTTTCCTGGGTATTTACAGAACAAGGATCTGTAGTCTATACATAATAATCTTTTATTTTAATCAGTGCTTGTCAAAGAATCAAAACATCATTATCTTTATTAGGAAGTAGAAGGAGTTTTAATTAAAGGGAAAATTTGCTATGTATATTAGGAAAAAACCTGTTATAGATCCCATGCCTACTAAACTACAAAAATTGAACTAGGGTGATATTCTGGACACATGCAGTAAAAATCTTCTCAAGCAATCACCAGACAGTGTTAGCCAATGTAAGAGAAGACAACCCCTTAAACCTGTCCTCATTTCTCACTATACTTGTGGACAATTTGAAGCTCAGATTCCTTTATTTATGTTTATACTCTCAGTACTTTAATTAGTATTGCAACCACAGGGACAGATACTTCCTGAAGCTATTTAGATACAAGAGGTCTGATGTAGGGGTATCTGTCACTCTCCACGGGCTATAGTTCATCTCTAACTCCTGGTCTCACTGGTGTAGTGGCCTCCTCAACTCTTTCTTGCTCTCTGAGTCTGATACTGAAAAATTGTGCATGCTAAATTGAGTGTTAGCATATTAAGCAAGATACTGAGTAATGAGTTTCTAATTTATGTTGCTTGGATGCTAGAATGCTACTGCACATGTCTAATTATATTTTTATCAGCTTTAGCTGAGTTACGAGGTTAATAGCCCCAGGTGATCAGTGCACACAAGCAACTATGTTGTGTGTAAATAAAGGAGCACAAAGCAATGTGTTTGTTGTCAAAAAAATGCTTCAAATATTAAATGGCCTCTGATGACAAAAGGGCAAAAGGGTGTCTGCCTGGATAGACTTTCAGAGTCTAGTTTCTGAGTTTTGACAATTTCTTCTGAGAAGCTTTATTCTCTGCACAAGCCTATTTTTTCATTCCTGGTCCTGGTGTTCTTCCAGGATACCCTTCTTTCATGGATATCAAAATGTCCCCAGTTTCCTTAATTTCACAGCACTGAGTGCAGCTTTGATCATGCCCCTACTTCGTTCTCCAGTGACTCATTTTCTCACTTCTATGCTTAACTCATCCTTAACAATACAGACCTTATACTGGAAGGATATTTGGCTACTCCAGCTCTTCAGCATGTCATGTCCCATCTTTGGTTCTACCCCAGCTCCAGCCTGGCCAGGACCATGGCTGGACACCACTGGTGTGCTCCATTTAAAATACTTTCCCATACCAAATATAGGTAATGCCGTATTAGTGGCCTTACACTGAAAGGTTTTGTGAGTTACCATGTTGAATCTAGCACTTGCCAGAGCTGCTGTGCTTCAGAGATTCCCAAATTCTGTCTTCAGCTGAAATCATTACCAGATTCTAACAACTTGTATTAAAGCTTAATGTATCAGTGAGAATGAAACTTCAGTGCGCAAAAAGGCATTTTGATTTGCCTAGACATGACAAGACATGACAAAAAACTAATGCAAGAGAAACCAAATACAGTTAAGTACCTGTTGTTGAAATTCAATTAAAAAAATACCTTTCAATCACATTTTGAGCAACACCAATAAACTTGCCTTTATGGTTTAAAAGAAAATAGCTTCCTAATATTAGGTTTTGAAAGTAGTTATTAGAATCTATTTTGAATAACTTAATTCTATTTTAAAATTACGAGCCCTTCCAGCCCTTCCAGCAATATGTTTTTGTTCAGGAAAGCTTGAATTGCAGCCTGGGATTTGAGAAGTGGTGGATAGAGGAGCACCATTTAGAATAATAGAAAATTAAAATAATCTCTCCTTGACTAAAGAAACTATTACTGTAGCTTCAGACATTGAGCCATGTAAACTAAGATAGTAAGGGTACAAATAGCAATCTCCTCAGGATTTTCTGAAAATGCATGTTAGGTACGGGATTCTACAATTAGCTTTATCCAGACGTCCATCTGGATCTTTATCCAGGCTCACAGAGCTTCAAGTTGATAAAATTGCTTGTACACTAATGATTCAGCCCTAATCTGCAATCTCAGCATGTACTGTAAGTGAAGAATAGCTGGGTTTGTGATGTGGCTGGAAGAAAGCCAAAGAAAACTGCATTTCCTCAGGAGCCAATGGCTGACACTCAGCACTGAGTGTCTGGTGAACAAATTATACCCCAGCAAGGTGGAGCACAAAGCTCCGCTGCTGGAGACACCCTCTTCTGAAAAAATACTGAACTCTGGAACCCAGAGTGCAAATCTCCTAACAGTCTTGGCAGCAGCAAAGTGTCCAGCTACACATTCCAGCTGCCCAATGCTCACTTTTTCACCTCTCACTTTTTCCAAAAGGTTGCTGCTCATGTGACTTGCTGATTGGTTTGAGGGTAAAACTTACTGCTGTTTTAGTTATCTGCTATATTATTAAGTGATTATTTATGAGAGGTTTTAATGTAAAAACAGATTAATTGCTCCTAACAAAAACCAGTCCTTCCAAAAAAACAGTGAGAAGTGTGTGGGTATTTCCAAAGCAGAGGTAGTGCTGTAGCGATAGGCAGTTGAGTTGAGCTGAACCACTCAGGGGCTGCTGGTTGGGACTGGTTGGGAAAAGAACCCATAACTGGAATGATAAGTAGAAGGGAAAGCATGAAGGTGGTTGTACAGGAATAGGTTGAAAGGATGGCAGAAGAGGATACTGGTAGGAACAGGCTGGGAGGAACCTGTGATCATTAGAGAACATGGTCCCCCAGAGCCTGGCAAGGAACCTGTAGTTAAACAAACTCACAGACTTGTTAGGATTGGAAGATGATTCTGGAGATCCTCTAGTCCAATCCCCTAGCCAAGGCAGGGTCACCTAGAACAGGTAACACAGGCATTTTACAGGTCGATTTTAGATGTATGTGACTCCACTACCGCCTTGGGCAGCCTATTCCAGTGCTCTGCTGTCCTCAATGTGAAGAACTTCCTTAAGTTGAAATGAAACTTCTTGTGTTTTAGTTTATGGCCATTGCTTCTCATTCTGCCACTGGAAATGACTGGAATAGTCCAGCACCATTCTTTTGGCACCTGCCTTTCAGGTATTTGTATGGATTGATGAGATCCCCTCTCAGTCTTCTCCCCTAGACTGAACAAACCCTGCTCCCACAAGTCTTTCCTCACAAGAGAGATGC
The DNA here is from genome assembly GCF_048771995.1 of Taeniopygia guttata. Classification (NCBI taxonomy): domain Eukaryota; kingdom Metazoa; phylum Chordata; class Aves; order Passeriformes; family Estrildidae; genus Taeniopygia; species Taeniopygia guttata. Next base: position 21,108,986 of record NC_133025.1, on the reverse strand, counting down.
TCCAGTCCCCAAACCTCTGTGGCCTCTGCAGGACCCACTCTGGCAGTTCCTTGTCTTTCCTGTACTGAGGAGCCCAGAACTGGACACAGCCCTGCAGGTGTGGTCTCACTGGGGCTGAGTAGAGGGGCAGGATCAGCTCCTTCAACCTGCTGGCCACACTCTTCCCAATGCACACCAGGGTATCATTGCTCCTCCTGGCTGCAAGGGCACACTGCTGGCACATTGTCGATTTGTGATCCACCAAGACTGCCAGGTCTCTGTCAGCAGAGCTGCTCTCTATCACGTCAGCCCCCAACCTGTGCTGGAACTTGGGATCATTCCTTTCTTTACCTGCACCTTTCCTTGTGGTGCACAGCCTTGCACTTGCCCTTGTTGAACCTCATTAAGCTTCTCTCCACCTAATTCTCCAGTTTGTGGACTATGTCATATTTTGGAGCTTTTTTTCCTTCCTGTTTTTTTTTATTTATTTGTTTTGTTTATATTTGTTATGTTGTGCATTTGGTGGGAATTTTTGATTTGGTTTCTGGTCGAGTTTGGTTTTTGGTTTTTTTTGGTTGGTTTATTTTTCCTATTTTTTAAAAGAAAACCAGGAGCACACGAATGTACTTAAAAGTACAAAAAATTGCTAAAGTCACTATAAAAGTTCCTAAAAATCAAGTGCTCAGAATTTAGGAAATCTGTTTGGGGGTATTTGTGCAATGATTTCAAGGTGCAGATGCAATAAGATTAAGAGGATTGATAGTGTTCCAGGATATAATTAACAAACTAACTTCATGAACTGCTTGTTTTTTAAAGACTGAAATGGTTTGCAGAGCTCTATCAGACTGAATGGGATTAAGTTAAGATGGAGTCAGGAATGTTTCCTGCTCTTTACATTGACAGGCCCATAGGATCTGGGATCAAACACCTGAAGTGTGTGCAGCTGGCCAGCTGTGCAACTTGTCTCAGTCCTACATGCCCAGGCCTCCTCATGTCTGTCATTTCCCCATTAGTTCATGCCATATCAGAGGTCCCATGTCTCTTTTTCAGGGTACCCTGAGCCCCCAGTCACAAACCCTTTAGTTTAAATGGGAGGGTGTAGAAGTATCTCTGCTATGTAAATAATATTTGAACAGCTTCTGCTCCCAGTGCAGAGGCTTCCAGGGATTACCTTGGGATCTCTTTTCAGATCATTGTATTTTCAAATGTCTTTAAGACTTTAACATTCAATGTTTTTCTTGCCTTATAGATTTTCTCATTTGATGGAATTTTGAATACTTGAGTATTTTAGAAATGTGATTTTGTTTTAGAAAATGTATTTTGTTATTTAAAATCTTACCTTTAACTAGCTCTAGCTATGGCAGTCTTAAATTACCTCAAACTTCACTATTTATTTCAGCTTTATCCAGTGCACAGGATAGATGGAAGCTACTTAATAAAATAGTAGTTGATACTTGTTTTATGTTTAGTCATTTATTTTATGACCCTTTGGGAATTTATTGTGTACTGCCAGGAAGAGAAAATTAGTATGGTCAGGGGTTTTCCATCACTAAATCTAAACGTTTCACAGAAACTAAAGAAAGAGTTTTAATTATTTAAACATTTAATAGCTGATAACATCGTGGCCATTTTCCATCTTTCATGTGTTTTGCTTTCTAATCCTTTTTTTAAATAACTAGTGAATGTGCTTCGGAATCCAAGAGTTGCATTCATCATACTTTGTGAAATTTCATTACAGAAGACTATTCAGCATAAAATAATAAATAGGTGATCAGACAACCTAAAAATGATGGTAAGCTTTTCCCCACATAAATATAAATCAAATAGTGCTAAAAATTAGAATATTTTCAAGCAAAAGCAAACACAAGTGCTAACTGGGCCTAGAACATGCATAGATTGTAAAAAACAGTCCCTCTATATACATTATAAAAAGTTCTGGATTTTTCCTTTCCTCCTTTTTGTCCCCTTTCCTGTACTGTAGAAAATAAACAGGCTTTTAAGTCCAGGCAGGCCAGCCCATAACTCAAAAGCTGATATTGCTGTGCTGAGATTGATCTACATCTCTGTGTAGAGGCACAGTTAGGTACTGTATCTCAAAAGGTGAGTGATTGCCCTTGAGGGAACTTTTTACTCAGAAATGCAACAAAAACCAGACACATAAAAAGACTTTTACAATGAAAGTGACTGGAAACAATGATCACTCATCAAAAGACTATTTTATTATTTTTTAATGTTGAGTGTTTTTTCCCCCAGACTCACAAATGGCTGGAAAAGAATGGTTGTTTAAATTTCCATGGGACAAAAATCACTCATGAATATAAGATACAATAAGTATACATTCAAATAAGACAAAATTAGCAATGGAATTCCTTTAGGCTTGAATCCTAAATTTAGGCAAGAAAAGGGAAAGAGTGATGGTATGAAATAATTGTACAACTTAGGGATACTCAAGGTAGAATCAAGCCTGCTCCTCATTGGGGCTTTAATCAGCCTTTAAAAAACTCAGGTTCCTCTTTTGGCCATGATCCAAACTGTTGTCTCCAGTGGGATAGTTTTTAGCCATGTTCTGACAAAAGATGGGCCGACTGTGCCTATAGGTACCCAAGTTGTGGACCTACACCTCAGTGTCTTATATTCAGATATGAGAAACCTGCTACTGTCTTAGCAGTACCCCAAATACTCCTTATTTCAGGTCTGCTGAAGTTCAGCATCCCTCTGTCCAGTCATCAGTCTGTGTCTTCCAGTTTCTCTTTAGGTGAGGTTAGGAAAAATGGCTGCCCATAAGCATCCAGCTGTTTCTTTGTACAACTACTAGTTAGACCCTTTACCTGTTCTCCAATGTGATTTTTTTTTCATTTATTTCTATATTATGGCAACCTTTAAACAAAAAAATTAAATGCCTCAGTACAGTATTCTTGTTTGTAAGCAATTTTTAGCATATTACAATGAATTATTTTCTTATTACAATCCTGCATATATGTACATTTATTTACTGCAGCATTAAAATTACTTTACTGACAGCATCTTTCCTGAATGTTTGAAGTCAAAAACAGATCTCTATGCATAATTAGTTCACATTTTTCTGGACATTTTGCATTTATCTTAACATGGATTCTTTGGTTAATGTTTTCCATTAAACTGTGTTAAATCATTCTGAGATTCTTCATTTTGCCTGTTAGATTTGCTTAGTTAGACTCAGCTAGCCTCAATAATTTTGCATTCTTTTATCTCTTCCACTTCTTTATTCACTAGCTCTTCCAGGTCAGCAGTAAACATTCAACATCATTATTCCTCCAAGACTTACAGGGTATCTGCATTTTGACCTACTTCTCTTGCTTTCTCCTGACCTATCATTGATTTTTTTGTGTCACTTAGCATCCTCAGGATCTCCTGCCATGCACGTTCATTAAGCTATGTAGGCTACTGACATGCAATGTGCTTTGCAGTGTATAACCCCAGAGACCATGACATCCAGATGTGGAAGCAGCAGAGCTCCAAAGCCCATGCTGCTGTATTTAAGGGAGGATAAAGTGAGGGCTATGTAACTCAAAAAGGAGTTACATAGCCCTCTGCAAAAACGAATAAACACATACCAGACACCACCCCAGTTCCTGAGTCACCTGTGATTCTCCTGAAGTTAAGCAGCTTCCAAGACTGCCAGGAGCTCATTAACGTCAGGGAACTGTGACACCAAGAAGTGATAGAGGTGAGCACAGCAAGGGGTAACCTGGAGAAATGAGCTCAGAGGAAACTGAAGAATGGACTATTAACAGGCCTCTGAGAGAGTGAGATGTCACCTTTGAAAGAAACTCTTGTAATAAAAGAGGGGAAGCAGGGTTGGTATAAACACGTGTATAACATTTGACTTGAAAGAATGTTCTTTAAGTACTGCATTTGAATCTCTGTTTCAGATATTTAGTGTTTCTTTGTGTTTTTTTTTTTTTTGTCACTACATGGTCTGTTTTAAAACTTTGAATTTTTTTCTTACAAATTCTGCACTTTCAGAAATGGAGGGTATTTAAATTGCTGACAATTAGCTTAATTGAAGTGAAAACTGAGAAGATCCTGTGAGAAAAGAATTTCCCTGGTGAGCACTGTGAAACACAGTTAGTTTTAAAAGACAAGATTAGAATTAAGTATTCAAAACATCCAGGAAATGTAGCCTAGCAGGACGAAGTCTTGCACAGGTTACAGCTTACATTTTAAAGTGCTGAAAATCTTTGAAACCTGTTCAAATTAGGTTTATCAGACCTACGGGAGAAGTCTTTGTTTGAAGGAAATAGTGAGTCTATCCTGGGATGGCTGAAAAACTAATACCTGTGATGGGAAGAATGGTGCTCAAAAATACCAGATGTCTTAATTTTGCAGACCTAAATATGATGGTTATTTTTATTTGTGCATCCAGATTCTACCTTAAAGACAGGTAACATTACAAAAAGCAGACTAAATGGCTGAATGGGCAAAGAAATTTTCAAAAGGATTTCAGCTTAGATGATCAATAAAGAAATGAAACCAGCAAATATTTGAAGGGAAAAGGAGTCAAAATGGGCTCAGGAGGCACATGAAAGTGCTTGTCACATATGCAGCTATTGAACTGCAAAAGCTGTGGTCTTCCTCATTGTTGATGTGCAACCAGCCTTTGCAGAGTGGTTAAGAATCCCAGAAAACTGAGTATCAAGGAGCAGTCTGTACACAGAAGCTGCACTGTGGGCTCCGTATAGAAGCAATGCCCATGTGTTGCTAATGTGATGACAATTGTACTGGGATGATAAAATAAACTGAAATCAAAAATCTACCCACAACTATAGGCAGTAAAAACTGACCAGCCATGAGGAGGCAACTAATTATTTTATTTTTCTCAATATATTCATTCTTTTTTCCATTATTTGGGATATACAAGAAGACATTTGCTGAATTGAGATTTAGCTTTTCAGTAGTTCTGTTTTAGGGATTTTTATTTAAGAGAGTGGAGCATGCATTTTTTTCATTGTGTTTTCCCAGGTTGTTTCAGTTTCTGACTGACAGGAGAAGTACTCTTTCTTGCTCCAGCATTAAAACAATTGTTGGCTTGATTTTTCCTCTAAAAGCAGTTGAAAATGCTGTTCAAGCCAGGCCCATGAAGAACTTGGATAGCAAGATGTAAGTAGTTACTCTGCAGCTAACCTTTGGTAGAAAATGAGATTACTCTTGAGGGCCAACACTTAAAAGGTGAGCTGGGTTACCACTTAAGAATGCAGCAATTTCTCCTCACCTTCATCAGTTCATCTACTAAGAGGTAAAACTTCACTGAAATATAAGAGACAGAACTCTGGCTGATGTGGTGTAGCAGATGGATTTGGCACATACAGATACTATTACTGTAGTTTTAATGTTCAGAATAAAATCTCTTTGAAGAAGGAGGTCTAGAAATAAATGAGAGCCATTTCAGGCAGTGCAGAAAATGCAAGTTAGTGTACGAAAAGCTGAGGCAAATTAAAATAAATTCATTACTTCCATCAGAGCTGGAAGTATGATGGCTGTACACAAATCCTGTACATCCTGATTGTGAGATATGAAGTCTTTTTGGTTTGGAACTGAAGTTACCCAATATTATCAAGCACACGCTTAACAAGGAAGTGGTACCTGGCAGAGGATGACAATGGCAAGAAACACAACTTTTCCTGCTTATAGTGTATGTTAATTACCTTGCTGCTGGAATAATTATGAAACAGGGTTACACAACTGGATTAGATTTGTTGAGTTTGATGGAGTTTCTCTTTCTGCTCACATGGTGCAGTTTATGTCTGAGCAGGGTATGAGATGCAGGGCACCAGAGTGGCTATGGTACAGAATAAGGCTAATGTTTCACATGGTTGCTAATTTATGTTCTGGCTTTGAGCAAACTTAAGAACATGCTCACTAGAAGTAGATTTGTCAGATTTCAGTATTATTCCCAAAGCTGACAAAATAATCTACTTTTAAAAAAGAAAGGGCACCTCTCTAGAAGAGAAAAAGAATGAAAAAATCTGACCCTTGATCATCTCCTACTCCCAAATATGATGTCATTCAAGCAGATTAATACAAGCGCTGTAGTTCGCTGCACATATTCAGGCCAGCTACCTTGTTTTGCTGTTGGTAGTGTTAATTTCTTTTTCTTATTTTAACTTAATACCAAGGCTACTAGACAGCTGGTCAAATGACAGTGCTAACAAGCCATTGCTCTGAAAAGTCAGTGAGAATTAAATGCAGAAGTTTTCTTTGGTTTGACCATGCAAATACTGACTATGCTGCTTGATTTCTCTAGTACAGGTATCATGTACCTGCATGAACTATTATATTTTGGAGAGATCTTCTCTAAATACATAACAACAGATGACCTTTTTATAGTCTTTTTGTTTTCTACAGAGATTGTGTACAAAAAAAGCACTGAGAATGGCCTCTAGAAAAATCCTGTTGCACAAAGACGCTTGTTTTGATCTCTGCATGAGACTATATAAATAGTTCAAACTTTTCTAAAGGCTCTTGTGTCTTACTATTTTGTCATCTTTTGTCCTCTATTACAAACTCTGCATCCCCTCTATTTCTCTTGCTTTGCCTTATGGGCTCTGAAGACATGATAGTTTTCAGGAGAGAAGGCAATTTGGGGACTATATGTAATCTCCATCTGTATCTATTTCAGTAACCTTCATGTGTGCCACAGCATGCCCTTAAATTAATGTCACCTGTAATATATTTCTAAATGTTAGACTGGGAGAATTTTTGTGTTTAGGACACAGAGTGATCAATCTGGAACAAATCCAAAAGAACTGGTATTTCTTGGCGTGAGGATTTCTCTATTTCTGAGACAAGAGGGATTAGGTAAACTTGCACAGGTTTGGTTTCTTCCTTGAAAAATGTGAGTGGACAATAGACAGCAACTGTGCTATATTTCCTGACAGTGTTCTGTGTACCAGCTTCCGCTTAAGCAAAGTTTTGTAAATGGTTTCTTTTCAGCTCAACTGTAGCATGACAGGGTATCAGCATAAATTACAAAAAAAGAAAGATAATAAAATCAATGTATATGAAATATTAATTCAATTCAGCAATTGCCAACCCTTGTAAATAGCAGAAGAATAAAACAAGATATCATGAAGGCTGATTCACATCTTAGCAAACTAGATTTTATACCTTACAGTATCTTTGAGCCTTACAGCCTTTGAGGTTTAAAGACACTGAAGTAAGTAGGAAATAAAAATTTATTTTAAATTTGGTCCTTTTATTTTCCTTTTTTTTTTGTTTTATTTTGTTTGGGTTTTTTTTTGTTTCAAGATCTGAGGAGAAAAAAACATCAAAGAGAATGAAGTGATCCTTTTGGCCACCTAAATTTTTAAATAATTCTACTTATTAAAGGTTATACCAACATCTTGAAGCACTGTCGATTGATATGTAGCTGACAGATGCTTCAACAACTGGAACTGGAAATAAGTTCACCCACTCCAATATTTTATTTTTAGTATTTCACACCTCATACTGTGACTGTAACACCTATGCTTAGCATATCATAATGGACTTGATATTATTTAATGTGTAAGGGTGCGGCATCAAAGAATAATATGTCACTAAACTGCCTACATGTCAAATTATTTTATTAATTCAAATAAATAAATAAATAAATTTATTATTTATTATTTCTAATCACAGCACAGTGTGGAAGTATTATGTGGGTTTTATGGTCATTTTTCCCCCACTGAGCATCTGATGACTATGCATACCCACATAATTTTAGACTCAGTGGCAGTGTACAGATTACATAGTGTAACAGAAAACATTCAGGTGACACTTTCCCATTGACTTTGATACTAGGTTTATGTGATAGGGTTAACTTCTGTTACGCTAAAAAAGAAAATGAGGTAATAGTCTGTTCCCACTGAAAAAAAGCCTTGTTGAGATATTCCACAGACACAGGGTGTTGAGGCTTGGCATTTTGGTAGAAGAGAATGGATTTGACAGCAATGGACCCGGTCAAAGTTTTGTTCCAGGGAGGCTGCAGGGGAGGCCAGAAGCTGCCATCATGTCAGACAGTTTCAGCTGGTTCCAAGACAGACCAAAGGCTAAGCCCATCAGTGATCCAGGTAGTGCCTATGATAATGTATTTAAAAAGGATCAAAAGGATAAAAAGGATAAAGAAAGGCTATTCAACAGCTGCTGGGAGAAAGGAGTGAGAATATATGAGAGAGCCAGCTCTGCAGACAGCAAGGTTAGTGAAGAAGGAAGGGCAGGAGGTGCTCCAGGCACCAGAGCTGAGTTCCCCGCGGCCCGTGGCGCGGCAGCCGTGTCCCTGCAGCCCAGGGAAGCCCGTGGGGATGCAGAGATCCTCCTGCAGCCCGGGAGAGCCCCACACCAGGGCAGTGAGTGAGCCCTGAAGGAAGCTGCAGTGCAGGAGAGCCTGCACTAGGAGCTGTGTCCCCACAGAGTGAGGAGCCCACGCTGGAGCAGGCTTGCTGGCAGGACCTGGCACCGCATGGGGGACCCACGCTGGAGCTGGCTGGGAAAGAAAGAATCCTGTGGGAGGGAACCCGCGCTGGAACAGAGGAAGAGAATGAGGAGGAATGTGCTCCAGAAAGAGAGTTATGAACTAACCACAGCCTCCTTTCTTGCTCAGGAAATGAAGAAGGTAGAAGAGTTGGGAGTGAAGGTGTTTTTAGATTCGTTATTTTTCATTGCCTTACTCTAATTTACTGGCAATAAATTAAATTTATTTCCCTTAGCTAAGTCTGCTTTGCCCATTATGGCAACTGCTGAGTGATCTCTCCCTGTCCTTACCTCGACCCATGAGTTTTTTGTTGTTTTCCTCTCTTTGTCCTGTTGAAAAAGGGAAGTAATAGAGTGGTTTGGTGGCCACCTGGGGCCAGCCAAAGTCATTCCACTGCAGTAGTTATGTTTTATAATGTAGCACAATGTCTTCAGTGTACTTAATGGTGGGTGTAGCTCTATCCTCTTTGCAAAACTGGGTACTATGAAGACTAGAAATGCCTTGTTTGGTACAGAATGTACTGCACTCTCTCTCTCTCTCTCTCTGACAAAGAGTTTGCTGGGTATATTTTTTCTATTGTAAAATAAGTGGAATTTATAACATATTGCCAGTTAGACTTTAGTGAAACTATCTGCTTCATTGCCTCCTGGATGACTGTATTTTCCCTGTGGTAGTTTCCAGAGACCTGATTCTGACTAAGAGACTTCTGTATTACACTGTGTTATGTAGGGTGACATTTCCTGCTGAGAGGAGGTGACATTTAAAGATCCCAGTCTGGGAGAAATTTACAATTGTGCTTGTTTTTTAGACCACTTAAGTGAGACTAACTTTGAAAAGTTAAAAAGGTGGAAAAGGCCCTGAGGAACAGAGTCTACTTCAGTAATTGTTGAATAAAAGTTCAAAACTTGCAGAAGGCAGTAACCTAGAGCAACAGATTTGTGGTAGTGCTAAAATAATTGTGCTGCATCTGACTAATTTCAGTGTTTTACAAACCTGCAGAGCTGCTGCTATTGAGAGAGGGCTCAATTTGTGGGGTGGAAAGCAGTGTTCTAGTGCTCTGTACCAGGGCAGTACTTGAGACTCACTGCAAGAAATTCTCATGCTGCAAAAGTCCAAAATTATCAAAATTGTCCAATAATTCTGAGACCTTGGGAATAATAAGGGTTTCCATGGGAAGATGCCACCAAGACCTTTTCCACAATATCACTTTATAATACCTTTTCCATAATTAACTGCCACAGGAACTTTTTTCAAGATTTTACTAAATGCTTGGTTGTACCTTTTATCCTGCATTTCTGACAGTATATATATAAAAAAAAAAATTCTTTGTAAAAATTTTAATAAGTCACACCAGACATGAGAATGAGAGAAAAACTTTATCTACTAATATATTTTGACAAACTGAAATATGTAATTTTTCATTATATATATAGATGCCAACATCTCATGTCTGTTGCCTTAGGATCTATTAAGTTCAGAAAACAGAAATATTTCCAGATTTGTAAGGGTTTGATACATCTGTGGTTAGCCCTCATGGTTCATGGGATACCAGATGTAAATTCTGTCCTCCATCCAAGTCATTGCCTCTGTCACAATGTCTGCTAGTAATCTGTAATGAAAGGAGCTACTGACAGAATTTGTGTGGTAGCTTCAAAACCTGGAGAGTGGCTGGAAAAGTGACATCAAGTGTTTTTGTACTTTTTGTCCTGGATTAAGAGATTGATTGAGTCTTATATTCTTCCTGGAGTGAGCATCTTCTGAAATGAAGACTGGTGCTGCTATCAGTTCAGTACGTTACACTGGACATGCTCAGACTAATCTGTCTTCCTGAAACTCTCAGATTAGGGAACACAAGTGTTTCTGTAGAAAGGATTATTGGAAAGAGAAATCTAAGGTAGTGACAGCCAAGCTTGGTCTCTGTCATGCTTCCTGGACTGGAGTTAACTACTGGCCCCTTAGTATTTGTGTTAATTGAGATTTCTTGAAGAAAATAAAATGAATTAGCTATCTTTTTCATTCTAGGATGTGTATTACAATATAAAGAAAAGTAATTTCATTTGCTAGATTCTGACTTCATCTGTGCATGCAGAAAATCCCAAATTCCCTAATAGTTCTTGCTATAGCAAAAGGTGACCATACAAGTGAGAAATTATTATGTGTCATTGCCATGTAATGGATCACATGAATCATATCTGGTTGCCTACATGGCACTGAAAATTACTTGGTGATTTATTTTAGTCACATTTTCTCTTTTTTACTGTTAGGATATATATTGACAAGAAATATTTCCCTTGTGTAGCAGATAGTACAATACTAGCTGAAATCATGGGTAAAAGCCTGTAAAATTTGTGTTGGATTAAGTTCTTATCAAGAGCAGTATAAGACAGATTTTCTTAGGTTGGGTAAGCATTCATTTTGACCCAGTGATTATTCACTGTTTATGACCCTTCTCTGAGCAAAGGACTAAAATGAGTTTGAAAAAAAACATGTTAAGCCTCAAATCGGAGTGGGTCCAAACATCAAAATTCTGAAATATATTACAGGAGTTATCACCAACATATTACTTTCTAACTAGGATGGCCAGAGATTAATTAGGTATGAATCTGTATGTACTAAATACTTGATGTATTTCTTTTTATTCAGCAACGTTTAAAGACAGATATCTAAAAAGCACTAGTGTAGACACTGTTTTCAGTAAGCATCCAGTGAATAAGTAAACATCCAGTGAATGCTTTTGAAGGCACATAATATAGAATGAACTACAGCAGAACCATGTGTCAGCTGTAGTGATGTATGTGAAGAAAAGTTTTGTTGACAACCAGAACAAATGGCCACATCAGCCTTGGCCTTTTATATCAGCTCAACAGCATTAAGTTCCAAAGCCTTACAAATTGGGCAAGGGTAAATATATTGGTTGCCATGACCACCATTTTGGACAGTGTTGGTTGTTCCCTGACAGATACTGGTAAAGCAGCAGGAGACCACCTCATTAACATTAATTTTAATAGCGCTGCACAGCTTAGCACACCTTATGCGCTGTTGTAGAGACTGGGGACTTTGTGTTGAGCCCAATCCTGCTCTTGTGAAAACCTGTGTGAGAAATGGGTACTTTGAATGCAAAATTCTCATATTTTTATTTTTCCTAATGCATTTTGTAATGATGCTTGTATTTTGTAAATTTTCCTATGTTTTTCTTTCTAATTCCAGTTGTGGTGCCTTTGTTTGATGGATGGTTAATTTTATGTTTCTTTCCTCCTGTTAAAGGAGAGGTAATCTTTAAAGTCAGGTGGATGCCTGTGGGCTTATTATTTGCAAGAAACCTCTTGGGGGTATTAATAAGAACAAATAGAAGCTGTATTATTTGAATTCTTGAAAAATTCTCTAAGTACAGTAGATTCTACAGCATTATCCCTATACTTTGGTGGTTAACACAGCTCCACCTGTTCTCCAGATGAAATTACTAATCCCTAATGATCAAAAATCATTCTTCTCCCTTGCCTTTCTGGCCACGGTGATTTTATATTTCTAGCTGACCATAGTCCATTTTCAACAGAAAATAAGTTCATCCTACATGGATTTCAATCTCTCCAGGCAATGGGCTCATCTTCTTCTCGGTGAGTGCTCCAGCCAGTCAGCTCTAATGGCAAAGGTGAGCAGTACCAGGGGGACTTACAGGTTTGTCTTGTGAAAATCAAGGTACCAAATAATCAGATGCCTTGGCATTTTGCACCACACACACTGCCCTTAGAGATGGTGGGCAGCCAGGGACCTGAGCTCTCAGTACAGCAGCTTCTTAACCCTGTGCCTGGTGTTGCCTCCTGTCTAACTGTTCAGAGGTGTATGATTTTCTGCACTGGCTGAATGGGAGAAGTCTCATAAGAATGAGAGCTTCTCTTTAAATTTGAGATGTTTTTTCTCTCACATATTCATCCGTCACGCCCTTCTATTAATGGATGTAGTTTTTATTTCCCCCTTTAGATTTTGTAGTGTATAAAGTATTAAAAAGGAAGTAATGGGAAAAGGGAATCTTTAAATTTCATTTTAATGAAACCAACTGTTTTTCCCATCTCTTCCCACTGCCAATGGCATCTGTGGCCTCTTACAACCTTGTTTACTTCTTATTTTGACAAGTGCTCTCCGCTTTGCCAATCAGCTTCTTTTTAGCTGTCTGCTTTTTCAGTTTAATGGAAAGTCAGCCTGCTATGTGGAGATCATTAAATTTGTTCTTATGTTTTTTCTTCCCCCACTCTCCCCATTTCTTTGACAGAAGGCTTTTGCAAAAACATCAAAACTTCAGCCTACTTATTTACTTGTTTATAAAAATTCAAATAAAAAATGTTATATACGGTAGCTTTAAATGATCTTAATGATAAAGAAATGTATGCAGACTTCTCCCCCTCCCAATGTGCTTTCAAGACTCTGTAGTCTGTGAACTTGATGGTTGCCAAGGTGAATGTTTGTCACCTTCTATGTAATTTTTTTTCTCTCTTTGATTTTATATGTTTTTTTGCAGCTGTTAAATATCTGCATCTTCTCTGTCACAGACATCTTGGGAATCAAGATAATCCTTTGATGACTTTCTGCCTGCTCTTTAAAATTCAGAGCTACGTGATTTTTTTACATTAATGGTATTTTCTTAAGTGAATATGAATATTAAGTCCTGTAACAAGCCACCTTTAAGAATAGCTACATTAATCCAAAATTATGTCTTTGTTTACTTCTTAAGTTGTATTTCTTTTCTTCTTCCTTAACTGAAGTTGATTTCTAATACTTTGAACTCTACAGTAAAATGACATATATAGGGAAAGGCAAAATTAATTGTCTTGACGTAGATTACTGGTGCTCACTTTGAGGGCTCTGGCAACTCAGCTCATGTTTACTCCAACATAAGTTGGGAGCAGGAGCTGTCATTTAAGATGTCCAACATCCCAGGCAGCTTGATAGCTCTACTAGTGTTCATGTTGTTTGAGACACATTTAAAACCTGATCTTACATGCACCAGGGAATCAACAGGAAACTTTAATGAAATTTGAGTGCCCAGAAATGTAGAAGTAAACATATCTAGAAGGATATGCAGGATTAGAGTGTTGCAAGTGCACAAGGGAGATTTTGAGTATCCATTAAATTCTAATTTGCTTGCTATTCATGTTTGCTCTTTTCCCATGATTTAGTTAAAACATTACTATACCATATACATGTGCAAGCTGAAAGTTCTCTAAGAAAGTACAATTCAGCTGAAATATGAATTCTCTAAATTCAAAATATTTCATTTTAGTATTTTTGCATATGCCTTTTTATATAATGGGAAATGTAATCAATAGGCAGGGTTGGTTGAAATGTGATTTTTTGTCATATCAAACGTAAATTATTCCTTTTGAGACAGGTGTCTGCCTTATGAATTTTTGATCTGTTTCTTGAAATATATTTTCCTGATTGATTTGATTGAGACCCAGATTTGAAACTCACTTTTTCACATCTAAGAATTCGTATCTCTGCAGCTCCTGTCTGCTCCAGGACAAGGGAATGATGTTGCCTTTCCTTTCTCCACTTTTACTTTCATTTCTTACCTTGTTGAAGATAGAACAAATTGAATTTAGGTTTGCATGAAATCTCATTTTCCATTGGTAATTTGACTATCAACACATGATCTGCATTTCTCACTTACCCAAACTCTTCATGCAATTCACTGTCAGCTTTGGCAACTACACAAGGAATGCAACATAAAGTGGAGTTAAGTCTTAGATTTTTTTTTTCCAGAGAGCATTAGCATTCAGGTTTAGCCTGACTATGCTAACTTTTGCTCTTGAATCATCAACACATATAAAAGTCTTCAAGCCTTCCCATTGAAATTTTTTGTAGGCTCAGGCAATATTTGTTTATCACAAACCTTTATAATATGAACACAAATGGATGTAGCATTTTAGTGATGCCTTTTTTTTTTTTTTTTTAACAAATCTATGCAGTGAAGAGGGAATTTATTAACAGCTTAAGGTGATTTTTTGTTTGTTTGATTAGGAGGTTGTCCCATGCTTTGCTCTTCTGACTGTAAGAAACAGTTGGGTACTGGAACAGTGCAGATCAAGCTTCTCAAGACAGCATAAACAGAAATGAAGCTTAAACTTGGTTTTGTTCTTCTCATACTTGTACACCTCCAGCATACCTGCAGTATGGTATACATATACCATGTATACCATGTATTTATACCATGTGTCAATATACCATGGCACTTTCAAGCCAGATTATACTTGTGCCCCTTTTTATCTATAGCACAAGGGTACATAGCAGGGATTTGAGATGGTCTTACAGTATTTTAGACCCCATATTTCTTCCCTCAAAGTTTCAAGGGAAAGAGAGGAGTCAGTGGAGAGTAGTAGAACTTTTACATGCTACAAATCACTTCTTGGTGTCTGGTTACCTGGATCTTTTTCTTCTGATATCTTTTAGATTACAGAAGGTTAAAAAGCAAAGAGTTGTTTCTTCATCCCCTAAAGGTCTGTTACACCTCCTTTCTCATTGCTTTCTGAAGCAGAAGGGAAAATAAGGTTTTTTGGTTTTTCTCTACATTTTTTTTCTCTCTTGAAATATTTTTCCTGTTCTTCCAAAATTGATTTCTGGGGATAAATGATAAATGAAGAAATCACTGCTCAGTTCTTCAGAAATAGATTAAGATGCATGTAAAGAACTTTCAAACATAAGCTTCCTCTTTATATAAACAGTGCTACATCTCCTAAAGCCTGTCTCTTCAAGTTAGAGGAGGCTGAACACAGATGCTTAGGAGCTATTGTAAAATGTGAAGGTACAGTTTGTTCTGGGAAAAGTGTCTGTGCTGATCTGGGATAAAGAGCAATCCAGGCTGCTGACCAGGTGAGTGACTTAGTGCCAGGACAGATGGTGCTGAATTCTTTGTGCCTGACATTAAACTAGTAGGAAATAATTTCAAACTATGCAGTGTGAGCAAAGGGAGAAGCTGGAATGGAAACGTCACAGAATTGATTGACTATAGCCAATCTTTTGCTGTCATCCCTTTACAAAGAATGTGCACTTATTATTGCAGGAACTGTGACCCCCATAGTGGGAGGCTGGAACAATTCAGTGCCAACCATTCTCACTGCTGAACAAAAATCTCAAAACAACTCTGTGGTTACCAGACATGGCTTGAGAAACAGTACAAGATAAACAGGCAAGTCTGTGTATGTTGCAATCAGTGCTTCCAGGCATAAATTAAAATTTCTGTGTGAGTTACCAATAGGCTTTTTTTTTTTCATTTTTAATTGGGAATATGTTTGGCATTTCTCCAAGTCTACAGATGATAAGATTTGTCCTTCTCCCTTTCATTATTTAATTAGTAACATGCTCATACCAGTCTGTTTCTCAGACTCCTACACAGTATTGAAGTATTTGAGGTGCAGCTCTGGAAAGAAATTTTGTGCATGTTTTTTAAATCTTCCTTTCCAAGTAAAAGCTTTAGTCCAATGGGGTTCTAACTTTCCAATGAAAAAGGTGAATTCATTAAGCTTATTGGGGGTGATATTTGTGTAATCCTCTGAAAATCCTTATGATTCCGATGTCCAAGAGACACTAAAAAAAGAAGAAAGGATATTCCTAAAAGTGTCATTTGTACTTCCATTGTTAGTCAGGCCTCCAGTTTTTTTTTCCTGAGCTGCATATTTAGTGTAACTCATTAGAGCTACTGTAGGCATTGTTTGCTATGGAACTGCTATGGTGGAACAGTTCTTTCCCAAGCAAAAGTGAATTGCCAGGAGCAGGAATGAACTGAACAAGGAGGGAGAAGGTCTAGGAGAACTGAGTCTTCCCCATTTACACAGCCTGATGTGAAGCATGTTTTGTCTAGTGAAAAGAGGGAAGAGAGGCTGCATCAGCCTTAAGTGGCTGGTGTTCTCTTCTTCCCTAGCAGCATCATAATTACATCCTTCTCTTGGAGGGGGACAGATACTGACACCTCCTGATATCTTGATTACCCTGACACTCCTCTAGCCACATTAGTGAGGATAAAGGATAATTCCACACAAAATACAAGCTCTTGGGATATATGCACTCCAACATATAGGCTGTTTCAGATTCTGATCACAGGCTTCAGGAATGTACCACACCTTGAATCCTGGCTTAGTCTGAGCAGCTCTGTGGTTTGAAGAGAAAAGCCTAAAATGTTTGTTTTTAATACCTACAGTTATTTCCGGCAGCAATTCTGAAGGTGATAAGGTAGACAATTCAGGAGCATTTAAAATCCTAAATCATGTCCTAAAAAATAATCAAAATAGGTTTTAATTATAGTGTAGGGTCAGGTACATTTTTATTATTTTATGGTTTTGTGTCTTCAAAATTAATTCTTGTAATACATTCCAGCATTTACCCTTGAGACTGTATATTAAAAATTCCTCTTTATTTTTAATTGAGCATATGATTTCAGTTAATAGTCCACCTCTTGAAATAATGTATGAAGCATTTTCAAATGTCATATGACTTAAAATGAACATGATAATTGGGAAAAAAATCAAGACAAACTACTTGAAGCAAAGGCTAGTCAGCTGCTGTAATTCTAGCTCTATGCTTCAGTGAGAATTATGTGAAATGAAGAGCACCCTAATTAATTTAAAAATGGGATTTGGTTAATTTATGAAAATTGGTTGGTTGTGTAAAGTGTCAGTTTGGTTATTTCTTGTTCCAGGCATTACTGGATTTACATGGAATAGTACAGGATGATTGTTTATTTTCTGCAGAAAATTTGAAAAAGGATTACAACCCAGCTTGAAATATCCACATAATTTGAAATGAGTAAATGCTGCCAAGTTTTTGCCCTGGTCTTCTGGTGTACCTGCTTATGGTAGTAGGCAGCTAGGAAGGAAGGATTCTCTGTCTTGGAGCCAGGGAAGATTATTTTGTCTTTGAAGACCTGCAAGTTTTTACTATTTACACATCACTGATAACTGGCACGTATGAAAATGTGCTTTAAATACCTGAATCCTTAACTGAGTGGTCTGGAAGGCTAGAAAGTAATTGACCTACTCATATGAATAAAGTGCTTCTTGGAGAGATAGTTGTTGAATTGAACCCTTAGGGAGGCAGAAGTCACAGGCTGAAAGCTAATGATGCTCTGAGCATTATTTATTTTCTTGAGGTTGCAAGATAAATACTCCATATGTTTCCCAGGAAACCTGTTACCAGCAGTGACTGATTCCTGCCTTCAGATGCCCCAGCTGCCTAGTCACTGTCACCATGCTGAAATGCAAACATACTGAGCACAAAAAGCTCCCAACATGTGAAAAGCACTGTAATTCCATAGAGAAGGATTAGTCATGTAGGTTCTGTATTTCAGTTACCTTACCAAAAAAGAATAAATCCAACAAATAAATGTACACTAGAAGACCAATATATGTACTTTCCTCTGTTTGGCTCAATCAGAAATGAAACTGCAATCGGAGGACAACAAATCTGCCTCTCAAGCTACTGAGATTTGATAGTTAGAAGTTGTCTCTGATGTTTAAATATCTTCAGTATCTGCATGCCTAAACGTAATTATATTGCATGCAGAACTCCTGTTCTGTTCTTGAGACAAAAAGAGCCAAGTCGTCTTATATCAGCTGTAGGCTTCAACCTGACATTCGAAGTAGCCCTTAGATTTCTTCAGCATGTGATCTGGGTCAGTCAGCACTGGCCAGCTCAAGTGCCCAGTGAGTCCAGAAACCAGAAGGAATGTTTCTAGCAGGGGGATTGAAAATTAACTATCAGGGTGCTTAAAACTTTGGCTTAAAATTAAGGTGTAAACTGAAGTTTTGTTTGACCCCCCCCATATTTGTGTTGAAGGAGGAAATGTTGGATAGACAGCCCTGATGCTGTGCAAGCACTGGGTGTTACTGAGACTTACAGCTAACAATAGAAACAAAACATTATGAGGGCTGCTATGGGGAAAATTAACTCTACCTCAGCCAGACCCAATACAATGTAATACATGTGATTATATTCTAGCAATATCTGTGGCTGTGTTCTCATTTTCGATCTTATGCATCACTGAATATTATACCAATATTTAGTAATGAAGGGACAAAAAATTCAGGAGCATAAGAACTATTAGCTAATCTTTTCCATGTCTGCATCTTACATAGAGCATATACTCAAAATATTTTCACCAAAGCAAAAAGCCCCTGAGTTTCTTGATATTGAAGAAAAAAAAAATTCTGATTTTTTTCAATTTTTAACTGATCTAGAATAAATCAGTGGAAGCTGGATGAAATTTCTCAGGATATCCATTTCTGACAACAGCAATACTATAGTTTTATGACAGTGGTTAAAAGAATTATATGAATCACTGCCCATAAAAATGTTTATGTTCACACTCTGTCATTGCAGAACTGGAGTTTTCATAACAGAAAAAATGTCAAGAATTTGCTTTGAATTTCAAAATTTAAAGTGAGCTCCCATCAGAATAAATTAGGCTTTCAGTGTGTAAAATACCTAAGTGTATGTAAGGAGGGAACTTAAATTTGGACAATTCTTCTGGAATGTATGTTTCCTTACACAGAAAACATTTTCTCTTGCCTTTAAATATTTATTGAAATGTTGAACCTATGAGTTGTTCAGTCTACACTGAAAATATTTTACTACTATCTAATATTATATTAGACAATACTTATTTTATTACTATGTAATCTTTCAGTGGTCTTGTGAAGGTTTAATTAACAAGGTTCTGTTCATGTTTTTAAAAATGCATAGGTTCCCAGATAAAAGGTAATGCATTAATATATTTAATTATTTTTAGGAGCTCCTTTACTCCCTTGGGAGTGGAAATGAATTACAGTTTAACTATGTTAGATTTTAAAGAGAGTGTAACCATGCATTTACTTTTCACCTGTTCATCTCTGTGTACAGAAAACAGTAATTAGCTATAGAACTGCAATAGCCACTGGTGCTATCTCATTTTTTTTCTCTTGTAATTTAATTTTTCACACATATATGTCTAGTGCCCTTGTAAATGCATTAATTGCAGGACTCCATATAGATTGAAAAGGTTTTTGAGCCCAGGTGTACATTTGTACAAGGGGAATCTTTCCCAGGCTCAGCTGCATGGACATGACCTTGCAGTGCTTTTATACATGGAATCAAGGTTGATGTCTACCTAATTTCAGAAATGTATCAAAGAAGGGGCTTTTGCTACAATGCTGGCATAGATTTATATTGGTTGATGCAGGAAAAAAATGGGTAGAACTTCCAATGGGACCTTATTTGTTCTTTAATTACTGTGTCTGTTGCTCCTTAGAAAATTATTTATAGTATGCTTGGGACTGTAAACTGAAAAAATGCATTACCTCTATTTGGTACATTCATTAAAGTTTTGCAAATGAGCATCAGGTTCACTATTGAACAGAAATTGGAGTTGTCAGAGCAATGCACTTGGGAATTGGTTATGGAAAGTAAGACAATTTTATCTTTAATGAATATTATGCGATCATTGGCTTTGTGGTTCACACGGGACAGAGAAATCACCTTTAGTAGATTACACAGCTAAACCAATTTACATAATAACATCATATGCATTAAAAATACATTGCCCTTGTGGAGGCAGGGTTCAACTGTTGGAGAGATAAAAATAACTACTACAAACTGCCATTTCCGAGCTACACAGATCAATAGGGATCACAGAATTCTCTTGGACATCAGCTTTAGTAGTTTTCAGCACTAAGCCAATTTCCTGAAGCACATTAGGTACTTTGAAAGAGTTTAGATTTGGAATCATGCATGGCCCTCTCAGGATGTGAGTTAAAATACATATAATTCTATTAAAACCTTTGCTACTAGTTCAGATCACAAGGGGTCATATAATCATATGAAAATGGTCATCATGGAGGAAACTTGTCTAGTAAACCAATATTCATAAATATGTAGGTACACTTGGGCTATACATATTAATATTTCTTCTCAGTAGTCAGTTATGAGTTGTTTCGAGTGTTTAAGTAAGTTATCAGGAAGTACACTACCACAACCTTTTATTAGACAATTTAAAGATGTGTTTTGGTTGATGACCATCCTTCTTAAAAAAGATGATCATTTGTGGACCATTGATAGGTCTATGCCAAGAGGAATAAGTCCTGAAGTTGATCAGGAACCGGATTAGTGAAATCATTTGGAATTCTTTGTTTTTCTCTACAACATGTAGGAATTATATGATTTAGTTTCTCCAAGAACCCTGAGGGATGGAAGCAATCACAAGTGTTTTTAAGCTGACTGCCGACACTGAAGAAAGGGTTGTGAAAATATTCTGTTTTATTCCTCTTTCTACTGGACAAAGTCTTAAGAGGACTTTACCCATAAGCATCTATTTCTTCACTGACCCCATCTCATGAGCAGACTTCAATTGCTCATGGCAAGACGTACATAGATCTTTACAATAAAAAATTCTGAGTTAGTCTCAAATAAGAAATAGGAGTTGGCAGGATTGAGGCTCTGTTACATATTACCCAAAAAGTTGAGCACAAAAGAATTTAGAAAATTTAAGAAGAATTACTGACAGATGCAGACTAACAAAGGATCTGCTTGGGGTGTATTTTATCCATATGCTGTTACTGACTCAGTACTGAGATTGTTGCTTGTTGAAGTCAGGCTGAGAATAAAGCCACAATGGTCCAGGCTTTTTCACAGAGACTGCAAAGAGACCGTTACACCTGGGGGAGAAAAGAAAAATGTTCCATAATTTCCAGCTCTTCTTAAATAAAGCTTGTACATCCAACAATAGATTTCAATATGTTTCTTCCTAGAAAGGTACCCCTTGGTGTATCTTTGTCAGTCCTGGATGCTTGGGGACCTATATTATCACAGTCCTGACATGTTTTGACCCAGTCATACTCAGTGTTACAATTTTCTCATTTTCCCAGGGGAAGTGTTCCCTCTATGGGGTCCCCATCACTCCAGTATTTTTGTACACATTTATCTTAAACCAGTACAGCAGACTATGGATATGAGTAACTGAGGTGGATATATACATTCCAATGTGCCTAAGGAATGGTGACCACTTGTACAGGAATGCTGTAGAACAGGATGGCCAAACTGCCCATTCAGAGCAACATTAATCATAAATAAATTGTATCAGAGACACAGTAATGTTATGGGCACTGGCAGGCAAGTACTTTGTACCCCTTTGTTGGGGTACAAAGGAAAATAACATTCTTTAATGTCACTTAGTATATCAAGACAACATTGCTTATTAATGAAGTTCAAGTCAATTTACTAACCTCTTTAACATGGATCACTGACAGTTAGAAAATAATGCCTAAGATATAACTGTAGAAGAAAAACCCCACCCTGCAATTAATTGTTTCAAATGTGATTTTGATTTAAAAAATAATTTAGTAAAAATTCTAATTCTTTAAAGAGGCGGACAGTTTTTCAAAATGAGGAGCCTTTATGCAGTTTTTCAAAAATCATGCCATGTACAAAGCCCTTGTGACTGTTCCCTGTTCATTTGTTTAAAAATTCATAAACTAGACTTTCTTTCTCTTTGCTTATCAGCGATCACACTCCATACCTAGAATATTTTATACCTTGCAGCAGAAATGGAAAATAGCACACAAAAACTTGTATTTGTAATGAAAAAAAAAACAAAACAAAATCCAGAGTGGAAAGGGAATTGGCTAGTTTAATTGCATATCAACATCAGAAGTAATTTTTTGTGTATGGTCTCACCCAATTATACAACATTATGAATGTGGGTATGTTTGTGTCAGTATTTGCATTTAGTTATCATTTTTGTCAAATAGTGCCAGAATTGCAAACCCCTTTATATGTGAAATCTAAGGGAAATATTACTTCAAGTTTTTTACAGACTATTTGTTCATCTGTTTGTTGATGTGGGTTTGGGGATTTGTCATCATCAAATTCATCAGCAGTTTTGTTGGATTTTTTTACTGTGATGATTGAACAACTTAGTCAGCTGTCATTCCTACACTATCAGTACAAGTGAAATCAAACCTTGAATACTTTTAGCACTTTTGTACAAGAAAAGGAAAGAATTTTGAATTAAATGATCAATTGGTCGTAAATTCATAATATGATTTTCTACTGCTCATGCCCAGTCTATCTTGCAAAATGCTGTTGTGAAAAAAATGTTATCTGAAGTCAAGCAAATGCATTATTTCCTTCAGATTTATCCCAGCTATGAAGTTTGAAACAGTTTGGAGATATTCCTTTGAAATAATATTCTATCAAACTATTTATACATGTCCTAGATTTTCTAGCAGTGTTCATGGTACATAAATAAATTACTGGAGTTTGTATGCTAACAAGCTAAAAAACTAAATGTTCATTAATCAAGGAAATCTGACACAACTCTTTGTCTTTCAAATCAAAGAAATGAAATGTGAACTCCAGAAGGTAAATTTTAGAAAATGAAATGCTATACAGAAAGAATAGTGGTGAAGGATTTGTTGTTAGCTTAATGTTGTATTTGAAAGCAGCCTGGTCATACAAAGTGTGATGGATTACTCAACTACTCTCTACTTTATTATCTTCCTGTTTGATACCTGTGATCTGTGACCAGTACTGAGCAACGGAGGAGGTTTTTGATTAGATAAAAATCTCCCACTCTGTGATATATACCTACAACATTATAGTTTGCATAAAAGGATTTTTTTTTGCAACCATAAAAGGATTTTTTTCTCCTCTTCTGAAATTAGACTTCCCCAGAGTTTTTGTTTGAGTTCAGGCTCTGGAAAACTGCACAATTTGTTGCTTCAGTCAGCTGCTGTGTGATTCTTTTCTTGCAACACCAAAACATGTCACAGCTTATATTAGCTTTCCGATTTTTGAAAATGTCAGTAGACAATATTTGGTTAAATATTTTAAATATATTTAAATAAATAAATACTTCAAGGGTGATTTTTTCATAAAGGCAGAGACAGGTATTCTCATCCTAAAAAGCCTGCTCTAGATTTTCTACCTTCTATATTAGTCCAAGATGTGATTTATTTTATGTTCCTTGAGCTCCCCAACTGATGAGAGGTCTGTGCCAAGACTGACTTTTGCCTCAAAGCCCTGTTAGAGGATTGAGGAAAATAATTGGCTCAAAGACATGGGCAAGAATTGAGACATCAGCTGGCAAGCCCATTAAAACATTAGGCATTATCTCCCCTAAGTGGCAGGAGAAGGCTGAAATGTAACTTTTAATCTGTTAATCATTAATTTCAGAAAATAAGTGTACTATTCTCCCTCTAGCAGGTCCATAGAGGACCGTCCCCACTAGACTGGGCAAACAGTTTTGATGGAGCACGTATGACCCACCTGAGGTGGCTCCTGGCCAGCCCAGCAGCGCTCACAGCACCCTCAGCCCCTCCAGCCAGCAGAGCAAACACCGCTCAGCGCCGCTCGCTCGGGTGGCCCAGCGCGTCTCCAGCCCGTCCTACGCCAGGTTGCCATAGAAAGAGCGGTTTCAGACAGGCATGTTTGTTTCAACAGCAGGCATGAAAATTAATCATTGCAAGTGGCTCGTGAAAGACTAGAAGAGGTATTTGTGGCAGCTGGAAGCTTAGCAGGATGAAGAAAAAGGAGGGTGGGAAGAAGCAGCACAGGCACAGAGACAGCAATTCCAAACAGGGAAAAAGAGTAAGATTATAAAGGAGAGAAAGAGAGGAACCTGGGAGTAGAAGAAATCCAGAACTAGGTGAACTGAAGATCTAAGAAACTACAGAAAGGCAAGAAAAATTAGTAGGGAAATACTGGAAAGAAATGTGAAAACTAAAGTCAGACTTAACTAAGGAAAAAAAAAAAAGGAAGAATCAGGAAATAGAAGAATCAAACTTAGTGGGTCATTTGCCCGCTTTTGGCCACATAAACCCAAGACACTAACACTAGCCTTCTTCCTGCTCACTCCAGTACTTCTGTGCTCATTTGAAGTCCTCTTTTCTCCCTCTCCTTTCCCTCCTCCAGAGCCTCCCATGTCTTAGCCCCCGTGTCTCCATGCACTTCTCCATAATGTTTAAGCCTGCACTGCTTCATTCTGTATTTTACACTGTGCTGTTCCTCTAGCACCTTGCTCTGATGGGAAGAAGATAGTGCTGGTGGACACTGTAATGATTCTATTGCATGGCAGGAGCCATGCACTTAGACTGAGGTGTTCAACAAAAGGGCTAGGAGAAATTTTCTGTGGACATGGGAGCTGGTGAAGTGCCAGTGTAGTGGGGCTGATCAGGGAGGTGTGTGCAGCTCAGGGTTAGGAGAAACCTACACGAGGAAATGGTTGGATACTCTCACTCATTGTGCCATTGTAGTCAAATGCAGACTGAAGATGTTGTTAATTTAGGGGTGATTTATAAAGGAAAAAAGGGGATGGTTAAGCATTTACCTACTATGAAAATCTAGTGCTTTGGATACCTAGTTCCCCTTGTGTACCTAAAAATTTCTTCCTTTATTAGAGAGGGAAATACAGAAAAAAACAGCATTTCTTTACCAGTTTCCCTGTTTTTGTTTTCTGACAATGTTTGAACACCCATACTTCCTCCATTAGTCAGGTGAAAGACTAGCTGTCAATGCCAGGCTTGGAGTGAGCCATGCTGGATCTAATGTACCAGGGAGTAATTCCTTTGACTTAGGGAATAGGAAGAACTTTAAAAGGCTGGAATACTCTATCTGATGCAGGAAGATATGACTGTGACCTCTCAGTCACCCAAAGGATTTCTCTGACTAGAACAAGTGACTAGAATGGCCTCTTGTATTATCCTGAAACAGACAGTTAAAGCAGCTGTCTGTAACTCTGTAAATACCACAGCATGTGTTCGTGTTTCAAGCTCAGTTTGTATTTCTAAAATCTATTGGGTTCTAAATTTGAAATTTGCTTTCAAGCCCAGGAGGTTTACTCTATCCTAAAACCTCGTTATCCCCCTCCCCTTCACACTGCCTCCTCCTTAACACTTCTGTTCCTCCATTGTTTCAGCTTGCACCGGAAAAGGAAACGAATAAAACAAAAAGGGTGTTTGCCACTATCAAGAGGCAAGAGCCATTGCCATTAACTAATCAAAGATAATCTTCCCATCGTGAGCAGCTGGGGGGAGCTGGGGGCAGTGAATGGGTGTTGCAGTGCCCTGAGACACAGTATTTCAACACCATTTTCCAGGGCAGTGAAGATTTAATAAACTCCATTGTTAGCAAGCTTGGGAAATTCAGGATCCTGAATGTTAAATATGAAGGAGGACAAGAAGGCAACTGATGTTAGTGTGTTTTAAAATGTCACATGAAACCTCCAAATTCTTGGCAGCTGTGGTATTTATCATTGTGTCAATATTGCAAAATTATACCTGTTGTGCATGCTTTCTTTCATTGTCACTTAAAAAAGAAAAAAACATTGTTTCACTGGTAAGATTTTACACTAAACTCTATTCAGAGGTTGACACAGTATTCTAAGAAAAATATACATTATAATATTTTTCTGGTAACAGCCTATTTTCACAGAAAATATTTGTTATTATATTCTGATATAGTTCAACCACATTTTGATTGAAATGGGGCAAACGGTTGACAGGTTTTGTCTGCTATGATTATAATGATGCTGCTGTATTGTGAATGCTATTTTGGGCAGGTTTCCAAAGCTGAAATGATCATTCTGTCCACCTTTGTTTATGTTTAAAAAAAAGGGGACACATTTATTTTAAAAAAAAGCACCATATAACTATACTATATATACAAATTTCAAGCAAGCAATGATTTGCAGAAAAACAGTGCTCAAAAAAGATTTGCTATATGCATATGTGAAATTCAGTTGATCATTCTTACACTTCACCTTGTTTCTCACTGAAATGCATGAAATTGTTTCCATTCTATGGAACATAATAGTCTTTTAATGTAGAAGGTTATAAAAAGCACCGGTGTCTTGACCTCCACCCTGATGCAACCAATATTTTAGAAAAGTGAATTTTCCTGGTTAGGATTTTCTGGCATTTGGAGTTATTGGTACATTTTCAGTGCTTGTGAGCAGATGTCATGGACACGTGAGCAAAGTCAGAATAAGAGAGACTAACTCTCCTCAAAAATTTTCTTTTTGATAAATTCATCTGATTAAATATATTTTATTAATTATATTTTCTTCAACTACCTTTCTTATCTGGAGTATATATAGAAAATCACTAAATGATCTGTAGTCTATGAAAACTCCAAGACACAAAATTAAGGAATTTCCTCCTTCAGCCCATAATGTTCTTGTGGGTTTAAATATTGTACATTTGGACCTTACTTCTTGCATTGTTTTCTGGATTAAACAAGCCTGTGCAAACCCTGTACATCAGTTCACTAAAGGTTAATCATCTGAGGCATCCAAGACTACTCTCAAATTGTCATTCCCAAATACTGTCCATGCATCTCAGTAGTTCCTTGATTGCTTGCACTTCTCTAGCCATGCGCCACAATCACTGGAAAACTTTCTTCCTTTGAACAAGGGTTGACAGCATATTTCTAAGACTTTTGTGATGCAGGATAGGTGTAGAAATCAGGCATATTAGGCTGATAAATCACACAACTTTTTTTCTTTTTTTAAAATTCAGTTATAATTTCATTATTCCATTTTGAAGAGATTAGGACTGGGCCAATTCCCCACAAAATTCATGATAATCAATGTCTGGTAAGATCTACTCACCATTTGTTTTGTCATGAAATTTCATGACAAAGAAAGTATTATAGCACTCCATTATTCCATGCAACATGTACTACAAGGACTTACTGCTTTGATTGCTGCCCTTTCTCTGTGTGACTCGCAATTCCTTCAAATAATGGTTCAGAGCCTGCCCACACCACTTTTCTAGAGAAAAATCTAAGGGCATGAGAAAACACAAATTGTCCTAGCAGTAAATTCTAGACTTGATAGCTGAGACTTATAAATTTTCATATTCTTAACTTTTATTAGTCAAAACAAAAAGAGTAAGACCCATGGTCCAGCCAGGCTTGTGGCCTCTCCAGATCAGTGCTGGTACAAGACATTACTTAGGACAGCATGTGTGACTGGCCACAGCCTATGGCAGGCTTTAGCTTTACCTGCATCTTCCCAACCAAAGTTTTCCTACCAAGCCAAATACGAGTCTCTTGCTGGGATTTTTTTATCTTCTTTTAATCAAAGTAGCATGTTCTTACATGCACATTTGACTCATGCTTTGCTGTTAATGAGAAAAGTTCTTAGGAATTTCAATAATATTTTAGCTGTGAATTCTTCTGCTATAATGGAATCAAAATAAGAACCTGCCTAAAATTCTGTGACTTAGAAGTCACAGTTAGGAGTGCTGGAAAAGCTCTAAAAGGTATTCTGCCCAGAGAACTGTCATTGGCTTTAATAGGACTCCCACGTAAATTGGATTAAATGATCAGCACCCTAACAGCTATTTCCAAAGTAAGCCACAGTAAAAGTGAAAAGCTAACCACAGACAGAGCTTCTGAAATGCCCATACTTCACACTTTTCAGGGATAATAAGAGGAGAAAATATAGGTGGGAAAGCAAACACGGAAGTGCCAATTTTATTTTTAATTGACAAGCATTTTAATTTGTTTGTTAGGGTTTTTCCCCATTTTTATTTGTTTGTTTATCTCTGTAGACATATACTAAAGGCTCGCTTTAAGCATGATCACAATGTGAATACAGAGTTTTTGGGTTTATTATATGACTGACCCTCCAGTCCTTCAAGCAGTCCATGAAGTAAATATACTTTCTTACCATCTTGTTTCCTGCTGCCATGACCCTGCAGGAGGTAGGATCTCTGTTCTGCTTTCCCTGTGTGCTTCCCTGTAGGCTCCTTCTAGTCTGACAAGATTTATACACTCCCTAAGCTGGAGTAGCAACAGCACCATCATTTTTCTGTATGTTCAGGCATCCTCTTAAAGATTTTTTTCCTGCCTCTCTCACCTGCTATCTGTGTTGGGCAAGGCAGGTCTGGAGCCCGTACTGGCTTTGTTAGTGCACAAAATTACGTTCTTAGGAAGATGAACCATCTTATTTTCAAAAAGCGGCCGTGTCTATCCCAGTGAAATCAGTTAGAGAAATAAGTTGTTCACTACTGATCACAGCAAATGTGAATTTGATGTTGAGCACACTTCAAAACTTCTTCTCCCTGTGAGATGTATTTGGTTCTATATCTCACAAATCTTGAATTTCTGTATTAAAAAATCGGTCACCAGATACAGTTGTCATTGCATGTTTTAGTGAACCTTGTGCTGCCTCTAATGGCACATCTGTTTTAAGATTTGTCCATTATGCATAATGCACTGGAGAGATCTTAAGCCTAAAGTAGATTAAAAAACCTGTTGTAAATAAACTGGCTAGTTAAAATAAGAGCTCAAAACCATCATGGTAGTTACATAAATAAAACATAGTGAAGCAGTTAAGCACTCAAAACAGTTTAAGATTAAAAATAGAGAAAACAATGCTGTTTGGGAAAGTTAATGGGGAAAAAAGATAAAAAATAGATATCTCATTATACTGCTGTCCTGTTAAGGAAGAAGAATGAGACCATGACCACAAACACCTTAATTACTCCCTAAGTACATATTATGGTGATAACCTGCATCCATACTCCCAGAATGCAATGGTACATTGCTGTCTTTTGGTAAGACAGTTTTATTTCTTGTAGATGGGTTGCCATAGCCATACACAATTCGTGAAGTTTTCTAAGGTGCGCAGTCTTACCCATGCATGCTGCAAAGGGAATCAAAACCTCGTTTCTGCTTTCAGCCCCTCCTGGCTCGTCCATTTCCCCACTGCTTAAGAAAACTGCACTGGTTTGTTCTGTATTGCATTCATTGTTGTGAGGGAAGACATAGAGCTATGACTCATGGAATCCCTTTCCAAACAGACTAGTAGAAAAAAAATAGCATGCACAATAACGCCATTATTCTTCAAACATATACTAATAATAACAACAAATCTCACAGTTCTGCCCTCTGCTTCCCCCTCTCCAGTTCACTTGGGTCTCCAGGCTACTGCAAGGATCCATAGGTCTGCAGTTTCACCAGTGGCCTTTCTCCTAATATGACCTATCTGGGCAGAGTGGGGTAGATTCCCTCAAAGCATCCTGAAATGGGAGAGCAATAACATGTTTGCTAGCACTGGCAATTATATAATAATTTAATGAAATAATTTTAGTGATTAAGGGCGGGCACTTCTGTCATGTAGCCTTCTGCAGTGGGGTAAAAACTTATGCACACAAGTTGTCTCATCTGAAACTACAAAATCCTTGAGCATCATTTTGTGCTTCTTTGACTAGGAAGTGAAAAGACTTCCCCTTGTTAAGTAAAAAGTGTTTTTCTGCCATATTTCCTTAGTTCCCTAGGACAATACAAGGCAGGAGGGAGAAACCAAGGCAGTGTTTCATGCACTTTTTCACATCCTTTAGCATCTCCCAGGCACGTGCACCAGCCCGCTGTACATGGGCACTAACAATGGGGTAAGGTGGTTGCCAGGGTTACCACAACCTGTCAAAAAAACTGGAAAACAAAAGTGAAAGAGCCACACTGCCCAGCATAATTCCTATCAAGCGTGTTGCCTCACATGCTGCCTTAAGCCACACTTAAGGAAGAAAAGGCAACATGCCTTTGACAGGCATGCAAAAAGGAGAGCTGTGTAGTTGCTAACAGCTTAGTGTAAGAGGCTACTGATCTGCAGTTTGGAAAGACACCAAATATCCCTCCCTACAAATGAGATCAGGTATCTATTGGATACCTGAACAGAACTGCCTCAGCTAGGGAAAAATTAAGAAAAAAAAAAAAAAAGTGCTAAATAATAACCACAATAAAGTCCACAAATCAATAACTGAAAAATTTAGCATTACAATCTCCTTTATTTTTTTCTTAATACATTTTTATTATCTTGAACAGTATTAAAATTCCTTTCTTATATTATTTAATACCAAACCATAATTGAATTTGCTGTACTTTGGCTGCATTGCAAGGTTAATATAGAGATGTACTTTATAGGCAGGCAGTCTAAAAGAAAATAAATCTTCATAAAAAGAAAACTCTTTATTCATCACTGTCACTGCATCACATATGAGTAGGGGAAAGACATTTTAATTCTT
The DNA here is from genome assembly GCF_048771995.1 of Taeniopygia guttata. Taxonomy (NCBI): domain Eukaryota; kingdom Metazoa; phylum Chordata; class Aves; order Passeriformes; family Estrildidae; genus Taeniopygia; species Taeniopygia guttata. The sequence continues at coordinate 21,078,470 of NC_133025.1, read as the reverse complement.
TCAAGGCAACAATGCCCTGATACAGACTTCAGAAATGCAGGAATAAAGGGGCAAAAAGTTGTCAGCTACTAGAAGTTAACAAAATCTCCAAACAGATCCAAAATGCTGAATCACCAATTATCTCTGTAAAGCACTGACTCTAGATGAGTAAATGCAATTCTCTCCTCTCCTCTGCCTTTAAAGAGACCTCAGTGAGTACCATGCAAGCCTACAGGACAGCCATCTAAACCCAGGTGACGTGAATACCATCCCAAGACTTTATAAGAAGAGAAAAATCTAACTGATAGGGTAATTTGATATCTGCCAGTCAAACTAAACTAAATACATATTTTCTTTTTTTTCACCTGTTTCTGGAACAGATGTAAATACTTGTAACCAAAGGAAAAATTGCCATTCACTCGCTACAGATGTCTGCTTAACTGATGGAAAAGAAGATACCAATATCTGATTTTTTTTCTTCAGCTAAAGATATCCAAGATTGGTACTGAAATCTCCTTTTTTTTCTAAGGCTTCACAAAAGAACTTTCCCTCTCAGTACTAACTGATCATAACTAGTATAATATTTTTCTTTATGTTTCTCCAAGCAGCAGTTAACATGATAGATGAACACAGGAAACAGGAAAATTATGCTCTCAGGAAATCTGAGAGATGAACAATACCACTGCTTCATGCCTGCAGGAAAAGAAAGTCCATGAAGTTCCTTTTCTATTGCATGTGTATTTACTGGCAGCAGATACAGTGACTTTATCATTTTTTTTCATTTTGAATTTGGGAATATTTGAATCTGGGAATGTGACTCAAAGATAACACTGCACAAAATACAGAGGCATGTAAAACTTTCTGCATCTTAAGTTCCTCAAAGACATTTGTCAGAGGCCTCTGTTTGGGTAAAAAGCAGAAGAGAACACATCCATTGAAGGTCAAACTGGTCACAGACTGACAGATTTTGAAAGGGTGTTTATATGTGTCTCCCCTGCAAGTTATGTGTGAGATAAATTCCTGAGATGCTGTAGCAGAGGTATTTCTGAAAGCCTGGCCAGAATCTCTGAACAGAGCTGTCCAGCACTGTAGTGTGTGTATATCAATTCTCTGGAGTAAGATCACATGTGCTTGACACAGTTCAGCAGACAGTCATCTACCTTTACCCTTAAGATTTTCAGTAGGAAACAACTGCTTAGGTATTTTAGTTTAATCTTTCACAGCAAGCAAGAGAATTTAATGCCTTTTGTACACATCCTGAATGATCCTACAGTAAACCTGAATGATGGTCACCTCATCTGTCTGAGTATCTCATAGTTGATATCACCATGGTTCTCTTTTACTGCACAAATATGAGTTTATTTAATTTCATTTTCATTTTATTAAATTTATTTTTTGCATTTTATTCATTGTTTTCTTGCTTGTGTAAGCTTGCTATTTTCCTTTCTGTTTTCATGACCTGTTTTCTGATGTCATCCTGGCCCCTTCAGTCATCCTTGAGGTGCAATGACTTAGAACACTGTAGAGAAAATGTATTGATATTGTGCTCCTTATGATGCTTTAAAAAATAGCTACCAGATTTTTTATTGAAGGTACCCAGGGGACTGAGCCATCTCTTTTGTTCTGCATTTGTATCATGTCCTTATCTCAGACCATTTAGATGTTAATCAGTGATTCTATGGCTCTGTGAGTCTTTCTCAAAGCAAATAAAACACACTCTTCTCACTATGTTACTTTCCACTTCCCTACAAAGCGGCTACAGGAGCAGAGCAGTTAAAAAGCTTCATGTAGCATATTCTGGATTAAAAGAATAATTAGAAATATATCAAACAGGAAAAAAAATTATATGGTATTGCTGGGAATATTGAACTCCAAACATCTATGCTATTAAATTGATCATAGACAAGAAACACCTTTACACATGAGCCTGCCACACACCTGCCATCCAAGTGGTTGGATAGGTTCCTGATATAATTTTTGTTTATCTGCTCACTCTTTCTCAAACATGTCTCGGGGAGTTGTAGCAGGTCAGGAACCCTTTCCCAAAGACTTGGTGGATGAAGCCATTCAGTTTTAGAGAGTAGAGTTCGATAGTATGAAACTCTGACAACCTCTGCCTCATGCTGGTGCCAGAGATGTGACTCAGATACAGCTATTTATCAGCAGAGACATAGTCAATGTGTGTGCAGGGGAAAAAGGTCAGTGGGTTGGAATCTTCCTTGAATTGAATGTGGCAATGTCTCTTCCAGGTCATAGTATGGTGTTGTTGGGTACTCTTGAATAACTGTATTTAGAAGAAGAGAAATGTACTGTATAAACCACTTCTGGCAAAGCTTGCCAGGCAGCTTGCCAAGAAGGAGGAAAAGAGAGGTTCGTAAGGTTCAAGACACTATTATGCTGTTTCTGCTTTGGAAGCATAATGATGGGAAATGATCAAATGTAAGCCATGTAAATATCAGCAGCTGATGCTGTTAGAAAGAAGAGGATACTTTCACCAATTATTTCCCCTTCTTTCTAAAAGCAGGGCTTTCTAAGAGCTGGACTCTAAGTCTGGCATTTTAAGAAAGCCACAAAACTTACCTCTAAGTAGTAGTTTTAAATTTGGAGGGGGTTGTTCATAGATAGTAGGAAAAATCTTCCATCAAAAGACAGACATCTTTAACAATTCTTTTAACATTGAAAAAACCAGATGGATTCTCCCAGCCCAAGGGCTGCTCCCAAACAAAGCATGGGTGGTGTTTTGTCTCAAAAGATTTCCATATGATTATATTACTCAGCATATTACTCATGTATTCGTTCAACTGAACACTTTAATTTTTAGTTAATCCAAGCCAAGCCTGAATTTGTGGGCTGCTGCAAAAGCTAGGGGTTTGGCAGAGAATTTGATGAAGCTTTCTGCAGAGAGCCTGGATAGAACTTTGGATAATAGAAGGACCTGTCCTCACCCTCTTGATACCATAATTCACACACAATCAAGGAAATATGCACAATACTGCAGATTGAAAGAAGATCACATTTAAAAATCACATTTATTATAGAGAAATAGAGAGGATGATGAAGGTCACTGAAAAGACACTTAGATTTCTTCCTTAAATAAGTAATCATGCATGTGAAAAGTCTTGCTGAAAAAATGGAGAATGTATGGAAAAGAAACATGAACTGTGACTGTTGAAATTCACTAAGTGTGAATTTTCTAAATCACCCTCTTATGATATATTGGTTTGTGCAGGAAAGTGTCTCCTATTGTATTTCATTTTGCTTTTTCAGTTGCTACTGTAGGCACTTGCTTTTATATTTTTAGATACTTTGTGGAAAGTAAATTAACAAATTATAAATCAGAAAAAGCTATTGACTGCAGTAGAATTCTAAAGTTCTCAAGATAAAATAAATAGTAAAAGCGCCTTTTAGTTTTGAGAAATGCAGTGACAAAACTTATTCCATTTTTCACACGCTTTTCAAACATTACCAAAATCTTAAAATTATCCTGGAATTAGACAAATGCAAAACCAAAAGAAATATGAGCAATTGTAACACAAAGTCTGTGTTCTTAATTACCAGCCTCACTATTTTATCTAATCTTTTTTTTTGTGGCGGTTTTGAAGATCTATATAAATGGTCTCCTGGATTTAAGGTTTGTGATAATATGCATTTGATATGTGTTTACATTTTGTTTATGTAGGCTTGAAAGGCTGATTCTGAAACACATAATGAATTAACCTACAACTTACCTGTTTATTATCTCAAACAACCAGACAATATTCATATGGTTTCATTTATTAAGCATACAAGAAAATCAAATATTGATGGTTCTAAAAGTTAGTCTCTATGCAAAGAGGGAAGAATAAAGTCCTTATTTTTTATGGGGGTACCAGTTTTGATTTCTTTCCACAAAATAAATGACAAGAGGACAAATGATGGGAAAATTAAATGGAAGATAATCAGAACCTTGGTGCTAGCCTAATTTCTTGGGAATTATGTGGTTTCTTAGAAATATTTGTACCTGTGATTGCTTCAGGAATGTGTCTTTCTATTTGCATTAAGAAAAAATAGCTAGATTTAAGCTATGTTTACTTTAATAATGGCAGGAACATATGGTCCTGCTGAGGTCCAAGAGCTATGGAAAAATTGTAATAAATGCCACACAGTGGGGAGAAAGGCCACTGATTCTTGAAAAACTGAAGTCTTTTCACTGCATGAGCATTTAAAGACAATTTTCAAGTGACAGACAACAAGGCTGAAATGTTTTTTGAAAGTGCCTACAAATGTTTATTCATGGTGCTGTTCACTCTTCACAGCTATGCAGGGAGAGCAACTTATACATATGCAAATAGCACTGAACTCTGCATTTGTGTGTGAAATTACCTGATTGACATTTCAAATCACTGTGTCTTGTGCAGTTACTAGAGTTATTCAATTGCCTCTATTTACACATTCAGCCTTAAGGCACAATTTTGATGAAAATAAGAGTATACCCAAGCATCCTCTGTCAAACTTTGCTTTCTTTCAAGATCCTTCGCAATACCCTATATGCTACTTGATTGAGATTGTACCTATAGAGAGGTAATTGTGTTTCAATTGTAAGGCATGCATTTCTTTTGAAGTAGGAGTCCTTTACTATGAAAGACATTAAACATAAATGACAGTGTAATTCAGCCTTGGTTGCAAGAAATTATTCATTTTTTCTTGAGTACCTGGATTTGAACAACTGAAGAACTTTCCCTATTCCAGTAGAAGTCTCTGCTGTTTCCCAGCCTTTTTGGCACAGTTTCTTGGTCTTAGCCTTATAATAAGAAAAACCAGTTCATTTCCCAACAGAATTGAAATGATGCTTTCCATTCATGTCTTTGGCTGGTCAGTTTATGACATGCAGAGTTCAGAGTACATTTTGTCTGTGGTGGGGTTCACATCATGGTGTCCCACACTGAAGCTTAGGTGCCCAAACTCAGTGGAGAGTTTTGGCTCTGTGAGGGTGCCTACACTCAGGTGGGAGGTTTTTTTCCTCCTGTAGAAGCAGCTGGAGTTTGGGCAGGATACTCTACCCTAGATACCTACCTGCAGGGCACTGGATCAAGTCTATCCACAGTAAAGACAATGAAATCTGTGAAAGGACTTAGATAACCAAAAGTGATGCCTAATTTCTCTGAGTGAGCAGACATTTCTCACATGACTATATTGACGAGATCTTTAGGGACTGTAGTGGTTATTTAAGCATCCTACACATCTCTAAGTGAGAAAAAGTAGGTTTCTTCCTCTAATAGCTGAAACCTGCCCCCAATGCCTTTGACAAAACTCTCTAAAATGAAACTGTCAGGTAAGAAATGCAGACAAAGAAATGCATCTTAATGACTGTCCACATTGGTGGTTTCCTTCTCTTAGCTGTATTCCAGCCATCTATCTTGTAGCTTAACAAGATTCAGCAGTCAAAAAGCAAAGGATAAAGTGAGCTTGACACTGTATAGTATGTATTCCCATTCTCAATTTTTCATAGAAATGAAGGATGACTTTTATCTTAGTGCTGTTTATTATATTTGGCTACAGCCCAGCTGAAGCATGATCCAAAGAGTATCCATGGCCCAGGTTCCTCATATCCAGATTTTTCCCCTTAGGGTCATTGAAAGTCAATAAGAAAGAGCACTCAAACTACTCCTAGATACACTGTCATGGAAATATCTCTTATTTAGCCTAATTGTTCAGTGAATTATTGTTGTTACTATCATCAATAATTTTATGCAAAATAAACACAGATGTCAAAGTACAATAAGAAAGTAGCCAAGCTTTATTATGGAATGAGTAATCTTAAAATATTTAATGATTTTCACCTTTCTTTCTTCAGTTTATCAGTAAAGAAGTCTGTAAAATCCTGTAGCTTCTACGTTATTTTATCATCTTCACAACCAAACACTCAGACACACACAGAGCTTTGCTTTCATTAATTAGAGGAGTCAGGAAGATTATGCTTATTTTTTTGGAGGTCTTGCTCCAACAACTTGATCCTCAAATATTAAGCCACAAGCCTCAGTGGGGGCTTATTGTACATGCTCAAAATTTGTGGCAGCAGTCATAGCTTCTAAACTTTTCATTCATACTGTTTTGTATCAAAATTATTTCCTAGAAGATGCTGAGGGCATTCTGGCTTTTAAAAGCAATTGCTGACCAAACTCTTTATATAGGGGACTTGAACAGTCTTACTAGACTTGCAAACTAGCAGTGTTTTTAATAAGCAACTTTCCTCCAGTGGAAAAGGATTAAGGAGTACAGGAGCTGAAGGCAAGAAATTATATATGGGGTGCCAAACCTCATATATAATCAGTAATTGGTGACAGAATAAGATTAAGCATATGCTTATGCAAACTAAAAGTGTTCTTAAGATTACCTCTCTACCTGCTAATTGCTCTTCTATTATATAGTGTTAGCTAGATATGAACATTAAGCTGAAGTTCACACACAAGCTAATTTGATCAGCAGAAGTCCCACTTAGGATGTCACAGAACTGCCATGATCACATCTATCCCTGTTTCCTACACCTCAGTGCCAGTCCAACTGACTTTAGCTGGTTTTGGATTGGAGATTATTGTTCCTTTTGATACATTATGGGGTTTTATTAATGTAATATTTGCTGTGTTGGGATATTTCAGACTTCCTTCCCTGTCATTTAAAAATACATTTCTAGATTCATTACTGGAATGCTACAAAATTTGTCTCTCCTTGGACCTCTGTGTTCCTACCTTTCTACATATTTTTCCCTTGCTGCAGATTATATATCATCTTCTGAGTTTTAAACAATTCTGTGTCTTGCATGTTATGCTGTAATACACTTAAGATTGCCATCTGAAAAGCACTAGTGGGATCATTTGAATGGACTTATTTTTGTTGTCTTCCTGTTGGAGAGATTTTTCTGCTAGTGAATCCTAAGTTAGGAACAGTGCTGTTGCGCTGCCTCAAACATTGCACTTGGAACTTGACACATTTCAAAGAAAAGGAAGATTTCCAGTGATTTCAAAATATTCTGTTACTTTGGAGTGTAAATAAATTAAATATTTAGACGGATAAGTGATAGATGTGACTCATAATAATCCATTCTTAGTTAAAAAGGTGTTATTTGTTAAATGAGCATTCCTAGAAATTTGTGGGTATTGACTTAATACATGTGCATATTCATATAAGAGTTGCACAAAATATCATTGTTAAATAGTGTTGAAAAGTGAGAATTTGGTTCTGGATCTAAGAGAGATCTGTCAGTACACTATTGTAACAAGGCAAGTTTAAATTTGTACCATCACAGTGATTTGTTAAAGCCTTTATTTAAAGAATATTCCTTCTTCTGATGTTCTTGATCATCTTCCTGTTCTTGTACTGATCTTTTGCCACAACTAGACATCTGAATTTCAATGCCCAACATGGGTTTGTGAGATATCACAGCATAACTAAACTGTGCTGCTTTCACCTTTTCAAAATTCAGTCATTTGAGCATCTGAGGCTGTGGTTCTTTCTGGCAGCTGCCAACTTTGCAAGAACAGAGATCAGTCAATCAAAGTCTAGAATAAATAAAAGGTCAGAGGAGTCAATACATTGCTGTCCTTTACAGGCTGTGTGAGGTTCTAAAAACCCATTTATGTGATATGAAAGGGAGAATATATCTGCGTGACTCAATCACACAACATGGAACATGAAAGAAATAGGAAATTGCACCAGCACAGCCATTTACATTTTGCTTTTACCTTGGCAATGTCATCCCCTGCTAGGGCTCTAACAGATAACTGGACAGATAAGCAAGTTTCTGGTGATCATAAAAATGGGTTGGTATCAAGTTATGAAAGTTATTTTCTTGTTTCCTATTGTTTCTATCAAGTTTGACTAAATCCTTTAAAAATACAGCTTCAGAGTTGAAGCTGTACAGATGTTACACTGACAAGGATTGGCCTAGTATCTGTACTAATCAGGTTTCACAGTGATGAGAAACATTTTAAAGCTCTTATTAAGGCCATCCATATTTTCTGTCTAACACTTTTTCCTTAAAAAACCAAAAATTCTTTGATTTCCTCACTCTAATTGTGATTTTGTGGTATCACCAGGTATTCCAGATGTCTCAAGTCATGTCATACAGACAGCTTGTAAGACCTGATCCTCTCCCCCAGAATGCTTGACTTCCATCTGTTGAAACCTCCAAGGTATAAAAACACATTGTTACTATTGATGAGGTAAAATAAGAGCAAGAGCCTTAAATATGGACTATTTTGGTGACAGGGGAAATTTCACAACCTTTCTGCTGCCTTCTCCAGACCCTGCTTGGTTGTAAACCCTAAGTATTTAAAATCACCCTCAAATGGGGCAAAGTCATCACCTTTGCTTCTAGGACAGGGGATAGAAAAGTGGGAGAAGTGACTGATAGACCAGAAGGCTGTGCAGTCATTCAGTGAGAGCTGTCCAGGTTAGGGAATTGGGCAAAAGGAACTTAATGAAGTTCAGCAAAGGCAAGTTGGAGGTCCTGCCCCCAGAGAGGAACAACCCCATAAGCCAGCACAGGTTAGGGGTTGATCTCCTGCAGCACTGCAGGAGGGTTGGACTAGTCAATCTCCAGAAATCCCTTCCAATCCCAACCATTCTGTGATTCTGTGATTCTGTGATTCTGTGATTCTGTGATACCTTTACAACTTTTGGAAGGGGAGATTTGTCTTTATAATAAAAGGGAACATGCCCACAGTGGAGAAAGCTAGCAGACTGTGTAAAGGACACTGAAGGCACCATTATCAAAGGACTGAGTAAATAAAAATAAAAGGCAGTAAGTGCTATCTACTACACATAGAGGAGAAGGAATTATTTCAAAGTGTTATGCAAATTACAAATTATTGCCGTAAATAATTTTTCCATGGAGCTATGGCAGTATTACCTTCTCTGCTCTCAGTCTATTATATTTTAATTCTGAGCTCATGTCCAGGGCCTCTTCAGATGGTAAAGCACCTGCTGCCTGACTACATCATAAATGAAGCACCTCATCTTAAAACAAGCTGAGCTCATTTGATGAAACTTCCTAGGCAAATGCAATGAGCCTTTCACTGTAAAATCTTCTGAAGCTTAATTTTCTACCTTTATTTAGTGGCATGAATCTGAGATTGCCATTTATAAGACCACAGCTTTTGAAAAACTGCTAGTATGGTTGCTTCTCCTAACACTTGCACAGAAAAATGCACACAAGTGCTTTAGGAGCAAAATCTATTCATGTTTTTTTACATAGAGACATCACATTGATGAGCTTGTCTGGAGGTTTGGGAATATTTTTCTGCTGAATTGGAAACTTTTGTCATTTACATGGTGGATTTGTGGGATATACTATTGAATTATTCAGGGGCTTATTGGATCTTGTATTGGCTTTTGCCATAAACAACTTATTTTAATGTAGGTAGACATGAGGCTTCTACTGAAATTGACATGATTTTAAATGGATAGCCATTAACATAAATGTATACAAGACTGGAAAAAAAATTGTCTATAATTTGAAAACAAAACCTTTAAATAGAGCTAGAAGTCTTTTCATGCAGTCATCCTACTATATACTTAGCGGTCATTGTCATAACTGGGACAATGAAGCAAGTGAACGATTACTTTGTTCTACAGTGATAAATTTATATTATTGTTCTATTTTGAAACTGCTGTGTTGGTCAATCTTTAAAAAAAAATAAAGCTGGAATAATGTCTTTGGTGTTATAATGTCTTCAGTGTTACAGCCACTGCTAAGAGAATGGTGACATTCCTGTTCTCATAATATTGCTGAACAACTACTTATTAGAGTGATAACCTCTATATCTAGAATTACAGATAAAAACTGGGTTGGAATGGACTTCTGGAGCTGATTTATTCCAATACTCTACTTAAAGGATGCCTAAATTTAGGTGATGTTTTTCAGAGTCATAACAACTTTTGAAAACTACAGATGGGCATTACAGATTGAGGGACTGATCAAATTTTTCACCTATATCATTTTCCCCTCAGATAACCTGAGTTTGTAGAGTCGTGGGATCATAGAAAGGTTTGGGTTGGAAGGGACCTGCAAGATCCCCTAGTACCAAATCCCCTGCCATGTTAAGGAACACTGGACCAGGTTGCTCAGTGCTTCATCTGTTCTGACCTTCTAAACAATTCCACAGACAGGATAACCATAACTTACCTGGTCAACCTGTTCCAGGATCTCACCACTCTCACAATCAAAGATTTGTTCCTAATATCTAATCCAAACCTACCTTCTTTCAGTTTAAAGCCATTCCCCCTTGTCCTATCACTACATGCCCTTGCTCAAAGGTCCATCTCCAGCTCTCTTGCAAGGCCCCTTCAGGTGCTGGAAGGCTGCTCCAAGGTCTCCCCAGGCCCTTGTCTTCTCCAGGCTGAAACAACTCCAACTGTCAGTCTGTCTTCATAGGAGAGGGGCTCCAGCCTCATGGCAAAAGATCTTCCTTCAAAAATACTGCTCTCTGGAAGAGAAGTGCTCAAATAGCTCTTATGAATGTTAACAGAAAATCAGAGGAACAAGCTGGGGAGTTCAGAGGTAGATACATGTTAAAAGACCCCAAGGAAGAAGGTCCAGATGATGGGAGGGGCAGGCAGAACAAATGAGGAAACTACCAGAGAACAAAATAATTAATAAAATTTTCCCTCTGTTGTCTGCATGTCCCTATAATTTGCACTGCTGCGGAATCACTAGATTTTTTTTTTTTTTTTTCTAATGGGCAGACTTCTGGAGATATATATCAAAATGCAGGTTTCTGAATAATCAAGGCAGAACTTTGTCTGTTGAACTGTGCTACATGCTTGGGCTATATAAAAGCGACTGAATTCAAGAACACCTCTCACCTCAGTTCCCATCCCCAGTTCCTTTCCCATTGTCTCTTTGAGTGTGAGTTTACACAGCACAGGGGCTCTGAGAGTTACTGGGGTGGGTCGTGATCCTCACTGAAGGAGAAGTAAAAAAGGCACTTGTATGTGTGATTTGAGCAGAGAGAGGGTTGTGATCTGCCAGCACAGGGAGCAGTTGCCACCATTATAGCTCATGGAAGGCGAAGGTGTAATGACTGCAGCAAAGGAAGGGAATGGTCACACATAAAACCTGCCTGTCCAGAGTATGGAATAGGGAGCCATGACAGTAAAGCACAGCATTCCTGGAACTAGAGATGTTATAAGCTTTAATAGAAACATTTAAAAGGTCCACTTAAAGAAAATAATTTTGAAGCTGAGAGGAAAACACCTGGTACAGTATCTCAGACAGGAGTCACATGAGATTGCGTATGGAAGGAAAGAATTATTATAATTTAGTTAAGCAAATTCTGGGGGCTGACCCTAACTAAACTTCCGAGTGCTTCCATATTTGACCATCATTTGATCACTCTGTATAATAATCTCATTTGAATTTATAAAAGGCACAAAATTCAGTCTGCAACTCCATCCTTAACAGCTGTCTCCTGCTGAGTCTTTTTATTTCCTCCCACATGGTACTTTGGATCAAAACGGTTTGGAAAAGATGAGCAATAATATCTGGGCATGATGATAAAGAAAGGGACGCCTGTTCCCAAAGTGACAATCAGGACTGTGTGTTTTTGTTCAAACAAAAGACATATTGGCTACTGTGAGATTCAAGAAGGCTCTCAGTGGTCTGCAGGGGCTTTTGAAGGGTGTATAAACATGAAAAAAAAAAAAGCAGGGACTTTGTTTGGTGAGCTAGAAATAATTCAACAGTACAGATGAATCATGTTTCTTTGGCTGTAAGAGGAGCAGAGGGGGGTCTTACTAAGGAAAAATAAAATCAAAAGTCTTCCACACTGGATTTTGCTAAGCTGAAACAATAATATTATTTCGAAACAGGTAGAAAACATGTTTGTATGCTACTTTTGCCATGGCATTGTATGCTCCTATGTCCAGAAAACCCTACAGCAGTATTTGCTTACACATTTAGGTAATTCAGAGCTCAGATTTGCAGTACTCAATAATTTTCTCCTCAAGGCAATGATTTTTATGCCAAAAGGTTGCCTTGTTAAATAAATGTTAAATAACACTTATGGAATTATCTCATTTTAATATTTTACTTAGTATAACAAACTTTGCTTTCTTAATTCCTCATTTCTGTTGTTGCAAAGGCAATGATTGTTTCCAGTTCTCCCCTTTAAAAATATTTATATAGAGACCTAGTGTATTACCATTTCTATGGGAAGTAGAAAATAATGTTATGAGTTAATAAGAAGGTTCTTTGAGATTTGCCACTGTATGCAACACTCAGTTGACCCTTATGACGGAATAATCACACAAAACTTTATCCTTTTAAAAGGCTATTTATATGTTACTTGTGTATTCTCCCTCTGGACTCACTGGGTAAATGGGCAATTCCAGGAGAAAATTTATCTAAATTAATCTGAACCATTTTAAACTTTTATCATACAGTGGTACCTCTGAGAATAGAGGGATCTGATATTTCAGCCTTTCAAACAGACAAAAATAAGTGAGGTGAACCCCTTCTTAGGGCCTAAGAGGGCTTTTTACTTTCTTATTCTACCTACTTTTGCATTTTATGCTTCAAATTTTCCGTTCATAATAATTTAAAGTGTAAAAAAACATGGATCCATGATAACATGATTTTTGCAGACATAGTCATAATAGTCCAATGTATCTACACTCTCCTTTCAAGAGTTATTTAGGTCATACAATAATCTGCAAGGGAACATGAGACCAACAGACTCAGAATTTGCCACTAAAAATATTTGCATGAATAAAGCATACATTTTGGTGTGCATTAACTCTTCAACACTTGCCTTGAAGAAGTAATTCTTTATTTTTCTTTTACACCTATTTTTCAGTTTTATTTCTGTCCTCACAGTCAGTAGCTAAGGCAGAAGAGATGGAAGAGGTAACTACTGCTTTTCTTGCTGCTGCGATGATATTTTTGAACAGCTGGGAACACTTGTGTACCAATTTCACTGTCTGATGGCAGGGTCAGTGTTAGCTGTTGCCAGCTCATCCATCTTGCTGCCCTGCTCTTGCACAACAATGAGGGTTTCATACTATTTTCCCTTTTCCTGAGTTTGACTATTCATCATGAAGGTGGAAATAATGGCCCTAATGGCTATCAAGTCCCTCCCCTGATTCCCCTCCTTGTTGCTCAATGTGACCCTTTCATTCTCTTGGCCACACAGACACAGAAGTGTCCCAACAGCAAAGAACTGTCTGCTCCTAAGCACGCTTTACACTGATTCCCTCCCTGATTTCATCCTTGCCTTAAAGGGGGGAAACAGCAATAAAAAAAAAAAGCAGCATCTACATCCAGTAAGTTTCCATTGTCCAGGATGTTCTTGACCCAGGCAATTCCCCTCCCCCACCCCTATTAATCATTTCATTGGGATGATTAAATTAAGCAGAAAAGGTTATTTTGTTGGAAAGGAGCCTGAATTAGTTTCATGAAAGCTGTCACTGTTCCGGTTTGGCTTAGTCTCCTCTCTGGCTCCCAGCAGTTAGCTGCCGTCCCTTTTCACTGAATTTCTAGCTTCAGGCACCTCTCTAGTCCTCAAGATCTGTATTTTTAAATTTTTTTTTTTTTTTTTTTTTTCAAAAATGACCATGACATTCTTGATTCTGGAGCTATTCCTCTGGCTGTGAAGCCTTCACAGTTGATTTGATATTGATGAATACTGCTTGCTTTCTATTGTTTCCCCTCTGTTCTGCTATGGCCTTAGAGGAGCCTGAGGCTGGAGGGAGCATGGAGGTACCACACCTCACACTGGTGCTCCATGCACGTGAGAGGAATAATGGTTCTATTCCAGGGAAATGCATTTTCTTGTCTTCAAGTAGTGAGAGATCATATGAACTGTTTGGCTGACCACCAGTCTCTGTTTTCTTGCGCAGCTCCTTTGGTTTGCAGCTATCTTTGCGTGCTCCATGGGCTCTGTTCAGCAGAGACAGCTTTTTTGTGTAGACTGTTATTGATTAAATCCTGAGCTCTTTAAAACAAATGCATTAGTGAACTGGGAAGCTGTTTCTTTTAATACAGAACTTTTTTTAAACAGCAAAATATCAAAACAAAATACTTTAGATATTTACATATCATTTTAACTCTCAGAACAGAACAGATCAGGACAGAACAGAACTCATAGAGAAAAAGAGCCTCATGTTTCTTAGTTTGCCAAAACTTGTGAAATTTTGGAATTTTTGAAATTATATTTCAGAGAAGAAAAATTAACTGGCTCTTTTGTTCCACTCGAGTGGCAATGATGTTTCATTAGAAATTAATAACAAAAGTAATTTTCAGAGGTATTTTAACAAAATTATAAGTACTTTCTGTGTTTGATGTTGGGTGGTGCTGCGTATCTCATTGAATTTTTTGTATTTTAAAATCACAGACTATTTAAGAAGTAGGTAGCATAGAAAAAACATATATAATCTTTCATGTCCAAAATTTTGATGGAAGAAGCAGAACATAAATGGCATAGTAGGAACAACAATAACATGGATAAATTTAATTGTTCCAGGATACTATTTTTGCTTTCTCTATTCGCTTGTTTAAGGGTGAAGGTTGACTACCCTGAAAAGCATCCTCCTTCGTTAGGGCAGGATGATGAATTGTTCCTAAGAAGTACAGCTGCATGGAAGAACACTGCTTTGTTGGATTTTTCTATTGCTTTGCAGCATAATCTTTGTTTTGTTCAGCATATAATTTTCCTTTTACAAAATGTTGATCTGTGACATCCTTTTGATGTACCAAATTTTTAAAACATTATATTGACATCTCTGGGTTCACTGGCATACGTACTGGACTGCAGATTTTGCCTTATTCTATTAATGAAGGCAAAGACCATTCCACAGCTTTCTCAAGTGTTGATCTATTGCCTCTGGCCACGCAGCTGTTTGCAGTGCCAGCATACGATCTATAGATGGATCAATCAAGCATTCTAATATGCAGTGTTCCCACATAGAGTAGCTGCACTTAGAGAATAATAGGTTCTGATGATGTTGTACATCTGACACATTCTGACCTTGTTTACCATCTCCTTTGTCGGGGGAAATGTCTGCTCAGCTGCTGTGTGGCAGCACCTCTCCACTGGACGGGGCAGAGGCGTTTTGGGTTTTGGCACAAGCTGTGCACCAGAGAGGAGGGAGCTGCCCAGGCACACTTCTGCTCAACCCCTTCCCTGCTGCCAGAGAGGAGGGCAAAGGAGCAGAGCCTTGTGAACTCACAAAACTCTTTTTATTTTGGAGGTAGCTGTGGACAAATCACAGTCTTCATTTTTTTAAACTGCAGCAGATCTGCCTTGAGGAAGAAGCTGAGCAAACTGAGTTAACTGATGTCTTGCCATGGATTTGCGGTTTGATGTATTTTCAAAGGGAAAAAAAATATTAAATACTCTCCAAAACTTTTGACAGAGCAAAAAAACAAGTGATGAAAATGTAATTTTTTTATCTTGCACAGAACTTCCAGTCCTGAAGATTTAAATATTAATTTCTCAAATAAAATGACATTTCCATTAAATTCCAAATAGTCTGTTCAAAACATTTTAATCTAGTTTTCTTACAGCAAGTTCAAGAGAATGAATACAAATTGTAATTAATTCAAATACATCATTTTGAGAACAGTTTTTGAATCAACACATTATGTTTTCTATACTGAGGATACATTTAATCAGGCAAACAAAAGTTGTGGCTTATTGACTCTTACATTGCATTTCTTCTGTTAATTAAATTTGTATTAAAAGATTACTTGGATAACTTCAACATAGTCAAAGATGAACTATTCTTAATGCTCTTAATATAGTTTTGAAATAAAAAGATTTGCTGTTTTCTTTTGATATTTTTAAATTTGCTTTTATATGACATTTATAGTCTGAATAAATAAAACTGGCTGTTCAAAGGAGTTTGCTTGC
Organism: Taeniopygia guttata; assembly: GCF_048771995.1. Taxonomy (NCBI): domain Eukaryota; kingdom Metazoa; phylum Chordata; class Aves; order Passeriformes; family Estrildidae; genus Taeniopygia; species Taeniopygia guttata. The sequence goes on along the minus strand of NC_133025.1, from coordinate 21,062,604 downwards.
ACCTTCCAATAGTCATGTTTTGAAAATTTCTCATTTTTTCTTTTCAATTTTCATAGTTTTCACAGTTTATGAATGTTGAACTATAGTGCAATGTCATTTATTAAGGGCATGACAGAGATTAATAAAATGCTGGACAAGCTACAAGTGATAAGAATTTTGAAAGCTCCCCTGTAAAATTGAATGAAGTGGAGATAGGAATTGGAGACATGGAGATAACAATTGATGGACAGAGTCTATTCCAACTGAGAATACCAAAGGAGACTGTAGGATGTTGTGAAATTGAATTGATCACCTGGAAAATAAGGTTAGAGTAAGGAATATCAGGTGTGAGGGCTGGAGAAGCTGAGCTAATCCTTTCTGAGAGGATGATGAGGTCAAGAAAGGAGATATCTTTCAGGTTTTTAAATGCATGGCATACATAGCCTCTCATAGCTCTGGTGCCATCAGTTAGCCAACACACATGCACAGGATTTGTACCGTGTGCCTCTTTCAGCCTCCAGGAGACAAACTAGACATTAAAATGCATGTAGGAAACTGAAATTAGGAATGACATAATTCTAAACAATTCAGAATAATGAAAAAATTGCTAATTAAGTGAGACCTTTTAGCTTAACCAGAATCCAGGTAACTGAGCTCTAATGGAGTGTTTACTACAATTTTGTCACAAAAACCCCATATCTGACTCTAAGAAAGTCAGAATAAGAATAATTCCCTACCTTATATTTTTTTTATGCTGAGTCAAAATTCAATATCTTAAGGTTACCTTGCCCAGGCATTAGATTCAGGTGTTTTTGCTGCCTCCAAGAACACAAGGTATATAGATAAGAAGATAACTATAGAGACTGTAAAAAATGCCTTGGATTCAGCTGCTGAAGGTTTTATTTTCAATAATGTAGGTTGTCATTGCCTTTTCTCTCAATTCTTAACTGCTGTTGCCACAGAGATCATTTAGCTGAATTTATGTGATGTGATAAGTTAGTATTACATTAATTATCATAATTATCATGTCTGATTAATCTTGCTTATTCTGAAAAGTCATGCAAGTTTCTTACTGGAGGGCATAATTTCAAGTTTTAATATTCATGTATAAGGCAGCTGACCCAAAGATTGAAAATAATTAATCTGGAATAAGGGAGTCTGTGGCAAATTAAAGACAGGTATGCTGGGATGATTTCAATAACCAGTGTTGTCTGAAGCAGGATGAAGATAGATGTGGTGTGAAGTCAGAGGGCACAGTGATTGCTAGAGCTGCACCCATCAATCCAACACCACAGAACGAGATTTTAAGCACTTTATTTTCAAATTTGTTTGAGATGATATAACACTTTCTTTGGTCTGTCCCCAACTCCCTTAGGTACCTCTGCAGATGTCATTTGTTCTGGCCGTATATAGGATCTTCAGATAAAAACCTGCTGAAATTAGCTCAGTGCAGGATTTGACTGTATTCAGTCATTCACTAAAATTCAGTAGTATAGATGATGGTGTTTCCATCAGGTGATCACAATTATTTCTTCTGGTCATCCCAAATTAATCTATGTATTAAAATATTTAACCTGTCAATATTCTTTGGTGTTGATTTTTCCCCCCATTTGTTGCTTCTTTGCAGAAATGAACAAAAAGATAGCTTCTTCCTCTTCTGTCAATATTATTATTTATGAAGTGGGAAATTACTAATTGTGCAGGATATTTCAATTTTATTTTCACTGACAAGAGGAGCAAACAAACCAAACTCTACAAAGCACTGGAACATTGCCCAGTGGAAGTAGCATTGCTTGTAGTATAAAACATGTACAACATAGACTATTTATTACACCTGATTTTTGTATTTAATTTTAGTAACCTTATCTATTTGGACAACACTAACTTCTTAACTGTTGGTAGACGCACTCTAAGCCTATGTGTAGAATCCTCTGGCTGAAATTTACTCAGAAAAAATCACCTGATAGAAATTTACCAGAAAGAAGAAACTGGAACAGAATTGCTCCATAAATGTCTGTCTTCTCCTTACGAGTGCATTGCTTGTAAACAAATCTACCTAAACTAGCAGAGGGGAGAAAAAAATTATACATAGTAAAAAAAAAAGAAATCAAAACCATAGGCTAATTATGAAGAGGCTTTGGCATGCCTTCTTCATGTTTGTATGAAGAGTGAGTTTTTCAAATATTGCAACATTTGACTTTACATTGCTTCTGTTCTGTATGTTTTGAATGTATTTCAATCCTTTTTGTGGGTATCTCTTGGCAAACAGAATGAAACTGCTTACCATCCCATTGATATTATGTAACTTCTGGGAAATTTTTGACAATTAGTTATTGACAATTAGCTATTAGTTGGACAAGTAGCTATTACTCCATTTGGTTTTGGTTAATTTCTTTTGCTGTTTGCTCACAAAAATTACACTTCTTGCTCAAATGGTTGACTTACAAAATTTTCTCAAATTGCAAAATTCACTGTTACCAAAAAAAGAAAATATTTGGAACTCTTATGCCTCAGAGAAGGGTTTCTATGTTTTTTTCTGCTCCTTGTTTTAAAGTATCAGGTTATATAATTTTGACAAATTATTTTAGTGATGGTTTTATCTGTGTTTTAGTTTTCTGTGTATATTAAAGTTTTAAAATGTCTCCAAGGGATGATCTTGTAGGCTAAGGAAAACTGTCTCCAGTTGTACCTCCTTCCCATCTGCCCAGTACAGGATTATCTAAGATGGTTACTCTGAAGACTTTCTGTAAAGGGAAGATACTGTGCATCAGCAAACATGGGGGATATTTTTACTCACAGAGAAAGGACAGCAAGGACTGTTTGTTAGCTTGGTTTGTTGAAGGCATCTTGAACTAGGAGATTTCACTGTCATTTGTAAAACTAAAAATGAAAATTAATGTAAAATATATATGTGCAGTATTTTGTGAATATTTTTCACAGCAACAGGGCTGAACTAAGTCTTGTAATATTGAATTGGGATTAGAGACCTGTCATTTAAAAAAATACTGGTATTTTAACTGTAGTTCATAAAGTCTGCTTGACTTTTGGATGAGGTCTGAAGCAGAAATGTAGAGCATTAAATGGCACCCTTCCTCATAAAAATCATGACATTTTCAATGATGAATCATAATTTTCAAAATTTTTCTGGGACAATTTGTAGAGTGGAGATATGAATACCATTTTGGACAGCCATCCCCTGCTGTCCTGTCTGAATTTCTAAACCTTTGGCAATTAAGCTATTACTAGCTTAAACCAGTCATAGTAAATCAGTCCTGAAGGCTGATAGAAGTTGACGTCACTGTTTCAAGGAAGAAGAGATTCTATGCAAAGCAAATGAATATATCAAACTCACTTTACATCACATATCTTCTTAGTATTCACAATTACACATCTTTTCCTTGAAGGCCAAAGAGAAAGAGCTAATAAAAGTAGCACAAATTTGCAGAACAAAATTATAATGCACTAGATTTGTTCATAACAGTCCATTTACCGTCAGATTTTATTACAAGATGGCAGTATTTTAGCAGAATGCTTTTAGCTGAATGCTGGAATTCTGTGCTGTGAATTGTTAAATGTTTATTTTAAAAATTTATTGCTCTATTGAAAAAAAAGTTGGTAAATGTGTTTTAGAAATTATCAGTTCAAGCAATCACCTTTGCCTCTCTACCAAGGAGTGCACTTTAGCAAAAGTTAAAATATCTGTTGTGTGACTGCCATGATGCTGAATGTAATGCTTGTGTGGGGTGGAAGACTATTTTCACACTCGGGCACTGTCAGGTCCTAAACCCTTAATTCATTTCAATTTGCCACTGTGAGAGATTTGCCACAGCATTTTCTGAATGAGAAGGCAGACACTATTATTGGGTCATGTCCTACCCTTGTAATATTTGTGTCATCACTTTGTTCAACTGAGAGAAATGATATGCCTTGCATTGTGCCAGGGGTTATGCCGAATCTTTCATTCAAACTGATTTTAATGCAAGAGCCTTTGACAGTAATGTTAACTTTGCAGGAAATTCAGATCTCTGCAGTTACCCTAGTAAGCTCCAGGGTTTGTGGTCTCTCCTGTGGCACTGGGGATGGTGCTGGCTCCTGCCCTGAAGGATGTCATGAGCTGGGAGGACACCCCATGTATGGGAGGAGAGGAGCTCTGGGGTTCCTGCTGTGCTGTAGGTGTGTGGTTTTGGCTGGGGTAGAGTTAATTTTCTTCACAATGCCTAGTGTGGGGCTGTGTTTTGGATTTGTGTTGAAAATAATGTTAATAATACAGTGAAGTTTTTGTTATTGCTGAGCATGGCTTGTGAAGAACCAAGGCCTTTTCTGCCATGTTGGCAGGGGGTCTGAGGGTGCATGGGAAGCTGGGGGACACAGCTGGGACAGGTGACCTCAACTGACCCAAGGGATATGACCAGACCATATGACATTGTGCTCAGAGTATGTAGTGGAGGGAAAGAGGAAGAGGGAAATGTTTCAAGTGATGACATTTCTCTTTGTGAGTCTCTGTTACCTGTTAGAGGGCAGTGCTCTCCTGGAGATGGTTGAACACCCGTTCGCCCGTGGGGAAGTGGTGAAAGAATTCCTAGTTTTGCTTTGCTCGTGTGTACAGCTTTTGCTTTATCTATTAAACTGTCTTTATCTCAACCCATGAGTTGTATAGCTTTTATTTTTCCAATTTCTTCCCCAGTGCTGTGGTGGGTGAGTGAGTGAGCAGCTGTGTGGCCCCTGGTGGCTGGCTGGGGTTGAACCACACCAGCAGGAAACTCCATCTGTCCCAGTGCATCTCCTTGGGGGATACCTGGGTCTGTGGACTTTGGGGACAGTGTGGTTAGACAGGGGTATGCTCTGACAAACCCCACCAATGTAAGACACTGCAGGTTACCACTTCTGAGACTGTGCCTCAGGCAAAACTGGGCAAAACCCATGCAGACCAGACTGAACTATTGGTGCCCTTCATGTGCCAATTATCCTGCATATAGTTTCCCATCACCTTACTGAAACCAAATTCTGTTTGGAATGCAATGCATTCATAAGGCAAATAAATCATGAACATTAGCTATGCATGAGGTTTTTGCAGTTATTTAGTGCATTTCTGCAACATAATATTTGTGATAGCCTTCTTTTAATCTGAGTTAGTAGCTAATAACAACATATAGTTAAAGAGCATAAACCAAACGACCTATAGTTAAAAAGTATTATCTAAGCCATTCCTTATGAAAACAATAACAATAACCATCTCTGTGAGTAAATTATAAAACCTCTTCTGTATTTAATGGGTTCTTGGTTTGATAAGTGGCAAATGAATCTAATTAAACATAAAGAAAATTCATGTTTTACCCCTGGAACTCTCTTGATCAAAAGGTGAGAACTTTGTGCAGACAATAAGCACAATAGCTAAGGGAAAAGACAGAAATGAAACTATTAATAGATGAAAAGGGGTTTATAAAATCCAATAGCTGTGCATAACCCAGCCTAAAGGTTTATTGAGTTGATGTGTTTTCTTTGCCTGTCTTCCTTCCTTCCTACCTTCCTTCTTTTTTAAATACTACATGTTATTTTTAAAAAAAAGTAATAAACAATGAATGAGTAATTTTCATGCTGAACAACTTAAAATATAATTTAGGTGTAAAACTGAAATATGAAAAATTCAGATAAAGTTACATAGGTAAACCTTAATTTTACAGAATCAAAAAATCACAGAATTTTTAATGTTTGAAGATGTGGAGATCATCTAGCCCACCCCTCTGCCAAGACAGGGTCACCTGGAGCAGGTGACACAGGAATGAATCCATGCAGGTTTTGAATGTCTCCAGAGAGGGAAACTCCCACTCCCTGGCAGCCTGTTCTAGTGCTCTGCCACCCCCACTGTAATGAATGTTCTTCCTCATGTTGAGGTGGAACTTCTGGTTTTAGCTTATAGACATTATTTCTTTCTTCTTTGCTATGTAATAAAATACTTAAGATATAAAGAAAAAGCTTATTGGCATACTATTAAGTATGCCTATAAAGTAGCTCCCATTTTTAATTTATTTATTTGCTTATTTGTATTTTCAGTGCAAATACACACACTCTCCAATCTTTGTCTGTGTATTTACAGATTACTCTTGCTTTTAATCTCCACATTTCAGAAAAATATTTCTCTTATTTCTGTCTGTATGAGGTGGTATGCATGCGTACAGATAGTGTCAAAAAAGAGGTGTGTGTTTATCAATTCTGTCAATTTCAGATACATATTTTTTGTTTGGCATAATTCATTGTCATTTTAGGCTTTACTGTTGATGAAGTTATTTACCTCACCTGGGCTGTTCTTGTGTGGTTTGAGGTTATTTGTTCTGTTTGTTTGATTTGTTTGGCCTTTTTTTTCAATGAGCTGTTGGGTACAGCTAAGAGTACACATTGTGATTTCATTTGGTGCGTATATCTGTACATAGGTAGTAAGAAAAATATCAGCAGCCATCCTGAATCCCTGGTTTGGAGCATTCAATCTGAAATCTATGGTATTAGAAAAAAAAAAAAAGTTACAGTCCTGGATTGTGGTATTCATCTTCAATACTTCTTGTTTTCTTATTCTGAGAAGCAGAATGTTCTGCCTTTACTGACACCACAAAGGAAGAATAAATGCCTGCGAGAAGATGGACACAGAAAAGGAGAATTTATTGAGCATAATCAAGTAGGTATTTTGGAGGAAAAAAACTCACCAAAAAATCAGGTCACCTTTCTTGTCAAAACTCTGAACATGGGATTTATACTTTATTTCTCTGTCTTGAATCAGCTTGAATTCCTTTTTTTTGTTGTTTTTATTATGTTGAGTTTTGGTGGCCTTAGCAACTAAAAGCCATAGCCCATAAAGGAGAAATTGAGGAATACTATTGCAATATGACTAATTTTCAGTAATTCTGCTTGTAGCAGAGTAAAATCTATAAAAATCTCTCTGCTTGTAAAATTGTAACTAGATTGTCAACTTTTTATTCTTGTAGTTCAGAGCAAAGGGCTACAGCATATCTTTTCTCAAATAATACCAGAATAGTCTGCTCCATCCTCATTATGACACCCTAAACACACCTTGGAAGCATACTGAAAAGGACAATCTGATACCAGAACAGAGAAACTGAAAAAAGCTAACTGGAATATATATGAGTACACCTTCATAATGCCATAGTAAACACCTTCACCACTACCTGTAGAAAATCTCAAAGAGTAAGTAAAAAATGCCTATGGTGGACATGAAGCAGATATCAGCTTATGCATTAGAAATATTAAGGTTCTGATGAAATCATTATTTTAAATTCACTGGATGTTTTTGGAGTTATTACCATCTGAACTGAGCTTCAATAAAATTTATTTAGCATTAAACAGAGACTGAATTCTGGGAAATTATGCTTAGTCCCATACTACTTGTATTGGTAAGCTAGAGTAATATCCCTTTGGAACACTGAGAGGATGCATCATAGTTTAAGCCTGTGCAAGGGATCTAATATAAATTGTGGACTAACATCAAGTCTAAACATCATCTACTGAGAAATAAGTCAGTTGTAGCTGTATCAGGGATTATTAATACTTGCCTTGGCTAAAATCTTTATCACGCAAATCACAGGGGAAAAAAATCTTATACATTCACAAGTTTTTGGGAGGTGAGTGAGACAAATGGGGATAAAAACCCCTATAGCACTGAGATGGATGGTGAATACCTTCTTATGATTATTTCTGTAGAATTAGAAAAGGATCAGAATAACCTGTTCTTTTTGGTGGCTTCTGCAACAGCAGACAATAAAAATGGTTCTTGTACAGTCGTTATGTTTGGCTTTGATCTGAAGACTGAGATAACTTCTTCTGTGCAGTCCCTGGAGAGCTATAGTTATCTTTACATTGAATTTATTTGATAGCAAACCTGAAAAATGCCAATGCTGTCTTACACAGAATTTATGTGTTAGCTCAGATAAATTGAAATGGCTTTATGGTGTACAGTCATGTGGAAAAACTCTTAAGTGGGGCTGTTTAGCCTGATACTACATCTTTAACAGACAGAAAAAATTCTAAAGCTGTATAAACTTTGTGATGTACTTTATATAACAATGAGAAACTTACTTTTATATGGATTAAAAATCAGCCAATTTTTAAATAATTGGCTGATTAAACTCTGCTTAAACTGCAAGGTGGAACAGAGTTTACTGTGCTTCTGTTAACAGAATCAGGAATCAACTTGGGTAGCTAGTACTGTAGGGAAAAAAAAGTCACCGGATGGATATACAATAAAGAAATGCGTGCAGAATTTTTCTCCTCAGATTAATCTGAGAACAGTTGTTTGTGTAATTTGAAATAAAATCATGAAAGAATGGCAACAGCAAAAGCTCTGAAGCAATCTGCATTGGAAAAAACAAACCAAAAAAAAGTGATGATGTACAACTAGATGAACTCAGTGGGCTTATAAATAGTTACATCAGAGTGAGACATTTCTCATTAACCTTAAACTTCACTCAGCTTTTCTTACAGTAGCCTTTCTTTTTGTGAATTTCCATGTCACTAAAGCTTGAAGTTGTATATTACTTATTACAAATAATAGAAATAATTTCTTATGGAAAATGTTAGCCCAGGAAGTATAGGTTGTTACAGTTAGATTTATCTGTAAAATCTTTCCTCCCTCTCTGAAAACTAAGAACTTTTTGGCTAACTACAAAAATTCTGAAATCTACCATGCTGCAAGGGAAGAGCTTGATCAAGGAGACAGCTGTAAACCATAGACAATGTATTAAGATGATGAAAAAATCTTTCGAAACAGTAGGATTGTTACATTCGGAGTCTGTTACAAGTTCTTTCAATCTCTAGGAAATGAGACCCAGCTTTAGCAGGACTGCTACAGCATGCAATAAGAAAAGACCTAAGGAAATCAGAGCTCCACAGAAGGGCTGTCACACAGAATGACATTCATGGTGCAGAATCAGCTGCTTCAAATGGGCTGCATTAGCAGGGAAGAAGCTGCAGCACAAACAAACATGACTTTTAGCTTGACTAGCTTCTGAAGGGTGAAAAAATCCACTATTTAGGAAAGCTCTCATTTCCAGCCTAGCAAATCAGCAACTGAGTATTGCAATTAAGGAAGAGCATTTCCTTGACAAGGATTGACTATGAATCTTAAAATCGTTTTAAAAAATTGAAAGTAAGGAAGCAGCAGCTGTGGATAGCAACAGTTGTTTCCTTTTAGCTGGAGTCATAGATTTTCTTTCTGCTTGGCATTCATACTCAGCTCACCACTCTGCTGTGCTGCAGTAGTTCTTTCCTCATTAGCTGAAGAAATCTATGCAATAAAACGAATTCTGAGCGACTTGCTTTTCCCCAAAGAGTTCACAAGTCCTTTAAAGGTATATGAATCTTCTTTCACATTTCTCATAGGATAGGATAAAATTACTGACTGAAACAAACTTGGATGGGATATGATTTTGCAATACCTACTCCAATGGCTGAAAATTATTCAAAGAGCACACTAACAGAAGTATCTTCAGAGTAATCTTCATTTTTGCTCTGTTTCATTGCCAAAGAAGTCTTATCCACTGTCCACTGAAGTCATAGAACTTCAGATCTTCATTTTTTTAGTAACCTCATGTAAATTAATTGATTTCACTGAAGATTTTCAGTGGAAAAAGGAAGAGCAATATGTGTCCCTACAGATTTGGTGAATCAGGCTGCCAGATATAGCAATGAATTGTAAATACGAAACTGTTATCCATGTAACAAAATGCCAAACTAAATATTTTTTCTCTCAGCCATTTTCTCTCTGTTCTGTTCTGCATTGGTTTTGTTTTGGGGTTTTTTGAGTATTTTCTTTGTCAGATACTAAGCAAATACTGAATCCAACATTTGTGATGTTCTGCCTTTCTGTTTCCCTCACATTCTCTAGCTGTTGAGTTTACTGGCAGTGTTGCTGAGCAAGGAAGAAACATGTAATGCACCTCACAGAAATGTCTAGCTTGGTGGAGGGGTGGAAAATGAAACACAGTTGAGACTAGGATATTTTTTATTCCATAGGTAGAGTCAGGTAGGAAACCATTTGGATTTCAACAAATGTTTATTTTATTAGCTTTTGTCCTGTGTGATACACTTTAAATGAAAACTATTTCTGAAGATGATATTACAATGTTACCAGCTGCATCTGTAGTTCATAAAAAGCAGTTATTGAAAAATCCAGCCTGGCTATTGATTATTGCCATTGTTTTGGAAACTATGTGATTGTTTAGCCATAGAATTAAATGTTGCAAGTATATACATTTAAAGGTGCTGTGGTAGATGAGAAAGACAGGTTTGGCTATTTCAAAAAGCACCGTACTACAGGGAAGTCTCTTGAAGTTTTTCACAGAAAGCACCAGAACATACATAGTATTTTAGTTTACGAGTGTGAACGCCATATGACAGGATGTCTATATGTATATACAGACACAATGTATATATGTATAAAGATAGGTTTATATAATACATAAAAATAGATATATACCCATATGTTCATATATGGAACATATATATATGTTATATATGTATATACATACATCCATATACAAGATTCTCTCAAAAATTATTTCTGTTTCCAGCAATGAAAAAGACTTGTAGAAAAGCAGCATCCACCATGCCCTGGCAGTAACAGATGCACCACCTGTTTATTGGGGTTTTTTTCCTCACTTGAATCTTATTTTGTACACTGGCTCAGGCTGTACTTCCTCTCTGGCAGGCATTTTCATGCCAAGTAATGAGCATGATCTAGCAAGACATAAGTCAGATTCATAGCCTAAAGGCCAGATTCTGCTTATCCCTACCACAGGTCATCATGAAGTTTCCTTTTCCCTCCTACTGTTTACATTCACTCAAAACTAAGTGCTCAGAAAGGAAGGAGAGTTGCTTTTGCCATTTTGCCATCACTTGAGGGGCAGGGCAAGAGGAGGATTTGTCAAGGGCAGAAGGCAGAGCCCCTCCCAATGGACACAAGGGCAGCAGCAGGAGCAGATGCAGCTGGGTGTGAGCACACTGGGGGGCTGCTGAAGGATGGCATTTGGCTGCGTGGGATGGGACAGGACAGGGAGCAGACATCACCCCTGGCAGGGGAGGAGGGAGAGGAAGGTCATCCTTCCCAATCAAGAGGGAGAATTAAATTGCACCTTAAAGTCTCCTTGGGGTGCTCACATGCAGGGAATCAGAGGGAGGCAGGCAGAGCACCTGCCAGTGCTCACCATTCTATTCTGGCATCTGTGTCTTATATGATGTATATGATATGATATGATAAGATATGACCCATCACTGGGTAAAGAGCTGAACCAAGCAGACACAGTGCTTCCCTACTGATAAAATACTCCTTTGTAGGTGTGTGTTATTTTTCTTCAAAGCTCCTTTAGCTTTCTCACACTCTTTCTATACTTTCAGATACTTTTACTTAAGTAACTGAAACTTAGATTTGGCATTTTTCATGAAAATATATATTTATGCTTCAAAACATTTCCTTTAGCAAGACAAAATAATTTTTAGCGAGTTTCCTAGGATTCATTTCTTTACATAGACTGGACATTTTTTTGCCAACAAAAGCAATTTCATTTTTCCAATAACTCTGTAAGGCTGCTACTGAGATGGCATAAAGTAAATATTAAACATTCACCAAGACAATATCTAAAGGCTCATATTTAAAACAGGGATTTATAGTCTGATAATTAAAATTTTCAGGGTGTGTCTGGGAGTTGACCCTGTTCCTGTTAGTTTTTAATTCCATGCCAGCCGTAATTTCACAAATGTATTGTCATTTTTTTTACATTTTAGCATAACAAAATAACACAATATGGTCATAATTACAGTGTCTCCCTAAGGTAATTATCCAGAAAAAAAAAGGACAGAGGAAACTTCTTAGTATGTGATTTGGTCTTGGACCATACGGTCAACCATGACAGAACACTCTTGAAAACAGTAATTGTAAGATACCTTTTCAACAGTGAAAGACTTTAGATGACAACAAACCAGCAACAGATCAAAGGTGTGCAACAACAGTGACACAACATGCATTTTAAAAAGGGAGCTAAAATTCTCAGTCCTTTCTTGCATTTTCTTTGTGTTGAAATATTTAGGAGGTCAGAAATCAAAACTAAAATTTCTAGCCTGTAAAGAGATGAAAAAGTTTTTCATAATAAACTTATGCTTTTTTTTGTAGCCAGTACCTACTTAGCCTTTTGAAATGTCCATTTGTGCACAGAATATTTTGTTTTTAGATTAAGTTAACAATAGCTTTCTGAGGCAGGATTTTGGACTTCAATAGGACAGAAACATCTGATTTTTGCAGGTAACAATTTTTAAAGCCATATTCAAAGTAAAATATAAATATGTTCGAATTAATTTTTTTAACTACTAAAATATTTTTTTAGTCTCTAAAAGACTCCTATAACAAATTAAAAAAAATTATTGAATTCTAGAAAGCTCTTCTAGAGAATATTTCAGTGTATCTGTAGCTAGAGCTTTGCACAGCTGATGAAAGGCATAAGGAGGAGTTAGGAAAATCAATTCTTATTAAGCTCCATAATTTCTAAGAAATAGTAGTATTCCCTTATAGAAGGCTTTGGTTCAGGAGTCCATTCTAAGCCAATTGTGGTACAGTTTGGTGGGATGTTATTATGACCATAGAACAATAAAATGCTATTAGATTACAGCTTTTTAATACTAAAACTAATGTAAGAGATTTTATTTATTAATTTTATGACTAACATATATCTCAAGATTACTTTTAATTGTGGATTTGCTGTTTTGCATATGTAATCATTTGTGTCTGTAAAAAAACAGGAATGTCTTTTTTCTTAGTGATTTGGTCAATCCTTCATGCCGAATGTATTGTCCAGCCCCAGCCTAAGCTGTGCCAGGAGTCAGCAGTCCCAGGAGCTAATAAACAGATAATATTTAGTTTGTTTAGAATATAAACCAAATATTGATGTGCATTATCCCATTAAAGAAGAGCTTTTTAAAAAACCTTTTATGACAGGTAATAGCTGGCTTAAGCAGACAGGTATGAGGAGAGGAGGACCTGGTTTCAGAGGATCAAGGATTAAATCAGCATTTTAAAAAAACTTTTGCAGCAGGACTGTTTTAAAGCCTGCATTTCACATCTTAGAATTATCGGATACTCCAAAACTCCAAATTGCTATTGTGGTATTTTCCTCCCTTTTCCACATGCAATTCCTTAATTCTCTATTCTTATAGCAAGTGGATGCCTCTTACCAAGATGAAATTGTGACATTATGTGCAAGCTTCCTGAGTGATTTGTACAGCAATGTGACATCACCAGAGAGACTCAGCAAACGCCTCAGAAAGCAAGATGGGGAAATTCAATCTCTTTTCCATAAATCTGTATGATAGTTTATATTAAATTCAAGCATCTGCACAACTTACTGTCCTGCAGCACCAATCCTTAGCATCCAACACTGATGTGTTGGTTTCTATAAAAAAAGGCAACAGCTTCAGAGTGTAAAATCTCAGTATGCAGCAGTGAATTTAAATGAGCATGCAGCAATTGGAAAGAAGTTAATATTTCAAGATTTGTTGTGTGATGAGACTAGATAGCATTCATTTAGTATGTGCTGCCACTCCTTAGTACCAAATTTAAAAAATCATACCCAGCAGATGCTAAAAGGCTATGGTTGTATTTCTACAGCTGAAATATTGTATGTTAGGTACATTTCAGTGTGATTCAATTCCAGCTTCAGGCTTCTTACATTCAGGAGTGACAAAACACATATCAATTTCAAAATTTATATAATCCATCTACCCTGTTTTCTCCTGAAGAATTTTGCTGGAATAGCAAGCATCTTGTGTGAGTGCACCAGGACTGAAACTTCAGTAAACAGCACAGATACATGCACCTACAACTTCTTGACATAAGCTACTAGTCATAAGTATTAGTAAGAAGTTTAAAATGTATATGTTTTATTACCTTTTACAGAGTTAACTAAAAAAATTAAAATCCTTTTCAAGAGCAGTAAGGTAGCACAGTGAAAAGTATTTTTTTACAAACCTTTAATTTATGAGGAACAATAGAAGTAATGCAAAAAATAAGAGGGACAAGCTATCTAAAGAGAAACCATGGTCCCTTAGTTAGGACATCAAAACGCTGCCCTGAAGATCTAGGCCCTCTTTATGCTGTCCCTGAGTTCATACTGAAAACCACTGGATTCCTTTGAAAAGTTATTACTTAATTAAGAGGCAGCATCATAAATCAAAGCGGCAGAAGGGTGGGATTACAGCTGTAGAGGAAATCATCACTCCTATATGCCTACATTGCCAATCACTTACTGGGCACAGCTATAAAGAAAATTCTCTAAGGCAGATACAGTATTTCCCTCAAATGTTCTTTTTTCTGCTGACATGAGTACATTCTGTTTCATTACACATCAAGTAGGTGTAAATCAATGAAGCACCTGTAGGAGGTAACTGGGTCTAGAGTGGTGAATTACCTACACAAATGCTAATTTATTGGCAACAGTGGGAGCCTAGACAGCCACTTTTGGCTGAGGATAGAATTAAGCTGGAGATTAAGATTTTAAATGTAGATGTCTCCTTTTCCATTATGTGTCTGGTCTCTTCTCAGTGTAAGTTAACACAGTGGCACAGAATCACAGAATGGCTCAGGTGGAAGGGACCCCAGAGGATCATCTGGTCCAACCTCCCTCCTCAAGCAGGGCCATCCCAGACCACATTGCATGAGATTGTGTTCTCACATTTTTTAATATCTCCAGTGAGGGAGACTCCACAGCCTCTTTGCACAACCTGTTCCAGTGCTCAGTCACTGCACAGTAAAGCTCATCCTCATATTCAAGTGTAACTCCCTGTGCATCAGGTTCTGCCCACTGTCTCTCGTCCTGTTGCTCAGCACCACCAAACAGAGCCTGGTTCCGTCCCCTTGACACCCTCCCTTCAGTCACAGTGTTCCCTCTCAGCTGTCTCTTCTCAAGGATGAACTCTCAGCCCAGCCCCCTCAGCCTGTCCTTTAGCAGACATGCTCCAGTCCCTTAATTATCTTTGTAGCCCTCTGCTGCACCCACCAGGGCCAGGTAAAAAGTCCTGAGTTATACCTGTCAGATTTGGGTATATTGTACTCTCTAATGCTGTCAGATACTTTAATCACTTTAATCATTCAAACAGTGTCTCAAAATCCTGCTCTTAATGACTATTACTATGATTTCCAAAAAATATCTACAAGGTGTAGGAAATTATGGACCTTTACCTGTAAATTTATTTCAAGTTGGGATAGTCTGGATAAGATTCAGTTTTTCCTTTATCAAGATATATTGTCATCAAAACTTGGAAAATGCTTATTTTTCTGTCTAAAATAGAGTAATATTATAGAATCATATTCTATTATTCTAACAAGAATGAATAGTTTAGAGCATACTATAAGAAATTATGTAAACAAAGAAGGAAAAATTATTATCGCAAAACACCATTTAATCCATGCCTTAGGGTGAAACAGCAATTGAAGAGTACATTAGACTAAAGCAAATAATCTGATTGTTTCCTTCTATAGCTATTACATATTTAACAATAAAAATCCCTTAAAATAAGTTATTAAAAATAAATTAAATGGAAGAATATAAATTATTCTCTGAAATTAGTAAAATATTTTAAATATTTTTAAGGTATCTCTATTATTACTATATGATATAGCCCTTTTTATCATGGAACAAAGTAATAATTCTCTTGTTCTCTGTAAGATGAATAGGGTTTAATTGTGATGTTGCCTGTATAGCAAAATGAGTGCAACTTGTATAGATTTTTACCCTTTTGAAGCCAGCTCAGATCCTGTCTAAGGCTTTGTAATTCCTCTATGTATGGACGAGTCCTGCTAAAGCCAGGAGGAATTCTCTTCACAGAAGTTACTAATTTTCAGATCTAAGTTCTAGTTTTTTTGACAAATAAGAGCATTATGACTGTGAAGATAGTTCTTAGTCAACAATGAACACTATTTGCCTATTGATTCACCTCAATAAATATGGAGGTTCCAGAGGAAAGTCCCTATGCTTTAGCCATTTGTGTGTTGAGAAACAGATCTTGTTTCCAGATGAGAGACAAAAGGTGAGAGGGTAAACAAGCAATGGAGTGCTTTATTCAGAGACTTCCATGGAAAATTATGTAATTGAGAAGTGTAGTAGTTTATTGGTTGGATGGCCACATCCAAAGAGTTACAGTTGGTGTCTTGGTGTCTGAGTGGAAACCAGTAGCAAGTGCTGTCCCTCAGGGGTATGTACTGGGTATTTCTTGTTTTGATCAGTGACAAAGATATTGGGATTAACTGCACCTGCAGCAAGTATCAGATAGAGATATATACACATTATATATATATATATATATACACAGTGTATACAGATATCTATATACAGTGTATACAGACTGTATCAAGCTGAACGCTGTAGCCACCACACTGGAGAGCAGGGATGTCATCCAGAGGGACTTTGACAGGCTTGAGAGGTGGACCCACATGAACCTCATGAAGTTCAACAAAACGAAGTGCAAGGTGCTGGACATTGGTGGGGATCATCTCCAGTATCATCACAGAATTAGGATTGAATGGATTGAGAGCAGTCATGAGGAAAAGGACTTGGGAATTCTGGTGGATGAAAAGTTGAATGTTACCCAGCAATGTGTGCTTGCCGCTCAGAACGCAAAGTGTACCCTGGGACCCATGAGAAGAGTCATGGCCAGCAGGTGGATGGTGGTGATTCTGCCCCTCTACTCTGCTCTGGTGAGCCCCCAGCACCTGGAGTACTGCACCCAGCTCTGCTGTTCCCAGCACAGGATATTCATGGACCTGTTAGAACAGGTCCAGAGAAGGGTCAAAAAAATTATCAGATGGGTGTAACACCTCTCTTATGAGAAAAGGCTGAGAGAGATGGGGCTGTTCAGGTGGGAAGAGACCTTATTGTGACCTCCCAGTTCTTAAAAGAAACTTCCAGACATTTTACTGAGGCCTGTAGTGAAAGGACAAGGGGCAATGGTTTTAACTTGAAAGAGGGTATATTTAAAATGGACATACATTGTATGGGGTTGTATGGGGTTTTGAGTAACCTGCTCTAGTGGAAGATGTCCCTGTCTGTGGATGGGGAACTATTGTGATATTTAAAGGTCCTTTCTAACCCAAATAATTCTATGACTCTATGGAAGAAAGTCCTGACTTGACATATAGCCTGAATATTTACTGACCACCTCATTAGATAGTCCAAAATTAGAGTGGACAAAACCCCTTCTTAAGACAAGTCATTTAATTCTTATGAGTCAGGGAAATTAGTCTCTTTTCTTTGAAGCAAATACTCTATGTTCACATTTAGGAAGCAAAATATGGTACTAAATATAACTATAACTAACTATAACTATAACAACTATAACTATAACTATAACTATAACTAACTATAAATAATATAAATATAAAATAATGTACTAGTGGGAGACAACAGCAAAAAAAAGACAAAGCAATTAACGTGCCCATTAACCATTTAGGTGCAATTTATAGGTGTCCATACAATTTCCAATGATACATAAACTTATTTCCCTCCCTTTGTTTTTGTGTTTTAGTGAGACTTGAATTAAAAATATAATTCCATAGTAATGTCACCATTTAACCCCTGTTTAGCCTGAATGATTCTATGTAGAGTCAGTGTTGGAAATGGAGGGGGAAAAAAAAAAACAATCTTGAAATCAATTGTGGAAAATCTCCTGGGTGCATTGAGTCATCAGTTCCCCTTGGAATATGTTTTCCATTTATACAAAGGCAAGACATACTCTTGTGAATGCAATTTAAAAAAAAATTAAAAATGTGTCCATCCAAGACTCCAACATGTGTTTCCAAGCCAATAACTGATTCAGACTCTTGGTTTCTTTCAGAGGAATTAATCCCACCCAGCTTTCAATATCTACAGTGCTGATGTCTACTTTTGAGCTGTCATCAAGGCTCCACTGGTAGTCAATGAAAAGAAGTCAGCACTTTTAGAGTATGATTAATCCACCATATTTTAGGCATACTTAGGATGAGATGCAGTTCTCCCTAAGTCTGATCACATAAATCATAATACACTACTGAAGAGGGTTAAGAGACTTATTAAAAATTAATCGCAGTGACTATAAACAAAAAGTGCCAATAGTTCAGTGGTTGCAATAATAATATAGCCATATTTGGAAGGGGTAGTGAAAACTGGTAAGAGATTAGAAAAAGCCACCATACGGATTAGAAGTGCAGAAAAACCCCTCTACAGTGGGGTAGAGAAACTCTAGAAAAACTCTTTCTATCCAGTGTTGCAGGAGAAAGTTTAAAATTTGTCTTGTGTGCGAAAGAGAAATAAAATTGTAAGACCTTCCTTTCAGACAGGGCACTGTATAAAAAATAGGATCCTCTGTCTAGAGCCAAAATCAATTCAGCTCAAGGAAGCCTGCATTTTTAAACAGTTTATTTTTGAGGATAATTAATAAAATGGGTAGTACTAGTAAGACTATAAAATCTTTTTAATACCTATCTGTATTTTGACTCGATGAAGTCCTAAAATTCAAACTTCTTAATAAAGAAAAAGTCAGTAATTTGAAATGTTTTTATTTTGTTTTGTTTTAGTATAAGATAAAATCAGAATTTCTAGTGAAGCCAGTTCAAAACATGAAGACTTTAAATGTGTCTGCCTAAAGGTTCTCTTTCACCTGAATCAAAATCACACCACGGTAGCATGTTTTGTGAAGCAGTTTTGTTTCATCAGAGAGTGTTTCTTTTGGGGGAATGATTCATCAACCTTTTTTTGCAAATCAGATTTAGTAATTGACCACAGGAACAGCTTACTAATGATACAATTGATTCTTCATCACTTTAATTCTTTAAATCTGTTTAGGATATGTTTCTGAAATATTCATCATAGGGTAATCAAAAGTTATGGGTTTGTTGTAGACACGATTAGGTGAAACTGCAGTATCTGAGTTATTCAAAAGGTCAGAGTAGATAATCATCGCTGTTCTCTGTGACCTCACAGGCTATTAATCTTGTGCATTAGATCTTCTGCATTTCATTTTAAATATGCTTGCCTTCCCTAGATAGCAATGGAGATTATTAAATATATGTCCAGGATTTAAAACTCCATTCTCTATGCTATCACTATTGCTGATCATTTCAAGCAATATAACCTCATCTGAAATTTCCCCAGAGAGGCTAGCCTAGAAGTAAAGGGCTGGGAAAGGGAAAATTCATAACAAGAATCAAGGTTTTTATACATTTTCCTTTTTTTTTTAATAACAAGTGTCTGCCCTGGTAGTGTTAAGGGTTCCTATGCAACTTTGTCCCAGGAATGAGGATTCCCATTGAATGATCTTTCTCTCACCTATCCCTTGTCAGTCATTGGTAAATGGTGTCACCTCTAGTAGTTGTTAGGAGAGAGGAAGTAAACTAGCCTTAGGATCTAAAGATGTGTTTCAAGCTACAATTACAAATGTTAGCTGTCCCACGGGTCAGATGTACCCCACATGAACAAAGACCTTTTTTCCCTTTTTTCCCTTTTTCCCCTTTTTTCCCCACTCACAGTTTTTGTCTCTCAGTCAATAGCAATCCAAATAAAGAACTGTCAAACAGGGAGAATTGATTCAGAATCCAACTTGGGCAAACAGAGGGAAATAAGCATGAATGTGAGCTGCAGACTAATTTGGCCCATTATCTTCACTTGCATACTGCTTGTGATTCACCTTACACATATTTACCTTGAATCCCCTCACAAACAGCAGCCTCTGCAGCTTTGATTTCAAGTTGCCGTCCCTGCCATTTAGTTAACATTCTCCATGTTGCATTACGATTGCACGTCAGTTTCTTCCCCCACACTCATCAACCCAATTTATTGACTCATAGAGTTACTAAGGAGATGCTTATCAAGCAGAATAAACACCCCTCTGCTTGCCAACTGGTACTGTGTAAATTGGCTTTGCTTCAGTGTCCAGCCATATTTTAACAAACCCTTGACAATGCCTCAAAATGCTTTGCTTTGTGTCCGGATTTGCCAGCAGAGCACATTTGTAGTGGCACAAAGGAGGTCTGTATTTTAAAACCTTTTTTTCCAGGCCTAATTTCAATACTTTCAATGTGTTTTCATGCTTTATCTCCAACCTAGCTCTTTGTAGTCTCTAGGAAAACATTTAGCACAACTTCTTATTATTGTGCTATCAAACATCATTAAATTTGTTCACTGATGCACATGTGTAAATGTATTTTGTCTCAAAGACTGTTACTGGACTGACCTGGCAACTAAGTGTTGCATTAGAGCTGAGCAATTCTGAGTTATTATACGGGCAGCTTAGGGAACCTTTTTACTCTAATATGTTGATGGACGGTTGCTGCAAAGTTTCAGTAGAAGCATTGTGTACATTGATTGTATTGATGCATATTTCATTATCAAACTTGTAAACTCTGAGGTAAAAATGAGTCAAATGAGTTATTCTAATGAGCAGTGCACTCTGCCATAGTCTGTATATACTTTGGGGATCCAACAAGGTTTTTTTGAGTATTTCAGTGCCCAAGCTCTGCCATGCAACAAGACATCATATAATGATATTGAAGGTCATCTTATGCTTGCATTGTTCCAATACTTTCATGTTCCGTTAAAACATGGTCACTGAATTCTTTTCAAATCAGAGCACGCAAAGTTCACTGGCACCATTAGGCTGCATCAAACCCTTTCCTCCCTTCCTTTTTCTTTCCTTCTTGTAACACAGCTGTTTATACAGAAGAGAGACAATGCTGAGTTTGTTAACAGCTGGCAGTTAGCAGTAACTTATTATGGAATGGGTCTTGAAATGGCCCTGTCTCCTTGACGATGAAAAGCCAAAAGGCTATGTTGCTTTCAAAATCTTGTTTTGGGGCTAGAAGTAGAGCTTGAGGCTGTGCCAATTCCAGACTCATGAAAGCTGCATAGAGAGAAGGAGGCCAATTCCTTAGCTTCTGCTTAAAGCAAAATTAGCTTTGTGAGACGGGATTTGTTTCCACCTATTAACATCAGTATGTTGTACTCTACCAGCACCCATTAAAATATCAGTCATACTGAGACTTGGCATATCTCTTTTCCTGTGCTTTGAAACAATAGAATTGAATTTACTTCCTTTTTTACTCTAGACCTTCACACTTTTCATTCCATTTATGTTTTGTTATTTCAAGGAGGAAAATGCTGATAATAAATGGTGACATCTAGGAGACTAGTAGAAATAATCTCAAGGATTCCATTGAGAAAAGATGGAAAAATTTATACAGAGATTTTGCTCAACAAAGATTCAGGAAGAAAGGGGAATAAAGACAGCAAACAAGAGGGGTAGAACTATTCAATCATTCTCACAGAATGATGGGTTAGCCAACTGAGCAATAACCTCTCCTCAAATCATAAGTGACTTGATGGATGCGTAGATGGATAGGATTTTGCATTTACTATAAATGCTCTTCTGGAAATTGGGGTTTTGCCTGAAACAATTTTCTGGTGCTATGGGGCAGAGGTTGGTAGCATAAAATCAGCCAGGTGCTATGCCAGCACATCAGATAACACTACAGCATTCTCTACTTCCCAGCTGTGGAGTTGAGAAGTGCCGGGGGTTTGGGAGAGCATTTCTGAGATGGCAGCCAGTGCAGGGGATGGCCCTGATGGCTCAGTCACAGCAAGGGCAGCACACAGACAGCAACTCCTCTCTGCTCATCCACACCATGTTGTCAGGACAGGCACGTTTTCTGCTGCAATAAAGGACTACACAGAGGGAAGCAATGAGCAGGTTTCAGAGGAAACTGCTGTCAGTCACAGACAGGATAGGAGGAGAACATCTGAGCAACCAAAATTGCAAGATAATAAGCATTAGGACTCACACAAAGGTTATTGAACAATAACCTACATTTCAATTGGACCGTTTTTGAGCAAAAAAGGGTACTGAAAATGTATAAAGATGTAATGAGGAGCAAACTTGGGAAATTTTCTTAAAAATATATTCTATCTCTTGGGTCATGAGAACATCATTCAAGCAATAATAAAGAATTACAGGAATATAGATACTAATAAATATGTATTTAAACTTCTTTAATGAGGAATTTGATACTTATTTGTCTTTTTCCTAATAATTTTTTGTGAGAAATGCAAATTTCTAAAGGTAGAGATGGCTTTACTGAACCAGATCCCTAGTTATTCTACATCTTCCCACCCTCTATATGGCAGAATAGTACATTGCTTGGGAAATCTTAATATTCAGTATGGCAGCTAAGAGCTTCCAGTGTGGAACAAACTTATGAGGAAGGGAAATTTCTGTCATCCCAATTATTCTCACACTCTTCCCACCTCTTCTGTTCCCTCAGTAGCAAAGACTGGAGAGGCTGGTCACTCAGTGCATTAAGGCACTGTGATGCAGTCATCAGCAAATGCAAAGACCCTTCCTCATAACACAATTGACCTTGAAAGCACTCTGTAGGGACTGTCAGAGCTGCATCTGCACATGCCACCAGCTTTCTTCTCTTTGAGATTCAAAACCCTCAGACACTGCAGGGAACTCTCATGGCATTCATCCACTTGCCTCTCTTGCTCTCTGTTCTTGTTTACCACAGTACATTTGTTCCTAAGAACTGCTACTGTCCTTGTGTGTTTAACATTTGAACTGATCTCTTCCAGCCTGCACAACTTTCCACAAGTCTATTTGCTATTAGGAAATAATTAATGCATCAATCAATAATCAATAATTTTTGTTAATCTAGTAAGTGTGGTGCTTTATTTAGACTTCTAAGTACTTATTTACTTTCCAATGCAGTGAAATAAAGAAGGTAAATTAGACTCAAACAGTTCAAAACAGTTCTTGTCAGAGTACAAACCTGCTCTTGCCAAGGTTAGCAAGGATTCAAATGCTGGAAAAGGAGTAGGAGTGGGAGCTCTGTAATATAACAGCTGGGAACAGCAGTGGGATTTTGCAGTCCTGTTCTCCAGTATCTTATGCAGGAACCATATCCTTCACTGAATAATTTAAGTGATGGACTGGCTAGTATTTCTATACTCCACCAAACAAATACACACTTGGCTTTTTGTCCTTTGTCATATCATGACTCCTTGAAGTTTTATTTCATGCATCCTCAAATTTTATTCCCCAAATTGCTTCTCACCTTTTAAAAAGTTAACTTTAGATCTTGTTCTGTTTACAAAGGTGGTGGTTTTACCCCTGTGCCTATCAGTGCTACAGGAATCCAGTGACGCTTGCTTTGCGCTGGAATGAACAGAGAGACTCAGGCCTCAGGGCCACAAAATGTCTGGCTAAGTATCCACTCATGAAAGCAATTTGTTATAATATCATACAGAATAAATCATGGCTGACATATCTGCTGAAGCTATTTTAGAAGGAAATAATTCATAAAGCTGAGAGGTGTGAAGCA
This sequence comes from Taeniopygia guttata, assembly GCF_048771995.1. Lineage (NCBI taxonomy): Eukaryota > Metazoa > Chordata > Aves > Passeriformes > Estrildidae > Taeniopygia > Taeniopygia guttata. Next base: position 21,039,233 of record NC_133025.1, on the reverse strand, counting down.
GTGAACATAATCTACAGTGACTGGGGGGAAAAAATGCTGTACCTCAGAGGAGACAGAAACAAGGGGTTATCAACAAGCTCAGAGAGCATTGTTCTGGTGAGGATAAAGATCTGTCTGAAGGGCTTTGTGCTGGTGGTATCACTGCTGTGGGAGGAAACAGCTCAGCAAGGTGATAAATGGAGAATTATACAGCTTTATTTTTCTCCCCACTTACAAATGACTTAATCATGCTGACAGGATCTCCACTAATTTCCACTGTATATAGAGCACCTTCTACAGGAGCCAAGCATCACCCTAATAACTCAGCTTTTCCCAGCTGTTATATTCTTATGTTATTGGTATAGATTGCTGTGGGAGGCATTTGGAAATTTGGAATTGTTGTATTTTGCAAAATAAAAACATGCACACAAAGGAAAAAACTAATTTTGAAACTGGGGTAGGTTTTAGGCCTGAAGGCCAAATGCAGCAGGTAGGGCTTGATGTTCTCTGTAAATACATCAGGGAGATGTGGTGGGTTGGAGGAGCAATTAAAATTCAGATGGCAAAAGAGCAGTTTCAGCCATCATTTAACACAGCATGAGCAACACCTAGATAGGTGAGGGTGGAAACGGATCACTGGACCTAAATCTCTCTTCACTTCCACTGCTGGATAGCAAGAAAAATCTCTTTTTACTTTTTAATAAATTTGGTAATGGAAGAAATACACTCAGTGAGGAACTGTCTGGGTGTTACTTGAATGTCACAGAGATCAAAGACAAATTGGTGCAGAATGCTGCTCATACAACAAGAGGAAGAACAGAAATGAAAAGAAATTACTTCTCATCAAAGGATGTAAGTCAACATTTGGGATTATATGTTCCTCTACGGAAAAAAATCCCAAACTCAGACACATTATTGTGCCTAGATAGGGCCAACTGAGTGTCACAGGGACTCTGCACAGGCAGAAGAGGGCACAAAGAAATATGCAGAAATTATGACAGGGCTCAAAGGGATGAATCACAAATGGAAGCTGGAACAACTGTCACTACAACACATCCATGCATTGTGCCATGGCTTAATGTCAGAAAATAATAAGGAAAAAATTATAAAATAACAATTAAGCACTTCAAATGAGATAAAAAATTCAAAAATGGTTTTAAAAGCTCTTACACTACTAGTAAAAATACCTTAACAGATGCACAAATGCATCTTGAGATGAATGCATTATGCGTTATAGATTCAGGGCTGCCATTATAACACTCATAATCACTTTGGTCATGTGTTTTACATCGTGACTTCTTGGCAAGATATTTCAGTGAGAGGAACTTGCAATTCTAGCTAACCTTTTCTTTTTGGAAAGCTTGGCTGCCAGCTTTGCTCTTTCCATGCTTCAGAATGGAAATATAATGCTTCCATGCTTCAGAACCTATGCAATATAACCTTTTCAATAGCATATGCTGCAAAATGCTTTTAAAAAACCGTTTTAGTACCTAAATTACAATATTGAGACCATAACTGACAAAAGAAATCAGCTCTATGATCTCATTTCAAACATAAGCATAAACCCCAGCACTACTAATGGCATAAGTATCAGAATCCAATGAAACACAGAACAAAAAGAACTTTCCATATAACTTCTGAAAAGTTTCTTCTGCTTTTAAAGTAAGCCTGATTGGCCAGGGTAGAAACTGGCAAGTCCCTCTGGCAACATTGCTAATCCTGTTCAGTGAGGACACAACACAACACAAGTGATAACTAAAATGCATAGGACAAGCCCCCACATCCGATTTAAAGCTGAGCTTTGACATGCCAGTAGAAGTGAGTAAAGGCACACAGAATTAGTGGAGAATATGTCTGCAGGCCTGTGACCACGAGTCCTGCACTGCAGCCAGCAGCTTTGCTAACAAAAATCAGGCATATGTTGTGACAGCATGGGGAGAAAATACTACAGAGAATAAGATGATTTATCTGTCCATGATCTCATGGGAGATTTGAGAGTTTACCTTCTCACAACCAACATTTCAACAACGTAGTAATATGTTCTGGCATTTCAAACACTGCAGGGTAGTGACCTCCTGGTATGTGTCTTGGAAATAGTGATGCAGCACTTTTTATTGATCCATTTTAATAGTATCCAATCCAGCTAGAGAGGAAATGAAACATACTTTTTTTCCATTATAGTATTTCCCATATTACTTCTGATGTCTAATAATCCATCATTACCTGGGTTTAGGGATAAGTAAAACACATAGAAGTCAATCACACTGGGCAATAATATGTTTGTTTAAGAGTCAGAAAGAAGAGGTTGATCACATAATTAAACAAATTTCAAAAGGCAAACACTGCTCAAAAGGCAAATACTGCTCAAATTTAAAACAGTTAAAATGAAAAATTACCCATCTTGCCCCATTTTTGGAGAAAATTAGTGAGTTAATAGAGAGGGTAGCAAAATTTAATTCAGAAGGTGAAATTCATTTCACCTAACATACAATGTCAGCTGTAAACTGGCCATTTAAGGTGTTCTTTATAGTCAATGGGGGGAAAAAAAGCAATTTTGGGACATGAATGATGTGATGGCTTTAAGGCATCAGCTTTCAGAGGAGATGAACTGAACCATAGAAGTATTCATTATCTATAAACGGGACCCAGACACTAAACCAGAAGTAAGCAACTCCTTTAGAAACAAGTCTCCTGTCCTTCCTGCCTCACATGAGACAAGAACATCTCATAAAGTTCCAAGGCGCTGAATAAATTTCACTTCTGAATAGAGTATCCATAAAATAAGTCAATAATAATATTAGATATATCTCAAACTCTTTTCAGACTAGATAAATATACTTATTCCATTTTTATGAAAGAAGTGTGACAAAATCCAGCTAGGGTGGTCAATGCCAGAGGCAGAAACAGAAGCCAAGTCTCCTGCCTTCCCATGTGCTTTTTGAGCTCAACAAACCTACCCTTAATTTCTGTCTTCTACTTATGAGATTTAACTTTATAGCTCTAGTTAATCTGTCTGAACTTTCCTGAATGTCTCCATAGGCAGTCTCTGAGGGAACATTATCTGCCTTTTCTGATGATGTTTAGAGCTGTGAATGCAATTGCATCACCTCTCTTTTCACCTTGGAAGGCATCACCATCTCCCACAAGTCTGCTCTTGAGGCCATTCTGAGAGTTGTCCCCACCTACTCCTGTCTGCAGCAGAGGCTCAGCAAGACTCTGCCAAGAACATCGACAGGGCTGGTTACATCATCAGTCTCTGGTCTTCTTTTAAAACATAAAACTGGACACTAGAGACCATCTGAAACAGGGACGATTAAAAAAAAAAAAAAAGTAAAAATTATGAAGTTCTTTCTGGCCAAGACGTAGAATGACAAGTTTCAGAAAACTTTCAAAGGTTTTTCAAGGTTGCTGACTTGTAAAGCTCTATTCACAAACATGGGATTTAGGTAAAAAACCCTCCAGAAACAGAATGCATCATTTTATCTGAAATTTACACAGTTTTGTGATTATATGAGGCTTTCATAGTTAGAAGCCTTGACACAGATCTGAAGCAGGTCTCTGAGAGATACAGCTTTATAAGCTGAGCCAAAGAGATTCTGGAGATTTATAGGATATAACAATTTTAACAAATTCTGTTCTGCTGCATAGATATGTAAACTCCACTAAATTCAGCAGTGTTCCAACAAAGGTGTGCAGGAGACAGGCACATACAAATAAGATATTTTGATTATTTACAGCCACTTATTGATCAGAGAGGTGGGTTCAGTTAAGTCAAGACGAGCAGCTAATGTGAACCTCAGGGCCCAAAGATGGAGGGATTGCAGTAGGAAAATCACAGAATGACAGAAGGCTCTGAGCTGGAAGGGTTGATGACCCTTAAGGATCACGAAAGTCCAACTCTTAAGTGAATGGCCCATACAGGGATCAAACCACAACCTTGTTGTGATGAACACCATGCTCTGACCAACTGGGCCAATCTCTGTTAAAATGAATCCACTGGGGACTCCTACCCTCCTGGGGCAGTGGCTGTAGGCTTGCAGTGCACCCTACAGCATCTCACCTGGCACAAGGGGGCTGTGCTTGGGCAACTGCATCCTCTGTGAGAGGCACTACACTGATTTGAGTGGGTATTGAATGACATCTGTCACACCCATAGTGCCCACATGCAAAGGAAGGAGAGAGGTTGGGAGTGTCAAATGAAGGAAGAATGGATTTTTAAAAAATATACAATGGAGGTGAGAGACAGGACCTGTACTTCTCAAGAAAAGGGGTTTTTCACAGATTTCTAGATAGGAAAAGGGTTTTTGCCATTATCATTCCAAATTAACAAAACAGAGGCAATCCAAAACATGCTCCCAATCTTTATTGATGCTTTATAAACAAAATGTGATTCCTTTATGGAATCATTTATTGTGAATTTTTCCCTTCAGATTTGTCAAGAATGTTATTACATCCAGTCCTGGACACAGTCAACTTGAGTGGTTTTGTAAAACAAATAAAAACCAAATTCAGTTCAGCATCATGTCAGTTTGATACACATAAGTATCAGTTCCAGGAGAGTTTGATAACAGTTAGGTGGCATGATGCTGAATCTGACTGATCCTTTCTTAAACCAGCTAATCGACCCTGTCCATTGTTTCTGTCTTTAAAATTGTGCTTGGTTGCTGTGAAAGGAGCATAAGCCTCACTTACTCTGTTTCTATAAGTAAACATTATATCTAATGTGGTAAGAAGAAAGCCTGATTCTCCTACCTGGTCCGTATGTTTCAGAGCAGCCTCACACATTGAAGGTCTATAAGGAAGGACACTGCTGTTAGCTCTTACATCCTGCATAAACAATCCAATTTGAGCAATTGATTTGAGCAAGCTGAGCAACAACATTCTCTTGAAGTAGTTTCCTTAATTCTTAGGTCTGATTCCCTTCATTCCTCTTCAAAATAAAAGTACAAAAAAAAAATCAAATATCAAAACCTGTGAAATAACACTACTTTTCAGGAAAATAAGAAAGAAAACAAAAGCAACATTTCCAGAATCACTTTCCTGACACCATACATACAATACTGCAACTGTTTGAGTATGTATTTTTTATATCAATCCTCCTATATGGATATGTTGAAAAACTGTGGATTACAGTTGCCTCTTCAGATCCAATAATTTAGTGATTACAGGTCATAGGCCTGCACTATGAAGATATGTCTGAAGCATGAATTTTCTTTTTCAGTGAAGTATTGTCTCTAGTTGGACAGTATTACGTGAACAGCAAAAAGTCAACCCAGTCACTCCAATTTGTTTGGGGTTTTTTCATAAAAATCAATGCACCAACAGGAAAGAAAAAGAAGAGAGAGATAAAGTTTCCAAATGGAAATATGACTGTTTACAATTCTAATTTGTTTATATAGGTTCTGGGGAGTAGCTTGAGGTCAGATAGAAATGGAGAAAACTTAGGGGTTTTCTCCATCCCCCTCAAACTGGCTTCTGAATCCTGCTCCACAACCGATGCTTAACTCACAGATGCAAATCCTTTGTTTTCTCAACCCAAATGCATTAATAACCATAATTATTATGAAGAACTAAGGCTGATTCTACACTGTTCTGATTCCTATTATGATATTTTCATTTTATGAAACAGAAAGGGTAGAAGTGAAGGAAGGCAAGAAAATGCTGCTTCTAGTGCACGCAGCATCTTAGAGTTAATTTGGTTGAAGAGTGTTTTATATTCTCAGACACAAAAGATGATCTAAGGGGCACACAGTGTACAGTCTGGGATGTCTGAAGAAAGGAACCCTAAAGGGCAGACAAAAAATGCAACAATGACCTAAGGAAGCACAAGGACTTGGCAAAGCAGCTGCCTCAGGCCAGCTCTCATTTGCGAGGGGCACTGCTTGGGCACTGCCTCATTAGCAAGGCAATAGGAAACAGACAGGAAAAACCAACACACACTCAATGCTTGCACTGAAGGAAACCCACATTTCATTTGCTGCTTACTGATGATATATCTTCTCCTCAGCTTCAATGAGTAACTTTGGCAGTCATGGAAGTGGGAAAGGGAAGGGACATGGCAATAACAAGAATTTAACAATAGAGCAGCAGATGCCACTCCCTTCCTTGCAGCTTATGACCAATTACAGGATTTCCATAGGCTCCATGAGGCAATTAAAGAGTTATGCTTCAGTGCCCAATTAATATTCACTTGACATCATCAGTTTACCAACATCTCAGAGAAACAGCCCTGTTGTCCCAAGTCTGAAGTAATTGCATTACAATGTGGCAGTTAAAAAACAATCAGAAAAAATACCAAAAAAAACAAACAAAACCCACCTCCAACAAAAACAAACAAACAAACAAACAACCCCCAGAAAACAAAACAGAACTGAAAATCAGAACTTTCTTGATTTAGAGAGATGTTTTTCCTCAGTATTTTTAAAAATGCTGAAACAATGGAAAGCATAAAGACTCTGTTTAGTAGTGGACATTAGGAATATTTATATAATGTATTTTGAAAACAAAATAAAAACATTTTAAGCAGCAGAAGAAAACTTCAACTGACTCACTGTAGCCTAATTACAGGTACATTTAAAAAAAATATATTAAAAAAAATGCTTCCAGGTATACTCTGGAGGGGACAAGATCTGGGAGGGGCAAATCCTACATAAATCACACTATAACTTGTTTAAGAATTCATTGATTTACACTTGATTAAGGTACTTTAATGAGACTAAATATTAGTCCATACTCAACAAGCTTCCCCATAAGTTACATGTAACATTTCTTCCTAATACTGGGAAATGAGACAAAAGCAGCAATTGCTATGGATTAATTAGACTGTAACTCTAAATTGTTTCCCATTTGAAGGCATCCCCTGGTGCACCTGGTCATGTCTATCGCTGTGCTCAGTCTGAAGGGGCTAAGCTTAAATAAGACTCCTGCTGTAGGCACCTCCTCCAGGCATCGAGGGATGGACAGAACCAATCCAGGATGCAGAGCTCAGAGAGAGAATTTTCAGGGCATTTTTGTGTGGGCAAGACAGAAGAGCATCTATTCCTATCCTGTCACACTGTGGCTGAATCTCCTAACAGACAATCCCTCAGTCCCACATTCACTAAAACCTGAAGTTTAGCACCCAGTATATGAAGTTTTTTTATTTATTCAAGCCATGATTAACCGCTCTGGGACTCCTGAAAGGGCTAGAGCTGCTTATTATTTACTGGTTAGTGAGCTACCAATGTTCTCAGGTTGCCTGGGTTACAGTTAGGCTATTGTTAATGCAAGGTACTGACAGATTGCTGTTATTGCCAAGAACAGTCCCTCCTTTGAAAAAACAGGCCTTCTCAGTGCTTACCTCCCCTTTAGCCCAGTAAGGTTGCATGAATGAATCACCCACATGTCAGCTCAAGAGGGAAAAAACACTGATAGGTCTAACTGTGCAAAACTCCAACAAATTCAGGTTCTTTCATTAGCATTTCTTTAGTATGGTTGACTTAAGGTACCTTTCAGCTGATGCTCACAGCTGAGTGCTGCAATCACAGGTGTAGATGCAGGGCTGGGTTGTGCCCCTTATCAATGCTCATTAAAACAGGGCATCAGAAAATGTAAAAAAGTCAGAGGGTCAAAGTGAGGGAACATAAGAGTGGTGCAACTGGGAGAACAAAACCTGCAAAACATGGCGTTCCATGGCAGAGGTGACTACAGCCCATTCCTTTGATTGGTTTACATTTCATCTGATGAATGTCTAATAAAAATGCATAATTCATCCAGGAAAAGTGGGATTCTGGGAATCAATGAACTTTGAGGGGGAGTTAGTGATTAAGCCACAGATATATGCCTTCCTTGCTCTTGAGCTATTTTTTTGACCCTGAAAAAATTTTCATTATCTCCCTGTCAGGGGTTTCATATGAGCTGTGGAAGTCAGCTCCTCACTATCCCTTTCTCTCCTCTCTCTTGCCCACTTCTATGTGGTTTAAAAGCCAGTTGCTGTAGGGCACTGTTCTGGGAAAGAAGGGACACAGGTGACAGTGTGGACATTTAAATAAAAACTGAGTACCAATTCTGTTGAAAAATTTATAAGGGAAGAATGAAGAAGTTATCTCTACCTAAAGGCTGAAGAGGAATCTTTATAAAAGCTCTCGGTAACATCATTTGCAGGGCTATTACTAAATCCATGTGAGAGGTAAGATTTCTGTTCAACATTTCTTGCACCCAATGTATTTGGATAGTCTGTGAGAAGTCTGAGGATGGTAGAGAAAATGAAGACTTCAGAGAAGAAAGTTTTCCATAATGTATTTCCAAAAGGAACAAAAAGACTATATTCTTGACTCTCTCCTTGTGAATTTGTTTATAAAGCACAGGAGTTATGGAGGAAAAGATAAAAAACAGCTTTACCTGGCAACCTTGCTTCCTTTCTAGTGAGGCATTGTGGTGGATTCTGTGTTGTACACAAAAGTGTTACACAGCAGCAGATATTTTTGTTATGTGTTTTAAAGAAGATGAAAAGTCAATTAGCTCCAGGAACCATAGAAAATAGGACAGAAAATGTAGATGCAGAGGACTGACCTAGTGAGGAAGCAAGCACTTAAGTCCTTGCATGTCATTTGCTATGCATACAAGACCTTCACCCTCTCTCCTCAGTGCTTACAGGTGTCCAGAGTAAGTCACCAAGTTGGCTTCTAGAGCAGGTGAAACACATAAACTTTTCCTTTCATAAGGATGGGAAGCTAAGGAGATTTTGGAGAGCATTTAAGACACATTTTTATTCCAGTTTTTGGAATTCTAAGAAAATGAGAAGTAGGGGAAGGTTGTGTGTAGTGGGAAAAGGGAAACCAGAAAATTTTTGAAGAAGTGTGTCTTGTCTGGAAATGGGAAAGGGAAGAAATTTCTTGTGAGTTTTAGTTTCTTTAAATTGGGTACTGCTAGGATGTGGCTGGGGTTTGGATTTGTGCTGAAAACAAGGATGATAACACAAGGGTGCTCTTAGTGCTGAGCAGTGCTTACAGAGAGCCAAGGCCTTTTTTATCTCAGCCTTCACCCCATCAGCAGTGAGGCTGGGGGTGCACAAGGAGTTGGGAGGGGACACAACCAGGACATCATGATGGAGCCTTGCTTTCCTGGGGATGGCTGAACACCTTTCTGCCCCTGGTAAGAGGAGTTTTGCTTTGCCTGTTAAAGTGCCTTGATCTCAACCCATAAGTTTTCTCACTCTAAATCTTCTGATTCCCTACCCCATTTTGCTGGCAGGGGACTGAACAAGTGGCTGTGTGGGGCTTGGTTGCTGGCTGGGGTTAAACCAAAACAATTGTCATTGGTTTCAAGGCAATTACATTGGTTAACATGAGGCTCACAATTTGCCTCACTCATATCTATATGAAGAGATTTATATTCAAATAAGCATTCAGATAATTTTTTGCTGTTTTTTTTTTCCATAGCATTGGGTTTCCAGATTGTTTCATTGTTTTCTTTTTCACAAAGAAAAAATTCTAAGCTAAGTTATTTCTCCTTGAACAATAGCTGAATAGCAAGAGGAGGAACAAACTGGCAGCATTTGTCTGTGCTTTAATCTTCCTTTATTATCTCTTGGGGCCTGTTTTCTGTGGTATCTTCCATTTTTCTTTTTGGGGAATGCTCTGAGTTTTCAAAAAAAACCCACTGATTATGACTACAGCACCAGAGTCTGGGGAGAAAAGTCATGCAAGTATGAGTCTTGATTTTAGGCTGAATTTCCTAAACTTTGTGAGATAGTTCTGGGTGATGCCAATGCAACAACTCATAAAAAGTTCTTCAATATCTCGTCGCCTCCAACTTTTAAGCAAAAAGTTAAAAAAAGTTGAATGTTAATGACCTTCTAAACTTTTATTCCCATCAGAAAGAATTGACATCATGCAACAGAGGTTTTATTGTTCTGAAACGTAGAGCCCTACATAATTCTTTCAATGAAATACAACTTTTAAAGGTTTTAATATTTAACACTTCAAAAAGACTGTTGACCTCAAGTTGTCTATTTAGGAAGTCCACACAACAAATCTTTGAGTTCCCTAGAGTTCCTTTTCAGCAGATTTTTCAGTGAAAAAAGTATTTATTAAATCTATTATCTGAGCCTGAGTCTATGCTTTTTCTGACAATCTGAGCATGGTTTTTAATGTGTAGCTGTGAATGTACTGATGCTCTCTGTTCTCTTGCTTTCCAAGAGAACATCAGTACTACACAAGTCACAATGCAGTGCCATAATTTAAATCTTCTTAAAAACTGTAAACTGCTTACCCACTTTGGTTTAAACCATTGACTGGCCATGTATAATTGATATAATGAAAGGATGAAGAGCATCCTGCATGGAGGAAACAAAATAAATTAAACCTCATGCTAAATCAGAAAAGAAGATCAGTAACTATTGGCATAGTTACATCAAATGTATAGTGTGAAATTCACAGCTGTAGAAAATGACTAACTGACAAATCACTTGTGTACTTAATCAAACTGAAAAACCACAGATAAAAGAATGCAAGCAAGTGCACAGTGAGGTGTCAATAGTTTATATTGCTGCAAAACCACACATGCACATTTTAAGTATATAAAAACATTTGTTTACAGTATAAAACATTTCTCCCTATGCATCTAAAAGCAACTAACATTCTTTACAGATCTTTCCACTGTGTACAAAGATATTTTTAGAAAGGTGAATGCCAGAATGAGAAAACACAGAGAAAGAACTACTGAAAATTGCTTGGAATACCTGGCTCTCGTTGAAAATGTCAAGCATCTCAGTTTTCAGCATATACTGGTAAGCCACCAGTTTAAGTCAGAATCCCTCTGTAAACAGCAGGGTCAAAGTGGTCTTTTCTGAGGGTGGTTCATGCTGTCCTACAGCTTGTGTCATAATTTGGTGGAGGGAAAGAAAAGCTAGACAGCAGATGTCTGGGGGAAAAGGCTTGCTAGTCTGGAGAAGTGCAGCAGCAAAAGGTAAGCAAGAGACAAAATATCAGAGGATGTGTGGCAGATTATGGATGTGAGAAGAATGTGGGTTGAGGGGAAGGATAAGATCAAAGGATGTGAATGGAGATGGCAGAGGGTGGTTTCTTGATGGAGGGAATAGGAAACCTTTTTCCATCAAAGAAAAGGCAGGATTAAAAGGCAAGATATTTTATAGAAAAATGAAGAATAAATTATTTTAAATATATATATGTATATATAAAATCTTCCTTTCTTGGAATGTTCTCAGCTCTGTTGAGAAAGGTCTTTGTCACAAAATGGTATGAATGTTAATTATAAAATCTGATAGAAAATTCCAACACATTTTCAAAGTTCCCTCCCTACTGCTTAAATGGAGGGATAAAATGTGAATGGGTTAGGGTAAGGGAATTTGGAATAAAACTGAGATGAAGACATACTTAAGTGATTCTGTTTTCACGTATTACCAGAATAAGTCTTTGGAAGTTTTTCCACAAAATTTAGAATTATAGCCACACTGGCTTCACTGGTGCATTAAAGGACTTTTACAAGTGTACTGTGTTGCCTTCAGTGATGTTTCCCATCTCATACACCTCTTCTTTCCACATTACTTTTCTCATTCTTTCCTGGTGCTGAATGGTGGTGAAAAACACTGGCTATAACCTCAGAAGGGCCATATGTTTAATCCCTGATGCATAAGTTTTTCTGGTTTAAATGCAGTAATAGACATATCATCTGTTTTTGGCACTTCCAGCTTGAAGGAAGTAGGCCAGGTACATAGGAGTGCTGAAGAATAAAAAAGGAGTCCATAGTAAGTTGCTAATTACCTGTCACTCTATTTGTTTCCAGCCTATAAAAAAAAAGTGGTGGTATTCCCAAATAATTCATAATGCCTTAGGCAAACAAGCTAGCCCTGCAGTACTTCAGATAATTGAAACTGATGAAGTGGAAGACTGAAGATGTTTATTTTGAAATAACAGTGTTAAAGTAAAATGCCAAAAAACAGAAAAAAACACTGGGAATCTTGAAAAGAGTGAAGAGAAGAAAAGCATGGTACAGAATAATAAGAGTAATAAACACCGTAGCAAGCAATTTAATTTTATTTTAAATTACTCTTATGAAACAAGTTAAACAACCAAGAATCCTATGATTGTTGTTTCCTGGCCTGGATGCATATTTAGCTGTCATAAATTTCTTTAAACAATTGTGCTTTGCATGGGAAGGCATTACTTGGCTAGGTCTAAGTCAGTCCCAAAACATTAAAACTCAGCAGAACAAATTCTGTCCTTAGGTACATGCCTGAACATCTTTTCAGCAAAGATTTTATTTTTTTTTTATTGTAATAAAAAGCTTCAGCATCATAACTTTGTTCTTATTTCTTTCCCAGTGAGTCTAAGAAAAATGTATCTTCTTTTTCATATGCTGTAGTGATGCTGATGGGAGCTATATAATACACATTGCAAGACTGAATATGGTTCCTTGTCAAAGTGTGTTATCAATGAGAGATAAGTTTTTTAAAGAGATGTTCTTTCCCCAGAATGTGAACTCTGTGTCAAGAATATTTTCATGCAAGGTCCTCTGTACAGGACTTTGTATACTTCAGCCTCTTGAGGGAATAAAGGCAAAAGCAAACCACAGACATTCCTTTGCAACACTTTGGTTTATTATTTTTATTTCTTTTCATTGTGATGACAATGGCTGGGGCAAGGTCAGTCTAGGTCAGGAAAATGGAAAGAGACAGTACCATGAAGGGGCTGGGATGACAACCTGCAGCTGTGGCAGGGGTAGGCTGACAGGTACCAGTAACTGTAAGCGACCACTGTCACTGAGAGCTCAAACACCTTGCAAATGCTTCAGGGGCTGTATAGAGTCATGTAGTCCATGTTTCATTTACTTTCCTTCCCATTATCTCCTTCAGTCAAAGCAGTGACCTAGGTGCACAGAGTTTTGATAATATTTCTTAAAAAACTGTAGGTCACTGACTAATTTGCTACAGGAAATCACAACAAAAATATCATTGCCCCAGCACTAGAATTCCACGTCATTTTTGTGTAATGTTGCTTTTTGCTACACTGCATCATATAAAGCTGGACTTCCACTAATACTGTAGCCTGAAAGAGGACAAACAGTACTCTACATATCACTTTTGGATAGCTCATAGCAAAGAACAAAAAGGGAGGACATGACAGGACCCCTTTGTTGTGAGGGGGCTCTACAATGAGGCAAAAGGAGGGAGGGAAATTACCTCTCTTCCCATTGTCCCTACATTTATCAGATGACAAGAAGAAGTTACAGGGCTGCACTTCTACCCCATGGCTTACCTTTGCATGAGTCACTGTTAGAATCAAATATGGAGTATTTAATGGTTTTCCTTAAAAATATCCATATATCTAAAATTAAACTGGAGCCAGAGGGCCAGAGAAGGGAAAGGATAAGAGTCTTCTACAACATACTCTGAAGGGTTGTAGGAGGAACTCCCCTAATCATCTAGCTTTCTACTTCCCTGTCTGATTTCTTTGACAAGAACAGAAGCCCAAACTTCTTTGTGTTGTGTACTACCATCTTGTTTTAAGGGGAATGACATTCAGTAAAACTAGGACAATTCTATCCCAAGATATTTAAGTGGGTTTATATGTGACTTTAAGGTTAGGCTTAAACAAACACAAAAAGGGAGCATTGGCCAAACTCGCAGGCTCCATTCAACACTACCAGTATTTCAGCATCTGAATGGGAGTTTCCTGCATGATTTAATGAAAACTCCAATCTTGAGATTTAACAAAGGAAAAATTCTTCCATAATCTGCTCACATGGGAAATGGTGAGAGGTAGTTTGCTGGATCAGCATTGAAAGTGACAAATTTTATAGCACAGAACAGAATCCTTTCCTTGTGTGTGTGTGTGTGTGTGTGTGTGTGTGTGTGAGTGATGTGTGGTTAGTAAATAATACATAAAGAAGAACCAGAGTTATGGTTAAAATTGCACCCTGTTATAAAAATAGAGCTGTCAGGCTGGAGTGCTGAGGCTGGCAGGGGGAGGGCATTAGCAGAAGAGAAGTAGATGATTTTTGAACAGCTGGAAGATGTTTTGTGAGGAAAAGGTGAAAATTTAACAGTTGTGTGGAAGAGCAACAATGGTGTGAAATTAATTTGTTAGATTCACTACAGTTACAAGCCCTGGATTAGTCATTACATTCAGCTATGACAAATGAAGATAATGCTACAGTTGAGACCTTGGTGTTTTCTTGTAGCTGAAGCTGAGTATTGCCATGAATTATTGGCCCCAAAAGTGCATTTTTAGTATACAATTTCCTGAGCTGTAGTCAAAGCCTCAGCAATAAATAAATAACTATTCCATCAGAATAATGACAAATTACATTGCTAATACACTCTAAGACCATTCACCTCTATGACTGTTTTTAGTCCTACTAAAATTGATATTGACTAGAAAAAAGAACAAGAGAAATTCTTTCTTTGGTCTAGAATAGTGTTTTTGTAGTGAGAAAGGCTGATAGGTACCCAGTGGGCTGCTGGCAGAGGATGAAGAAGGTTGTACCATGTATAGCTATGTGAATGAGCCAATATTTTTGCTCTGAAGATACTGCCTTTTGGTGAGGATTGAGAAAGCTGCAAGTACCTGCTACTCCTGCATTACATCTTGTTGCACTAAAGCAACTAAAGCAATTCGTACTCAAGGGCTCCAAACCCTTGATATCCATGGTTAGTTCACAATTGTTTTGGGGGACTGTTGCAGAGTCAGGCAGTACTTCAACTGCTGGAGCAGAGCTTCAAGCTCCCTTCTTCCTCAAAGTAAAAGTTAGACAGTGCTTTTTTTCAGGAAGGAAGATCTGTGTAACTGATAGTTCTCATCCACCCTCTTGGCTGCGTGAAGTTCCTTTGGGTGATATCCTTCACCAAAGCTCAGAAATCATGAGATAAATCTAAAGTTCTTGGATATTTCATTCATGCTTCTTAAACAAATGAAAAATAAACTACTAATTTGAAACTCATTTTGGAAGATAAAGTATTCTGAAGTGTCCCGGAGGCAGATAGCATCATTATTCACCTACTGGTGAGAATTTATGGACTTTTTAAGGGGCTGCAGACTTCCTTTTCCCCTATTTCCCAATTTTCCAGCATTTTCCCAAACTAAAGATAATGAGACTAGTATCTCACTTCATGAAAAATATTCAGTCCCATGTATAAAATTTCCATGAACATGATCACAGTTTCTCTTTAAAGCTGAAACATCCCAAGTGGATTTAATTGAGACCAGAAAGAAAGATGTCTTGCTTCTTTTATGTCAAGTTTTTCCAAGTTTTCCACAAAAGTGCTGGTCTGTTCTTACTTATAAATAAAATTGTAGTAAATTTATGGGTAAACTGAACAAGAGAATGTAGAATATAGCAACTTTTTCTTGGAGGTTACAAGTCAGATGAGCACAAGGATTGGTCCAAACACAAAAATTATTTAAATGTGTTGTGTGACCTTTGGTGAATTACAGCTTCCATTCTTTACCTGGGGCAGTGTGTGGCACAATTTTTCCAAAGAATTTTTGCGTGATCAGTGAACCAGAGCTTGAAGATAGGGCTCCAAATTAATCTCTGTTCCAATGTTTACAAAACAGACAATTTCTAATGTGCTAAAAAAATCACCTATAGTGTATTACACTGAAATGAGAATCTCCTCCTGAGACTATCACTTTTCACTTTTGATTATTCATGCTACAAAACAAACTTTAAGAGAAATGAATGAGCAAAAAGTTGAGGTCGCTTTACATCAGTTGTAAATACCTGTCTCCTGAGAGA
This sequence comes from Taeniopygia guttata, assembly GCF_048771995.1. NCBI lineage: Eukaryota > Metazoa > Chordata > Aves > Passeriformes > Estrildidae > Taeniopygia > Taeniopygia guttata. The sequence continues at coordinate 21,023,516 of NC_133025.1, read as the reverse complement.
AATCCACTGAGAAGGAGCTCCATGATTTGAAAACACAATCAGCTTTTCTTTCAAAAGACCTCATTCTTACCTAATTCATAAAAAAAGCATTGTTTTTCTTATATGCAGAGGCACAGTAACAGAACCTAACATTTTTATAACTCATTTTTTTAATTAGTTCTTTATTTAGAAGGAACATGCTGTAAGATTTTACTGTTCTATGGGCTGGTTTGCAGTTTTTTTGTTTTTAAGACTATTTTTCTAATATTTCCCGAATTATAAACTGAATGTTGTTATTTGGCACTAAACAGAACATGGGCTGAGCTCATTATGCCTTCAAAATAAGAAGGTGGCTTTACTCACTTTCAGTTCAGATTCAGTGAGTAATATTAACATGACACTGAATGGAGTGAAATGGTGTTGTATATAAAACCGTATTTCATTCAAACAGAGAAAATCTTTGACGTTCTATAAAACACCAAGTTGAAAAGGAGCTTGGGAACACTGGTGTCTGACAGCTTATGCATCCAATTACTGATATGTCACCAGAAATACGTGGGAATAAAATAATGAGATGGCAGTTTCTGTAACAAAGGGTAACATTGTCTTCTTACATCTGGATCATCATTTTCATGCTACATATTAATATAGATTTTCTGATTAACTCCTTACAGTCACACAGATCACCAGATGAAAACAGAGTGCAGTAACACAAGTACAATGGAATTAATATGCACTTATGACGACTCTTACAACTACACAGGATCTTATTACAGTATTAATACCATCTTCACAGAAATATATTTTACTTTAAAGAATGTAGTCAGCCTATTCTGATTTAAAACTGCTGAAATAACCTGATACAAACAATTACATAGAGAGTTTTCTCTTTTTTGATGCTTTAGAAACCGAATTTCTTCCAGTCACATCAACCACTTGTGCTGAATTTTCTCTCAAAAATTGCTTAATAGTCATTGCTCTTGCTAACTTTAAGATACGACAGATTAAATATTTAACAGCAGCATGACATAAGCAATCAAATTCAAATACAGTGGTTTTGGATGAAAACGAGGGTGAAGCTGCCCAGCTGTGGTCAGATTTTCAAATCCCAAGGCCCATTCACTGCAAATAAAGATGTCTTCATGAGCCAATCCCTTTTTTGTGCTTGCAGGACACCACAGCATTTAAGAATATTTAGATACATAACCAGTTACAGCGCCTGACATTAAAGAGAGGGTAGAAGTGTCCTAAAGCATATTTCCTCCATTCATGGCTTTACATTTAATACATTCAAACCCCAGGCCTTCAACTCTTTTGTAGCATTCATTCAGAAATGCCAGGAAAGCAGCCAAAAGGATGTGAGGGTGTGCTTAAAGGCCACAGCACCACACTGAAGACCTCTGGGCTAAAAGACCACAAACACAGCACTATAATGGCAGGCCAGAAGGAAACAGCTATAGGGATGAAAATCATCCTTTTAAGTGGAAACTTGATGGTCTAGCGAAAGAAAAAGGTTGTATTTTTGCAAGCTCATACATCCTTCAAAGGACAGTACACTGTGTGTGATGGGAGTGCCAGTGCTCCCTGTCCCTGCCCAGGTCAGGGCACTGGGCACACCATGGCACCACACATTCCTGGCCAGACTGGCAGCAGTTCTGCGTGCTGGGGGAGGCTGTGCCCGCGTGTGCCTTTGGACCATAATTCTGGCACTAGGATATTCTCCTCCCTATGGAGAAACAGCCCCCTCTGAGCTGACTGTGCTGCCAGCAGCTCCCCCTGCTCGTTGGGCCTCTCTTGCAAGACCTTACCTTCCCTGGCTCCTGAGGAGCACGCTTGGAGTCACTTTTGCAGAGAGTACTGTGCGAGGCTTCTCAGATAAAGTTGTGCTTTAATACTTCTGAAGCTGTGCTTTAATATTTCTAAAGCAGTAGTATGACATTAATCCATGCAGAGTATCTTGGCAAAACTCTGCTCCTCAGTCAGAGTGCCACATCACAGGGCACTGGCACTGCCAGTGTTGGCAACTGGGCATCAGCCTTTACTGTCCCATGTGATGCCCTGCTCCTCCTCAGCCTAACCGTCACCCTGCTTTTCTGCCTTCACTGCAGGTCAGAGCATCCTACAAACACCAGTTTTTATGCTTTGGAACCAAGCACACTATTGATATGACTTTGAATTAACAGAAGTATGCACATAAGGAAATTATGGGGTGGAATTCAGACTGCGAAGCGTTGTACCAACTATAAAATCAGAGTTCTTCATGTGTAACAGCAAATCTGGAGCATTAAGATTTGACATTAAGAAATCTTGATGCAGAATGCACCTGTGTTTGCTCATATTGCCTTAGAAGAACTGCAGATGTAAGAAGGTAACTATTTATTCTCAAAGTATGTCTGTGTACTAGGTTTCTATGACATCCATACTACTATAATCAAACATATTGCATATATAAAGTATGTAAAATCCTGTGGGGGTTTTTAGAGGATTTATTTCACATTGTCCTTTTGGTAAATCTTACAATATTTGAACTAGTAATTACAGAATGCCAGAATTAATTTTTCTCCAATAATTATTTGTCTGACAATCCCAAGCAGTTAGCTCATTCATTAAAATTCAATAATGATTTCTCCAATGGCTTTCAGCAGCAATAATGACATACATTGTTATGCCCACTAATTTCCATGAAGAATAATAGAACATTATTTTATTAGCATCTAGAATTACTCCACCACCTTTTGTTGCATTCTTTTCAAAAGATGATGAAAGGGAAAGTTGAACAGTCTGGATTGTGTCCTTCTTTTCAGGCCTTACAATGTTTTGCTACATCAATAAACTATTAAGTAGACACTCTAGAATATGCTTGAACTGTTTTAATCTTAGCATCACAATTGGGATAAGGGTCCAAGTCCTAAGAACATGAACATTTTCTTAGCTGTTAAATTCCTTGGGGGTTTTAAAATTATAAATAAAACTTAAAAGTATTTCAATCTTCTTTTTAAAATTACATGGGTTGGCTGAAATGTTCAAAAGTGGGGGTTTTTTTTGGTTTTTTTTTTTTTGCCTTTTAAAGATGATTTGGTTATTCAGATTTTACTACTTCTTTCAGGACTTTCTATGAACAAGCATAATTTCAGCAACTACACTCTATTTTTAGAACTCCTCAAGGACAGCTGAGGCATTATCAGGAGTGTTACAAAATTAAATTTTCTGTGCTAGATGTGGAGGGGTTGGGTCACTGGGTTACTCCTGCCAGGGAAAATGGTGCAGTAGAGGAATGGAGCAGAATGGGATCAGAGAGAGAAAGGACCAGTCCTGGTGAGCCAGAGTTGCAAGCTCAATGCAGTGCAACATATAGCTGTGAGGTAGAGGGCAGCCGCACAGGTAACAGGTCAATCCTTCCCACCCATATTCCTTTCACCTGTGCCAGCAGCTGCAGCGTTCCCATGGCACAATCACTGTGGGACATGGGCACTTTTTTGTGTGCTCCTGCCCAAAGCAAGCCCTGCTTGCACCTAGGCCAGACTGGATACTTCTGTCTGTTTGGGTTGGTTTTTGTTTGTTTGGGGTTTGGTTTGGGGTTTATTTTTCTGTCCTTACATAGTATGCAAGCATTAGCATTCAAATTTGTGGCTTCTGCTCCTGCTTACAGTGGTGGAAATCTTTGCCAATGGGCAGTGCACAAGCTGTAAAAGCACAAACTCTACCCCTCACGTGGCTCAGTGTGCAAACCCAGGATACCAACCTATTGCTTCAATTATATCAGTGTAAGCAAGAGCAGAAGTGGTTTACTGGCCTGTTTGCTGTCATTACCTATGCAGGATTTGGCACACAATACATTTAGTTATTTAGCTAATAGATTAATTTGCTAATGGAACTGCAAATCAAGAAGATTAGGAATGCTCAGAGTCCTCTTTCTTTTCTGCCTTGTCAGAACACATGAAGTTATCCTTTTAAGTGTATTCTGCTTCTGTTAGGCATTTAGGTCAAAGCAATTGTTTGCCTTATATACCTGTAATTAATATGAAATATGTTGAATTACTAGTCACATTTCCCACAGTCAGGAACTGAGGGCCAAACTCGTTGCCTTTGCCTGCAAAGGATGGCACCCCAGGGTAGATGTTACTTACTGCAATTCAATCCTATTTAAGCTGAATAAGAATGACATCAATGTGTATTCCTTGGGGGATGCATCAGTAGTTTGGATTCCCAATTCAAAAGTGAGAGCATCCAAATTATCATTCTACAAAAGCTGTGTCTGAACTATTTTCAACAGATTGCTCATCAGAATCAGGGCAGGTTAAAAGATGTTTCATGAATCTCTGAGATGTAGTTTCCTCATTTGGCAGTAAGGAACCTTTTAACTCCAAAACATCATATTAGATCTGGAAACCCAAGAATAAACTAAACATTTTAGTCTAGTTTTGTACTTTCTGAGAATAGAAACAGAACTTTGAACATTGTGATTTTTGTTTGAAATAATCGAGGGTCCTATTTACATCATGGGGATGTCCATTTCCACAATGTTCAGTCAAGATCTAGGGTTTTAACTAGAGCAATTCTTCCTGCAGCTGTAAGATTTTAGGTAGACATATATTTGGATCAAAAATCAGTTGTGAACTTTTCTTCTGCACAGAAGAAAATTACACAGTTATCCATATAAAAAAAATGCAGTTCTACTTCTGTTACTAAAGTCAGAATATTCACTCTTTTAATTTCTTATTAATTGAATACTCCATGTGAAAAAAAAGATGTTTCAAAGTCTTTGAACTGCCATTCATTCAGCTCTATTTGTGGTAATTCTAAGAAAGAATAAATTGATAAGTGGCTCATTTTAATGTATTTAAACAAACAAACAAGAAAACCCCACTTTACTTACTTCCAGAGACAAAAAGTAACCAACATTTAATTTATTATCCATTGGGTATATAAATATACAGGGAGATACAAAGGTCTCAGAAGCTCTTTGTTAAAGATTAGCTCACTGTTGTGTCACGGGTTGGTGTAGTCTTGGCTATACTTGCTGGAATTCAGGACATATAATGCTTAGTATCTAAAACAGTCTTTCTAGAAGTGACTCTTCTTTCTGCATACGCCAGCAGTGTCAGAACACCACATCACTTTTATGTGGTGCTCCTGGAGTGCTCCTGCTGTACAATCAGTGTGCAGACTGCCATTACCAACGCCACCAAATTTCCAGGTACTCATCTACTTTTAACAGGACAGCACCAGAAGGATCACTTTTGAAAAAGGTAGAATCACTTTTGATACCCTGAGCCATTGGATATATATATGAAGTGCTGAAGGAGGCATGAATTAAATTCAGAATACTCTGAGTTGCACTTTCCTCTGCTGGTACATTCCTATCTAGTGGCTTTATAGGATGATTTCATTGGGACAAAATCTCAAGCACATTTGCTGAGTGAGAGTAAATAACATGGCTAGTCAGTTTACTTTTTTCTCGCTAAAATAATTCCCAAATTTGCTGGAGAGTTGGAGAGGGATTATGGTGTGGTGTTTTTTACAACTGAAGTTAAAACCTAGGGTCTGGTTTTGTTCTGTGAAAGATAAAACAACAACCACAAATAGGCCCCAAGCCAAACAAACAAACAAAAATGTCAAAGCCAATACCAAAGTCAAGAAAAAACCCCAAAACCAAATAGTTCCTCCACCAGACCCCAAAAACCCAAACTGTGAGTAAGCAGACACATCCCATGGTTAAGTTTTTTTTTTTAATGAAATGTCTTGAAAAACTATTTTGAGAATCAGTTTACCTCTAAATCTACCATGGAGGTCAAACAGCATAAGTGAGTGTAGGTAGCTGCAGGTGTGATGAAATGGGTTACATTTCTTCACTCATGAGTGTGTCTCTGTGTTGGGTAGTCAGAAAAATGAAGGTGCTGGAATTTACACAATGTGGAAGATAACAACAGTATGATAATTCAAACAAAATTCCTATAGTATTGTCTGTCCTGAGCTCTGATTTCAGCTAATAGATGGCTAAATGTATTTTTTTATTTAATAAAAGGTATATTCTACCTTTCAACACACATTGTCCTTTAATATAATATAAGCCTTTTTATCATTCTCCTTAATAGACTCCTAGAAATTAAACTGCCATCTGGCCTGTTCAGACATTAAGATATAGGAGAGGAATTTTACCAATAGGAAAGTTACACAAGGCACTCTCCTCAGGCATTCTGAAATTTATTGACCTACATCCCTAGTGAACCAGGTCACCTTGAGTTTCAGGGACTTTGAAAATTCTAAAGAATCAATATTTGTAAAGACATGAATCTGCTCTCAAGCAATGACCTGGATGCAAGCACATCTATAATACCCAGGGATGCTTCACTGATCTTTCAAGACATAACAGCAATCACATTCTTTGGCCACAGTTCTTTAATGTTAAAGATTTAATTGAAAAGGAAATTATTTGAAATTTATTTGGCCTTTAAATTGAAACTGAAGGAAAATGCCACATAAGAAAATATTGCTTATACGTGAGGTAAGGAAAAACAGGATATGAAAGTGGTGAAACCGATAACAGATATAGACAGATCAATTTAGTGCACCAGAAGCAGTAGGTGAAAAAAACTGCATTAAATACTCAGTTTTGCATTGAACATGGTTGAAAGCATTTACAGCTTTCCATAATGCTATGTTCTTGATAATGTGGCTTTCTGCTACTCTGAATTTTTTAAGTGCTTTTTGCAGCTTTTATTGAATGAGAAAGGCAGTAAGACACATTTTGTGACAGTACTAATTAAAGCTTCTCCCTGAAGAGTTTTGCTGGGAAAGATGTTGATCAACAGGCTGATGTAATATACAAAAGGCACACGTCACTTGTCTGCAGCCACCCTCATTGATGCAAAATGACAGAGAGGAGGGTCTTCCATTATGACATTAGTCACCAAGAGTGTTCTGAAATGCTCTTAAAGTACTGACAGGAGAGCTCATTGGTATATCAGCTTCCAGGTTTGTTAAAAGAGCCGTGAATTAGTGTCTCAGGGCTCTTCAGTAATGTTATCTATCCCAGGCTTCGAATGCCAGCCAAAGACAGGCACTCTCACATTATTATGAGACAAACACTCAGAGTTCTGCTCTGTTTTCTCACCTGATGCAGAGAAGTTCATCCAATAGTAAAATAAAAAGTATCTCATCTCCATTGTGCTTTGTCTTCACTGTGTTAAAAGAAGTTCAGATCTCAATCCCAAATACAACTACTGCTGAGATCTGTGAACTTTGAACTTTTGATTCAAAAACATGTCCTGACACACACTTTTGATATTTCCTGCACTCTAAGTTAGTCGCAGGGTGAAAAGCAAGAACTGACAAGGCTAAGCATAAAATTGTCACTTTGGTTTTTGTAGGAGGCTGGGAGGGGTATACATGTCCCAACATCAGATACATAAATCCAGTAACATCCTTATGTTTTCAAGTGCAAAAGAAGAGTGAAGGAATTTCATTTCCAGGTAAGTTTAAGATATATGAATAAAAGGAGAAAGAATGAAAACTGTTAAACATGTCTGAGCTGTATAAACACTGGACAAGTAGGAGAGCACTCTAGACCATATGGATTTACAGGCAGCTTGCAACCAGACTGAAATCTGTTGACTGTAAATCCCATCTGCCTTCATGGCAGGTAGGATTGGTGCATTTTCAGGCAAATTGCTAAGAGTGCTTCTGCACAGCCCTCTACAGCCATCTACTCTGCACAGTGCTGCTGCAGCAGTCTCTCCAGCTGTTCCAAATCTATCTCTGTATGGGAAAGAAAATTGCTTTTCTGTGTGCTCTAAAGCTCCTGATTTATCTACAGTTTTCTTCCAGGGACACTCCAGCTGGGTCAGCTTCAAGCCAGCCCTGCAGTTTTTGCAGATAGATAATGCAGATGGGAAACAAATATGACTTTGAACCCATCCTAGAGATGATTTCTTAATTGCATGAATATAGCCATAGTCTAGCTGAAACTGCAGATGAAATGGAAGCTGTGATGGTTGAAAATCACTACACTGAGCAAAAGTCTATAAAATCCGTATTACAAAGCTAATTTGTAGTTAGGTGGCCTCATGTTTGTTGTGCTGCACATTAAGGTGTGCCTAGAGGAAGGTTTCTCTAAATGCTTCCAGCATTGGACTCTAAGCTGCTTGAATTCTACTAACATTGAGCAGGTCACATTTCCAAGGACATGGGTAGTAATTAAAACCAGGATTTATTTTTTCAAAGTCTAAGCTAAATTTCCATCTAATTTTGTAACCTTGGTCTCCTTTGAAAAAGAATGGTGTCTAGTGTACAGACATCTAAAATGGGCCAGATGACTCCCTCTCCAGAGCTGCTTATCTCTCCTTGTCTAACTTAGTTAACAGGTGCACAGGAAGCACAGATTAGATGCAGATACTTAATTTTTAAAGTCTAAACTTGAGGAAAAATCATCAGTATATACTGCTGGTCTATAAATTTTCATTTCACCACTGATAAATTGTAGTTTAGTATCACAATTTCTTTCTATCTTAGTTTCATCTTCGTGTCCTTATTCTCCAGCTTGCTCTTCTCAAGCAGTTAATTCTCAATTCCCAAAAAATTTAGAATGTCTACTATTTGTTACTAGGTGCACCTACAATTCTTAAAAATATTTCTGAACCTTATCAAGGTTTCTAATTGCCATCATGCCATAAAAGTCACAATATTTAGAGTAATGATTTTGTTGCTCTTCTATTAATAAGCAACATAAATGCAGTAAAGACCAGCTGATTCTTTGCTAGTGTTTCTGTGCTATGTTACAAACCTACTAAAAAAATTAATTGGAAGCCTTTTTTCATTCATAAATTCTTAAACACAAGAAGACTCTTGTCTTTTTTCATAGTGAGGAAGAATTAAACATCTTGTGGTACAAAGCAAGAAGTTAGCAAAAAACAGTAATTAAGCTGCAAGAACAACAACAACAACAAAAAGAAGTATATTAGTTATCAGTTATAGAATATAGGATCCAAATTCTAGGGCAGGGGTTTATACCTTGAAATTTTTTTAATTTGACTCATAATCATTACTGTAAGTGTGTGCCTTGGGATATAACCTTCAGCACTGGAAAAAGTACTCAGAGGTCTCTGCTGCATTTCATTTTAAAGGGTGTAACCTCTGGGTCATTAAAACATGCATGTTTTAATGGTAGTTTCTCTGTGTGCCTGGCATCCAATGTGTGCCCCTTGTGAATCCCACTAAAACTTGCAAGGGTGCTTCTGGAGCAAACATTTTGTACAAAAACTCACAGAGAGTTTCTTTTATCAGCACTTGTGCACAGATAGCATATCACTTGTGACAAAGATTCCCAAGCACCATCATCACAGATCCTACAATCTTTGGAGCAAGGTCCACTTTTGTGACACCAGTCAGTGTACTCTTCAGTCTCCAGTAGGAATGGGTGATCACAAAATGAAAGGTGTACACAGCTATCCATGATGGATTAGTACCTTAAGACAAATTCTATTAATCATCCATTCATCTTTGTAAGACAAAGATCAAAGATATTGCTTGTACCAGACTATGATCTAGGGGTTCAGGTCACAATCTATGCCATTCCCAGTGTGCCTTCTAGGGCCTGTTGTATAGACAGTTACAATGGTCATCCTGTGATAGACAGGGGTTTCAGGCTAACACAGGAATGAATGTGACTTATTCTGCCTGGACACCTGCACAAAACCCAAGGACTTCTGTTTCCTCTGTACACATTATTACTCTTCCTAGTCATACAACTTCTCTCAGAATTTGTCTTAAAACAGAAAAACCAAAGACACAAAGTGTTTTCAGACTACCATGAAAACCAGAAGATAGTCAGGAAAACAAAGAATAATCCTCAACATTCACAGTACCAGGCTTCATTAAGGTTGTTCTCCTACATGGCTCTGCTTCCTGCCTATGATTCTGACTCTGCAGAGATTACTGAAAGCATTTAGTTGAATTTTGAATGTAGGAAACATAGTTTCCTACATCCATAGATGTAGGAAACATCATTTTCTTTTTCTGTTTACTTGGTAAAGTCGGAAATATGGTCATAAAGATACCTATTTCACCTCCTAAGGATTATGTGATGTAGAAACTGAAAAAAATGGAGATTATTATTTCCAACTTCAATGACTCCTTGCAAAGGTAACCAAAAAAGGCTATTGAAAACAAAGTAACTTGTTGCCTTTAACTGAAAAATAATGACTATCAGTGCATGAGCCAAAGCCCAAGCCAAATGGAATCGTCTGTTTCTAACTCGTTCTCTGCGTAAGAGAGGGAGGAGGTTTGTGCTCTCACAGTGCTGTGGGGTCCTGGTGATCCCTGTCATTCTAATGGACCATTCTTTTACTAATGAGCGCACATTAAAAAGCCAGCTGTAAGGTATTATGAGGTCAATAATAGTCTCTAAATGGCTAGACATTTACTTAGATTATAATACCACCCTGTTCTATAATAGCTAACATTAAAAAATACAAGAAGTATTTTGAAAGCAACACGAGTTCAATTGACTTCAAGACAGAAACTAATCCCTAACTGATGACAATTCTCTTTGTATATTATTCTCCTAAAATTCCTCTCTGCTGGAGAATTTATTGTATCTTTACATTTGGTCCCAGATCTACCACAGAAAACATATTGGCATATAGAGGCAGAGAAGCCCTCTTCCAATATATGATTTATTGATTTCTAATGGGGTGTAGGAAAATGCAACTTTTCAATAGCCTTCAATCAAAAGACATTCAATAAAAGCTATGTAGACTGTGAAAGAATAAGCAAAATGTTATCATCTATATTCATGAAAATACATTAACGCACTCACCTGGGGTATTCAATTATTTCCCTACTTATGGATAATATGTGGGCTAAATGTGTGCAGTAAGTGTCAAGATCAATTTAAAAAGTGAGTAAATTGCCTTTTTATGTCTTGGTATTAAACAGTGTCCTGCATGCATGGCTGAATCTTCAAAATTGTTTAGTTTTCACAAAAACCCCAGTTATTCTATTACAGTACATGAATAAGAAAATGGAATGCACAGGGTACTATTGAGCAGCTAATGACATAGAAGTTTTATTTGAATCATTCAGTGTAATTCACAAATGTTTGGAGACCTCAGAAGGGATTGGTATAGTCACAGTCAGTTTGACAGAGACGGAGGGAAAAAGGGTTTGTCTCTATTGTGTGTGGTTTTATAGAGAGAGCAGAGACAGAAGTAGATATTTCTGTAATGTTCACGAATTCAGATTAGCAATTCCTATTTATATTGTTTTCCATTATACATCCAGGAACTACTGGTCAAATATTGCATTCATACTTTCTCATTAAATACCTTTCTGTTACAATATGCTGCATAAAAAACTCTGAAAGGTGAAGAAAACCATGAAATACCTGGACCATGCAACTTAAAGAAAGTAGACTTTGGTAGAATACCTACACTGCTGGAAAGTTTTAATTTTTCAGATATATTACAGGTGACTTAAACACATTTACAAATGACTTTACTATACTGTTGATGCCTTAAATAACCTATAAATAAACACACTTTTGAGTCAATATTAGTGTAGCAGGTAGGATAAAGGCTGGTCTTTATTGGAGGCCTCCAAGGGGCAGATACGGAAAAATGCCCAACCCACATAGGGTGAATACAGTTTTACAAGTTTAGCAAATTAGCATAATTTACAAGAATCCCCAATTAGAAGCGCAAGTGATGAGGTAATTCCCTCCTTTTGGTTTCACCTCTCCTGTAGTCCCCCTTTAGATAGGAACTAACCTTTGTTTATGAAAGTGTGTCTCAAAGAGGTTTCAACCTTGGGTCCCAGGGAGAACCAAGATAGGATAGGGGTCTTTGAGCCCCCAGAGTTTGGAGGCTCTGGAATGTGTTCTGCCTTTCTGCCTACGAGGGTCGGAAAAAGGTAGTGAAAAGTACTGGAGCTCGCTAGGAACTATATAACTATACAACAATAGCCTACAGAGCTATGAATAGATATGAAGGAAATAAAAAAGCAAAAATAATTCTGGCCTCACTGCAATACATCTGCATAGCAGTGCACAGAAAACTATGCCAATTACAGGCTACGTTTTGTTTTAATAAATGAAAAAATCATTTTGGCAGATGCATTACTGATCCAAATAGTAATACATCACATGCCTCTGGTTGAATATCCATGGAGGACTGCATAGAACAACAGCAATGAAATGAGCTAACCTTCTATGTAAATAGAGATGATTGGAGAATTTTCTGTCAAAATTGTGTTAATCTGGATATGTCCTTTTAATATTATATAGAAAAAAAGAATTTTGATTTCCTTGGATTCCTTACCTCCCTGTTTTACAAATAAACAAGTAAACTGTGTCAGTATGTTTCTTGGTTTGGTTGTAGGTGTTTTGTTTTGTTTTGCTTCATCTTATTTTTCTAAACAATGAACATTTTGATTTCAGATTGTCATAAAGAAACTCTGAAAAAATTTCAATGAAATTATTTTACAGAAATTCCTATGAGAACATTGTATTATTCTGTCAGCTGCTCATCTTAGTATAACCTGTAGAAAGCTTTAACATATTCTCTCCAGTTTTCTCTTTCTTTTTGTATGAGAAGGATTTTGTCTTTCAGTAGAGAGCTAGCCAGCAGAGGCAGATGACCTCTGCAAGGCAGGTTATAATGCTAGTACAGTAGTAGTTAAATATTATGGTTTGATTGCTTATTTATTTGCTTAGTTTTTTGAGGTAAATTATTGATTTTGCAAACTGTGGAGTTTTTAAAAAATCAAATCCATGCTTTCCAATTCATACATAACAGGAAAGATTTACCACATCCCCCTTGATTTAATTTTCAAATTTCTGAGTGAGACTGCATTTAATGCTTCACAAAGTAGTTTAGAAATGCTAATATTTTCAATGGAAGCTGAGAAAGGTTTGGTAATTATATTATGCAAGTTACCATAAGATAGCTCTGCAACATTTTCTTTGATTGTAGCACACAGAGAGAAGTAATGCATGCTAAAACTCAGAATAAGGTTTTGTATAGCAGATTTCTTTCTTTAATAATATAATTTTGGGGCAATTTGTGAATGCTTAAATGTAAACTCTTAGAACAACAAGTCACGTTCACAGGACCTGACTTTCCTCTCATAACAGTTTTGCGCTAATCCACCCTATTTTTTTTTCAGACATAACCATGTAGAAAAATTCAATTCATATTTCAAATATAATGAATAAGGACAAATTAGAAATAGTTTTGTTGATGAAGAGATTCTTATGTTATACTTGTAAAAACACTGATATTTAAGTGGAAGTCTGAATAAACTGTTGATAAAGCAAAGAGCTCACACTGTCCTTCACTGTTTAACTCCAATTTACTCTTGTGTTGACGATATCTGTAGACTTGATAAACTGGTTCTGAGGTCAAGATTGAATTTATTTTACTGGAGGCTTTTAGCTGATCTACTTCAATCTGGATAGGCTTCCATTCCCTCTCTGAAAAATAGGGATGATAATGGGAGAGAACATTCCAATTATATAACACAGATTTTTAATAATAATTCTATGGTAATGTATTTGTAAGCATTAATTTTTTTTTCTGAGCTGAAACTCTTCTGAGACCATGATGAAACTTACTTTAGAATCTTCCACAACCAGATAAAAGCAACAAACATGTTCATTGAGATGAATATGTTTCTTGAGAACCATCATGAAGAGAAGACTTTTCATAACAGCTCATAGTAAAATAATGTTTTCCCTCCTATATCACATCCCTGTATTTTTTGACTTTTTTTTAGAGCATGGGCATTTAAAGGATGTTTTATCAGGAAAATAGAAAAGATGACATAGGAACTTGATATATTGTAGTTGGGGTATGGGACACTAGTACCTACTCTGGGTTTAAACTAACCAGTTACAGCACCTAATTATAGCTGTGGACAAATCAAACTGAACTAAACATTCAAACACCTAATTTTTAATAGTCTTTTAGTTTGTTCTCCTTTGGAGCTGACCAGCACTGGCAACAGAAGTGACCAAAAGGGAAAGACAACAGCATCCCGGCTTGGATTCAAAAAAATGTGACCAACAGGACTAGGGAAGGTGTTTTTCCCCTGTACTCAGCTCTGGTGAGACCACAACTCAAGTCCTGTGTCCATTTCTGAACCCCACACTGTAAGAAAGGTGCTGGAATATGTCCAGAGAAAGACAAAAAAGGTTGGTGAAGGGTGTGGAGCACAAATCTGATTTGGAGGTGCTGAAAGAAATGGGGTTGTTTAGCCTGGAGAAAAGGAGGGTCAGGGGGGAACTTATCATTCTCTACAACAGCCTGAGTGGAAGATAAAGCCAGGCGTGGGTCACTCTCTTCTCCCAGGTAACAAGTGGCACAACAGAAGGACATGGCCTCAAGCTGCACCAGGGAAGGTTCAGGTTGGACATCCAGATGAATTTCCTCACTGAAAGGGTGGTTAAGCATTGGAACAGACTGTCCAGAGAGGTCCTGGAGTCATTAACCCTGGAAGACTTCATGAAATGAATGGACATGGTACTATGTCCAAGTGTTATGCTTTTATTGGCATGGTGGTGTTTGGTCAAAGGTGGACTTAAAACATTTTGGAGCACTTTCCAATCTCAGAAATTTGCTGATTCTATGATCCTCTCTTATTCAGGATCAAGACACCTTGAAAAAAGTAAGACCCATATGACTATTACTGTTCCCCAAACTGCACATTTGTCCCAAAATTGTCTCATATCAGCACAGACATCTCTGTAACACCACCCCAGTTCCACAAATACTTAGAAGCTGAACTTAAGGACAGCCCTGTAATGGAGCCAACTGAGATCAGGAAATGGTGTAGGCACATTAGTACAGATCATCATCCAATCTAATAAGTCATGCCAGAAGAATCATTCTCTTTGCCTTTTTTGTTTATAAACCAAGTAACTACCTAAAAATGATCAAGAGGCTACTGTACTGTCCAGTCATTCAGACGCATCTTCGTCAGTGTGAGTTTCAGAAAGGATCCAAAGAGAGGATTAAAGTTGTAAACAGGTGAACTGATATTTAGTCAATATATGGAGAATAGTAACTTTGACAAGCCATTATATGTCTATTAGCCAGAGCTAGTTACAAAGGTGTCCCAAATAATAAATTTTTTTTCTATCACAAATATAGCTTCAGAGTTTTTCCTTTTATGGTCTGAACTTCTATAACAATATAGAAAGGGAATATAGATTATTTTGCACTGTAAAACAACCTTGGTGAAAGCAATTCAGTGAATCAGCTATAGAAACAGCTCAAATCCATTCTGCACTAAGAAATCTGCAATCTCTTCATGGAGATTTATGGCTAGAAGCACTGGATGAAGCATTGGTGTATGGCAGACTTTCATAGCTGGTGCTAGGAAGAGCTCCTAGGTTTCAGAATGAACATCTATTGTTGATTTAAGTTAACAGATGGTTTTAAAGGCTTACTTGTGATGCTTAAAATATCGCAACCACCTACATGGACTTTAGAAATCAGGATATCCCCACTGAGTGCATGGGAATGACCCTGACCCTGAAGTAACAAAGGACAAATCATAGTAAAAAATTCTGTTATGCCCACATTCCTATAAAACTTTTTCTTGATACTTTGATTATATTAAATTTATCCTTCCATTTGTACCTAATTCTGACTTATTTTTCTTTCAAAGACAAGGCAAATCCTCAAAAAGAAAAATTAAATCAGAGTAAGGACATCCCAGCTTAGAATTTCCTGGCCAGTAATAATGACATAGGTAAGTAGCCTAAAGTGGTGTCTAGAATTTTACACCTCTCTTAGACATTTATTTCCAGGAATTGTCTGACACCTTGATATTTATTGCACTAACAAATAATACCATTAAATATTTCTCTCTTGTTCATGCTTTTATCAAGCTGAACTTGTAGTTTTGTGTAATCTGCTTGTGCTATACAATCTTCTTGTGGTATAAATTTACTCAAAGGCAGGACACTTCATTTCATGTTCACTAATTATGATTCTTCAGCACTGCTGTTTCAGATCGAAAATGTGACAGCATAGGGAGTAGAAATAGCAATTGAAAATTTTTATCAAAGAGTTAATGTGATTTTACAAAGTAATTTTAATGTAGTTTCTTTTTTATAAAATACTTTTTAAAACTATGCTTCTGTTTCTATCACAAAACTCACTTGCTCTTTTATTTCTATCGTCTCATTTTAGGAATACAGAAGTGAGTGTAGAAAATTATAGTACATAGCAAAGACAGTTGGTTATTTTTCTCATAGCTCTTGGGATTTCACCTCTTCAGTTTTGTTAATTCCATCCTACAATGAGAATTTACCTCTAGAGGTAAAATATTTCATGACTGAAAGACAGCTCTGTTTTCTTGCATGTCTTTCAAAGTAGAATGAAGCAACTATGCTAGGTGGTAGGTGAAAATTTGGTGTGAAGGTTTTGGGGCCTGGCAGTGTTCTCTGGTGTTCTTAGCCAAAGAAAACTACACTAAATTGCTAGCAATTTAGCTAAGATTAATGTAGTGAATGGAGAGTACTGAAAAGTTGTGTAAAGTCACTTTTTAATCAGATTTCACCCCATGATAATATGTTTTATTTCATCCCCAAACAAGATATCACTCCAAGCAAGTGCATCTGCACAATAACCAATTGACACCTTATCAGAATGTAAGAATATAATAGACCAGAAAAAATATGTATTAGTTGGACTGGGAGATGAGCTGTGATAGTTTCAAGTGACTTATTTTCCAGGTGGCAGTATTTATAAAAGTAACTTTTCAGCATGAAACATTCAGCCATGCCATGACTGTCTGGTTATTCCTGTCTACTTATATGTATTTCTTGCTGATAGATGTTGCAGCATCTATCACCTAA
Organism: Taeniopygia guttata; assembly: GCF_048771995.1. Lineage (NCBI taxonomy): Eukaryota > Metazoa > Chordata > Aves > Passeriformes > Estrildidae > Taeniopygia > Taeniopygia guttata. Next base: position 21,006,676 of record NC_133025.1, on the reverse strand, counting down.
CACAATTTTTCCAAAATGCTGTTGAGTAAATGGCACTATGTAATTTTTGGCAACTATACCAACTAAATTACTAGGACACAATTTTTAAAAATAAATCAGTGGACAAAGAAAATTATAGCATTAGAGAATCATTTGGGCTAGAAAGGAACTCTTAAAGTCATTGAGTCCAGCTGTTAACCTGGCAATCCCAAGTTCACCAGTGAACCATGTCCCCCGACACTATGTCTGTACATCTTTTCAAATACCTCCAGGAGTGGTGACTCTATCACTTCTCTGGGCAGCCTCTTCCAATGTTTGACAGCTCTTTTCATGAAGAAGCATTTTCTAATAGTTAATCTAAAGCTTCTCTGAAGCAATTTGAGGTTGTTTCCTCTCAACTTGTCTCTTGTAACTTGAGAGAAGAGACTGACCTCCACCTCACTACCGCATCCTTTCAGGTACATTTAGCGAGTGATAAGGTCTCTTCTGAGCCTCCTGTTCCCCAGGCTAAACACCTACAGCTTCCTCAGCTGTTTCTCTTTGGACTTGTTCTGTAGACCCTTCACCAGCTTCCTCGCCCTTCTCTGGACACTCTCCGGAACCTCAATGTCTTTCTTGTAGTGAGGGGCCCAGAACTGAATGCAATATTTGAGGTGCAGTCAATATTTGAGGTGTAAGTCTGTGGTTCTTAGACCAACAAGTTTGAAAAGGGAATCTTAATATCTAAGAAATATTCAATAAGAAGAAACCTGAAACATTTTTAGTCAGAGATGGAATAGGGTGAAAGGCAAAACAGGAACAATACGCACTGTGCAATTAAAAATCAAGAGTTTAAACACCGTTTTGTACAGTGTGTTTATAGGAACACCACAAAATTTTCCAAGGAAGAAAGAACAACCTCAAGAAAGGGTGTTGATATGTTTTATTATTCTAGGGCATCTGGCTTCCTTCATAAATTTGGGTATGTCGCTTACTTTGCCTGCTTCCTTACTTGCTAAGGGTATTATTTTCCTATCCACGGGGCAGCTGTGGGGAAAATGACATTAGCAATGACTAGGGATTTGGAAATTTGGATGTTGTCGTACAAGTATCTAAGTCCTTAGTTATCTATTAGTTTAGAAGGAAATTGCATTTGGGAGATAGCTTTGTCTCTATCTCCAAACCTGTAATTTAGTAAAAATAATGAAACACTGGGATTTGGGGGTCTGACAAAACTGGAGAATTACATTATCAACTCAGTCTCAGTGACAGTTGATACTCACAGGTCGGACTACTTTCAAAGACTATAAAACACAGTCATCAACCTAAAAGAAGATATTATTTTTGTGCTACCTGTGGGAATCCAGGGCTTCCCTCTGGCTGCCCTGGAAGGTCTGGGACCCTGACAGGGGTCAGGAACCCCCCTGTACAGAGCCCCGAGAGACACTGTCTGTGATCTCTGTCCATGGAAAAGAGTTTTCAATCTTACAGGATGAATTACAAGCTCTGAGTGTTTGATATGAGTAATAATTAAGTGTGGCACGGGTGCAAAAGTAAAATTTTAGGTTTCTAGATTAGGGGTTCAGAGGGGACAAGATGGAGGAATTGGGTGTGTCTTGTCCTTTTCCTCCTTCTTCATGCCCTCCATGTTTCACTGCAGTGTTGGCATTTTTCTATTGGTTTAGGCTGGGGACACACTGTTCAATGTAGATGATAGATATTGGCACATTATTGTAAATATAGCACAGGTAGTTTCTGGTATATAATGTTTGTACCATCCCACTGAGGGGCAGAGCCCCACACGCTGCCCTGCAGGACAGACCTGCGGCAGGGCAGCAGAACATGTTAGAGATAAACAGAATAAACAACCTTGAAAACAGCACAGATGAATTATGGCTTCTTCTTTAGCAGCGGGGCAGAAAGACAGAGACTTTCTACAATCTCGGAATCATCAATACCCACAGATTCCGACACTACCTTAATGAAACAAATATTTTGAAGGAAACAATATATTTGGTTTTTTTTGCCTATGGAATAGCTTTGATATTTGAACATTTCTTCTCACATCTTGACTCTTACGTTCAAATACACATCAACCTTTCTGTATCTCAGTCAGACACTAAAGGTAATACATTTTGGGCTTGAAATATTTTACTGTGTTACTCTTTCTAAATAACTCATAGATACCCTTTATTGGAATTTTGTTATTCTTTAATATTAACACCAATTTTCATGAATTCGGAAGTTCTATTTTTATTTTTTAATCTAGAATGAAATTTCTATGAAAAATATTTATTTATTAGGCAAATATTTAAATAAGCAAATATTTCATTCATTTTCTCATACATACTGTAAATAAAAAGAGAACTGATGTCTCCTAGAGAAGAATCCTTAACAGTATAAAAAGCTGTAAAATATTATACTTTTTATTAAAATGCTTATAGGATCTCTACTCAGTGATATGAAAGTACTTTGAAAATCCAAAGAGAAAATTAACTGTAGTCTATCAATATGTAGCATAAAAGAGATGCTTCTTGCAGGGTCTTTGAAGAAATATTTTCATTTTCAGAATATTCCAGAATTAATTTAGAAAAGACGCTTGATAGTTATAAAGAAAAACTCAAACAAATCAGTGCAATGAGAGCCTTGTGCACCTGAAAGCTAAGAACTACATTGCCATTCAGACACAAATTAAAGATACATGGTCCCTGAACTTATATTTAAATTTTTAATTTTACATACTGTTGAATAGAGAAGTTAAAGAGGAGTTAGGAAATAAAAATCTGAAGATTTTGTTGAAGGTGGGCCTTTAAACTGAACCTTTCTGCATGGAGCAGAGGGAGTGCTCTGGGAAAATGGGCAGATCATAGCATGGTCTGGATTCAGGGATACATGTGACAAGCTTCCTTTTGGGTAAGTACTTTTGTGATCCTTTTGCAAGGACAGAAAAGACAGTATGTGCAGGCACAGCCCAGCCTCCTCCCAAGGAAGAGAGTATTCCTGAACATTCTCCCACATTTAGGCTTGGCCAGCAGCAGCTCCAAGGGAAGTCAAAACAAAAAACACCGGACAAGGACTTGCATGCTTTATATATACCTGCCTGACAGTGCAGCTGTACTGTCACCTTCAGTTAAATAATATGAAAACACAAAGGTGAGTCTAAAGATGTACAGAAAGATATCTCTGCATATTTGGAATGCATAACTCTGACTTTCTCTATGGGGGTGCCCATTTCCTCCACTGAAGAGGGTTTGGTTAGTTTTGGCTGTTTGATATTTTTTAAGCATTCTCCTAATTGTGATTCAGTTTTTTTCTGAAAAATGTTTTACCCAAATAATATTTTACCCCAATAAAGAGTAACAGAAACACATATCCTCTCTCTTAGCCACATGCTTTACCTATTTGTATACTAAATCATGCTTCTTAACACTAGTTCTTTCCACTCAGTTCCATGACAGCTGCCTTCTGGAAGGAACTTGAAACAATTCTCAGAGGAATCATTCTCCAAATTTTTAGTAATATTGATTTTTATAATGCAGTGAAGGAGATGCATACTCTTCCAAGGAAGTTTTGAATGAAAAAAGACAGCCTGTGTATTTTTAAAAAGACCATGGTCCTGGGGGTGTGCTTAGTGCTCTTGGCCTCTGCAGGTCACCTGAGAAAAGTTTTTTGCAGAGTGTTACTGAATCTATTAAGGCACAGAGATGTAATGTACTTTCTTATTCTGGATACTTTAGTCAGCTTCCTTGTGATTGATTCTTCTGCCAGACATAATGGTTAGGCATCCTCTATTACTTACAATTCTCCCATATTGGAGTACAACTCCCTTTAGTCTCTCCTAACAAGAGATATTGTTTTGTGACATAAGTCTTCCTTCTTCTAAAATGGTAATGTTTGTATTTTGGAGGGTTTGCAATTAATTTTTTAGGGTATTCACATTTTCATATACTTTCTTCTCTTATCCCATCCTCATGGATCAAGATTTAAAGTATCTTAAGAAGCTTTCTGCTGTTTTGATTTTCTGCAGATTTCTATTCTCTTTGAAATGCAGCATCCCAAAATATGTTATTTCACGTTAAGCCAAAGCAGCACTATTATACAGGCATTTCCAGCAAACTTGACTTACTGTGATAATCCAATTGATACAACCCAACACTGGAGATGCTTTTTTTTTTATGCCTGCAGACTCATCCCTGGTTTATATGTACTTTAATCATTACACACTCCCTGATGAGCCCAGTTTAAGTGTGTTCTTGAATTTGATTACTCAGTTGTGTGAATTTATTTCCATATGTCCTTACTGATTTGTAGTTTTCCCCCCCTCCACGCAGCCCCCGGAAGAATCCGACTAGCTCAGAGATAAGGGGCTGTGAGGGGAGGAATGCCAGGAGAAGGGAAAAATATTCAAAAGAGGCTCTTACCCCGAGATAAGTTGGTACAGCTCTCTTTATTCTGTGATGTCCATGGGAGAGCGGGGCAAAAGAGAAAGAACAGGAAATCTCAGGGGTCTATATAGGTTTTGGACAGGGTGGGCTTCCCTGGCTCTCCGCCAACCCCGTTGGGGCAGGAAGGAGGATCCAGGGGTTATCTTGATCAGAGTCACAGGGTCCCGGGGGAAGGGGGGAACAGGGTGCCCATGAGCTCACTGTAACACTGATTCTCCTCATTGATTTTACAAACTTGAACCATGTTAAGAATATTCCATGTTTTAATCCTAACTTCCAAAATAATTTAGATCCTTTTCAATGTCAACTTTTGCATATAGAAGTTATGAATATTTTACAGTGAATGTTTGCTACATGGTGGTAAAATAGTATTTTAGAGGATCCTACAGTCTTCGGTGAAACTTTGCTACATGGTGGTAAATATAGTATTTTACAGGACTCAACATCAGATTTATCACTGGAATATCAGAATTACTTTATTTGATTACTTACAATGCTTACATTTTAGAATTTCAAACTAATTTCTGTATGGCCCACAATCATATAAAAGGTTCAGATTTTCCCAAGCAGATGTATTCAGGAGTGAACTAGTACAATAGGATGAAGCCAAAATGTAATATTTCCTTCCCCTCAAAATTACAGTCAAACATTTAAGGAAAAAAGAGATGTTCTGAATAACATGCAAGGAGCAACCAGTAGCATCCTCCTGTTCAGCCAAACCTTCTGCCTGAGGCTTTTTCAAATGTCAGTGAAAAACTAACAAATATTTATCCCTCCCAACATCTTGAATTTGCTTGTAAAAAAATGTCCCTATCACACTAACATTGGCATTATTACTTATCCTTTCCTCATAGTGCACCAGAGATCACACCTGGTTTCTTGTTCCCTGCTGTTCTCTATTTTCTCTCTACTTATACACAAAATTATCTCTGCCTTTGAAAATTTTCACTGCCTGAAAACAGTTCTTGTCCTTCGCTCTGCTTCTGCCTTATTTAATAGTCAACCCATACAAAAGAAAACTGCCCTTTGCTATATTTTTTTTTCAGCTTCACAAAAAATTACTTCTGAAACACACTTACCAACTGGGTTCACACAAAGGATTTCTCAGCTGCATGTTCATTTTATGAATATCTCTTCCCTCTTATCTATGCTAATGTACAGACTGAGTGCCAATCTTTCAGAAATCATGCCTTACTCCATCGCCTTTCCACTTCTGTTTTTCTAGTTTTAATAAGAGTCTTCTCAGGGAGTATTGCTTAAATGCTAAGTATTTCTGAAGTCAGAAATATTCAGGTTGCAGGGGCAGGCCCTTTTGGCAATGAATGTTGATTTGTTCTTGGCCTCTGCAGGTCACCTGAGCAAAGTTTTTTGTCGAGTGCTACTGAATCTATTAAGGCAGAGAGATGTAATGTCCTTCCCTACTCCAGACACCAGTTATGAAAAAGCAAAATAAAACAAAACAAAAAAAAATCCCAAACACAAACAAACCAAAACTCAACACCACTACCACTGCCCCAGCCCTCCCCCTACCCCCAAAAAGAGAACAGAAGACAAAGAATAAAAGTTATTTGAATAACCTAGAGAGTGGCAAAAGTAGCTTTCCTCCTTGAGGAATGACAGACAAGAAGTAGGTACACATGGCTGAATAATTTGTCCAATGAAGGACTAGTTTCAAAAAGCAAGATGGAAGCTAAATCTCAGTTTGGTCACTGACCAGCCCCCACAGTAATGCTTTACATTAAAAAAATTGTACTATTTTGTACTGTTTAGAGCATGTCCCTTCAGAAAGATACTTAACATGACCATTACAAGTAAAATCCTCAGGGGAGTCTCATAGGTAACAAGGCAGTTTGGTGATAAGTGCAATGTCAGATATGGGACATCTAAGACAAGTATAAGATTCTCCAAAGACCAAAGGAATTCTCAAAGCAGAATAGAAGAATTCTTTGTTCCAGTCCATATAGTCAACCTGGCTGTCAGCAGTACAGGCAATACCAGAGAATAACAAGAAACCACACACATAAAAATCAGCTAAAAGAATGCCATCTGATGGCTGTCTTATCTCCTGAAGCACAGAATTTTATATTTTAGAATTTTTGCCCCATCAGCTTCAGGAAATATGTTTTCTTAGTTGTGGAACCAGCTGTTGCTTAGACAATATGGTTTGTAGTACATACATATTTTTTTTGTAATGACAGAAATGGGATAACATCAACAATTGGTACCCTATTTGTTGAATGTTCTCTGAGAACAGAAGATATTGAACAACAAAAAAATGCAACTTTAAATTCAATTCAGGCATTGGCATTGACCGATCACTAAATTTTTTGAGTTGAATTCTAGATGCCAGTAATTCAACAGCAGCATTTATTAAATAATGGACTTTTGTCTCAACAATAATGCCTGAAAGTATTTTTTACTAAAGAAATTTACTGAGCTTCATGAATTCCATGTTCAGATTAATCATGCTCATGCATGGTTCTAAGGCTCAACTCAGATGTTTGTATTTGCCACAGCTGATTGTACGTCACTTTTAAAACAAGTGCCAATGTATCTGTTCTGTTTGCAGTACATAAGGACATGGGGATCTAGGTCCCTGTGACATTTTGCTGATATAAAGATATTGCAACAATAAACCTAATTACATTAAATGCAGTGGAAAAATTCAGTGGTAAATGCTACAGCACAAATTGTACTTTGACATATACCTGTGGTGACCTTACCAAGTCAGAGCACAGAGGTTTCCCAGTAAAGTTTGGCCTTATGAATAAAGACTATGTGACATATGGCTATTTTTATCATAATTTGAAACATGAAATATAGGAAAACTACTTTTCATTCTTTGCAGAGAACTTCAACATTATCTAGTCCTCTTTTTTCTAGTGATCCTCTTGAAATCCTATTCAGAATCAGTTGTCCTTTTGTCCAATAAATAATATACTCATGATTTATGAAGTGCATTTTTGAGATCAAAACTACACTGCAAAGAAAAGTACCAAGTCTTCTCTGAAAGCAATGGGATTCTCTGTGGTAGATTATTATTTATCTAAAACCATGTATCATTTAATATAATTTTTAATTAGATTGAGAGATTAAAGGTTGAAACAATGATGGGCAAGAGGTATTCAGGTTTGAGTAAGAAGTGATTGAGAATCCTGACATATTTTTCTTCTCTAAGTTGCCAGCTGTAGAAAGATTTGAACCTCACACTACAAAAATAGCACTTCTGCTGCTACTCTCGGTGCCAGAAAAAGAAAAGAGGATTTGAAGTCAGTTGTCCTTTCATGCTTTCTTGAATTCTCAGGAAAATCACTCCCACTGATTGATAATAATCTGCTAATTTAACAGCTCTGGTCTTGGCCAGGTTGTATATTTATTCTATCCCTGTCTACTTGGTGGTGTCCTTATCCAATTTCACAAAGTTTCTGTGGTGCAGATGCAGTGAAGGTGCCTGTGATGCCGTCTGCTCCCAGGTCTGAACTGGACTTCCCACATGGGAAGGCAGAGCAAGAAGTCAGGACTGGTAAAGGGGCTGAGCCATGCCACTGCCCAAGCCATTCCTGTGGAAAGAACGGTCTTCTTGGGCTCACTTGCAGTGGCAGCCACTTACCATGTAAAACACTGCCAAATTCCATGTAAAAATTGGCTTGAACTCGCGCCCAGATTTTAATGGATCCTCTCCTCTGTGACTTCTAGTAAATAAATTCCATTGCTGATTTCTCTATTATCTGATAACTATTGTTTAATACCATCTGCTGCATCAACCTTCACCTGCAATTTCTGTGCAAGAGCAAAACACATAATGTAACAAGCATTTTTGTAAAGCACTTGTCTGTATTACTTCTCTAATTTGTAGGGTCTGGCAGTGCAACTTGCTAGTCATTTATAGCAGTACTCATTTGGACCCCACAGAGGAGCTTTTGTGAAGCAGAGCACACACAGATAAAAAACAGTCAGGTTCACAGACTGTGAAACTCCTTTTGTATGGTTTTACTCCTTCTGAGAAGCAAACCCAGAAGGCCCTAAAATGATGTGGAGTACAGAATTTCATACAGAAAAAGCATCGTAGGCATAACCTCTGCTTGAGCTGAAGCAATTTGCCCATCATTTTGCCCAGCACCACAGCCTGAAGCAGAGCGTTGAAGCTACTGATAATATACCAGTATGGTCAGTAATATAAAGGAGATATTTAGTGTCCTTTAGCCTTCATAATGGCACTGAAAGTAACCCTGCTGAACTAATAGTGGGGAAAGAAGGGGGAGCCTGGTGAGACTGGGCAGGCACATGCACAGGATAATTAGTAGAGGTCTGAGCTGAAGAGAGTCCCCACTGTTAAGCACGTATTTCTTGCACCTCAGACAGTGCTGTGAATATTACTTTTAACTGCTAATATTTGCCTGGAGACAAAGTGATCAAACCTGACAGCAGACGTTACTAAGTGAACAGGGAATCAGTGTCCTAATAATTATTTGCTCCTGGAGTAGTTCTCTGGCTTTTTAGTGGCAGACAAACGCAGCACGCTATAACTAAATTATTATATGCTAATGACTACAATAATTTCAGATTAGGTAAGAGCTGGAGAATGGTACTAAAGCAGGATGAAAATCTGTTCAAATGAGTGAACTGTTTAACACCTCTGCTGATGGGTTCTGTTTCTGCTACTAGTTGTGTGCATGAAAGATCTGTTTTTCTGTTTTGCTATTTTAATGATACGCTGTTGTGCTCATCTTTAAAAGGCCTCATGCAAATATGCATTTGTTCCAAATGATCAAATGGTAAAGCAGAAATAATAGAGGTGTGGCACTTTTATAGCACTGCCTGTGCATTTATGTGCACAGTTTTATTTGATCTACAGGAAGAGAGGAATTAAAACAATAATTTTCTTGACATTGCCATTTAGAAGTTATATAAGAACCAGAGTGATAGCCACTCTTTAGGACTGGATGTAGGCTTCTGAACTGCATTTAATTTCTAACACATAGCAGACCTGTTTAATTAACTTCCCTCCTGCTCCTGAATGAATCATCAGTAATATTGCATAGGTAAACCCACAAGATAGGAGAAGAGACTATGCACCGCTATACTGTGCCAATGCAATCTATTTGGGCTGTCTTTTCTTCTACACTTTTCACTTTGAGTATTTAAAGATGAATTTCTTAAACAAAGCTGGTAAATTGAGAACTTTGTTAGACAAGTAAGGTCAAATTAGATCTTTCATCAACACTATACATCTGGTGTATCTTCTTCAGTCTGTGGATTAAGATAAATATGGTGGTTCTTACTGAAGACATAAGAGCATTTTTTAAAGTCTAGTCATGTCTTTATAAGTAATTTGCAAAGTTTTTTTTTTTTCATCCTGAATTTTTCCTTCACTTTTCTCTCTCAAAATCCCTCAGATATTTTAGGGGGCGTGTAATTTGTCTGTATCATGTTAACACCTGGCAAAATAATGTGTGGCATATGGCTTAATAGTTTATGAGCACAAAAAGGAATTTGGCATTGCATGAAAAATTAATTTTGAATTCCTGCGTAAATTAGTTGCAAGGGAATGTGATTTTCCAGTTGACATGAATATCTCCAATAACAAAATGCAGTTTAAGGCCAACAAAGTATCTGCCACAACAGAAAAAGCTATCTTTCTCACTCTGTCTGCATCTGCTGGTAAATTCTTAACAAGTTCGTTAATGTAGGTAATTTTCTATGTACAATTAAAAAAAAAAAAAAAACTGGCATCATATTAAAGCATGCTAGCAATAACCATAATTTTTTCACAAATTTTTATTTGTAGATGATACAGTTGGTGTGTGAAATAGTAATTTCTACCTACTATGTGGTCTATATAGTCCAGTCAGATTTTATCCAAAACATCCCATTAATGAAGGGAAATAAAAATAAGAGGGATTAGTTCTTTCTGTCCCAATTGCTTTCAAAATACTTTTGAAAGGACTTCCTGCATAGTCATTATTTCTCTTTTAAAGTTATTCAGGTCACTCTCCTTATGCAAATTTTTAGCATTATATGCCCACTTGATTCCAGGAGAAGTAATTTTATCTTTTGGAAAGGCCGTGGCAAAAAATATTGCAGTTTTTTCTTTTGTTATTTTTTAAAATATTTACAGTGAAAACATTTAATTATTTGCTAAAGTTTGATACTTTGAATTCAACTCAAAGTAGTGGACATCATCCCTTTTAACAAACAAAATACCACTGGCCTTGTTGTCAGGAATATAGTGCTCCACCACCTTGTCTTTTTTTGTCATCTCTGAAAGAAAGAACCTAACTTCTTATTTAGGCACTAATTTGAGTCTCCCAAGTTGGAAGTGCTGCTGTGTTCAAAATTCCCTTTCAAGACGATTTAATAACCTGTACTGACCTCTGCCAAGGAGATCACACAAAGTTGCATGAAAGGCTGACCCTGGACTCGGGCTGCTTCTCATTTTCTAGTCTGGCTTTAGAATCCCTTGAAGAGGTTACCTCACCACAGGTAGGAGATGAGAAATTTGAAGGGTTGTTACACACTGCCAATGTTGATGTAAGGCTGGTGGAAAGCTATTGGGCACAGCAGGGCATAACAAGAAATTCACTCTCAGCTCAGGGATCTCTTCCAGGCAGGCCACAGAGCTGCTGCAACCTCTCAGACAGGGTCACATTTCTGAGACTTTCTCTCTTTGCTTTTTAAATCAAAGAGCTGACAAGACACATGCTCTTTTTCAAATTGTAAGGTGACACATTATTACATGAAGAATATAACATTAAAAAGGAAAGCACAAGACTTTTTACTCCTGTGGTTCTTTCAGCTTCCTCACCACTCTTTTTAGGGCTTTTTCTTTTCAGCATTCTCAGTGGACTTATTTTCTGCTCTTACCACCTAACTATTACTCTTGTGCAAAGATTTTGTTTCCGCCTGACACGCTTGCTATAATGTTCGATTGTCTTTTGCTTTGGATTTCTGTCTGTCATATTTCTTCCCCGCTTTAAAGTTTAGTTCCACAAATTTAATTTTCCTACTTAAACCTAGGCTTTAGCTGCATCTCAGATCACCAGAATCCTCCAAGACTGCATACATTCTGCTACTTGTGTGGTAAGTCACCTTTTGTTATTAGCTAGAATAAAACCATTAGGACTGTGCTAGAAACACTAAATTTGTGCCACTCAGCTGGCAGGAGATGGAAGCCCTGAAAGCACAGGAGCTGATGTGGTAATTGGGGAGGTGAAGAAAGTTCATGGCCAGTAGAGGAAAGACTGAGGTTGTCAAGGGAACAAGACAGCTCTGCTGTGCATTCTTTTAAACTGGAGGATTTTCTTTTTTCTTGTTTTGATGGCCAATGCTTTACAATTTAATTTTTACCATATATTATAGATATTTTGATAAGAAAGACATATTTCAAGAATCAGCTAGGCATTTTCACTCACCCAGTGCCCTGGAAAAGAGAATACTGGCAAACAACTTCATCTTCCTTGTTCTTGTGTTGTATTTTCAGTTTTTGATGATTATTTACTGAAATGTGTATTGCTATTGGAATAATCAATAGACCTGTAGTTCCTTGCTTCCCACTATGGCATGAAAAGCCCACACCAGGACCTTTTAATCCTAATTTAGTACCAGCTAGTACCAACAGAGGCATTGAAGTCAGCCTGGTCAGCCTGATTGGGCTGTCTGGTCTAGTCAGTAGTCAGTGTAGTCAGTGGTTTCTAGAAACAATTTGCCAATTGCATAGACCTGGGCTTAGGCAAAACCTGTCCCTCCTACCCAGACCTCTTTGACCACTTCCATAGTACAAATCTCCAGTATGAATGGCACAGATGCACATTTTGCTCCCTCTTTTGTCATTTCTGTCTCATTAGCAGCCTCATTTCTCTGTGCCTTTGAAGAACAGAATATTTTATGACCCACATTCAGCCCTAATTTTAAAACAACACAACTGTGAGCAGTGGCTTAAGAAGCTTCTTAAGCCTCTTTCAGCAGGGCTGGGAAAATCAGCCCAAATTGTGGCTCATAGCAAAAGAGAAGTGAGAGTGTTCTCCTTGAATTTTTATCTGATCCATCTAGGTTGTTTTCACTTAAAAAAAACCACTAATTGACATAAAACTGCTTTCATAATTATATGAAAAATAAAGAATACTGACTGACTTTGAATTAAGATGCAACTTCAAAGGTGTAAGGAACTTCTTATGGTATCAAAATGTCATTTTCCTCATGATATAGGAGCAGTTGTCTCCTGCATTGCTGCAGACTGCCATTCTTTTACCCCCAAAGGTATGCTAATCAATTCTTAAACAGTCCTACTTCATCCATGTTTTAGATGTCTGAACTACTGAGTGATCTTTGTAGCAGACAAATCTGAAAAAGCAGCATTCACAATGCTTATGCATAATTTACAGTATAATTCTTTACACTTATCTAGCACCTTTCAGCTTAAGATTCCAAAGCTCTTTGCAAATATTAATTAATTTATCCTTCCAGTGGTACTTGAAGATAGGGGATATTACTATTCCCCAGGAGATGCAATGGTAAAAAAAAGATAAAAATAAGAATGCAACTTTCACCAAGTCACTGTTGCTATACAGTTTTATTTTTTCAAAAGCAAAATGGAGATAAAATAATAAAGAAATGTTCAAGAAATGTTATGAATAATTATTTTCACTAAGAGAAGCCTGCATAATTTTAGAGCAAAAGATTATTTTTACATATGTTTAAGTAAAGGCATGAACTTGCGAAGGCCTCAACTCTTGTATTCAGCTAATGCAACACTGACATAAACAGGAGCTTGACACCCAGCCCCTGTGCACTTCTGAGAGTCTTGACCAGAGACCAACAGTACAAATAAGTACAAATGGGAATATTAATCCTACCCATTCCTGAGGTGCTTACCAGGAATTCAAGGACCTTATTGTGTATTTTTATTTTTAAATTTCAGGATCCCAAGTTGTTTCTTGTCCGTCTTTATTTTGTCCTGCAAGAATACATTCTGCTTTGAAAACCAAAGAACTGTCATTGAAACTCCAATTTTTTTGAGTTTCTGAGAGCATTTTGACACTTAATCAAGTCTTGCTGCTCCCAGCTTCCTTTATTATGATAATGTATTGCACCAAATTGTAGATGGCAAAAGGAAAATTACTGGGATGATGTCTTAACCCATTTAACGAAGGCCTGCTCCCACAGAAGCCCCGAGCAGCACTCCCATTATTTGCTTAATGCCCATGTTGTATTCTCAGCCACGACACACAGCAAAGAAAAGCCAGTTACACAGCCCTGAATATATTAAGATGTTAGCAGCGTTGGGAACTTAACTCCTCAGTGCTATGGTGTTCTAATATGATTTTTGATGCCTTGCTAAAATGGAGTTGTCTTGTCTACTCCTAAAGAGTTATTCCTATGCCACATTCCACATACCTGAGTATTTCATCAGGACTTTTCATTTTAAAAGGATCCCATTTTCACACTTCTATTTCACAGGACTGGTGCATACAGGAGAACTTTTTAGCTTCAATAATTATCCCTCTGGCAATGCTGTGTTTCTCTAATAGCCCCAGAGGGCAGTATTTATTCCAGTGTTGATGCACATTGCTATTTTTTTAAAACTTATAAGTTTTCTAAACTTATGAGTTTTCATTTCAAACTGAATGTTTTTCTATTTGTTTTAACAGGTAAGCAAAATAGCAGGGAATTTATCTCTTGCTGCTTCATAAGGAAACAAATTTTTTAAAATCTTTCTAAGACTATTTAGACTTTTGTTATCCATGCTTCAAGTTATCTGTCTCCAAGTACATTAACCAATGCTTTTGTAGTAATTGTTTAAAACAATCCTGTCCTGGAATGCATAAGTTATATTTCCCTTTAATCTAACTGGCAACATCATTGTCATGAAGCAAACAATGGAGAAACAAAACAGAAATCTGGCTTGTTTCTGGAGACAAATGTTCTTTTATCATTAGAGTCAAAAAATATATAAAAATTATCATAATATTTAAATGCTGTATATGATCTTTGCATCATCAATGATGCAACCACTATAACATAAAATAAATCTAAATATTGGGCTATTTAGCATGCTGGCCTTGAATCTAAGCACTACTAGCTAATCTCTTTGTAATACATTCATATATTATATGGATGAGTGTATATTATATATGTCCACATATATTAGCATCCATCTTCTTAACATCAAGTATCATATCTGTGAGTTAAATGTTTTTGTGGTTTATGACTTTTAGCATGTAAAATTTTAGCATGTAAAATTTTAGAGGTAGCATTAAGAATTTTCCTCCAAACACTTTACTTTTGATAGATTCTGCCTTTGTGCAAATGGGCTTCAAACCATACAATACAAATAGGAGTCATGGGCAACTGGGGCTTTCACCTTTTTCTCTTACACTCACTTTAGTGAGTCATGCAACTCTGCTATGCTTGATTAAGTACTTCACTGAAATCCAAGTGGATTTCATGCAGGCATACCAAGTTTTCTATACACCAGCCCACTCAACCACAGGTAGTTATACAACTTCAGAAAATATATTATGGGCCTAGAACACACACCAGAGTGGACAGAAATCATAAGCTATTATCAGAACACAAAGAGTCTCAAAACTGAAGTAAAAGGATGCTACATGTAGCTTGGAACCTTTCCACAGGATCTTTGGGGCTTTCCTGGCTCCCTGGTCATTCCTGAAGTCCTTCTGTAATAATGACTGTAACTTGTGGAGACTACCAGATGGTGTTTGTGAGACCATGGTCCTGTGTAATCTAGAACTGGGTCTACCACACCTTTGCTGTCTACCACAGCAACACACCTTGGGTTTGGATTGTGGATGGGTAGATGTTCTTTGTGTATAACATTTGTGCCAGCTATGCTCTTTTGCATTGGTTCTATACCAATTAGAAAAGCAGAGAAAAAGCCTGATCCAGCATTAAGTTAGAGATGCAGACTGATAATACTTGATCTGGCAGGTAGCCTGGCAATATGGAATTAGTTTATTAATATTTAAAAATAAACATGAGTCAGTAAAGTAAGTATATACCACATCAGTGCCTCTCATCCTACACTTATCGTGGTTTGGATTCCACAACAGGATATGTTTGTCATTATGATGAATAGCAAGAAGCATGCTCATACAGTTCAGCCATAAGTCAGAGCCTATAAGTTCTCCATCAATGTTTTTCCCAAAACTGTTAATAATATATGTCTTTCTAGGAGGCAGATTCCCAAGGTGTCTTTCCAGAGACTTTAATGAACATATGCTGAAATTGCTGAACTCAGTGTGATCCTGCTAGTTGTACCAAATAAAAGTGTACACTGTTTTCTTTTTTCATTATTGTAGTACAGTGCATGAAATTTATAAGCCCTTGCTCTAAAATTCGCAAGGGCAAAACTTGTTACAGAAACTACTGCTTCACACCAAATGAGACATGCATATTTTTTTATTTACTGTTTTATCCTCAAACATTTTTATCACACATTCAGATTCTAGTGCTGATAATTCTTAATACAGAATATTTGCACAAAAGACTGATAAGAAAATGCATACATATGCATGTTTTCCTATTATTTAACCATAATGTGACCGTTGATTTTGTGACATGTTTACTTGGCTTTCAAAGATTTAAGTCTATTCCAAGATGCAGAGCTTTGCCAAAAGTGGTTGTTAAATTTCACAACAGGGAGAATCTGCAACTCTGTTCAGAATCTTTTCATTCAGAAACCTTTTTAGCTCCTTACTATTACAATAAATCTCTGTGATCCTCAACACAATCTCTAGCCCACATTCTTTAGGCTGACAACACTGATGTTTTCAATTCAGTGTCTTGTAAGGCAGATACTAAGCACATGACCTGATGCTTAGATAATTAATGCTTAAAGTCATTTGCTAGGAAAAGGTAATTTAATAGAGGTAAAGTAAGTCCATATATAAAACAAGCAAGCAAGGGAGTGTCCAAATTAATTGCTAGTATTTTGAGCCTTCGTGAATAGCTACTTTTATTGTGTTTTTAAAATGTGTGCGATTATCTTTTGCACATGTATGCTCTTTACTAGACAAGTGAGAGGAAGAGAAAAAGATGCTGAAGTATTTGTCTTCCAGCAATTCAGATCTATGTGACTTGATAACAACAAAATGTCAATGTGTTCTAAAAATGGTCTGCTATTAATACGCTGTGTGATTGTATATAAAGATCTGTTAGATTCTGTTTGGATTCTAGAATGAATAAGAAAGGAATTTCTCAGCAGACTGTAGTCAGGGACTTCTTCTTTTCATATTTTTATATTCATAGAAAATTAGAAAAATGGGGCTGAAATAGATTACAAATGATCAGATATCCAGTTGCTGGACCAAGACCAACTCTGTTACACCTTGATCAGTCCTGAACACATATTTTGTATAAGCTGTAGTGAAGACCTCCAATGACAAAGACTCCTAATCCTCCCCAGGCAATCTGTTAAGGCTGATAAAATGAATCCAAGTGAACTTCAAACTAATCCAGATCTTGTGGAATTTGCTCTGAATTGAAATCTCCAGAGGGCTTTAGTGTGGAAGAACAACCAGCTGTGTAAGGGCTCTGAGGAACCTTCTGTCTTCTGCTCTTGGATTATGTATGCTCAAGGCCAAGAGATGCTCACATTCCCAGTGGTGGAGGAATTCTCATTCTCTCCCACTTTTACAAATTCAGTCTCTCTTTTTTCTACCATAAAACTGCCAGTTCTCTTTTGTCTAATGATCTTCCCTCTAGATTCATCACAAATAGCTAGCAGGAGAAAATACAATATCCCATATTAAGCCGCCAGACATTGCTTTGTACATGCAAGATCGAATGAGTCATAAGAAAAGGAAAAGCCATAGAGGATCTTACAAATATTTATTGATTTTCATCTGTAGTTTTGTAAAAACTTCAAAGTCTGGATTTAAAATGTTCCTTATTCAGCTACAGTTCCATAGATCATGACCTATGACCGCAAAGCTAAATATTGCTAACCAAGAGCTTTGGTTTTCTTGATGTAGCTACTTCCTGAGCAGCTCAACTAGCAAGCCTAGACATTAAAGTTGGCCACACCCTGGCAATGATGCCGGCTGACGCAGAGCAGCCTCTATCCAGTGCTATTAACTATTTCAATTTTCAGAGCAATTTTCAATTTCCAGAGCCGAAACGTGTGCAAGGCATCAGTGAATGGTGTTTCCTAGTCCTCTCCAGGAGACATTAGGAAGATAATTGTGACGAGGATTGTTCTGAAAACATAACAACATAACATATGGTTACTAGTACCTAGGGAGCTCCTGCAGAAGGCATACAGTATTCCCATAGTTATGGAAATGTTTACTTTGCTTCATCTGAGACATTTCTAAGCTGTACCTTATGGCTGTCCTAATCAGCTAGTACAGTCACAGAAAAAAGAGATGGGCCAGGGACCAGGTGGAGTGGGGGGAGAGAGATAGTGAGGATCATGGGAGCACATTTTCTTTCCCAGGACAGGATTTGGGTTGTAACAAAGAAAATTCTTGCCTGAGTTAGAGCTGTCTCCCCAAGCTAACATATAAATTAAAGCCAGTGTTTCTTACTCACATCACTGCTGTGGACTGGGGAAACCTGTAGCCCCAAGTCTTGTCATCCAGGGATGAATTTTACAAAGATTTTTGTACAGTCAAGATTTGGAGCTGTGGCTTAGAGAAGTTGAGAAGTGAGACAATTCAGCTTTAACCTTGTTCTCTTGGAGGTTGTCACTGCAGGCCCCCAGCTGGGTAATAATTAGCACTGGCTCCATGATTGCAGAAGTCTGATCAATTATTATTATATCATCTTATAGTATATTATGTTATACTTCTATTACACTATACTAGAGTAGCAAGAGCTCTCCCTAACTACTAACTCGAAAACCTGTGACTCTCTCTCCTGAGAGTCCCGGCACAGCTGTGGATCTGATTGGTCATTGAATCCAAACACCATCACCAGAATCCAGTCAAGCAATCGTCTTGGGTAAACAATCTTCAGAACACATTCCATCCACATGGGCACAACACATGAACAGAGATAATTATTGTTTTGTTTCTTTCTTCCAATTTTTCCAGGCCAAAGCCTGAGAGAACTCTCTCTGTTCTCTCTTTGACTGAACTTAGAGCTTTCACAGAAGGCCCTCTGCAAGTCACCAGCACATCGCATGGTCCTGGCACGCGAGGCGTGCACATTGGCTTTTTCACCCCCTGATGTGCTGTGTTCTTCCAGGACATCCTGCTCATAATAATACCTGTGCACATTGCTTATCCCCAGTGCTCCCACAGCAGCTCACTGTAAAGGCAATTCCTATAAAAGTTGAGCTCTGATTGAGGTGAAGTAGACAGCAGCTAATGATCTGAGACAGGTACACCACCCCTTTCTCCTGCCTCTCCTCATTCAGCCATTGTAATCAGCTATACAAAGGAAAAGAGATCCTCCTCATGTGCTGTGCATATAGGAAATGTTAAATTGCAAGGTTAAAAGTCATGCAGGCCCTGGTGTCCATCATGCATGAGGGCTTTGTCACTGGTTTTGATATTTGATATCTTTTATTCCAAAGAACTAAAAGAGATAAGGAGCACAGTATTTAAATTATTAACATCCTTGACTGAGGTTTTCCAAGGAATATATTCTGAGGCAGGACAAACCCAGGAGATGTATTCATTTTAAATAATTCCAGTATTCCAATTAGGAAAGCTTTGAGCTTTTTGTTTCTTAGTTGCCTGAAGACATTGAATGCTTTGTGAGGCTTTTAAAAATTCCCTATAATTCCAATTAAAGGCTTTTATATTTACTCCTAAGGTGACACCTATGTAATATTGTTGTTTGCAGTTTTCTTTGGCAGGAAGAGCTAGTAAGAAAGCAACCAGAATTGTTCAGTAAGCCCAACAGGCTACCTGGGAAAGAGGGACTGTATGACACCATCAGCAGTGGCTGCCTGGGAGAAACTAATTCTCCAGAAAAGCTCGGAGGAGCAATTCCCCTATGATGTGCTACTTCATCCTCAGAGCAAGATTATTGCCATTTAGGAAAACCAAAACAGGTAGAGATAAGAAAAGCAACAAAATTAATCACATCGGAGTTGTTTTTTTTTTTCCCCTAACAAGCCTATAGTTGAAAGAATTTACATTTTATATTGATTAGGAATTCTGTAGATTGGTATGTTTTTCCCTGTCTTAGAGGAATTGATATATGTGTTTTGTGGGAGAAAGAGTGTAGCTTTCTAGGAGCTTCTAGAATCTGATATGATTTGCCTTCTGATTAAAGATTTTAATTATTATAAAAATTCTATAAGTTATTTATCACTTATCATTGTAACCACTTCTGTTTGTTTATCATATTACACCATATCACCACACATTATTGTATATTATAGTATCATTATAGCATAAGTTTTAACAATATTAAATAGTAATAATATGGACAAAATTAACACCAACATTCATTAAAATTTATAATGTTCCAAAGGTGAAACAAAAATCATATTATCATCAATAAGAAAATGCTTTATGTACCAGAGGGGTGAATCCGAGTCAGAAGATTTCTAATGCTGATGAACTTCAAGCCACTTTTTGAGAAATACAATTTTAAGCATACAAAACTCAAATTGAAATAATTTTATCTGACATATTATAGCAGATAAGGTACAGATGTCACATACAAATTACTGTTGGGAAAAAAATTAGTCAGTGTGATCAGTTCTTGGACATTTTTTCTTTAGACCTCTTTTCAAAGAGTTTTTTAAAGCAAGGTATGCTCTTCATGATTGTGTAAATTTTTTTTTCCATTTATAATGAAAGCATACATGAAACAAAATTATGTATTTTCAATTATTTTCTGATTCAAAGGTTTTCTCAGGGAAATTGCATTGTTTTGGGGTCTATGAATAATTTTTTTTAAATTATTAATTTAAAAAATGGTGTACAGATCTTTTGCTGTTGTTGTTGTAAATGCCCATGCATCTAGAGACATTTTTGTCTGAAGATATCAGGAAATTTGGTTAAATGAATTGAGGTAGTAAAGTCTTCTATATTCAGAATTTTGGGAGTAGAGGATAGGTACAAACAAACTCTGCTAAGAAAACATATGCTTATATACAATCCATTTTTGTCACAGCTGACTGCTGTAATTTGTGATTTATTGGCCTGGGTGGGCAGCTCCCTGCTATGGAAATCCGGCAGAGCACATGGATTTCTGGCAGCTCTTATGGAATGGAAGAAATCATCCATTTGCTTCTTCCTGCTTGACATAATAATAGCCAAATATTAATAGGTTTAATAACTTAAACTGCTATAATTTTATGTGTGGTGGATAAAACAGGTAAACTCATAAGGAATATGCTCATCCTGGTAAAAATGATGGCCTTGATCTTGCCTAATTAAGGTGAGCAGAAGTTCTGCAGTTGTGGGAGAAAGGGAACCATGCAATCAACAATCAGGAGGGGAACAAACACTCTAACCACTGAAATGTTAATGTTTTGATTTTCTATCAAAGGAATATTTTTACCTGACTTTACTGGAGAAAAGCACTTAAAAATATTTAACTCATTTTTAATGGTAATCAAACAGGCACTTAAACAATTTGGTAATTACAGTCTATAACAGGAATTACACATGCCAAATTAGGTGAGCATATAAAAAGAAATAAATCTCTACACTTGTATGAGGTAAATGGAAATAGTTCTCTGACTTGCATTTATATCCTCCTATTGCATTTATATCCTTGTATTGTATTATTTATATTTATATAATGTATTATCAACACATTGCTTATCTAAGTGTGTCTTGCTTTTATCACATAAAAACCATTAATTTTATTCAGGCAAGGATTTAAGGAAGAGTGTTTTTCATTTCACTCCTGCATGGTTGGATCAACACCTGAAATGCTTAGATACTGCATGTTTCTCCTCTGCACAAAAGGTCTAATATAATAAATCATTATCATATGTACCTTTTTCTGTTTCATAATGATGTTTCATTTATTAAAATATGAGTTCTTTGGGATGCTAAATTTAATATATGCTTTAGTAAATAATGGTAATGGGTGTAGATGTAGAGTGGTTGCAGCTTGGAAAGCATGTATATGCTAGAAAGTCATATCTACTATCCAAATTACAGCTTTTAATGTATCAAAATAAGTATATCAACATAATCATTGCTGCTTACTTCAGTTTTAATGAGGAAAAAACCACAATAATACATGAGAAGAAAGAAGTCTTGCCAGGTGTACTAGCAAATGGGCTTATAAAGAAACATGCAATTTTGTTTTCAGCAGAGATGTAGAATAACAAAAATAAATTTAAATTAGGAAATTCATAGTCAAGTTCAAGCATTCATAAGCAGTATTCAAATATCTTAAAACTTGCCCTTCATCTGTTGGAGATCAATAACTGCAGTACTAAACATTTTATGGATGGCTTTATGTCACTCTGAATAGCTATTTAAACATGCTATATAAAAGGAAAAAATTCTCTGTAGCACAATAGCCAGCCAAACACTGTCAAAAAGCAAGTGAGAGCAGTTCTTCTCTGCCACACAACATGTGCAGCACCCAATTTATGATGAACCAAAGGGCCAGCATAAAGAGGAGACCACAGAATGAGATGAAGCCATTCAATAGCCCAGTGACATACTCATGACCCTCATACACTTTCAGTTCTTTAGACACCATAATAGATGTTTTTTCCATTGTATCTGTTATTGTTGAACTAACCTATTGCTTTTGCAAATTCATTCACTCTAGTATTTGTCACTACCAGCATTGTGCCTTTGATTCATGCCTTAGGTCACATAGCTCATACTTTTGGAGATGTCCTAATTTGTCTTCTGCATCTTCTCTGCTTGCCTTAAATGAGAAGTCATATGGGCAAACAATAGTGGTTCTGTTTAGAGATGATTGCTCCACTACCTACTCCAGTCATCTTCTTTACGCTCCATGACTTAAGCTTCCCCACAAAGAAACTTAAAATTCCTTTCTTCATCTTCATATAATCTACTTCAGGGATAAGTCTTGACCAGATTTGGTATATTTTGCTCTAGCCTAAGTATCTATTTACCTAGTTAAATAAGCAGTAGTGTATGTCTGTTTAAAAATCAGGTAGTGTAAGTATCTCCCCTATCTGTGCTGAGATATGTCTGATTGTAGCACTTTGTGTGGTGTTAATGTACATTAGCTTGGCACGTGAGTCTAAATTTAAAGAGACTAAATTAGTGTCCAAGCATCAATTTGTCATGCAAAAGTAGCATCAAAAATACCAAAAAGTTAGAAGGTGTAAGTTTAAAACCAGGGGAACTAGAAGAATGAATTCTTATCTCTTGTTAAGCTTTGAGCTAGTAAACACAGAAATGAATGTTGCATTTGTTTTGGCCACTTTTGCAGTACATGCATAATAAATACCAAATAAATATAAACATGTTTTGTTTTTATATAAATTTATTAGATGCACTTGATGATGTTAGGTTTACCATAGGACTCAGTGATCTCAAAGGTCTTTTCCAGACTAAATTTTTCGAGATTTTATAAACATTTCTTTATAAGCACTCAAAAGCATTTTCAGCCACTGGCAATCAACAACTCTTCAAGGGATTAAAATTAAACACATGGGAATGTGTGCCATCTGGTGACACACAACATGACACTTTGTAAGACACATCTTGAAACTGATGCTTTAAAATGTTTGTTGATATTTGTAAGCCCTGCAATTCTTTTATTTTCATTGTCAAGATGAAGTCATGGTAGTAATCTACAGAACTTCACTACTGCTTATTTAACTAGGCAGCAACACATAATTCAGGCACAAGAAAATTATTGTCTCTCACTACCTTTCAGCAAAGAGAGAAAAATTCAACATTGTAATACTCCATAATATAAAAATATCACAACATTGGTAAAAAAATACTAAACTATACTTTCTGGATCTCTTTTGCCTACTTTTTTCCTTTTTAGCCGTTATCAATTCAAAATAGGGAATTAATTGTATTGTGAATTACTACGGAAGGCATGCAACCAAGAAAAGTTACAACTTTTAAATAAATAATAAAATATGAGGGCATGGACATATTCTTACAACTTAGAGGATGCTGGGAACAGAAAACTTTTCTCTTAGAAGCATTAATTTTTCAGCACGCCTATGTGAAGCAAACATCATCTCTTCCAATGGGGTAATGCATTGCATGGATGCAGGTTTCTTCTTCATTTAAATGAATGCCAGAACCACATCTCCTGAGTACTTTTGGTAATGGAAAGGAAAGCAGGCAGTGGACAGTGTCTCCTGCTGCAGCTTGCTGTGGTAAATATTTTATAGTATCATAATTTTGCTGTGTTGCTTTAAGACACTGAAGAATTGGTGAGGCTGGTTAAGAAAAATATGACCTGGGCCTCTTGCTTGTCTTGCCCCTGGCTTGATCAAGGCCTCACCACTGAATCATGTCTGAAGCAGAGGTCTCATGGCCCAATGGTGTTCCAGTGAGGCACAGAAGAACATCTCACCTCTGTACCAGCCAATAGCCACACTCCCTTCACTGTGAAAAGCAAGCCTCATTATAAATCTGATTCATTAAGGAGATGAGAATGTGCACAAAGATCCTCTGATGCAGGTCAGAGAGCCTCTACTCCTCCATCAGTACATGATGGAGGATAAAGGTGTTTATTCTACTTCTTCTGTCATGTGTAAAAGTGAAATGACAGAATAGAGCCATTTACTGGATTTTTACATGAATGAACACCTTCAACAAGTAAGAATGTGAGGATGTCCTCAAATTCCCTAGTTCTCTGTTTATACAAATCACTTTATGTTTAGGGGCAAGTCTTTTCCTCAAAAGGGGAAAAACAGCAAATACAAACCCAAATCTCAAAGCCCAGTCATTAGATTGATGTACATTATGGGGTAGCATTTTGTTTTTCTCTGCAACACATAGCCCAGGATTTGCAAACTTAGTTCTTGAGATACTTTTAAGCGGTCTGTCCCTTGCATAGAAAAGCACCTGCCTGATGAGGTATGAGCATTTTTTAAAGAGAAAGACAGAAGCTGTCATACTCAGTGATGCAAAAGAATTTGTGTAGACTTCGCCCAAGGCAATATCTTTGACCTAGATTTGTTGCCTTTGGTTTTAAGACAAATTATATTTTAATATTCATAATCTCTTGCATGTTGAGCTTTTAGCTTTGGACAGTACCACCTATAAATAAATAAATCTATAAATAAATAAGCACAACTAGATAGGACTAACTGGTCAAAATGGAAATGGGTTACATCCATACTGCAGAAACAAATTAAATTAGGAACATACCTAGCAGTCCTGCTTAAGAAATTTAGTAGCTTGCAATGAGTAATGCCATGACAGAACAGAGCTGACAATTTTATGTCAGGGAGATATTAGTCTGTCTTACATTGTTTCAGACTAATAAGGAATTAATATTGTGTTGCTTGTTTATCCATGTCTACAGGTTAACAGATAAAGGAAAGGAAAAAGAATATTAAAAGGTGAAGGCAAACTACTCACAGGAGTAGTTCCATTTGGCTGTAAGAACACTGTTTCCTGTCTGGTTACTTTAGAAAATAATTCTTATTATCAGTAATTTAAGAGGCAGCCTCTTCTTTATTGCATTGGCACCATACCTTTGTAGCTTTGAGGTCAAAAAAGCAAACAGCTGTGGCAAATGAATCCAAGCAACCAGTCTGTTAGCTCCTCGTGGGGAAGAAATAGATTGTGGCAAGGCATCTGTAGACTTTCCCTTAGGCCATCGCTGTCCAGTCCAGTTCAAAATGACTTAGAGTCTTGCAGTGTCCAAGTGATCACTTAGATTAGGTTAACAGAAAGATCGTTCTTTGTAATGAGAACAACAAACGGCTACCAAAGGATATTGGTGCTTCAGCAGAACACGTACTTGCGCTGCATTTGCTTCCCCCCACAGAGAGGAGAGAAAACCTTTTAGCACTCTTCAAAGTGAGAGACAAACAGCCCTGTCTGGACCCAAGAGTTGCAGAGATGGCAGCAATGTGTGGCCATCGCTCCCTGGGCAGCGCAGCCAATGCTCCTGACCCTGTCACCCCGGGGCTGAGCCCGCTGCCAGTCCTGCTGCTCCTTTGCGCTCGGGAAGATGTTTGGGGGCTGGAATTGGCCCTAAGCAGAAAACCCTAAAATCATGCAGATTGAAGGGCATAATTGAAGTTTTTGCCCTCACTGTGGTTTATCATAGTCATCCCACAGAAACACAGTATTTTCTGGTTTTGACAGAAGTGCTTTGCTGTATCTGCAAGAAGCATTGCCATCAGCAGGAGCCACAACCCTGTGTTGCCTGGCAAGGCTGTGCAATGCAACGCCCAGTACCAGCAGGGCATGCAGCAGAGGTTCTGCCAGTCTGCAAAGGGCTTTTTGGTGCTAATCCCTCAGTAAATGGAGCTTCTTTTATATCAGAAGAATCTTGGAATAATAAATCTACACCCTATTTTTACATCATAACGTTCTTGGAGAAATACCCCCACAGTGGACATCCATACAAATGAGATCAGCCTCTGGTATTAGCATAAATGATACCTGAAATGTAGTAAATTTTAAGAAAGCAGACAATAGAGTGTATAATGTTCTAAAAAAAACCCCAAATGCCCCTGAGGAATTCATATTTACTTGCTCATTGACAACTAGACCTTTTTTGCTAATTAACTGTGTGTCTTTTAAGCAAACAATTTCCTGTAACAAACTTATTGAACTTCATCTAAAAAGTAAACATTGGAAGTAGAAAAAAAAAACAAACAACTCTATACAGAAAATGGGTAAGGAAAAGCTATCTTTAGCTGATAGTTTGAAAGTCATATTGAATACTTTGCCTAAATAACAATAATGTGCTGTCCTGAGAGGACATAAAAAGCACATGCTAAATGGAGCAATGTGAGTATTTTTCATGCTTTTTTTAAGAGGATTGACTATGTGGGAGAAGAAGGAAACACTAAGAGAGTTTCAGCTGAGAAAGGAACTACTGGTAATTATCTTGTATTGTCACCAAAACCCATATGTAAATATCCAGTAACGAGCTTATAGATCCTGAGGTTAGAAAACTGTTAAGCTTCAGAAATTGAGTGTAAAAGAGATCTAATCTTATATTTAGCTATTCCAAAACCCATTCCATTTCAATAACTATATTTATTTGAACATGTACCATCAAAATTATGAAAGATTTGTTGAAGTCATAGGGTTGCTGTTTTCTTAATGAGCATAATTAGCACTATAAGGAAATGGAATTGCAGTCTCCATGATGACTGAACAATTAGGTCTGCCTCTGGTATCCAAACTTGAACATGAATTTTTGCACTGAAGTAATTGGATGAAATTGTGAGGGTTTGTTAAGCAATTTAGCCTAGTTTATTTCTTTGTTGTCCTTACATTTTTCTATTAGTATATGAATATTTATCTCTAATGTAAAGCAAGAGATATTTCTGTTTCCTATATAACATACAATAAATCAGTTAGCATATTATAGATATAAGCTCAAATCTTGATTCAAATTCATCTTAATTTGATTAAAGAAACTTCCTGTAGAGGCAAACATAAATCTTACCTCACAATGTCCTTCCTGAGCAAGTGATTATTAGAAATGTGTCAAGAAGGAATTACTTTTGCCCATAACAATTCACTTTTGCCTATAAGGAATCTCATCTTTTAATACTTTTAGGTTGACACTACTATTGGAGTTAGATGCCAGAATCAACAAAATAGACTTTCTCCTTCAGCTGGGCCAAAAGCTTGACAGCCTGCCAGTGGCTTGGGAGTAAAGCAGGTCAGGTATGCTCTGATGGAATAGACCTTGGTGTTTGAAATGCTACTCTGCTGAACACAGCATATTTCATTTAAAATATCTCATATTTTAATTTTAATTCTATTTAAGGTTACTTCCAAGGGACGCCCATCTCTGATTTGGCAGGTCCATCCCAAGGCAGACTTCTGCAGCTGGCTGCTGAGTGGTAGCAGAAAAGCCCACAGTAATGATCATTTTACCAGCCTCCAGGTTCTGATAGCTTTTGGTTAGCTGGCAGGCTCATTTATTTCTTGGCTTTTATATTGAGTTAAGGCCCAAAACACACAGGTACATGGTCACATAGTGGACTGGAAGTGCTTACTCTCTTTAACTCACTTTTTACTCACTGAACTCATGCTCTGATTAAACAGAGGTCACTTCGAGATGTATAGAGGACAGCACAAACAATTAAAATTCTCCAGCTGAAAAGAACAACAGAGATGGAGAATAGAATGAAAGATGACAAAGTTAAAGAAAATAAACAGAAAGGAAGAATAAGACATTTAATGAATTCTTAAGCAGTAATACCATGACTGACAGTAAAATAAATATTACTCAATTATTGGGGAATGGTGCATTGAAAGCAGAAAAAGGTAACATTTTGGTGTGTTTTCAATTGATGGACTATCTTCTCAAATTCAATGTAAACCCACTAATCTGGAAGGGTTTTTTTTAATATGATTTCTAGAGTTCAAGTCTCTACAGTTTATTCTGAGTATAGTTGCTAGGCATGGATATATTTGCAACTTCTGATTTTTACTGCAGTGGGTCTCCAGGAGAAAACAAAGCAAAGTCCTCAAACAGTTAAGAATTACTTTCTTTCCTTTTATTTACCAAAGAAAGGTTAAAAAAAGTCAAGCCCTACAGGCAGTAGGACCTTCAGTATCTCAACATACAGTGCTGCCTTGTGCAGGATGAGGACAGCCAGAAACAGGCACTGAGAAGGCACAATCTGCCCCTATTCATCTGAAACCAGGCTCTGCTAGACTAAATGTTAGCACTGTTAACCCTTTCATCACTAAGGGGAGACATCAGGAAAAGCAGGCTGACCTACATGTTCTCTTATCTGAATGGACCTGTCACTCTAACAGGCCTGTGAGTTTGAAGAAAAAAGTCAGGTGTTGTCTCAAGTGTCTTGGTTTTACCTGGGTCACTGGCTCTATCCTCAGCAGTAGTAGGGAGGTCTATATTAGAGTGGAGTATTCAGTGTCCAATCTGTTTTAACCTGGGGAAGCTAAGAAACCACTAGAATTACAGAATTCTATCCCCAAATACAAAAGTCAAGCTTATCCACATCTGAGCAGGAGCCTCTCCTTTTCTTACACCTTCTTTCTTCCTCTTCTCTCATCAAAAGCCAAAGGCAAGTCATCTGCCATATGAAACAAAGCAGTCTTAAGGAGGAGTTAATAGTTTAAGAGACTGGCTATACCGTAAAGCTTTGCTAAATCACTGCTATGCAAGCCTCTCAAAACTAGTCCCAGGTTTTGACAGACTTGTCACCAAATTGTCATGGACCACCAGGAGGCTGGATGCAGATGCACTGCATTGCCGATGGGGGATCCCTGTCCTTTCCTCTTCCAGATGCAGCTTCCAGCAGTGCTGGCTGCACACAGGCATGTCTTGTATCATAGACAGGTCAACAACCAATGTCAACCCCAGCTTAATCATACAAGCCTGAACTCAAGGCTCATGAATGATACCTGCTCAAAGAAGCCCTAAATGAGAAATAGTTTGCTCAGAGGTCACACAGAGAAATAGTTTGCTCAGAGGCATCTAACAAATAGATAACAAGAGACTCCATAGAGAATTACTATATGAAATGAAGATACCTGAGCCAGTTTCTTGTAGAAACCTCCCATGTCTTGGCAAGGAGAGACCATTGTTTTCTCCTGTATCATGATTTGCAGGTAGGTAAGCCAGTTTTAAGTCAGAAATACATGCTGTAGTGTGGATACCCTGGCCACAGGTCTTGTACAGATTGATGAGATATTTTCATTTCTGATAGGTTAGAGAAGGATAGACTGCAGCTTCCTTATTTGTGAATACTTTCCACAGGGAGAAGGACTGCTCACCTTTAAGTCTTCCAGTGGATAGATTGTGCAAAATGAATGAGATTTACTTACATGCTCAATTTAAAAGAATTGATCTTCAGAAAAACAACAGCATTTTCCTTTGCCCAGGGGAGAGTTAGCAAATGGAATAAGACACAGAAAAACTGATAAGAACAGTCAGTAGAAATTGCTTCAAAATAGACGGATGAAAGAATTTAAGAAAAAATGTGAAGTATAACTTCTGGCTACAATTACCAATATGATACCTTCTTTCTTAGGCTTTTGTCTTCACTATTCAACACTAAAAACACTAAATGGATTAATCTAGCACACGCTTGTATATTAAATCAAATTGGAAGCACATTTTAGGGAAGAATTAGTTCTCTGGTATAAAACTGAAGAGGCTAAAATTTATTTGTTTACTTAAATATTTGTATTGTCTTCAGCAGGGACTATCACATGCATATCCAGCTACTATTAGATAATTTCATTCCAAATAGTATGTATTCTGGAGTCTCTAGTGACAATTATGAAATTCAACCACAAACTATTGTTGTATGTATGTGTTGCATCTGTAAATTCACTGTGGATACAAATGAAGATGTCTGATGTAAGCTAATGATGGAATTTAACATGACAAAAGAATGAGTGCTTGTGGAATTTTTGCATTTTGTTTAGGGAAAAAACACCTTTGTGATAACAGAAAAATAAAGGATAAAATAGAAAGGATAAAATACATACATATTAAAAAAGAAAAACTTCCCCTTTAGCTAAAAATTACCTACTAATTGAGTAATAATGCTGCCACTAGCACTTATATTAAATACATTAAACTGAGGACCCTGTAACTTTGACAGGCCTGATTTCTACTTGAAGAAAAATCCCACAAAAATGTTAGTCAGGATAATATCTTCTGCTTTTCAGCAATAAGAAGCTGTAATGCACAAGATGTGCACAAGGACAGAAATCTTTGACCTCATCCTTGAAAGAGGCTGGGACATCCAGGCACATGGATCCTGGCACTCCAGGTAACACTACATAGGGAATGTGTCACCACTAGACGCAGAGCACTGACTTTCTGTGTTGTCATTTTGAAAATGCCAGAGAGTCTTTGTCACAGCTTTTACTGCCTGAAACCCAAAAACAGAACCAGCCAAACTATACCATGGGGAAGCAAGCAGCCTGGTTTTTAGGGGTTAAATACAGTGCATGATTAAACATGGCTCTCCTGACTGGCGAACCTTTAGCTCTCAGCATGAGTCGGTGTTCCTGTAAGCAGAGATGCCTGGGTGCCCTGGAGTATCTCAGTCTGTGGCTTTTTCATTGTTTCTTATTCATTACAAAACATACCTATTTACTTTTGAAAATTTGACACCTACCAATGGTAGGTGTTAAATGACTCAATCAAATACAAAACAGTAGTGAAAAAATACAGTTCCCGAAGACTGAGACAGTACATGTAGAATACCATTAAGTTTTAATGATCCATATAATCTGCTCACATTGACTTTGGCTGAGCTTTTCATAGAAAAAGAAAGAAGGAAGAAAGCTAAAACTTGTCCTAATCACATTTCTCAGTGATACAAAGAAATAAGGATTGTTTCAGCATACAGACACAAGAAATCCCTGTTTGCCTTTGCAATCTGGGCAAATCATTAGGTCTAGGTACTTAAAAAAGTAAGATGAATCAGCTTTCTGCAGGCAGTTAACTTCTTATAGGTTCTCCCCTGTAATAACACCAGTGTGTCTATTACTACAGCAGTTATGCCTTTCTAATGGCATGTTGAACCACCAAATTTCAAATCTCACCTCTAAATTAAGCAGAGCACAGGTTTGAATCTTGCTCTTCCATGCTAGAAATAACAGAACCTAAATTTTTGATTCATCAGAACATGAACAAACATACACATGCTGATGCTGCTGTGCTAAGCCTGTATCCACTGACAGCCTGTAACCTTAGACGTGCTCTCCATTCACAGAAAAGAGAGAGCCCTGCTAAGGAGACAGACTAATTTTGAGCAGGTTTTGCCTTCAGTCTTAGTTCCAGCACAATAACAAGGGGATGATTTAAGTGGTTTGCGAGTTCTGTTAATGCCACCTGGCAAAAAAAGCCCAGAAGCAGCTCAGCAATGTATCTGAGCACATCAATAGCAGTCAGGCACCCACAGGGCAAGTTGCATGTATTTACACTGTTTCTAAGACAATGGCTCACAGATACTAGGAGAGATTTTGAATACTCTTGTTGTTTAATGAATTTGGGTAAGCTACTCAGAATTTCAATAGCAATTCACATTTCATAGAATCTAGTTTGCTTCTGAGTGCCAAGAGCACAATAGAACAGTCTCACCATGGAGCCTAACATTGCACAAATTCTTACAAAGAGATGCAGGACAACATGCTTGGAAACCTCTGTAGTGTCTTTAGGAGCTGTTCCCAGAGCTGCTGGAGCAGCAGCTGTGGAAGCTTACATCACCGTCTCAATGACAGAACAGGAGCTGAGCAAGTCACTGACATCATTTAAACACAAAATTTATTTAAGTTTGAATGTAGGAGTTTATCTTGAAAGTGGTAAAATAAGCAATCTCTTCTGAGAGATATTACTCAGTAATTTACCATTGGTACTTTGACCTACACAATTATCTTTTGATGCAGGTCATGAAATGTTTTCATTGGAGATACTGAAATACATACTAGAGTTTCATGGTTTTGAATTTCTCAATGGAACCAGGGCTGGGACAATTAGTGCTAATGTATTAAAGGCTTACATACATGAAAGGTATAAGGTTTTCCTACCTTAGAATCTGATTTTCCATCGCCATGCTCTGCAAGTTTCTTTAGTTTAGGTAAAAAATTAAATCTTTGCAATAAGCAAATCTTCACTCATCAAATTCCCTCTGACAGAATTGTCTGACAGAACTGGATTCAAACCAGACACAAGCAGCTTATTAATTATTAGAATAATAAAGAATTATTATTTAATATAGAAGAATATTAAAGAAAGTAAGAAAAGCAAACACAAGAAAATTTCAAGAGTTCAGAGCATCAGTTGGATGGAAGAAATGCAATGCAGTACTGCATCTTTAACATAAGGAATCATTTATCATGACACTTGAATGGCTGTGACAATACAAATTGCTAATGAGGTATTAGTTTAACCAATTTAGAGAACAAATTAGAATAAAAGAGTGTCAAATTGCTACAGTAATCCATGGCAAAGCAGAGAAATAGCTGTGAAAAATGCTCTTTCAGCAGCAGAAAAGGCAAGGTTACACAAGGGTACAAAGAAGCCCCATTATCTGGAGAATGCTCTGCCACACAAGGAGGAGGATGCATTTACAAACACAGCATTACTAATCTTCAGATCCTATCTTCTCCAATGCCTTCTTACATCATTTTGTGTAGGGGTTGGTTTTTTTGCTGGGTATGGATTTGGAGTTTTTGTTGGTTTGGTCTGGTTTTGTTGGTTTTTTGTTAGGCTTGGTCATTTGGTTGGTTGGTTGGGGATTCTTCCAGGATTATCATATATGTATTGTGGAAATGTTTAAATGCAGAAGCAAATGCACCTCTCTGGAACACAGAACATGTAACCTGTGAGCTAGAGACAGTCCTTAGCAGAGCTCACACATGCCCAGTGCCGAGTGGAAAGCTGGAAGCACCTTATCTCCAAAGCAATGGGGACATTTTGTGTCCTGGTGCAATCTTGAACCTAAAATAGTAAACTGTGATCATTTAATATTTCCAACTAAATTCTCTGGGTTTTTTATTTGTTTCTTTTAAAGTGCTTCCTCCCATCCTGTTGCTCTTTTCCAAGATCCTTGAGCCCCTGCTGTAACAGAAAAGGCAGCCCAGGGAAACAGTTCTCTCAGCAAGGAAAAAAAAAGAGTCTTATTTCCATTCTTTATAATTTTTGGCACATAAAAGAGAATAGTAAAAATCAAAATGCAGAGCTGGCAATATGTATTTGAGGAAACACAGGCAGCAAAGTGAGGAAGATTTTGCTTCCATCTTTTCTCTTTAATCTCTTTCATACTTTATTGAATGTAATCAAGCAAAGCCAAGTCAATGAAAGGTTTTATAAGGAAGGGGCAGTTCCCATCTTCAGAAGTGATTGAGCATGTTAAACAAGACTTTAAAAACTTGGGTAATTTTTCAAGTTCTAAGCAGAAACAAATGCCTGTGGTTAAAGCAGACCACCTTGCTAGGGCCTGGTATCTGATTCAAAATTCAGAAGAAGAACTCATGTATATATGTTAAGATTCATTCTGATATTAATTAATTTCAACTGGGTTTTTTTTTCAGTTGAAATTATTATAGGTTTAAATGGTAAAGAAAAAGAAGAAATACTGCTTGCCCAAGAATATCACCAAGATTAGACAAATTAAGTCTGGAATCTACAAACAAAAAATAGAATCCTTTCCAGAAGTTACAGCAAGCATTTTAACATATATTGAGGCAGTATCAAGAGGGAGGTAAGACTGCATCAGTTATACCCAGTGTTTAATTTCAAAGCATGAATGCATGAGATTTTCCTTCTGCTCAATACAGCTGCATTATTTATTTAATTAGTATTAAAATACAAGCTATCTATAAAAAATTCAGTTCCTCAGCCTGTGTCTACACTTCAGCCTGCTGCCCAGTGTAAATATAAGCCGGCTTGCCTGCCAAGAACAGAATGTCTGCTTCAGCCAAGAGTGGGGATATAAGCTCTGCTGGTAAGGAGAGGCACTTTGCAGTCTCCTGGAGACTCTTATAAGCCTGGCTTGCTTATAACAACTTTGGATTTTACTATATCACACTGTTGCTGGCAGTGTTGATGTACCCTCATTTTAACAACTCTGTGGACAGCAAGAAGCCATCAGCAAAACACAGAGTGGCTCTCAAAAGCAGCTTCAGAGCTGTGAGCTGCTAGAGAATAGCAGTCTCTGTGAGAGCAGCATGGTTCTGATCCAGCACACAGCCCCTGTGATTAATATTCATGCTACATATCCCAGAAAAAATAGGAGATGCCAGTCTGATTCAAAGCTCTCTGAAATTGACGGAAACCTCTCCATTGACTGCCATGGGCTCTAGGTCAAGCCCCAGGTGCCCAAGTCTGTTTATACCTTTTAAAATAGAAGGAATTCACTCTCCACATGTTTCAGTCCCTCACATTTATTGTCAGCAAACCTCTGGCAAAAAAAAAAAAAAAAAGCCTTTCTCTGCAATGAGACTCTCACTGAAGCCAGTAGGAGCTATATATACAGAGATGGAGGACATAAACTCAATGTAAAAGCAATAGCATACTGGAAAGAATCTTGATTTTGAAATCACACAAGACAAAATTCAGTGATAAAGTGAGTGTTTCTTGGTAAGAAGTATAAAATAACTCAGTATTTTGTATACCTGCAGGTTAAGAAGAAAATTTTCAATGAGGCACATTGAACGTTCAAAATATAACATTAAAAAAGCCCACTCCTATAAATCTAATATCATTATAACCATCTTGCTTAAACACTCTAATTATATCCTCCAAGTACTCAAATGTTAATTAAATATTGCCACCTAAATTATGATATGCAAAGATGTTTTTTACTTATTAAAGGAATTTAATACTACTCATAGGTGTCTTTGTTAAATGTAGATTGACAATCAAGTTAAAGAATAAAACCTCATTTATTTTTATGCTACTTTATAAATTCTCTGAAGCCCAAGTCCTCTCAAAATAGTGTACAGTAATTGGATTAAAACTACCTTCAAATACTTTCCACCACGTCTTTTACATGAAAACACCTTGCAAAGCCCACAATTTCTATATAATCATTTTACAGTGATTATCAAAAAAAAAAAAAAATTACTACAGAATTAAATAAAAATGGATTGATATGGATCCTCTTCCTCAACCAATGAAATCATAGCACCATACAAAATCTCATGATTTAAAACTGAGTGCTGGCTCTCCTTCTCTCTCTTTTTCTTTCCTTTTAATAACCAATGAAATTATTTTCCAAAGCATGACTGTTAATACAGATTGATTTCAAGAGTACTTTTTAACAGTGATTTTGTTTTCCTGCATTTTGCTTCAAGAAGAAAAATATGAAGTAAAAAAAAGAAAAAGGAAAAAGATGCAGGAAATAAAGTCCTAAGGTCAATTAACAGTGAGTCCCCACGGAAGCGAAAGTCGACATTTCACGACGAATGGTACTGAATGGGGAGAGCTCCAGCTCTGTGGTGTACTCGTTGTCATTGTCATCACTCGTCACCGTGGAAGACTTCTGGATGCATTCATCACAGCAGCAACAGCAACACTCCATAAAGGCCCGGCTGAAAGGTTTACAGAGACAGAACAGGAGAACTGGGGTAACACAGGACTTAAAGAACAAAAGAAACTGACTAATGAGATGGAGGAGGTCCATAGTCTGTCGAGAGACCCCTGTGGACATGTAGGCAGTCACAATGTTGCAAATGTTTTCAGGAATAATGCAAAATCCATATAAAATGGTCAAAGCCACCACTGTGCAGTTCATCTGACTTTCCAGCTGAATTTGTCGCTTGTTCCCCCTCGTGCAGGCTTTTTCTGCCCTCCTGATTTTCCTCGCTGTCACCAGGGAGCAGGTGATAGTGAAGAGGGTAGGCAAACAGAAATAGCAGCCGAAGTACCACCAGAGCCGCGCCCCGTCGTAGGTGAGGGCCAGCACGTAGATGGTGTCGGGCAAGGCCGTGGAGATCTTCACCACGCAGCGCTCGCCCGGGGGGCTGCCGCTGTACTCGGGGTCCTCCCTGGCCAGCTGGCGCAGCACCACCTCCGGCAGGGCCAGCAGCAGCGCGCCCACCCAGATCACCGCCAGCTTGGCCGTGGTGGAGGCGCAGTTCTCGATCATCTCGTAATACATCTGCACGTTGGTGGCGGCACGGAAGCGGTCAATGCACAGAGCACACAGCGTGAACGTGGTGACTCCCAGAGAGGCCACCTGGGAAGGAGGAAAGGCAGCACAGGTTAATACAGGGGCTGTCTGGGGGAGGTTAAAAAAAATGTGGGGGAGAAAAGGGAAAAAAAATGAGAAAAAAGAAAGGAGGAGAGGAAGTGAAGCAGTTGAGCACTGTGGTGCTGAGCACCATCAAAAGCATCATCACAGACGCACTTAGCTTCCAGTGTTTCCTGAGCTACCATCCAGCATGCATGCCAAAAAGAGTACATGCTTCTATTTTTTCGCCTACAAATTCTTATTTCAGCCTGGTGGCAACATCTCCTGGAGATCCAAGCAAGCACCTATGCAACACTGAGTGGAAAAAAGAATATAGAGGAATTGATTAAAATTTTAAACTAAACTGTTTCCTGCCCCACTTTTTATTAAGGGGTGTTTTTCAGAAAGATAGGTTCCACCACAGGGTTTGGAATTTTAAGTCAAAATGGGAGAGACAGGAGAGTCTTCCTTCAGCAGAAGTTATGACCACATAACAAGTTCATTATACATGCAGGGGATCAAAACATTAAACCTTCCATATCTACAAAACTTAGAAACCCTGGGGATGAGGAATCTACGGAACTGAGTAGGATCCAACAACTATTTTTGTGGACTTAGGCTTTTAAACAAAATTTTGATGGGAGGTAGGTGCATAAAGTCATCCCCCACCATGAGTTCAAATAAACTGTGTTTGAAATCCTCAGACTTTCAGAGCCTGTGCAAAACTAGCCTTCACTATAGTGTTTTGGCTCTATATAACCAATAGTCAATATTTCATTTAGAAAAACTTCAAGGAAAACCCAGGCTTAATTTCATAGGAAACATTTTGTGGGAGAGTGTACTGTAGGCCAGGAGAAATGGAAGAAGTTTCATTCTTTAAATGACTAAAAGATGAATTGGAGAGAGCTGTCAGTTATATACTGTGAAGAACAAGTACAGAGCAATGCTTATGTTCTCTAGCTTTAGCAATCATTATTCTATGCACGAACAGAAATTTGTGCCGTCATGAAACATCATTTCCTATCATTTTATCCTGTTTATAATTTAATTTCCTAAAATAAATTTGAAAGAAGACTATATACATTTTGGTCTAATTCTATTAGCAATAAATTTAACTTCAGTTCAAATTTAAAGCAGAACTCCCATTAACTTCAATTGGAGAAAGACTAAGTGCCCTGTTGAATTTTAATTAGCTTATTTTCTTGCATACATGTGTTATGCTGAAAATGTGTCAATGTGTTGTGAAGAAAAAGTAAAATAATATCACTAATAAATGTAAAGAATGTTTACTTTTATAATGAATGAACCATATCTTTGCAATAAACTGGGAAATCTAAAGTAATATTTGGCAGTTCACTATAATTTTGCTTATCAAAATTTGATGTGCAATGCTATATTTAAATTTCGTATAGGCAGACTTTAAGAAGCACTTTCTGATTTCCACCATAATATTGAAATAATACTGTTTACACATCCCTGAAAAAAGTTCTTCAAAGATACATAGCACAATTATGCACAATTATATAAATGTATCATTAATTTCGACCTTCAATATTTAATGGCCATATCAAATTGCTAAAATTGACTATCATTGAAAAATATAAGGCACTTGGAATTACAATTGCAAGATATTGGCTTGGTTGGAGAATTCTTTGAAGCAGCTTCCTAAAAGATGAAATAAGTAATATGCAATCTCTTCCTAATTAACTTCCAGAAATATTTAATGACAAGGCACCACTGTGAAGATTTTTAATAGGCAACCATTGATTTGGAAGTTTAATTGTCTGACAAGATTCAAAGAAAGCTTGGTAAAGATAGTAAAAAAATAAAAACATTTAAAGAAAAATAGCTACAGGGAAATCTTAATGAACAGTGATAGACTTTGCTAATGAAATATGATTTTCCTGTATCACAGCTCAGAGTCAGATTTTTAAATTCAAGATTAGCAACTTTGTTTCCAAAATATTTAAATGTGTGTGCAGTCTTCAAATCTCTTAGTGAGAGCAAAACCTTTAGCCTTAATATGCATCATGAATTACAAAAGGGTCAGGACTCAGCTTACTACAATTATAAGAGACAGGGAAATAAGTGAGATCTGGAAATGAAAAGAGATTGAAATAACAATCAGCAAAACAGAAGAAAAGCTGAGTCTCTGTGCATTAAGATGTTTCCTTTCAGCTCTGGCATGAGCCTGCCCCCACCCCAAGGCAGACACTTGTATTGCTGCAGCATTTCATTGCAAACAGACTGTTACACAGCGGCCGG
Source organism: Taeniopygia guttata (assembly GCF_048771995.1). Classification (NCBI taxonomy): domain Eukaryota; kingdom Metazoa; phylum Chordata; class Aves; order Passeriformes; family Estrildidae; genus Taeniopygia; species Taeniopygia guttata. The sequence continues at coordinate 20,968,246 of NC_133025.1, read as the reverse complement.
GACATTGAACTCTGCAGCTGCTAGGGCTGGGCTAATGAAAGGAGACACGTCTGCCATGAAGAAACATAACCTACGGGGTTCCTGTCACATTAACTGACCAACAACTTGGAGGCTAAAAGCAGGGAAACAGAGCAAGAGGAAAAACTAAGAATACTGGAAGGCAGCATTAAAAACCCTCCCATGGATTTACTGATGAAACAAGCTAAACAAAGCCAGTGCTTCCCTGGAACAAGCAACAATTTCCTATTTTCTGTAGATTAGCAGAGTTAGTGATGCCATGGAACAGTTAGCAGAAACCACACAAAAACACTCAAGCAGATGATCATGAATTCACTCCAGCTGACTTGCTTAAATGCAGTAGAGCAATTCAAGGGCTGGATTACTTAGTCCACACAGCAGACTATAAGTAATAGCCAGCAAAATCAATGGGTGCTGCTCAAAACCTATGGGTGAGAACTGGGACATGCATTCTGCATGTTCACACAATTTCAGTTTAGGTGTGCTTCTTCATAGTAGTTATACTAATAATTACAGTAAAGCTGAAAGTGTGAAAAAATTCAGAGAGCTTTCTTTTCGGGTGTTATATTGCCTTGAAATACCTACAGAATTAAGATCATTCATTTGACAGGGAGAAGGAAAAGCACAAATTAACAAAATGTAAAGTTGTGCAAGGCCACATGGAGTTTAATGGTGTTCTTTTTGTAACAGCCGAGTGTCTGATAAACTGTTCCAATCTTAATTCCACCAACCTGGCAGGAAATGAGGCAAGGTGAGGGCAACTCAGGCTCAGTAGTTTTTGATCATCACTTAGCTGTCTGGTTTATTTCCCTATTGTCCACTGAAGATTCTCCTGCAGTTTCTAGACATTCAGGCTGACATCACTTTACAGCTTTCTCTTACTACATGAAATCAGAAAAGTCCCCAGATTTCCAACTGAATGACCATCAATCGGCTCTGAGGTGAAGGAGCCCCTGCTTTGAGAAGATACCCACACCAATTGAAGGGATTGCTAGCTACAGCATACACGCACAGAGGCAGACATTGTTACAAAATAATCTCTTTAAACACTGTTGCTCTTTAAAAAGCCTTGACAGCGTTAGTGGGCGCTGTGATGCCATTTCAAGACACTGCATAAACCTTTGGTCATTAGCTCACCAGCTGTTAGCCTAGTGTGCCAAAACTGATTTGGGGAACTGAGGCCACAGAGAACAATAGCAAACTCATGAAATGCTCAGCGTAATTGCTGTTCTCCTGTCCACTCTTCCAACATACCGGTTCCCCTTTCACAAACTTTAACAATTACCAAAACGTTCCCAGGCCTTTCCTGGCCTGTCCTACTTCTTCTCCTGGCTGTGGTCCCACAGCTCTTGGCCCTGGCTTCCAGGAGTAGAGACTCTGGCTGACCAGCAGAGCAGTGTAGATGTATTACAGTGAGTTATGGCTGTGGAAATAAGACTCAATTTTGTCCCACTAATTTCCAGTCAAAAGTAATGAAAACGAGAAACAAAACCAGAAAAGGTGACTTGAGTGAAAAGATCAAAAAAGATCAAATTCTGTAAGTGAATAGAGAGGTTGGGTCATTCCATCCAGTAAAACAAAGAGCAAGAAGTGATATTACTGCTATCTACAAAAAAAAAAATCTATTATGAGACACAAAAGTTACTTAAGCCAAAAGACAGTGAGCATAACAGAATGGAAATCCACCAGCTCTGAGCAGCTCCAGGCTGGAAATGAGAGTGACCATTCTGATGAAGAAGTGAGTGGGAACAATTAAAAGCTTATATTGAACAAGTAAAAATAAAGGTGTTATAAGAAGTGGACCCTTCTACTATCTGAAGTTTCTAAGACAGAATATATTTTATGTTGATAGCAAAGAATTTCTTAAAACTACATGGCACTTTTCTTTTGTTACAAGAGAAGATGTGTATACAAAACATTTTCCCTTTGTAATGGGAAAGCTGAACTACATAAGAGGTTGGTAACTACTATCCAAGCCACTTCTGAGCTATCAGTGACACCCCATAAACTCTGTATATCCATTCCTGTTATATAATATAAATGACTTTTCATTCATCAATTCATCATAGTTTATCATTTTCTTATGGCTGTTCCACATCCACATTAAATTTCATAGCTTTTGAACATGTTAATGCAACATACCAGGGGGACTCCTGTAGATTTGTCAGTTTTCCCTAAGATAAATAAATAAATTTAGCACAGACTGCAATACTTTTTTTTTGTGCTACTCTACACTTACAGTACAGACTCCAGTAATAAGAACAGACTACTGCAAAATAAAAGATCAACCCATTGCAAACAATTATGTAATATTTATCTAGATTTCTGTTCTTTTAATAAAAAAGTCCCACTCCACTCCCCCAAAAAAACCCAAAAAAGTCCCAAAACAAAACCAAGAAAAACAGTCATTATTTACAAAGAACAAAAATATATCTGTATTTCTCACAAGAAGTGCTATTAAACATTAATGGCTTTATGCATTACAATAGGGAAGAGTCATGCAGTAAAAACACTACTGTGGTGTGGCAAGAATAATTCAGTGGTTAAGAAGATCTGGGGCCAGGGTATAGCTCTAACATCAGCAATTACCTTATGTATTCCAAATAAAAATCTACATCACCTATCTGAAAGATGAGACGGTAATTCTGAAATCTACTATCATGGAGATGATCGTACACACATAGAATAACAGGTACAATACTGTTGTTTCCTTTGAAATACTGTCAACATTCACACCAAGGAGACACAAAGCACACATACTTTATGTGATATTTACTCTTAATAACTTACACTTCTGTATATCATACAATATACTGTTTAGAATGAGCATCCACTTCCATGCACCACTCTTGAGTTCTGCTGAAAGCAAAAGCCAACAGACTCATGGGGCACTGGAAATACTCACTAGTACATCACAGGCTTATCCAGAAGCTTGGAAATATCACAAAACAAACAAAAGGACTTCATTTTTGTTCATTTTCCTGTTTGCAATCTACCACACTACCAAATAGGTAAATTTAATTTTGTTTTCTTTTTCCCATGTCACTCTCCACTGAGGATCAAGTTCTCATCACACTACACAAGGGACTCCTGCACTAGTTCTTAATAGTAGCAATATGGAACTACAAATAGAAATCTACCTCTTCCTCTTTTTGCAGGAAAGATCTTGTCATATGGAGAAATTACATGCTTGTGTTCAGAGCAGAGTCAATAGAGCTGGGATCACAGATGCTGCCTTTTCCTCTCCACACATATGCACCTTAAATATTACTGACCCAATTTTAAACCTACTCTGACATAAATTCATTAACATGCTGAAATGCCACAGGCAAAGTTTAGCCAAAAGCAAAAATTTAGAAGATCCTAAGGACAGGATCTGCAGAGGAAAGAAAGACTGAGAGAACAACCAACATGGCAGCTATCATCATCGTGCTATTAATACCTAAAGGGCAGAGATATACTAACACTTCAGTTTTAAATAATTATTTATTGTGTGATAAGCACAGAAGATAATCTGCTTAGTTAAAGACACATCAAGCCATTGCCCTAGAAAACTCTCATGATGAAGCCTTGAAACTGCAAACATCTCTGTTTTTGCCTGTGACCCAGAGGACTCACTGGAGGTTCAGGAGCACAGCTCTGACTAGAGTCAAAGGAGAGACATAAAGAAAATACTGCACATCAAAAGACACAGAAAAGACAGATAATACACAGCTTTCATAAACTCCCATTAAAAATGTATTTGCTTCCCTAAAGTGAAACTTAAAATAGGGATCTCTTCTCACAGCTTTGGAACAGGCAGAGAATGGGCACTTTCTCTGTGCTTCTTGCTTACCTCCGTCGAGTAAAAGAGAAATGGGAAAAAGCCTCACTTCAAATTGCCCTGGAGGATCAGCTCCAGGGAAAGAGAGTAATTCGTATTTCAGTCCAAATCAATCCTTATGCTTTGCACTAAGAATATTAATCGTGATAGCTTTCCTGAGCTGGAACACAAGAAACAGGAGTGATGCCACAAATTCATTGCCAAAAGCACATGCAGTGTTTGGGCATCAGATTTCAAAGGCTTTTACTGTCAGCCTGCTCCAGAATCACACCAGTCTTGTATGCATGATATGGTCCAGACGAGGACACCACAAACTTTGTCCTTCTGTCCCTTGTGAGGTGTATGGGAGAGGCAGAGGGCCTCATGATTACTAGCACTGAATTCAGGGCTGTATACCCTGAATTCTAAACCCTTACTTGGCTATAAGTAGCTTGATTCAATCTATTGGTATAGAATGCAACCCCCTCAAATAAAGCTTCTTGTGTAACCTCCAAGAGCAAAATGGACACAACTCAAGCAAAGTTCCTTCTTAAGCCTAAAAGAAGGTTTCTAGTCCTACCTGACAGAATCTATTTGTCATCTTGTGTGAGTTGCTTTGGGCCTTAATCAACTTATTGAATATCTTCATTACTGGCTTTCAGCATTAAAATAAAATAAAGAAAAAAATGCAACTTCACATGACTAACAGTTGTAAAATATTTAAAATCACAGTAACAGTACAGCTTTTGTCCACATTTATTCCCTTCTCAACTCCTTTTCAGTACACTCAAAACTAGTAGTTACAAGTTACAAGTGGTAATACAATATATAGGTGAAATTACTATTTAATGTGCTTGTCATAGAAGATCTTTATTAGGTATGGGAAAACTGCCCTTTAAATTAAATTTGTGAAGACATTCCACTGCTGGAAGCTCAGTCTTTACCTATACAAATGTTCAGGAAGACATCATAAAACATTTTCTCCAGACTGTGTGTGCATATGTGTTATCACTAGAAACAGATGCTTTGTTGGAATTCTACACGATATCCATAAACAGCACAAATAAAAACCAATTGGCCACAAGAGGCTGAACTAAGAAAACTCAAGGTATTTCCCTGGGATCACCTGACATCTTCAAACAACACAAAGAATGCTTGAATTATGTTCAAATGCCATAATCACTGCAGCACTTGCTGTGGATAATCAGCCATGCCCTGTTCTCTAGTTCTGAGAATAAAAGCCGGTCTGACAGAAGACTCAGGTCAATAAGGGGTTTTGATGCTTGAGATATTTCTGCATCCACAAAACCAGGTGAGACATGTAGCTCTTTCTCTAAACAGCACATGCAAAAAAAAACCCACAAAAATAAAGAGATGAAAAGATGCACCCAAGAGACCCTTAAAAGAACTAAACACTGTGTAAACTTATAGAAAACACAGACAAGATGTTAAAATGTGTCCGTTTTCAGGAAGATGATTCTATTTGTATCCACAAAGGTCTGGATACCTCTCCTGAGGTTTCCTCTCAAGGAGCTAAGAAGTCTTCACCCTTTCCCTCTGTGAGAGAAGAAGACGGGCCTGCCCAGGTGAGTTAGAAAGGAAAAGAGAGTTGCTCAGCTGTCAGACGAATGTACTGCTGTAAACAACCCTTGACAGAGCAAGGAGCAGCAGCTGCACATGGGCTGGATTTCATGACATGCTACACATCTGCATTGCTCCTGGTGGTGTCAGTGTCACTGTATAATGCCTGGGAGGTCAGATCAACACTTGGAAAGTGCTGAACCTTTGCTCTAACTGCCTTCTCTGCCTCAGCAGGGTCAAATCCTGATTTACAGGACAGTGTCCTTCATTCCAGGCTCCAGGTGAACTGTAGAGGGAGAGTCATGATCTACTAGTGTTCAGTATCTGCCACTCACTGCCACAGTTTACAAAGAGGGAAATCCAGCCATTACTCCTCTTAAGGTGATGAACATACTTTACATGCATGACTATTACATTTAATAACCATTGAACAAAAAATATACAATTCTGGGAGCAACACAGAGCCCTAAAGCTAGACCTCTTTATATTTGTAACTAAGAACTAAGAGCTTAAGTTTTTAAGAAATTAAGAACTAAGTTAATTGTACTTCCTCAAGGACAAGGAAAATGCTTTACTTTTAGACACCGGTATTAATTGAGCCTATCACAGGGACCAAGCTACCAGTTTATCCTGACTGAACTGGTACTAGTTCTTGAATAAGACCAATTCTAGGCATCCACAGAACTTTAAAGTGAAAAAATAATGTAACATTAAATTATAATGGCATACAGCAGCAGCTGAATATTTTTTGGGATTACAGTTTTGAATTTCAGCAACTACACTTCAGCCAAACTACTTTCAGCTTGAAAAACTATTTAGTGCCCAAAGCTGCAAAGCATAAGCCACTAATTTTGAGGAAGAGTGTGGCCACACAAATCATTTAAACTACTGATCTATTTCAACTTTGCATGATGTACCAAAAAAGGGTTAGGAAGCATGAAATGTCATATGAAAGTCCTTGAAACACAAACTACACTATATGTTTTAAATGAAATGGTTACTTTTAAAATTGTTACTTTTATTTTATTGGTTAACACAGCAGCGCCAGAATCCATTTCAGGAGTTTTAAAAGATTCAAGCACTATCAGTTTCTCAATAAATACATATTTACTGCATCATCTCTTCTTAAATGCAAATCACTTCAGTGTTCTCTGAGTTTTTTAAATGCATGGTATAGTACTGGCCTAGAATTCAACTAAGCGTAGCACAGCTCCACCCTTTGTCCAATACCACCTGTAATAAACTAAACAGATGAAAGAAGCAGTGTCAATGTTATGGCTACACAGGTCACACATCTTTTTTAACATTTTAAAATATCATAGAATCATTCGACAGTTAATTCTGTGTTACTGTGTACTAATGAGCTGCTGCAACTGATACTGTCTGTATTAATAACAGCTTGGGTATTTGAGGGTTTTTTGGGAGGGGGATGGGGGGTTGTTTTTTTGTTTGTTTGGGTTTCTTTTCTAATAGCTCGTTCTTAGGACAAGAGAACCACCAGTTGTTTCCTCAATTTTTAGTTCCAGAATAATGCTGGACGTAAGGTTTTGGGAATACAGGAGAGCCAGCCGGAACTCCAGGCTACCACCGCAGCAGCAAGCCTCAGTGTTCAGTTCCAGTAAATAAATAAAGCGGACAACCTGAGCACCGCCGGCAGGACTGTGGCCAGCTGTCTGAGAGCTTCTTTGACAGAGCCGCTGAACAACTGCCAAGAAGCAGCAGTTTAAACGGAGCTGGTGTCTTTCAAAAACAAACAAAAACCCCAAACAAACCAGCAGCTAAATAAACGTGAGATTTGAACGCTGAAATATAAATTAAGAACCCAGACATCCCACTGATGGTCCTTTTTACAATCACCTCCTTAGAAGCGATCCCCTCAAGCCCTTCATCCGCTTTCCTGACTCATCTTCACTTCACTAAAATAAACAAAGCAAAAAACTTATCATCTAATTTTGAGACGATCACTTGTTTTTCAGGGTCACAGGAAGCAAGGAAAGTCTGGCACAAGTCGTGCGAGTGGCAGGACGCATTCCGCGGGAGCCACAGAAATCCCGGTGCCGCTGGACCCGGCGCGGCCGCTGCCGACTCCGGTCCGTTCGGGGCCGGGACGCGGCCCCGTTCCGTCGCAAGAGCACCCAGGAAACCCGAATCGAGGCGCACCGGGATGTCCCCGGGCCGGCAGCAGTGACAGCCCCGCACACGGCTCAGGCTTGCGGCCGGGAAGCGGCGGGGAGAGGAGCTCGGGGTCCGCGTATCCCACCCACGGACGTTACCTCAATGTACGGGACGATTTTGCAAGAGAAGTCTTCTAGAAGCCACTTCTTGGTGAGCTCCTGGAAGATAACCAGCGGCAGGCAGAAGAAGACGATGAGGAAGTCCCAGAAGGCCAGGTTGGCCAGCAGGGAGTTGGAGATGCTCCGCATGTAATAGTTGTGGCAGACGATGCACATCACTGCCATGTTGCCCATGATGCCGATGCCGAAGATCACCACGGAGAGGCACATGACGGCGTAGGCGCCGTACGACTCCTCGGTCAGCGGGTAGAAGGGGTTGCGGAGCCGGGCGCGGCGGCCCGTGGCGTTCCCGCGGCCCCCGGCGCTGCCCTCGCCGCCGGCCGAGCCGTTCAGGGGCAGCCAGCGGGGGCCGCCCGCCCCGCCCCTCCCCGCCGCCGCGCCGGCTCCGGGCTCGCTGCTCCTCGCCCGCCGTCGCCCGGTCCCCGCCGCCCCGCGAGGGGCGCAGCTGCCGCCCGGTCCCGCCGCTCCGCCGGGTGCGGCGTCGGCCCCGCGAGGGAGGGCTCCGCGCCCGGGGGGCGGCGCGGCCGCCCGCCGGCCCAGGGCGAGGGGCGGCGGGGCCGACGGCGAGCGGGAGCGCTGCGGGGCCGCCGGCGGCCCAGAGGCTGCGGCGGGGTCCGGGGCCAGGGCGCAGGCAGCCCACGCGCCCAGCACCTGGCAGAGCAGGGCGAGCGGAGCGCGGAGGGGCCGCATGGCCGGGAGGCGGCGGGGCTCACCCGCTCTCCTTCAGACCCGGCGGCCGCCTAGCTCGGCGGGGCTGGGAACGGGAGACATGCCCCCCGGCTCCCGGGGACAGCCTGCCACGACGCCGCTGCCGCCGGAGCGCGGCTCCCGCTGCCGCCCGAGTCCGCCGCGGGCAGCGGCCGGCGCTGGGGGTGCGACGAGCGGAGTGGCGAGCAGCCTCTTGTCGCCGACGCCCGGGGCAGACCCGGAAAGTTGTGTCGCCGTCTACGACGCGCCGAGTTAATGTAGCAAGTGCAGCGCCGGGAGAACCCCCCCTCGGCGCTCCGCCCTTTCCCCGGACCGCTGCCTCCTCACCAGCAGCCGCACCGGTCTCCTGCTGCCCATTTGCGTCCTCTCGCCGCCGCGGGCACCCGGTGGCACTACGGGTCAGGAAAGGTCCCTTTAGGAAGACACCTCCCGTCGCCGGGCGGTCGCGAACACTAACTCCTCATCTCCAGCACCTCGGAGAACACAGGCTGTTGCGCGCAGCTTAAGGTGTTTCAGAGCTTTGCACAACTCTTGCCGGGATCGATCACTGCACCCAAGCACTCGCACGCGGGCAGCGGACGGCGAGCACGGCCAGGTCGCCACGGATGCTGCCGGCGCCGGGCGGGCAAGCCCCGGGACGGACCCCTCGGGGCTGCTCCTGCCTCCCGAGTCGTGCGGGCACCAAGTGAAGCGGGGCGGCAGTCACGGCCCCTCGCAGGCAGGGGCTGGTGTACGGCAGGCTCTGCTCCTGCGGCGGGCTCTGCTCCAGCTGCCGGCTCCCCGCGCTCCGGCCCCGCTCAGCCCGGTGCGGCTCGCCGGGCTCGGACCGGCCCCGCCGCGGCTCTCGGGGCGCGCCGGAGAGGCGGGCGGGCGGCGGCCGCAGTGCGCAAGCGCCGCCCGGCGGCGCCGCGGGGCCGAGGCACCGCCCGCCGGGGCGGCCCGGGCGAGGGGCGGGCGCGGGGCCGGGGCCGGGGCCGGTGTGGGGCTGGGCCGGGTGTGGGGCCGGGCCCTGCGCCCCTGCCGGACCCCGAGCTCTGCCTGCGGGGATGCGGCCCCGCCGCCAGCCCGCTGCAGCTCGCCGGTCTCAGCGTCTGGCCGCCCTCCTCGGGCCGCGGGTGCCAGCGGGACCGAGCGCAGCGCCGGACGAGCCAAGCGCGCTGCTCCGGCACCGGGAGTCTCGACCCGCGGGCGGTGGGAGCGCAGGGCGGCTGGCGGGCGGAGCGGGGAGCTGTCTGCACCGCGACGGCAGAGGCGCGGCCAGGGCACCTCGCTGCAGGGGCAGAGGCCGCGGACGGGGGAAGGGGCGCGTGTTCTCCTGGGAGAGCGCAAAACTAAGCAGCAGGCTGAGCGGAGGAGATGCTGTTCACACATCATCCCGCAGTGGAATAGCATCAGAAGCGTCTCCACTGATTTCTTTCCTGATATGGACATTTGTGTATGGTTTTCTTTCTTGCATTTGTACAGTCGGTTAAACTTCACAATTCTTTCTTCTTGTTTCTCTGATTTTGATTTCATTCAGGTGACAGCTTGCCGAATTTGGATGCAGTAACTCTGTAAAATTATAGGTGCCCTTAAGGATTCTCCATTGCCCCTTCCAGTTGCCATTTTGTATAGCTTTTTTGTAAAGTACGCCAAACTAATTTAAAAGTTTAATATTTTTCCCATAAAGCAACTTGAGAAGGTGTTCTGCTATTTTTCCTTTGAAAAACGTCTGTGACAGTCACCCAGAAAATACAAACTGGACAAACAGAGTTTTTCCTTTCCTCAAACCATTCTCACACATGTATGTGAGGTGTAACTGTGGAAACCATAAGGTGTTTTGAGCGTACGGGAGTGTGTAGTGAGTTAGGCACTGCTGTGTTGCATATCCCTAAATACAAGTCAAGCCATTTTCTTCTTCATCCTTAGCAATGTAAATATAATCTCCTGGAAAAAAATTACCAAAGTAATTTTAAGAATTCCTATTAAATAAGTTAAATCTAATAAGGTATCTATTAATGTTAAAAACTAACTAGGAAGTGTTAAAACCTATCAGGAGAAGAAGAGAATGGCAAATGTATTTAACCTTTTTTTCCCTTTCATTTTTCTCCTATTTGTTCCTTCTGAGCTCAGCTGGTGTATAAAAGGAGTTAATGATGATAATGAGCTTACATTTACAGTGCCTTTCTTCCTGAAGAGTCCCAAAGGGCATTACAACCAGATATGATAAATTCCCTGCTTGTTCTTAAAGGGTACTGGGGACTATTGCTGCTGGCTTTTATATGAAAGGAGCAGACAGGAGCTAGCAGACATACTGCCCTTCTATATACTTCTGCAAGAAATATGGGTCATCAAGAAGAAGGTTAAGGAGTGTTTGGTTGACATCACTGATCCTGTAATGGTGAGATAAGAGCTGAGTTGTGCATAGGTTTTCCAGTGTCGGCATTTCACCTGCTTTATAATGGAGAAAAATTATGTCTGAACACAAAGAAAAGTCTTATAAACTATTATCTTTGTCACATTTCTTTTGGTTCATTAAGTATTTTGTTTGTTGCGAAGTACAGCACATACAGAAAATTTGGATTTTGGATTGCATTCAGCAAAGCTGAAAAGGTCTTTTGCTGGCTTTAGAAACAGTTGATTTGCCATTATGATAGTCTCCTGTTTACTATTGCTGCTCTTAAATACTAAAAGTTAGTGTCTGAAAATTGCATTTTTCAAATATCTTTAGTCCCAAATATTTTTTGAAATTTTGCTGCAGTCCATACAGTTTCTGAGTTTTTGTTTGTTTTTGTTTTTTTAGAGAACGAGTTTATTGTGGTGCATTTGCCCCATGTCTTTCAAATAATTCTGTTACTTTTTATGACAAGGTATTTCTGTTGAATAAAGCTCCTACTCCATTATTTTCTGATACAGCCTACAGTGCATTCAGGCTTTCACAACTCTGCTAAAGAAGTTGTATATATTTTGACAGTCTTTCTGCCAATTCATTCATCAGCCTAGAAACGATCTTGAAAACCACAAGCGGACTTTTATATTTATAACATGCTTAAAGAATAAAAGAAAAAACAACCCAGAAACACCCAAAACATTTTTCTCTGTTAGATAGGGGAACTAAAATTCATAGATGTTTTTGCAGCCAAAATCTATAAAAGGAACACCAATAAGCATGTTCCTACATGAAAAAAAAAAACCAAACCATCAAATTGAAAGGTTTCCAAATACATTCATTCTGTTCTGTTGGTGTTCTATGATATTTCATCTATGATAAAAAAATCAATAGGCTCTCAATGCTTGCACTGCTGGGTTTTTTTTTGACATCTCCAGTATTCATTACCTGAATAAATAATACTGAACATGTTACTGTGTTTCAGCAAGAAGCTGAAACAGCAAGAAGCTGCTGTTCTTTTTACCTCTCCTCAGGGTTCATAGAATCACAGAATGGTTTGTGTGGGAAGGGCCTTCAAGATCATCTGGTTCCAGCCCTCCTGCCATGTACCTTCCATAGACCGGGATGCTCAGAACCCCATGTAACCTTGGCCTTGAACTCTTTCAGGGACAGGGCATCAACAACTTCTCTGGGGAACTTGTTGCTCACTGCCCTCACAGTAAAGAATTTCTTCCTAATATCTCATCTAAAACTACTCTCATTTTGGAGCCATTCCCTGTTGTCCTTATGAAATGTCTCTCTCCAGCTCTCTTTGGGTACTGGAAGGTGCTTTAGGGTCTCCCTGGAGCCTTTCTTCTCCAGCCTGCCTTGGTAGGAGAGGTGTTCCAGTCCTCTAATTATCTCTGTGTCCCTCTTTAGACTAGCCCCAACAGGCCCATGTTCTTGGTATGTTGGTGTCCCCAGAGCTGAGCCCAGTGCTCAGGTGGGGTCTCACCAGAGCAGAGCAGAGGGGCAGGATCCCCTCCCTCAACCTGCTGGCCACACTTTGGTCGCAGCCCAGAATATTGTTAGTAATGTTCAACAGTTCAGCACTGAAGAAGGAGTATATTTCCCAAAACAACTACTGTCTTTTTGGTTTAGAACTATGGTGTGCTCAGCTACTTTACACTTGTTTCTTCTTTCTCGTTTAGGTAGATTTAATAGGACAACTTTTTTGTCTATAAAAAACGTAGATTTGTTTATGCTGTCTTCTTACATCTCATTGGATTTTGTTGTGTATTCCATTATAAAAATCTGAGTTTGGAGAGAGCATACTTACTATGATGTGGTATCATTGGGCTGTTTATTTCAGGCAGATAAACATACTCTTAACAGGAGGAATTTTGGCTTTGAATTCAGTTTCTTATATGGTTGGGTCAGGCTCTATAACAATAAACAAATGCTGAAAATTTTGAAATTTAAATTCAAAAGAATTTGAAGTTTAATGATAATATTTTAAATTCCTTGTAATTAGTATTTTGATTGTGCACTTATTGACATCATTAGGAAACCTTCTGATGGCTCCTGAGTATAGATTGCTCTTCTTGTCTAGTTTCACATTTTAAATTATAATGCTTTTCCCTTTAACCTTTCTCATTTACTGAAGTTTGAACCCTGTTTTAAAGGATAAATGTCAGTTCTCATGTCACACAGTCCAAATAGATTTGTTCAATAAGTTATCCTTGTTTTAAAAGAGAAGTTTCAGCAACTCTTCAGTACTATTAGTAATAAAAAACCGAGTATATATGTTACATGGAAAACTGTGATGTGGTTGATACTCACATTGCTGCTTTTCTGTCTTTTTTTATCCAAAAGGCAGAATGATGTATTGACTTTTTACCAACATTGATCATTAGATTGAGAAGTCATGAATTCTTTTTTTAAGGTGAATGACTTGAGGAATAAGTTATCTTTATATGATGTAGAGCTGTGGGAAAGAGTATCTAATATTAGTAGGTATCCTTGATAGAACATATTTGAAGACAATGAGGGTAAAGCTAATGTGTGATGTCCATCCACAAAAATTCAATTTATTTCAGTCTGTTCTGTTAGTATCATCCCTTTTATCCTTATGATCTTTGCAAGTTTCTGTACAGAAAGTGCTCTAATAGTGAAGGTGTCAATACTAAAGGTGAGATGCAAAGACTTCTTTTTTTGCTTTGCCTGGCTATGAAATTTAGATCAATGCAAAAATAATAAAACCTTTCCATCTTAAAATCTTACCTGAGTTTTTCACTCTGTAATTGGTAAGAAGTGTCGAAAGGCAATAAGAGTCATATGGACACAGTTTAAACCTTTAGAGACTTTGAAAGTGTTAGGTCATGTTCAGCTGGAGAGATTTTTAAGCATCCACCATGGTGAAATTTTTCAGATCATTGTATTTCAGAGAAATTTTGGATATTTGTTAATTCGGTTGTTTGTTTGTTTCTGTGGGGTTTTGTTTGATTTTGCTAGTTGCTTTATACACGATTTTTTTTTTCTCTATTTATGAGTTGGACTATTTCAACTCATTTGAATTTGAGCCATAAACCCTAAAAAGCACAAACTGATAGTCAAAGCTTCAAGTCTGCCACTGTGATATAGATACTCAGCGTGAACATTGCTCCTGTGAGCCACTACTTGCCCTAGTTTGTTATCTAATGCAGTCGTGAAGTTCAAAGGAAATTAAGATCTGAACTGTGGTGACTTCTTAGTTATGCTTCATGAACTGTGGAAGAATTTTGAGGCCAAAACAAAGGTTTCACAGCTGTTGTGGAGAAACTGATGGAAGAATGGGAGCCCCACCATTGACAGTTGCAACCATACTGAGAAATTCCAAAGAATTTCAAAAGGTTTTGGCAGCACTGCTGTCCTTGGGATGGCCAAGATTGCCCAGCACAGCAGCACCTCCTCTCATCCAGCCTGCAGTCCAGCCAAGAGCAGGTGATCACATGTATCTCAGAGTGGCAGAAGTTTTTGACTGGCATCTCAGTAGCTGGTTTTAAGCAGTTTTGTGCAGTTTTAAATATAAATTAAGAAAATTAGAGGAAGGGAGCTGAGAAAGAGTCTGAAAGATAAAGAGGGAGAGAAATCAAGAAGGCTGTCAGAAAATAAAAAAAAATAGTAAGTGAGGAAGAAGGGATTCACTTGAGAGAATATGAGGAAAAGAAAAGCTAAATGATCAGAATAGAGAAGGGAGGGACTATAGCCTAAACACTGCCTCATCCCTCAAAATCATGGAGCAGACATCTTTAGATTATTTGTCCCTAGCCCCTTTTCTTATCTCCTGGTGTCATGGTCCCTATCTCTCCCTTACATGTGCATTTCAAGATTTTTCTGTACTTCAGTATGCTAAAATGTATTTAATAGTTAACAAAACCTAATGTTTTTTACAAGCAGATGATTTTATTATTTCATATTCTACATTAAACTATTAAATATGTTGTTTGGACATGCATTAACTTTTGTGTCCAATGGGGTGCACTCCAAACAGTCATATGTATCATAAACAACATATATTAATTACCCTTTCATTGCTCGGATAGCTGTAGGCCATTGTTTTGACTGTAGAAGATGCTTGGTTTTTTCTGCTGTGGGGTCTCCCTTCTCCAGTGCTGTGGCTTGGTACTTCACATTTGTTTGGTTTTTTTTTTTTTTTTTTTTTTTTTAATTTAGATCTTATTTTTTTTATTTTTTGCCACTTTAACATTACTCTCAGTAGTTTCGTCTGCCAAGGTAATTTACATATAGTTTACCTTTCTTTTGAGGTTATTAATAAAGTTATTAAAATAAGAAACCACTTCATACCTTGCAGCAGACCCACTGCCTACTTCCCCACAACTTAGTGCAATCTGCTGCCATTTCCATCAGCCAGTGTTTGTGATCCTTCAACCTGTTTTCAATTTACATGACAGGGCTTATGTCCAAAGCAATTTGGATTCATTTTGGGAGATTTAGTAAGACACTGTATTAAATCCTTTATTAAAATCATGCTGTGTATCTCTCATCGAGGATTTTTGCAGTTCTATCAAAAAAGCAATCACGTTTCCTTGGCACGACATGTTCCTTATGAACCCATACTGCTTATTGCTCATTGTACCATTATCCTTTGAATGTTTAGAGGAGTGTTTTGGAGTCATGAGTTCTGTTTATTTTTTCTGTTTATTTTATTTTTCCCCTTAGCAAGTGTTCTTTCTCATTACAAAATATGCTTGAAATTAAACTCCTTGTTTAATAAACCACACTTCTTCCCTTTATTGATGTTTGAGGCTATATTTCCTGTGCTATATGACTTTTCAGAAATAGTTTTTGAGGGCTTACTCTTTTCAGAGTGCACTCAGGGATGTCTTTAATATGGGCTAATTGACTGGATACAACTGTTTTTCTTACTTTTGTGCTATCCATAGCAATTTTTTCTTTCTTGTCCTGTTTTTGGCTAGGATGGAGTTAATTTTCTTCCTAGCAGCTGGTGGAGTGCTGTGTTTTGGATTCAGTATTCAGTACAAGAAGAATGTTTTAACACATTGATGTTTTAATTGTTGCGTATTACTGCTCACCTTAAGTCAAGGACTTTTAGTGAGGAGCTGCACAGGAAGCTGGGAGGCAACATGGCCAGGACAGTGACCTGAACTGGTGAAAAGGATGTTCCATACCATAGAACATCATCCCTATATAGAAACTGGCAGAAGTTGCCTGGGAGCTGCTTGAGGATGGGCTGGCATTGGTCAGTGGATGGTGAGTGGTTGTCTTGTGCATGAGTTGTTTCTCTTGGGTCTTATTCCTCTCGGTTTTATATCATTATTATTACTGTTGTTACTATTATAATATTTTACTTTGTTTTAATTAATAAAATGCTCTTATCTCAACCCAAAGGCTCTACCTTTTTGTGGTCCTCTTTCCCATCCCACCAGGGAAGGAGGGGTGGGGAGTGAGTGTGGGGCTGTGTGGTACTAAGTTGCAAATTGTGGTTAAACCATGATACTTTGTTTTCAGTCAAACCTGCTTTCAATGGGAACAAATAATAAATACATGTATGTGGGGAACGTGAGTTTTGCCCACTTCTCTCCCACCAAAGAAGCCCTAAATTTGAACTGTGTTTGCATTTATTTGATATATTTTAATAATTCCCTTGGGTATCATTAAGTTGTTCTTGGCTTTATCCTGAGAGCCATTGAACACTTTGACAAAAGTCTGTTGAAATTGTAAGAGTGTATTTCCTTTTCATTGCTCAAGTCTTCCTGCAGGAATTTGGTTATTCCCTGGTGTTGGGAATGTTCATACATTCAGCTTAAGAACAAGATTTTATGCTTTGCTGTTTCTCATACAAGTTCATCTTTTCCCTGAAGAGTAGCCCACTGTACGTAAACACAATACCCTAGGGAGAAGAGTTATTTAAAACTATGATAAAGGTCATACACATTCTCCCTTTCATGACTTATTTGTTCTCTATTAAGGATAGATCCACTTGTTAAAGTTGTAGACAATTAATTTTTATCACACCCTTACTTGTCAAATGTCACATTTCGGCTTAGGGTTCTCTTTTCTGTTTTAGTTTGCTTTGGGTTTTTAATTTAATTTTTTTTTCTATTTTTTTTTTCTTTTTCCTCTCTCCCACTTCTGTATCACACGATGAATTTATCGCTTCTGAAGAATGACAGGGAATAAGATCAGCTAACTGCATCTCAGCAGCTGGCAGGTTACTTTTTGTGCATTTTTATGTTGTGTAGATATTCTGTATTAGAAAAATGTCTGTATTTGTTTCAAAGGCTGAAATAGCAGCCTTCTATAGCATTGTTGCAATTTGCCAGCATCTATTAATGAGGGCATAGTATGAAGTCACAGATAATGCCAGCAGGTCATTAAGGAGAAGAAGCAGTCAGAGATGCCGGCTCTTCTGTCACTGGTCTTATGAATCACAGATGTGCGGGGCCACAGAAGGCATCTGAGGGTGTTGGTAAAAGCTGTCTGTGGTGATGTTAAATTAGGCTGTGCTTTTTCTACATAAATAGCATCAGCACTTATCTCTGTATAGGTGTAAACCTCACTTTGCTGCATGAGATAGCAAATTTTTATCTTAAAATCATCAGTGATGATTTAAGCAATACCCTGATTTAAGCAATTACCTTTGGTACCAGAACATGTCCGTCAAATAAAATATCATTAGGAGGCACTTGCTATCTGTGCCCAGTAATAAATTCTAGGATACTTTTTACAAGACTGAAAATATCTTGACACTGAGAGCATGGTCATTTCCCATAGCAGAAATTTCTTCACTTGAGTGGTAAGTAAATTACTTGTACAGTGGGACATATTTTTGGCTGTGACTGTTCTTTGTTAAACAAGCCAGCAAAAACACAGATTTAAAGTAAAATTTCTTTTAGGTACTTTGACTCTAAAAACTGCTTTGAGGTTCAGGGATGCTCACAGAAATAGTGCTCCAGACTGTCATCTGCAGCTGTCTTTCCTCCTGAGCGGTGTCACAGAGCCATGCTAGATGGTGTTTGGCAATCAGCAACTTTCTTTAATCAGAGAAAACTCACTTTTAGCTGTTTTTTAATATGTGTACTTCATAGCACAAGGAGACCAGAAAAGAAAGGTCAAGGATCCAGTCTGATCTCTGTAAAGAGCTTTAGAAATATGTTATTGACCTCCCAAAGAACTTAATTCCATGGAAGCCTGAACAGCAGAGAAAGCCATATGTTTTCTGGAAGAAAAATATATTATTGGCTGGAAGAGGTGTTTGCAATTGTTTTTAAAAATAATAATTCAAATTTCCAAATAATATAATCTTGAATCCCCTTTCAAATTACTATGGTTTGAAAGAAAGCTAGCTTTACTTCCAGAATGAAAGTTAAGGATTATTAAAGTCTAATTGTGAAATTAATATTATCTCTTTTGAGATTGGTTTTTTTTTTTATCTTTCTTTTTCTTAGCATCCTCTGTGAAACTATATTCCGTTTATGTGCTGGCAAAATGTTAGCTTCCTGTAGAGTGAAACACATATGCATTTCATGTGGAACACATGTATCATAGATGAGCCTGGTTGAACTGCATGTTGCTGTGAGCCAAGGCTTCTGCCATATCCCTTCCCACATTATTAAGGTAAGGAGCAGCAGCAGTGATTGTATGAAGAATTTTCAAAATGTATTTAATTTAAATAGGAAAAAATAATAGGAAAAATTTAATTTAAATAGGAAAGGGCTGGGTTGTTATGGTTGTGAAGTTTCTTCTGTTTTCAGGCTGAGACTGTCTGAAAAGCACCCATCATTCAGCTCAAGTCACTCGCTGGAACACTGCTCAAAATGAAGGGCTGCTCTTTCTAACCTCTTGCAAGGAAGGCTTTAGCCAGAGCCAGAAAACAGAGCACAACCCAAGCTGCCAGCTTGTTAGCGTGAGAATCCCGCCTCCATAGAAGTCTTTGGATTAATGACTTCAGACAGACAGATGTGAGACTCAGAGGCCATGTGTGGGGGAAGGGGTTTCTTGTCAGAAGGCCCTGGAGTGTTCTTGGTGATGAGAGGGCTTTATTCCCTGAAAAATATGGGGTGTTGACTGAGCAACTCTGAAGGAAGGCTGGCAAAATGGAAGGAAAAATATAAATATTGCAGTTATCTTATTGCTGGAAAGTAATGCACAGCAGCTGCCCTGAGTCCATCCAAGAAAAGACCCTCCTTTCTCTGTGTTTGCTGTAAAAGATCTTAAGCTAAGTTCTCCACATCTGAATACAGTAATGTTACCAATGCATCATTGCTAATGGAAGTGATCCGAGTTTCCCATAAGCCATCATCTCAGGAAAACCTATTTCTGTGGGGTAGATTTTATAAGCACCAAATCTGTCATAGCAAATCCATCAAGATTATCCCCTGCACACTAGCCTTTCTGCTATGCCATCAAAAATAAATGAAATCAAATGAAATCTAAACATCTTCATCAAGCCCTTATATACAAGGGAATACCCTGTGGAGCATTGTTACAGTACATGCATTGTACAATAAAATAATAAATAATAAAATATTTGCGTGTTCTGTGACATCTGTAGAGTGCAAGAGTCTATAGTCTTGAATAGCATTTGAAATGCAATTGTGCACACAGAAGAGGCAAATAGAAAAGTATTTTATAATGTGCTTATAAAATTATCATGGGAATATAAAAATGCAAAACACTGATATCCTGAAATAGATTTCTTTACATATGGTGCATTCAAATATAATATTAGTTATATTTTTATAACCTGTATGTTGTAAGTGCACATATGCACGTGCACTGTTTCACACAAACTTGTGTTCTGTCATACACTTATTAAACTACATATCACACTTTCTATTTTGTGATGTGTGTTAATGTTAAAACCAAGAAAGTAGAGGAATACTTTCAGTCTAAATTCGTTACACTGGGAATGGGAATGGGTAATAGGAACAGATGTGTTGTAGAAGGAATTTTATTCTGGAGGGCTGTCATAACAGAATTAAGCTATCCAGCTGACTTCATTTCAGTGGTAGAAATTTTCAGCAGTGGGTGGTGTATGAGCACAGAGTCACACCAGTTTAGAGCTCAGTGAATATCTCTTAAATATAGCTAAAGTACAGCCTGATTAAAGATTTAGCAATAATAAACAGCAGCTGATGCAAAAAAAAAAAAAAAAAAATTCTGGTGGACATAATGTGTCACAATAGCCCATCACATTGGGATGATGTACAGCTGCAATGATGTCAGCTGCCCTGTTGAGAGCCCTGTGATGGGGTCTTGGAATGATGCAAGTGAATAAAATAATAACAAAGGCTCTGAAAAAAATAATAACAAACACTGTCAGTGTGTGCAGTGTGGCAATAGGGTGGAGACTTCTGAGTACCCTCTTGAGGTGTGGGATCTCCACCAAGAACACAGATCTATCTGCTCAGGTCTGGGTGCTAATAACTTCTGATGCATTCAGTCACCAGTCCTTCAAAATTTCCCACGGACCAGGCCCTGCAGCTACAAGGCCAGGAAAAATCTTGCATCATCAGCATAATGGTAATACTCTGTCCTGTGTTTAGTAATGATCTCACCTCAAGATTTTGTATTTACAACGTGGTAAGTGGGAAAAGAAAAGAGCCTTGAAGGGTGTCACATTTCAAATTCCTTTACTCTGACACATAATTACCCGGCAGAGCCAGTTACCTCCCATTTTTCAGACAGCTGAAGGAGGAAGGGTGCTCTTACATGTAAGATCTTAGGAAATACAAGCTCAGTAGCTGGCTCTGAGAGAGCTTTTAGTTTAGTGTACCCTTGAGAAAGTTCTTCAACTGGCTACTATTTTCTCCTTATTTACAAGAGGATCACTATTTCTGGTCTTCTAATTTTCTTGATATTTCTAGGCCCATGGCTTGACACCAAACAACTACAAAGTATCAGACACACAATGTTCCAATGCTGTTTGGACCTGCATGCACTCCCAAGCACATAGTTCTTGCACTGCTTGCAGTTATTTCAGATGAACAGTGAACAAGACTGCTGGAGGACTGCTTTAGAAACACCAGGCATTTCCTCTCTCTGCTAAAAGAAAATTCTATGGACTAGATACATTATTTTTTTAAGAATCCCGGGGAAAACTAAACAATACTGAACTTCTTGAAGGACCGAACAGTTAATCACAATTGTAATTGATGCTTTCCTCAAATTTAATTCCAGAGTTTTTCCATTTTCTAGAAACTGGCAAAATAGAGCAGGATTATTTGCCAAAGTTTTAGATCATTTTCTTGAAAAGCTTCCGGGTATAGCATTGAGGAAATGATCTATTATTTTGATCACTATGAAATGTTGACACCTGTTTCCCTTGGAAGCTCTCAAGCACAAGCTTGAAATGTATTGCAACAGGGCAAAGAAAGAGGAGGTTCCCTTTTATTGTTTCCCTGAAATCTTATTCCACTGGAGCTGTTTTTTCTCTCTGCAAGTGACAAATTCTTTTGACAGTGTAAGGGCAGGACCTCGAGGCACTGTAGGTTCATGACAGGGCTATATTTGGATATTGGAGTCATTCCCCCCCCCCCCCCCCACACACACACATGTTGTCTTGGGTGTCCTGCCCCTGACCTACCCCCAGTAAATGTCTGTGTGTGTGCTGGTAATTGTTAGTCACCAGAGACAGGGAGGGAGGAATGCAGGGGAAGTCAGAGCAGGTGATGCTGGTGAGCAGCACAGCACAGGTGTGTGGGCTGTTCCACCTGCCCTGCTGGAACTGCAAAGGCTCCTTTATCAGTAATTCCCCTAAGCCTCTACCTGCTTCATACAGTGAATACACACTGAAACGGCTTGTGGGCTATCAGATATAAGGTCTTGCCCCTTCTGAGCAAAATGCCTCTTGATCTCAGCCCTCTATGCTGCTAAAGATCTTGGGTCGAAATGATTGGTATTCACAAAGTGAAGGAGAGGGGAGGGGCCATGGCTGTCAGCACGAAGGGCAAGCAGCAGGACCTTGGCTGCAGCAAGAGGTGTTTGAATGCTAACATCTCCTACAGCACTTTGAAACAGCATCCTGGATAAAATAAGGGGAGCCTTGCTAATATTTTATGGACCAGCCTGTTAAATAAGTGCCTACACTTTCAATCTAACATGTTATTGTTTCTGATTGCTTTTTGATGTATTTCTATCCACTTGTTCTGGAATGCCTATTATATCAGACTGATATGGACTAATAGCTTGGTAGATTATCAGGGCAAGTAGACAACAATTGAGAAAATTATCTATGCCTCTTAATACAAGATTTCTATTATGTTAATTATGTATTCACAGAAGAGCCAGAGGGCAAATATGTTGTACCTTCATGTAACAGTGTTTCAGCAGAAGTTATTACTGATTATATTTGAATTCATATTTTTCAGAACACTTGTGCCTTTTACTTATGTGCTTCACAGCAAATTTCTAAAATTATGTTTGGTGATAAATCGTGGTACCAGCTGTGCAGGGTCTGCAGTAATTTGTTATCCTAGAGAGTCACTGTCAAGTTGGACAGCCCAGCTCTGAGAGGCAGGACTTTTAGGAATGGTAATGTTAATGTCATTTCATTAGCGTGTTCCCTAGTGCTTTCTTTTTTTGAGGAAGCTGCTTACCCCACACGAACACACACAAAATTATGAATGCTGCATTGCCTGTGCAGAAATATGTCTATCATATTTCTGCTGCGACATGTTATGTCACTCATGGGTGGTGGTATGTGGTTCCATATAATTGAGACACCCAAATTCCTAGTTTTTCTTGCTGATTTCCCCTGCCACATATAATCATAACAAGTGAAGGAGCAGCTCTTTTTTTGTCTCCTGTTACCAGAATATTGCTATATTTGACATCTTAATATTTAGACAGTGTAAGGGAAGACTAAGCATGGCACTCTTGTCTTAAACTGCCGTGGTGGGATATCACTGTATTATCCTCATCTCTAGATTTGGGGACTGGAGAAAGATCTTCAAACAAACCTCATTCTTCAGCAATTTTCTGGGTTAAGTAACAATTGTCTCCAGCAGATACATGTGAGGCATGTTTATAAAATTCTCCAGCAAAACCTCCATGGGAACAGCCTCAGAAAACAAGATTTTTTGCTTTGGATTGAGATGTTAAGGGAGCCTGTTTTCATTTGCTTAAAGGTAATGAGACAGGAGAGTGTAAGCACTTAAAGACCACAGTTACCTGTCTTAAACACTGTTCAGCATGCAGAAGGACTTCACCATGGGATAAGCACAGAATAGAATGGCAGGATGGTGCTGACTCTGGTCTCGTGGGAGCTACTTAGCACATCCTGGATAACAGATCCAGACAAAAATTCCCACTGTGGCAAGCCCTGTAAAGAAGCAGCTGCTGCTGCAGATGTAACTGGTTAAACCAAGATCACCCCAATTTATGGGACAGATGTCACCTGTGAATACCAAAGACTATTGAAGCCTCCCTGAGTATGCCTCCGTGCATGCCTGAAACATGGCCTGTAAGTTAAGCCATCATGACAGGAGCTTGAGGGAAGGTAAAGGTGGTATTGCTGCCCAGGTGTTGTCTCAAACCAAGGGGGAGGGTAACAAAGCTGGGGGAGTGGAATATATCACTGATAATGGCAGAATTTATGGCACACAAGGAAACCCAGCTCAGCACTGTGCTGAAATTAGCCCAGAGTGGGTAAAAGGTAATTCCGGTGGGTGGAGATTGTGACCACCAACTCACAACCCACTGACTCTAGAAAGCCACTGACTCACAACCCACCAATTCAAAAGAAGAGAAACACTGAACATGGGACTGTTTAGCATTAGAAGCGAGGGAATAATTTAGCCAATATTATAAGAGAACTGTGTAACCAACAAGCATTAATTCCTTTTTTTTGCTAAAATCTTAAATAGCAAAAACTGTTGAATGACCTCAGGAGCCCCAGCACCAAGAAGCCCAGGGTGAAGGAGGACCAATGAGACACAGGTCCTGACTATCCTTTGCTTGATCTCTTTCTTTCCCCCATCCCTCCCCCCACCACCCCTTTCTATTTCTTTCTCTCTCCCCATCATATTTTATTGTTAAATAAATTCCATATGATTGACTTCTCAGATCATAACAGAGAACAATTGTGGGAGAACAGAATACACCTGCAGAAAAGTCTTTCTTTCTGTCCTACCTGTGTTTTTATTTTCTGAGGCTACAATAAGTTGAAAAGAGAGAACCTCTCTCTTAATAAGCAATCAAGGATGTTTGAGGGCTACTGGAAGATGCTCCTTCTTGCAGTGATTATGCTGTTGAATTTTTTGCCTGAAATGTTTTGATTGGAAAAAGAACTAAGGAAAAGAAGTCTAACATAAAAATATTAGTAAAATGTGAAGGGAGGAGTAATGTGTTCTTCTCTTTTCCTGGGATCAGAAAAATTAATCCACAAAGGCTTTTTGAATACCACAGCACCTTAGTCAGAATTAGTGAGAGGTTTTAACCATGTCTGCTGGCATGTGTTTTAACAAGAAAAATGCGTCATATGCTTTGTGAGTTGAAAAGAAATATACTCACTTCATCACAAAACTGATGAAGTTTAAGTACCATTAGCAGTAACGGTCTCTGAAAATCTTCGAAGGATGCTACTGTTACTGCCATTGAAAACTCAGCAATCCTGCTGTAGCAGCATAAAAATTAAACTGATGAGCTGCAGCTTAAGTGTTCAACAGTGAGATATCAAGTGGACTATTCAAATTTGCTGCAGCATAGCAATTCATACTTGTAACTAACAGAAGGCAACAACAGGTATTTGAGAAATGAGCGAGAAGCATGCAGTGTGAATGCTGAGGTGGCTATAATGGATGGCTGAAGAAATGAAGCAGCAAAGAGAAATAATTACTGAAGGGACAAGAGAGTTTAGTAGCTCTGAAGTTGACAGGTAGCAGTACATTAAATGACTCATCCAAACTGATGGAAGTTGATGATACTGTAGTAGTACCAGACAATTTTTCAATTATATTCTAATGGTTAAGGTTTTGGCCAGAAGATGACCATTTCCAGAGCAGCGCAACTTTTTTCTTCCTTTGTGTAGTCAGGAATGTGATAATTTCAGGAACACAAAGGAAGAAAGAGTGGCTCCAGAAATCAGGGCTTAGACACTCATCTTTTGAATTACAATAGGTTGTTATTTCCATGGGTTCCATCAGTTCCCTGCTTGGAGTCATTCAGACATCTGACTCCTGCCTGCTTGGCATCCTAGGGCTAGGACTTTCCTAGGAAGCAAGGGAACATAGCCCCCATCTCTGCTCCCCAGGGCATTCCTGCATAGCCCCATCTCTGCTCCCCAGGCATTCCATTCCTTACTCACTGAGAAGTGATCTTGAGCACCAAGGGCAAAACCTGTACCTGCTGGTGACCAAGCAGCGGCTGAAGAGTTCTCTGCCTATCCATCCACTGGGAGGAGGAAGCTCTTTTTGAGCAGTCCTGACAATATAAGTCTTAATATAGATGGGAAAGAGAAATTATTTGCGATGGAGCATATGAGAAACCTTGTCAACTGTGCTCTGAAATGGGGAGCTGCAGTCCTGGCAGTCCTGAAACCCTGGGATTGATGGAGGTCTGCTGAGCTCTCCTGAGGGTCATTCAAAGATTCAGGTATTTGTTTCTAGCTTGAACTCAGGACTCACCCTGTCACTCTAAATAGGCATTTCCCAGAAATAGACCCAGAAAAACCATACAAAAAAGAAAAGGATTTGACTGATCAGACACTTGATCAGACACTTGTTTGTACCACTGCCTCCAGGCTATTTTTCTGTCTTTTACTGAGGTGAATAATCATGAGTGAAATCGGAGCCAAGATGTTCAAGTTTAGTTCTGTGGTTCTATGCAATGATAGTTCATTATTAATCAATCTTGTGGAACCCTGAACCTGACATATACAATGATTATTCATTCTATTGCAGTTACTGCTTCTTGACAGAAGGGAACAAATGGAACTTCATATGACTATCAAGCAAAAAGGATCCATGTCTTCAAAGACCTGAAGTTTATTTTTTTGACCCAAAAGAAACTCCAATACAAAAGTGAAATGCAGAAGAATTTGTTGAGGTATATTAATCATGTAACAGAGTGAAGTACAACAATACTTCCAGAAAAATACTGTACCAAAAATGGTACATAAATATAAGTATTAAAATATTGATAATTAATTTGTCTTACAATAGTATAACACTTTTTTTCTCAGTAATGGCCTTAAAATGTAAGGCTACATCAAAATAAATTGTAGCTAGCTAATGAGTATCATTAGGTAGTGAAAAATATTAGAATCCAAGACAGAAGCAAGGGATGGCTGGTTTTGTACACTGTTTAATAACAAGCATAATTTTCATGTTTCTTTACAACAGTGTTGTTCTATATTGATACACAGAGCTTTAAAGAGGATTCTGTAGGCAATTTATACAGGTGTTTGTGGCTGTTTTTGCAGGTGGAGAATTTGCACAGAAATAAACAGCCTTTTAACATCTGTAAGTACAATTGCCCAAGAGAGAAAGACAACAGAGAGGAGGAGGATGCCATTCAAAATTATGACTATTAATATAGAACTTGTTCTTTCTGTGTGTTCCATAACAACCATCAGTCAGTGTGAAAGTGAATCAGTTCTTTACCACAATTATTTTCCTCCAATTTGTGTCAAAGTTGACTTGTTGAGATAAACTGGTGGGCTTCTGGCACTCATTTTCCCTTTGGAACCTAAAGGGAAAATAAAAAAAGATTAACTTATAAAAAACCAACCAATCAAACAAAAGCATACAAAACCCCCTAAAAAAACCTTCCAAAAGCCCCAAAACCCCCAAAGCAAACAAACAAAAAAAATTCCAAAAATAAAACAACAAAAAATTTGGTAAAACTTCTTTAACATTACAAAGCAAAAATGAGGACAGAGGAAGTTACTTTTCAGGCCTGACAGTTTTAACACTTTTTCCCTAATTTGAAATTACAGTGGTTCTATGAGCTTGAGTCACATTTGAGTTTCTTCTTGACCTTTTGTAGAAAGAAGCAGGTGTGAGGGAATAGTGATTTCTCTGTGTACATGTTATACAAATGGACACAACCTTAGGAAGGCAAGGCAAGGTTGGGGCGATGTTATAAACACCAGGAAGTTATTTTCCATTTCCCTGCCTCCCATCCAGAGAGTGATCAGGGCTTTTCAGAAAGTGTTTAGCTGATACAATCTATCCTATTGTGATTTTCAATTTACAGTGCAAGTAATGACTGATGTTTCTTATTAATGTAGTGAATATATAGTGAATATGTTTATCTGTGTGGTTTAGGCTGTGTTGAAATTGCATCAATTTACAGTGTTAACTGTTATATGCAGCATAAATAGAGCCTGCATGGAAATCTGAATTGGGAACTAAATGAGCAGATGCAGAGATAATTCAGCTGTCACTATTAATATTTCCATTTTTTTTAAACGCATACTTCTCCAATTTTGAATACAAGCTTGGGGCTATGTATGGATAAAACAGGAATCCGTTTTTACTCAGATATTGTTCACCCAGATGCCAATAAGCTGGTGTACCCACAGAGCACAACCAGGGGTGCCACTTGCACAGAAGGCACTGGCTGCCTGCCCTGCAGGACACACCTGGTGTGTGCCCAAAGAGTTGTGTGCTACTGATACTGCAGATGAAGACATTGCTAATACACAAACAGATTCTCCTTCAGCACTTTCTGACTTTCCGTCTCATAGTTTAAGGGCCTCTTAGAGCAGTTTCCCTTTGGGGCCATACCAGATGAGAGGACATAAAGATGGGATGGAAATCTGCCAGATGCCAACAAATAGCCAAGATTTGGTAGAAGAATTATATTGTGTTTTAACATTATATTTTGTTCATATAGACAGAAAAAGAGTTTGGCATTAATGTCATCAAATTTGTGCAGACATCTTTACATATAAACAAATCTGAATCCTCAGCTAGGTATTCCTTCCTCCCTAGATGAGGTAGGGATATAGGGCAAAGCAAGCAGTTGGAACATATTGTTAAGGTGAAGGTCGGCAGGAAAGACAGTTTCCTTCATTATTATGATCTTATTTATCTGTTTTAATTTTGGAGACAGCACAAAATATTTCCCAGGCACCCCTAACCTACCCAGCATAGCTGTGCTTGCTGCATATTTCTCCTTAGCACACTGATTTTACAGATCTACATTCTAAAATTTGTAGGGAATAGCTCCCTCCCCTGCAAAAGATAAGGTATTGCTGCAAGTCATAGGGGACCAGTCGTGTACTGGTCCTCTATGATTCCTTAAGTGTCAAAAGGAAAATCAGCTCATTTCGTTGGATTGCAGTGGTAAATTGCACTCGCTGATACATTTGTACAGTATTTACTATGTTTAGCGTGTAATTTGTGAATTGTACTCAGACATCCAAGTTGTAAATTCATTTACAAATATAATAAGAGTCTTTAAGGAACACAATAGAAAAAGCTCATCAAGGAAATTTTTCCCTAGAAAAAACCAAAGTCTTATTAAAGGCTTTTCTTCTCTGATTGGAGGGCTTATACAGTCTTTCAATGAAAAGAAGATAAAAGAATAATCTGTTTCATAATCGTAATTTAGACAGCATAATAGTGTCAGAATGCAAACACTACAAGAACTGCAGATGCTGGGTCAGTCCTCAAAAAGTATTTGATATCCAAGTCTTTGAGAGCAATGTAAGATTAGTAGACACAGAGAGCAATCTTTTCATTACAAAAAAACACCCAAAGCCCTCAAACCACCACTTTCCTGCAGGATAAAGATTTAGAGTTAACTTTTATGAAATGTAATATGTCAGGTGTTTGCAAGAAAATGTGTGAAGTACTGTAACAGATTATGCATCCTTCGGAAGAGGTATGGCCTAAGAAGAAAATTAGTGGCTTACCAAAGATGAAAAGTGATTTAGATAATATTTGCTGCTTGCATTTGCTTAACTGGTATTTAGGAATATCCATACTAATTGAGACCCCTGGGTACAACAGTAATAAATATAATAAATGTATTGTGAACATAGATCAAAGTCCCCTTCTTCCCTTGTCCTAGGATTAGAAGTATGAAATTATAAAAAACATTAGAATAGATTTTTTTAAAAAATAGAAATAACATTTGAAATCATAAACTTCTCTGTTGTTATCCAGTAAATTTGTAAAGGTTTTTTAATGGGCAGGACCAGCTGTGGTGGCATGAAAGCCTGCTCATCTCAGTCCCCTTCTGGTACAGTGTGAGCAGAAAGAGTAAAACACTTGGATTTTAAAACTGGATGAAGAAGCTTATGTTTGACCTTGGTTAGAAAAAAATATAAGTTTTTCACATCCAGTGTATTTTGCAGGCCCACAGTTGTAGAAAAAGCTATTAACCTTGCTCTATAGAACCTACTGGTGAGTCCAGAATTTTTACTTCCTCTAATATGTTTCCTCTGCTTCTGAAAGTATGATTCTTAAGAAGCATGTCTTTACCTTTAACAATACGCACCCTATCAATTGGTAAAACATATATATGTAAGTAAAGTTGTCAGAAGGAAACTGACATTATAAGAACAATAAAAAAATGATGCTGTGCTAACGGGTTGTGGTGGGTTTTATCCTGCCTGGGCACCAGGTGCCCACTAAGCTTCTCTATCAGTCCCCTCCTCAGCAGGACAGAGAGAGAAAATACGATGGAAAAAAAAAAATGTATTTTGAGAAAAAGGTAATTTACTAAAGAAAAAGTGAAGATTGCACATGTGTAAGCAAAAGGAACACCAAAAGATTTTCTTCTCTACTTCTCATCAGCTGCCAATGTTTGGCCTCTTCCTGGGAAGAAAGGTTTTAGCACCCATAGTAGTTACTCCAGAAGGCAAACACGGTAAATAGCAAATGCCCTTCTTTCCTCCTCCTTTCTCTTAGCTTTTATATTTATCGTAAGGTATGAAATATCCCTTCAGTCAGTTTGGGTCAGCAGTCCTGGTTTTGTCCCCTCTCAAGACCTTGCCCACCCCCAGCCTCCCAGTGGAGTGGTGGAATGTTGGGGTGAGAGCAGAGATGCTGTGCCAGCACTGCTCAGCAGCAGCCAGAAACTGGGGTGTTATCAATTCTAGATCCAAATATAAAGCACAGCACCGTGGGGGCTCTGGGAGGAAATTCCCTCCATCCCAGCCAGAGCCATTCACAGGTTACATGTTTATTCTCATTTCCATGAGAACTGGCTGCCAGGCAGGGTACAGGTACAGAGCACTTCAGGTCTCCACCTGTCACTGCTGACATCTACCATTCCTAGTCTTTCCTTTGCTTCCTGATGAATTTTTATAAAGATGGGATAGGAATTCGGATCACAGTCATTAACAAACTATTCCTGGAATATGAGAAATAAATCTGGCAGAATTAGTAACGTGGGATTCTGAATGCACTGTCCTGTGTTTCATTTTCCTTTTTTCATTTAGCAAATATTTTAAAACTTGCAGTTACATTTTGGTTGTTGTTGGCACTCTTTTGTTGAGTTTCACTTCGTACTCTGGAGTCTAATTTTTCAGCCACAATAAAGGGAATACCCTTACTGAGACTGATTATGATGCCCTAGATTCTTTCGAATTATACCCTGGCCCACAGCTGAAGACAATGGGCAAACCTATAAATATTCACATAGCTTGCAGTGTTGGTCTTTGGAAACAAAACAAAAACAAAACAAAACAAAACAAAAAAACACTAGCAAAGACAAAATATCAAGAATAGTTATTGGTATAAGAAGCCAGACCCATATTATGATACAAAGCAAGACTTTTAAAGTAAGATTGAATAGGTGTATATCCATTTTGTTTAACTATAGAATTAATACATTATAGCCCAAAGAAAAAAATAGAGTAAAATGTCATAAAGATTATTATATTCTTTTTCATGATAAGACTCAATTTTAAACTATATTGAAATATGCTGAGAATTACAAGGAGCAGCTGTGGTCACTTAGTTGGTTCAGTCTGGAGAAGAGAAGGCTGAGGGTGCCTAATCACAGTCTACAACTCCCTCAGAGGGGCAGAGCTGTTGATCTCCTCTCCTTGGGGACCAGCAACAGGATGTGAGGAAATAAAAGGAAGTTCAGATTTAACATTAGGAAAATGTCTTTCATCTGACAAAAGCTGAGGAAGAGGATAAGAAACAGCACTGATGAATAATGTCCTTTGATGTGGTTTAGTGGTTTAGGGGTATACTGTGCCAGAGAGTTCATATTTCTAATTAGTCAGGAAAAGCCTAGAGTAGGAGCTGCTAAGCAATTAACTGTGAGTGTAGAACCTGCCAGGAATTAAGCACAGGGAAGCTTTTGGTGAAATCCCACTCCTCCTGAAATTGAGAGCAAAATGCACCTACTGGTTTCAGCAGCATTGACAGTGTACTGACTGCATCACTTACCAGCTCACCAGCCAGTTTGTCCTTGGTCTGTTTGCCTTTCTCATCCCTGATGCACCCACTGTGACTATCACCTCCTATTTCATGTTAGAAAGGCTGTGTAACCAGCTGCTTTTTCAATCCACAAGAACAAAATGTGGATTCAACTGATGCCCTAAAATCATGCCACAATTTTTTAGTGACTCCCTAGTGAGGTGGAGTGGTTCTGTGGGCAACACCAACCTTGCCAGCAAAGCAATCTTCATTGCTTGTGGCCTTTTGGACTGAAAAGAGTTAAAGCCAGAAGGAATTAGGTGAACTTTGGAATGATGCCACCCCCTGTGCATTGCCAAGTAAATAATTCCCTGTGGCACTGCATAGACTAAGGACCCAGTGGGGGGAGTAGAAGGAATGGCGGGCTTGCACCATGACTGAATTCAACTAAAACTTGATGTCTTCTAGTTTTGTTGATGGCAACATCCACAAAATTCCTAAATGTTTAAAGGAGAAATGAAGTATGTTATGGATTTTTCACAGTCTTTACACTGGGAAGAGTTATGTGCAACATTAAGCTTAAATTGATTTTCAGTGTTTGAGCACTGGCCTGGACAATGGATCTAATTAGTATCTACAGTTATTTAAATAGCAGAATTGAATGCCTGGGTTGCAACAGTTCTCTTCTTGGTTTAGAATTATGTTTTGTTGAGGAAACACTTCTTGTGGTTCTGAGGTGAATTTAATTGGGAACTGTAAATATAAAAAACCCCCTTGCCTTTTCTATTTAAGCTGTGATAGTTTTGCCCGAGCACTCAGCTTAGAAACAAACAATGAAAACAGAAGCCAAACCACAGAAAAACTCAGCTGCTGTAAAGCACATCTCACAGGAACCATAAATCTGTATTTATAAAGAGCTTAAATTTGCCATGATCCTTTGTCAATACATTTGGTCTTTTAAGTTCTTTTCCACCAGCTTTGTACAAAGCAGGCAGAAAACTGGCCAGAGCTGTACCTGTGGATCATCAGAAATTTCAAATCCATTACAGTCTAAATCAGAACTCCTTTCTTGATCTTGTGTAAAGAAGGTATTTTGGGACAGAACAACTGCTAAAATGGGTCCTGGGAGGGATCTGGGTCTCTACTTTAATGTTCACCCAAGAAAACAGTCCCACAGGAGCAGGTGCATGATAAATTTGTTCAGAGAAGAGAGATATCTGCCTCACACTGTGCTGCAGTCCTTAGCTACTTGTTACATTTAGACAAAACATTTTTTGAGAAAGCAAGACAGATTTATAACTAAAAGTGTATGACAGACTTCTCACTTAATCCTTCAGTTTCTAAATACTCTCAGCTCCCACCGAGGTCATGAGGAATACAGGAGTAGTAGCACCTTGCAAGTACATGAAGGAAAGACTATTTGGGGGCTGCAATTCAACAGAATGAATGACAGAGCTCTGGTACAGGGGTCACACCAGGGATATCACACATCTTCCTTACCTTTCCTTACCTCAGATTGCATTCTGAATGGGTCATATTTAGGGTGTGGAGTATTTTTCTCTGCACAAACCATTATGGAATTTTAATAGCAGCCAAGTGTAATGTTAAACCCTGTGATCTGAATGATGTTCGTTTAATTTGCAGTCTCTTAATTAAGGTCTGACATGGCTCAGCTATTATTTACACTTATAGTGGTTGGCCATCTGGGCTTCACTAATAAATAAGCACTTTAATGGCTGAACTACTTAATAACCCTTTAGTGAAAGAGGATGAAAATTAAGTAAATTCTTTCATTATGAAAATATGCAGTGCCATCTGATTGTTCAAAAGTAGATGTCACTCAAATTCAATTAAGCTGTTTAATGACCTGCATGCTTATTTCTAACTTGATGGAAGGTTTGACACAGTTAAAATAAATACAAATGGCTGGTGTGACTTTATCTTGTCATGTTTCTGCATTTTGCTACTTTCCCAAAATATCTATGTCAATCTGGTTTTACTTTTCCTTCTGATACATGATAAATTTGCATTGTATGGTCTGAAATAAGAGCTTATGAAAATTGTTAATGGACATTTTTCTTATTCTCACTTCCAGATGTGTAGTATTTTTCTCACAAAAAATATCTCAAATTATTTAAATGTGAGGCAGTTGTGAATGTTTTTGGTTAGATAGCCAGCAAAGCTCCCCAAGCAAGATCTCAGCTTAGTGAATCAGCCTCTTTAGTTAGTGACAGACTGGGAGAGATATTAAGGCTGCTTTTTCTCTGTAAACAATATGTTATAATATGCCAAGCTTTACAACATGTTAATGAAATCCATATATAAGTTCATCCTGGTTTATTAAGGAACAGACATGCTCTATTCACTGATTATTAAAATATTATTCATCACTTCATATTTTATGATGTGCTTCCCTCTTCCTTATATCCCTCATCCTTGTGACTTTTTAAATCAGCTAATTATTGCTTGTTACTTATTACTTAAAAAATTAGGTATGGATGATCATAGTTACAAACTTAAATCCCTATTGCAGACTTCCTGCCACAGAGCTTTCATGGCATTATGAGGTGGCTATTTCAGTCTTTCCCAACAGAAATATGAAGTTGTTTGGATGAGGTGTGGCTCATCCTGGCTCTGCAGTGGTGGCATAGTGTGGGACTCCAGGGCTTCCCTCTGGCTGCCCTGGCAGGTCTGGGACCCTGGCAGGGGTCAGGAACCCCCCTGTACAGAGCCCCGAGAGACACTGTCTCTGATCTCTGTCCATGAAAAAGAGTTTTCAATCTTACAGGATGAATTACAAGCTCTGAGTGTTTGATATGAGTAATAATTAAGTGTGGCACGGGTGCAAAAGTAAAATTTTAGGTTTCTAGATTAGGGGTTCAGAGGGGACAAGATGGAGGAATTGGGTGTGTTTTGTCCTTTTCCTCCTTCTTCATGCCCTCCATGTTTCACTGTAGTGTTGGCATTTTTCTATTGGTTTAGGCTGGGGACACACTGTTCAACGTAGATGATTGATATTGGCACATTACTGTAAATATAGCACAGGTAGTTTCTGGTATATAATGTTTGTAACATCCCACTGAGGGGCAGAGTCCCGCACGCTGCCCTGCAGGACAGACCTGCGGCAGGGCAGCAGAACATGTTAGAGATAAACAGAATAAACAACCTTGAAAACAGCACAGATGAATTATGGCTTCTTCTTTGGCAACGGAGCAGAAAGACAGAGACTTTCTACAATCTCGGAATCATCAATACCCACAGATTCCGACAGCATAGAGTTCTGGAGGTGCTGTGCTTCCACAGCCATGTGCACGTGCCAGCTGCTGCCGTGCTGCAAAACCTCTCCCCACAGAAGTCCCTGCCCAGCCCTTTCCTTGGCTTTGCCGTGGGCAGCAAGGTCAGCTGCACCTGCCCAAAGCAAACATTGGTAGGAAATGCTTAGTGCTGCATGGGAGTGGGAGAAGGGCTAGAATGTCCTTTTAAACATCTGTTTTTCAGGCTAGATTTGGTGCAAGTTTCTTACAAGCAAACTGAGGTTTTCAGATGTGCTGGTAATTCTGAAACAATTGCTTAAATCCAAGAAGAAATCCAGAAGTGAATCTTAATGCAGATGCTCTGGATGTTCAGCTTCCTGCAAAGGAGTGGGAAGAGAAGCCTGTCCTTCACACATTGATCTCAGATCCAGGATCTGATTTCCAGACTCCATGATGAGAAGCAGATGACCTGGGAGCCCTGGAGGCCCAGAGCCATCCCCATGGTGACACAGCCCTAGAGCAGTGGAGCCTCAAAAACAAGGCTTTCAGCATCTGCTGCTGCCAGGCAGCTGGCAAGCCTCCAGCTGAGCATAGTCTGTGTTCCAGCAGAAGGCTTTGAACAGGATGCATTTCTGCAAAATGCTTGCATTTAGACTTTTAATTTTTCATTTTATAAAACTATTTAAAGACTGCTTTTGCCACATCCCAGCCTAGATTTTTGCTGTGTCAACAACCTGCAGTAGAACTTATGCCCATTTCCTCTCTTCTTGTAGGAATATGGGACTACCTGCAAAGCACTGCTCCACCCTCTAGTCCTTAAATATGTCCGTGTGTTTCAGGAAATAGCCAAAGGTACTCTTTGAGTAAGATTTTTGCCACATGTATTTTGAGGTCACCGCAACTGCTGTTACTTTTTAACTGGCTGTTAGCATTTTGGATTGGAACTCACCCCATTTGTGCTTTTCCACATACAGAAGTCCTCTGTCTGTGTTAGAAGTAGGTGTGTTCATTTACCTATCAATGTACTAATAACAATATTGGAAAGTAGGGACACAGCTAAAACTTGTGAGATGGAAAAAGTTTTAAGTTACTCTGGAAGAAAAGACAGATTTTTTACATTTTAATTTAGAAACATGAAAACATATCCAAGCTAAACTTACTTGTCAACCAAGTACCTGAGATTTACTAGAAACTCTTCTGAATAGTTAAAAAATGCAACAAAATAAAGAGCAACAAAACCAGTGATTTCAAAAATGTGTGTCATTCTCCTCATTGCTGTGGCCATGGTCATAATCTGCAATTACAAGTTCTTTTGGAAGGTGAATTGCAAGCATGTAAAATATGCTATTCTCTTTTCCTCCAACTCCTATGTTTTCTCTGTTCTGCATGGTTTGAACTTCTAGGATGTTTAGCCAGTAAAATTCCACTGAATTATGTTAGGACACACGTTTTCCTTAAGAAAGTTCCTTTTCTTTCCTTGGTTAAGCTCTCCTCATAGGTACTTGAAGTCTCAGTCATGGGGACTCATCTGGGCAAAATCTTAAGCTGTCTCCTCCAGTTAAATGTAACATGGGCCTTTTCCTAAGGCAAGGCTTATAAAAATTATGACATCTTATAGAAATTATGATCTCTGCACCAAGTGCTGTGAGTATTCAGCAGAGGACTGAGTCTTTCACTTGGGGTATTTCATAGGAAAATGTAAACTTGTCCTGCCAGTGCTCAAAGCTGACTGAAATCCATCTTGGCATGGTTACTACAGTCCTAAGCTAGGTCTGATTATTCAGATTCCTGTGGCTCAGAGTAAGGGTGGTGTACAGCTTGTGCACCTCTGTACAATACTCTCTTTTTTCAGTCTGAAAAGAAGGGCTGATATTATCTAAGGATATTATATTAAAAAGGTAGTCTGAAATTAACAGAGCCATTTCTGAAACTTGAACATATCTCCAGATGTTCTCCAATACAACAGCTTTTAAAAAAATAAGTACAAGAACTTTGTGATACACTACCCAAGGATTGCCCTGTCCACTTGGTCTTTTTAGCTGTGGCTATATGTCACTAAATGCTCTTCAGCAAATCCAGTTTAATAGTTACATCCACCATTTCTGTCACTCATTGCCACAGCTTCTTAGCTCTGATAACGCAACTTTTCATGTGATTCTTTTCATAGCTGCACTTGTGGAATAATGCAGACTAAGTGATCACTTTCTAATATTACTTTTTAAGGAAATAATTTTTTTTAGGCCAGAACATTTAAAATTCATTTGAAGAACTGCCATGCTCAAATCCAGAGGAGATGACAAACTTTTGGAGAGGGGGTGTAGGAGAACATAGCTGGGTACAATTGTAAATCTGGAAGTGGACTGGCTGCCAATACAATACCAACTTGTGTGGAGAGAGAGATGCTTCCCTCTAACTCATTATCATTTAAAAATTGAAAATTCTCAGTTAAGCTGTTTTAGCATTTTTTGGATGGTGAAATTCTCAAAATTCAGAAAGGATTTCCAGAACAGGACAGTCAGGAACAGCTGTCAGGCATTTAATGACTTCTGGAAGCAAGAAATAATCCAACAGGTTTTGGTGCAGAACAAACCCAAGCTTTATTAAAAATGAAACCTCCTTCTCTGAATGTTCTCAGGGCAACCCTGCCTAAATAAGAGTAGGTAAGGGGGAAAAAAGTCAGGTTTTTCTATTCAGATGCCCTCCATTCATCTGTTACATCTATGAGTTGCATCTCATCATAAGCACACACAATTTACAACAGAGACTATCTCCATATGCCTGTCTGGGAGGGACACAGCACATATGATTCCCAAGTCTGGCTGTGGTTCCTGCCTAGACTGGCTTAAAAATTATGTATTAGTCACTTATTTTCTGTCCATGAAAATAAGAAAGGAAATACTTCAGATGTACTTCTAATAAGATAATCTGTTTGCTCAGGCTGAGCTTTGGATTTTGCCAAAGCGGATACATGGCTAGCCAAATGAATGAGCCTATGGCAAACCTTATACAGAAAAATAAATGTCATCATTTCCTTGGACAGCAGTCCAGGACTCAGGGAAGATTTACTGTGCTTGCATCTATGCTTGTCTCTTCTCTAGAGCAAATTTTCAGTCATCATCCTCAATATGTGTGTATTTAAGTGCATTTCCCTTTAAAAGCATCCTAATGCTGCCAGAACACTGAGTAAACATGAAAAGTTTAAACATCCTCCAGATATATGCCAAAGGAATTTGAATTACAAAACAGAAGATGAGTAAAAGGGTTGGGCTAGAGGGTCTGTCATGAAGGACAGACCCTTTTATTTCTTATTTACAAGGAAAACACTTACTTTCCAGTATCTGCAGATAATAATAATAACTAGAATA
The DNA here is from genome assembly GCF_048771995.1 of Taeniopygia guttata. Taxonomy (NCBI): domain Eukaryota; kingdom Metazoa; phylum Chordata; class Aves; order Passeriformes; family Estrildidae; genus Taeniopygia; species Taeniopygia guttata. Next base: position 20,930,523 of record NC_133025.1, on the reverse strand, counting down.
AAAGAAATCAGTGAAGAATCTCTCAGTTCCTTCTTTTACACATTGATAAACAAAACAACATTTTCTTTCAATGAGCGCATACATCTTTGGGCTGCAATATTTCTGGTACAATTAAAAAAAGAGATATGATACTCATTTGTTCAATTTTTTGAAGCCCTTTCCATCTACTTACTTGTCTCTTAGTACTAGATGAATTAATAAATAATAGTGCCGCTGCCTGAAGCACAGCTGGGCAGAAGTTGCAACAGATTGTCTAATTTCTAAGGGGTTGATTCAACCTTAAAAATATGGTCGTGGTTCTGCACTATACAAAACAGATGGGTTGTTTGTACAATTAGGTCTTAATTGTTGATTTCTACTCTTGATTAAAATGCCCAAGACCTCTATTATCAACTATCAGTTAAGATGTGTGTGTCTAGTACAGGGAAGGATACAACTTTCCAAGTGATTTATTATGTTTTCAATTCTCACACTCTTGTCTTTAAGACCAGGACATCTCAGGCAGCAATGGCCAGACATCAGTGTCTTAGTGCAAGCATCTGCTCCTGAGCCTACAAGTTAGAGGCTGTACAAGGCACAGATGCACAGCTGTCCATATGTGTTTTGAAACTGTTCAGACAAAATTATTGTAAACTATGATTTAATCTGCTCCTTCTATTTTGAACTCGTCTGTGCTCTCTTTTAGATCTAGACCAACTGTTGAATATTTTAATATCTAACCTTCGAAAATTAATTTGAGGACAACCAGGAAAGTACTGATTTTTCTTTGAAAATTGATCGGTTTTTATACTGAGGAGGTGCCAGCTCTTTTGGGATCCCAGTAAGAAAGGCACTGACACTCAGAGCTGGCTAGGTGATTTATTAAGTATGGAAATTGCAGAGGGGTGACAGCAATCTGAGTCCTTTTTGCAGCTGAGAGTCAGAGGAGCCCCTCCTTGTGGGTCACAGCCCACCACACGGCGTTCTGCTGGGGCTGGGGTTTGCCAGCTTGGTGTTCCCTGGCATTCCCAGGTACAGACTCATCCACCACTGACAGCTGGCAGGTTTGGAATCTGGACTCAGCTTTGGAGAGCCCCAGGGATAGTTCCCTCCTGTTCGGGATACAGAATAGATGGGGTCGACTGATGAGGCGATCAAAAGATGTTTTATTGCAAAATCAGTCTCAAGGAAGGGCGAGAACATAAGGTTGGTACATCCAAAGCTATCACATCAGAAGTTGTACATCAGAAGCCATTTACATTCTAGTTACAATGCATTTTATAAATTTCTTATCCAATCAGCTACTTCCACAAAGCTCACTAGCATTTCCATAATCAATTCCTAATTGCTACATTTTACACGATTCTGCTGCAATGCATCTTTTTATCCAGTCATATAACTCTACAGAAACCTATTGCTGTATCTTCTACTTTTTACCAATTCTATCACAAGTTCTGTTGTTAGACTTTGTAATTGTTTTCTACTATCTTGCTTAACATATTTATTTGCTTATATGAGGTATATTTCTACTTAATTAAAACATATTTCTGTTTAAACTAAAAATCTTTATTCTTTGTGTCTGTTTCACTTTTCTGTTCTAAAGCTTCAAGCCTTCTCCAAGGTCTTATATCAAACACTATATCCATCTCTATCTCTGAGCTTGTACATCTGAGGCCCTGGGAGCTCTCAGTGCTTGCATTTCCCACACACTTTAATACTGCTAGCTCAATAAAGGAATGGTTCCCAAAGAGGTGCATACATATAACTGTGGTTGAATACATATCGAATACATGAAAATTGTGAATTTGTTATGTATACCTTGATCAGTTATCCTATGGTATAAAGCATTTGTATGGTATCTATAAGAAAAAAATCCCTTTTCAGTGCTTCCTCTGGGGCCTCTGCTCTATTTGAGCAAGTAGTCTTGTGTTTTTAATGAAATTAAGTTTTTATTTACTATTTGGTTTAAGTTTCAGATGAAAGTTCTTTACAAAAGCTGAAATACCGAAAGCAGCATATATCACTGTCCCATTTTTCCATGTGTCAGTTTCAATTATAATTGATTTCCAATTCTGATTTGCTTTGTTGCACGTGCTCTTGACAGGAGAATTTGGTACAGCTCTGTGATTTCCTGATACATATTAGCCACTGACCTCAATATTTAAGATGAGGCTTGAGTACCTTCGCCGGAGCCCCTAAGAAAAGAGTTCAGGATTCCCTGCTCCATCACATCACATCAGCTACCTCTTTACCCAGATTGAAAAGTAGGCCAGACATTCACATCGGTCTAGGCCTTACAGCAGAGCTAAATGAGTTTTGAAAATTATTGCTATTTTTAAACTGCCTTGAAAATATTGCTGTGAAAAGGTACACTTAGAAGGCATCATTGTGGAATACCATCAATACCATCTTTACCAGAAAAAGTGATCTGAGTAGGTCCTGCACTTGGTGAATGACAAATACTGTAATTTTGCCAATTTTTTTCCATACAGTTTTTAAAGGATAAAAACAATTTCCAGTAACTGGACCCAGAGGAATTAAACTCATTTAGAAATATAATTGTGAATTAGTCTAGTTAATCACTTCCAACAGATTGGAATAATATTCAAAATGTTATTTATTATTAAATCATATGGAGCACAGGAGTCAACAGATCTGTATTAGGAGTTGCAAGGTACAATATCTGATTTACAGAACTGCTATGTTAGATATTTAAGGTTCACTCCTCATTCCTCACTGTTCCTTCATGTGTAACTTCTGACCTTTCCCAACCTTTCAAACAAAGCTTTTGAAGTTGTCTTTTCTGCTTCTATTTCCTGCAAGAAGGAGCCAAGCCACAGCACGTTGCTAAACAAATGCACTGACTGACCTGTAGGGAAAAAGCAATTCTTCACCTTTCTCCCTACCCTTAAAGCTCTTTGGTTTACTCTCAACAAACCAGCAAGCAATGGAAGCAGCTGTTTTCCTTTAAGTCATATGCAGTTTTCTGGACAGTGAGACCTTACACACTCATCATGGTTTAGGAATGGCAGTTCCCAGATCAGTGCCCCCATCAAGACACTCCAAACCATGTTCTGCTCTTTTTCACTGCCCCATTTTCCCCTCTTCGTCCCCTATAGCAGAATGGGGAAGAGAACTGGAGACACAAAAGGCAAAGGTCACAGCTTGAGATAAGAACAATTTACTGGAAAAAGCAATGGAACAAGAAAATTAGCAGTAACAGCATCAATACTAATGACAGAGGGTACAAGAAAATAAATTATGCACATGGAAAAAAATCCCCAATAGTAGACCAGAGGGGCCACTCTGCCATGCTTACTCACTGCAAGGAACCTCTTGTGCTCAGAAGAGTCCCTTTCCCCCACCCCTGGCAGTGATGTGAAGTGGTACAGAATGAACTCTGCATCCCAGCCATGCCTACTCCTGGCTGATGTTTCCCCCCATCTCAACCCCTAAATTATCAGGCTAGCCCAGAGATCCGAGGTTTTGAGGGGAGGAATATCAGGAGATGGCAAAGATTTCCAAAAGAGGCTCTAACCCCAATATATGATGGTGCAGCTCTCTTTATTCTGTGATGTCCAAAGGAAAGAGCGGGGCAAAAAGAGAGCGAACAGGAAATGTCAGGGGCTTATCCAGGCTTTGGACAGGGTGGGCTTCTTGGCTCTCTGCCAACCCTGTCAGGGCAGGAAGGAGGGGTCCGGGGTTATCTGATCAGAGTCACAGGGTCCCAGGGAAGGGGGAAAAGGCATGTCCAAGTGCACTGTAACACCTGGCTACAGCAAAAAATTACCCCTGTCCTGACCAGATCCAGGACACCACGGGGGCACCTCTGTGTGACAGGGCAGCTTGTCTAGATGGCCTTTGACAGCTCTGTATCCTGGGCTTATGTCAAAGGCAATCACTCCTATGCTTCCATTCTTATTAATGGGATTTTACTCCTTTAGCATAGTATGTATGTTAGGAAAAGTGTATCCTCCAAGATGGAGTAGCAAATGACTGTATGTCACAGTGACAGCATTTAAGACAGCTGGCTGGTGAGAGCCCCTTACCCACCCCCTGTTAAAAACAATGAAGAGTCCCTTTGGTTAATGCACACCCTGTCAATAACTGATCATATTTATCACTTCAAACACTGCTTCAGAGCTTTGAGGGGCTTTGAGTTGCTTAAGGCATCATTTGTAGATCAGAGAAGAAAAAATTAAAATCTGTAATTAAATCTGTTCCAGCAGCAAATTTGGGTTTCAGTTTTGCTGCTCTTTTAACCAAACAATTCAAGCAGCATTTATAAACTGCCATTATCCAGATAATTCCTTTTAGTGAAGTAACATCTCCATAATTCAAAACTACCTGATAGCTGGCCTTTGAAATTACAGCTGAATATGGCCTCAATGCTAAAGGTGTAACTTGTACAAAACCGTACTTTTTTTGTCAGCGTCAGTTTAGCAGTGTCAGTCCACAGGCTATGCACACACAGAATAGAAGGTTCAGAATGAAGTTATGCTTAAAGTTTTGTGTAATAGACCAGTTGATATAAAAAACCCAAAATCTTTTCTTTACTGGCACATATTTTACCATTCAGCATATATCCTTGTGAAAAATTCAAATTAAAACAAGTATCTACTAAATGTAAATTTATTCCTAGACTTTCAGACTGCTCTGTTATGTAGACAAATAGTCCCAAGCCAACAGTTTTATGGAGATACCTCTGTAGGGATCTATCAGAGTTGCAGCAGAAAACAGGAAAAACACATTGCAGCACATTGTTCTGGGATGAAGTCCACCCATAGCTTTATCATAAATACGAATTCATTAATTTTAGTACAATGCTGCTCTACATTTTTTAAACACTTTGGAGCTGGTATTCCATCATCAGATGAATGTTTTCCCAAGCCATAGTTCTTATTGGGAATTTAATGTATAGGAAATGCTTTGAACAGGAGCTGAAGCAAGCTGTCCCATAAAGACTCTCTTGTTTTTATTAATATCCTTTGGAATTGTTCTTTCCTTCTGTCTCAATTTTCTGCTGATTTTGTTTCCAATTCTTAACATTCACTGTATACTTTAAATAACACAAAGTAAATTCTTATTTGTATTTTTTTTTCTCTTCTCTACTGAATAAATTTTTTTGCAGTGGTCCCATTGCACCTGAAGAACTTGAACATATATTCACTTATTGTTTTTCACAACTCCATTTAAATATTTGGCCTTGCCCTATATGGTAGTATCCCAGTTCCTGCCAGTTTTACTTCTTAATGCAATGGCTTGGCCAAAAAGTGACCTAATGTGCATAAATTCTCATGATCTAAAACACTGGTATTGAAAAGCTAAGCACTCATGCCTGTTAAGACAATAAACTCTCTTCCTTCTGTTGCAAACCTCAGCTTGTATCCTCTGAGCTCCACTGCCCTTCTTCCAGTCCCACTTCCTGCTGCTCAGTAGGCAAAGGCTTAGCATTAAGCTAAGCGTTTCAAAGCTTTGTCTGTAAATCTCTGAATCCCATAACTGCAAAAGCTGATGAGAAAGTTCGAACACTACTGAACAGCAGGTCACCTACCAGGAATGCCTCCTTCTTTCTGCAGTGTTATATATTTACATTCTGTCTTTCTAGCTGGAGTTTCCAGAGTATGACATGTCCAACAGCTTAAACTCAACTCTATTTGGAAAGACTTCCAAAGTCCTTAAGTTTGAAATTCCCTTAAGACACAGACTTCAAGGAAGCAAATTACACAGGCACCCCTAAAAACACTAATCTTCCCCCTTGATGATGTTGCTGTGTGTGATGTACTTCACATTCCATGCATATTTTCCCCTTCTAGTAGGAAGGTGATGTTTTGACTCAGTTTTCCTATATGCTGGGGAGGAAGAAAGATGTGAAAGCAGCAAGACATACCTGGAGTTTTCACTGGATTTTAGTGGACCAGTATTATTAACCTGATCTCCTATTGGTTCAGATTTTGAGTGTATTAAAATACATATTTCAGCAATTTAAAAACTATTAGAGTAGACGTTTGAACTTTTATTCATGTTTTAGAAACTGAAATCATACACCTGGGCAAGAAACTCATGAAAAGAAATAAGACTTTTATTTGTAATTAAGAAAATTGTAAATAATGGCTAAAAGTCACTGCTGCCCAAGATGCTCATCGTTCAGACACCGGAGCCTGTAGGTGCTGCACGTTCAAGGACAGCAGTCTGAGGATTTCACCCTGCAGTCAGACACTCACAGCTCTCAGCGCTGACCAGCACAGGTAACTAAGGTCCAAGTCCCACCTCACTGACTTCCACTACTCCATACAAAGGCTACCAATGAGAGCCATTTTTAAATGTCTGTACCATAATTCCTTTCTATACAGTGATCCTTCGTATGAACAGATATATAGTTCTTATCTATGCATTATATTTAGAAACAGAAACATGTACATTTTAATCCAACAAACCATCCATTTGGAGCATTATGTTGGCTAAAGGCTACTGATGACAGTTTTCACAGTTATGAAATTGAAATAAAAGTCAAATACAAGAAAAACCTCATTATTTGGAGAAATCTTTATTAAACATTTTAATACAATATTCAATAGTAAAAAAATAATGTCATGCATATGTAGAGTTTTTAGGCAGTGATCTGAGACAAGGCATGTGGTGAAATTGATTTATTTTACACTGAATTTCAAAGCATCTTTTTATTTATTGCTGTAGGAAGACATGTTTAGGAAAAATGTACAATATCAATATATTTCACAGTTGTTAACAAAAATCTAACAAAAGAAATTCATGTTTTCACACTATAAAAAATAAAAGCAAAGAAGATTCCCTTCAATTTAATTTCTAACTTGTGAAAACATTTCAGTATGGCCAGTGTCTAAAGTTTTATAATATTAATTTGTTGTAATTATTTTCTGTTGATGCATTTATGCAAAAATTCAAGAAAATATTCTTAAGTCAGTAGACTCTGATAAACTGCTGGCTCAATTCCAAAATATTTTTATTTTTTAAAATTTTTTAAAGGAAATATTCACTTACCACTTTTAATATTGGTTGTCCCTATACACAGATCAACAAAGAACAATATCCTGGCTTCTGACATATAAACCCAGTGTAATTTTTACAGTACAAGAAAATTACTAGAGGATATTTGATGAAATTTTAAAACAAATTGCATAATTTATTAAATGGCCCTCAAAAATAAAAAAAAAATAAAATGTCATCTACTATCAAAATAATAATCTACTTACAAATATTGCATCTTGCTTCTGAAATTCTTTAAAAACAGCTGCTATAAATACTAAGTCATTTTGCTCTGATGGAAAGCATTTGATTTGACAGGGATTTCTACATTAATTATCCTTAAAGAAACATGTCCCGAACTTGTCCTAAAGCCTTCTGAATGCAAAGTAAAACCACCACATAGTTTTCTAGTATAGCAGAATTTTCAGTCCATGATAGCACTAGAAAAGTTCTGTATCTCCAAATTTAGGCACACAATCTGACTGTGTAAGATGGAAAAGGCAGAAGATCCAGCTAACAAACATGCTAACAACTTTGGTACAAGGCCATCCCAGAATCATTGCCATCTACCAAATATCAATATTCATTTTACAATTTTACCTTACATTCATGATTGACTTTAATTTTAGTGATAATCGCTACACGGTCATGTTCACAACCCCACCAGAATCTACAGTAACTGGTACATGTAGCAGTTACCAGGGTGTTACTAACAGCAGGAGTTTGTCTAAATGTACATATCAGTACAAAATCAAAGAAGTTTCTAAAAACCAGACTCCCTGTCAAACTGAGAACAGTAATATTGGCTTGCACTAAGTAGTCTGAGTTTACTACAGAGCTCTGTATCTCTGACTCTGTTGATGTAATTTAATACAAAAAATGAATGCACAGCATCATCCTGACTAATTTTTCTGAGTAAAATTCACAAATTTAGAGTAACCTCATTACTGCCTTTTTGAAGACTAGATGCAAAGCAGATTGCTTCCATCAGCGTCAGCCAAGCAGCTTCCAGTGAAAAGCTTAGCACCTCCACTTGCCCTTGGATCACAAAGTCATGTGCCAGGAAAACAGCAAACATATCAAAGTATAATTCCCATTCCCATTCATACATAAACGAAAAACTCATAAAAACAAGTTGAATTCCTAAGAACGGAACGAAGATAATTTTTTTAAATACAGTCTCTGATCCCAGCCCCCCACAGAAACTGATTCTTACAGGATTACTTCCAATTAGCAACACATGACTATACAACATCTTCGGCAATTGTGGTGTCAAAAATCTGGTAATAAACTTGATTTTCCATTGCACCTCTGACATTATAGGACTTGATGAAGCATTCCAGCCATGGCAATTCACCTACCAACAAAATCCAAATTACTGTTCAATATTCATTCAAATTTTTATAGGAGGAAAGTAAAACTTGAGCAAGATCTTAACTATGATATCTAAATGTACACAATAGTTAATACAAAAAAAAATTGTTAACTTTGAAATTCCAACTGGTATCTTTTAAGTTTCCCACATGATCTGAATTGGTGCTCAGTGACAGTCTTCCAAGACTTGTGCTCCCTGCACCAGCACTCCACAAAACACTTGGACCCAGCAGTCATGCCACAGAATAAAATATATATACGTAAAGACTTTCCAATAATAAAATTTCATCTCCATGTGTCTCAATTAGACAATTTCACAGGTCTGAAAGGGAAAATCCTTTATAATCTTTATTACAGAACAACAGCCGTGTACTCGGAGTGTGCTCAGGAGGCTGGAGCTGCATCATGCATCCATCTACCCTGGACATGTGTAGTTGGGCAGAACTACTTTCTGCCACAACACAAACACTACACAAAAATCTCTGTAAATGTATTTGGATTAAGCATTGCTCAATTTCCATGGATATTTCCTATTGCAAGGGATGTTCTAAGTCAGCATCAAAAGCAGGATATCACCCAAAGCATGTGCTTTGGAAAAACGGAATTTCCTTTTCATTTTTCCTACTGTGCTGCGACATTCAGTCTGAAGGTGTTCTGGTTAACATCCATATGAATACAGATGGCATAGTAGTGGCTGCACAGGCATGACTGTATTCACACACCACTGCATGCTACATGAGAATTTAATGAACCATTTATTTTCTTTCTCAAAAGTAGAACTACTATGAAAGACATGCTTCAGTACGAATTAACATGAACCCTGCTTTCAGGCTCCAGCATTTTTCTGTATTGAGTTTTGCCTGTGCCTAAGTTGAATTCTAAGACTTTTCATATGCAATAACAGATTCAAAGACTGCTTCCCTTCCCTTCCCAGCCCTCTTTTAAAATAACAGCAAACTGACCTAATTTTCTTCCTGGAGGACAGAGTGTATTCATGGTCATCTGCATCTTTTCCTGAAGAAAATTATTAGTTAAGATTTCAGAGGCAGGAATTTGGAAAAACTTCTCCTGAAAGAAAACAGAAGAATATGAGGTGTTGAAAGAGGTCTAAGAAATCATTAGCCAGAACCTTGATTGCATGTTCTTTTAGGAAATTAAAATCAGGTAACACAACAGAAGAATAGTATTATTTCAAAAAAACTGTCTGGATACAGAAAAAAACCCATCTGTCTGAAAAAATTAACGGTCTGTTTTTCATCACCCCTGAGTATTTAGGGACTACAGCCAGCCAGAAAGCACATGTCAGTCTCTATACATAACTGGCAGATATTCCTCATGAACCTCCATAACCAGACAGTATCAGACAATGTTGGGCCAGAGAGGATGGGCAGACCCCCTCATATCTTGAGAGGAAAAAAAATCACTTGAAAACAAGGGGCGCTGCAACCTAGCCTTATATTTGTGGAATTCTTTTAGTGTGAGTTTCATTTGCTAGCAGTTTTACAAACTATGGAAAAAAGGCTTATACTGTGGGGTACACTTGTGAATGGAAAGACAATATAATAAATAGAACATTAAAATATTAAATAAACATTTTCTATGTATTATTAAACTACATACATTAAACACAACTGAAAAAAACTCCCAGTTTACCCTTTCCAAGTTTTTTACCTGATTTTGGATCTCTAAAGGCTCATCATCCTATGATTTCTCATAGTGAGCTAAGATTTTTGGTAGTAATTTCTCATTATTGTTAAAAAATACAAATACAGTATAATCTGCCTCTGTATAATTTTTTATGACTGTTTAATGGTAATGATCAGAAGTTAGTGGATAATCCAGCAGCAAAAATGACAGAGATAACTTTCTCTTCTCTCTCTTTAGTCTTTTCTGACTATAGAACTTTTTCGTTTTTTTCCTTCACTGACTTTTCCTGTAAGAAGGGGAGGAAAAGCAAAGCACTGTGTTCTTATGGAAGTGCAACTGGAAGCTAATGTGAAGCTGCACTTCAAAGCAGCCCAGTTTCTTCTCAGGTGGTGCTGAAGGACTGGAGTTTAGGCTTGGAAACTCTTGGCTTGTCTTTGAAGTACCACCAGCAGGAATGCGAGCAGCTGGCACTTCACAAGAAACTGCGGGTATTTTCCTGCAGCTAAACTGTAGTACTGAGCAGTATCTGTTAAGAAAGTGAGCCACCCTGAAGTAAAAACTTTTGGAATTCTGCATCAAGAGATGGTTTAAATATTTTCCCCCAACTTCATTTTGCAGTTTTATTTTCCTTGATATAAAAACAAAAAAGGACAGTAGAAGGAAAAGATGAGTGGCTGAAATGGGGATTGTAGTCTTTGACCTCCTTTTCTGTTAAAACACCATGTATTTTAAGAAAGAACACATTCTTTTCCTGATACTATTTTGACTTACAGCATTAAAATTAAACAAGGAAGAGTCCCACTCAAAGTAATTTAATATAATGATGGAAAATGTGCAGATATTTACACATTAAATAACACAACTGTGCAGAAAAAAAGTCCCACTAAATTCTTTTCCCTTCCCATTTTGTCACACCCATATTGCTGTGACAGGAATACCATCCAGTCTTCAGTGTCTTAGGCAGCAGGAATGGTCTTAAGTTGCTTCAGAGAAAACTGAAGATAGGTAAATTCTAAGGTTAGTAAAGTAGTTGAGTAAATTGCTTCCGAAATCCAAGATAAATATCTGTACAGATATAGCTGCCTAAGGAAAGAGGGCCTCCTTACCTCATGATCATGTGAAACAAAAAAATAAAGCATTACTGAATGGAGAGATTCCATTGAGAGTTAAAAAAGAGGTAATGAGATTTTAAACTGATGCAGAAGTTAGCGGCATAAATCCTGAAACATTCCTATCATTCACACAGCATTCAGGCTGCATAATTTAACATTGCCAGTAAAAAAGAAATTCAGCCACAGGAGTATATAAGAGTTTATGGAAATACAAAATAATCTATCTTCAAGCATCAGTTTTGTCTTTATGCTTTAACATTCTATACTATGTACAGTATTAACTTATAATATTGTAATTAATCCCACAAAACACCGCAGGTAACATAGAATGAGTATCTGTGCACATACATTTGCCATTTTAAAAACAAAATCCAAACTCTCATCATCTATAGAGTCTACCTAGATTTACTTACATGATCAAAAAGGTATGCATTTAGTGATGCTGTTTCATCAACCAGTGTAAACTTCATAATAAAAACATACTGGAGCAGTTGGATACCTAAAACTGAAGAAAAAAAATGGATATTTCTCTGAGAGAATACGCAAGGCAAACTATAACAACTCGACCTGACAATATCCCTTTTTTAATAGTAACTGACTTTGAATACTGTCATTAGAAGTATAAATTAAAAGACCAAAACAGAAGCTCTGCTGTCTGACAGCAAAATGTCATTTATCTCTTGAGACAACACTGGGATTTTCCTAGAAACACTTTAATAGATGAGCCTATAAAAACACTAAGATCTTTAAGTACTTATTCCCATGCTAGTTAACAAAAAAGCTAGTATTTGCTTCGATCTTAGATCCGACCTTAGTAGGATCCTCCTACTCCTGTGTTCTTTTCTCTGTGGAAGATTAAAGGAGAGATGCTCTTAATTCAGTGGTAATAAGAATTCCAACTGAAAACTATCTTCTAAGGAGAACAGTTATTTGATATGATGTAAAAAAATCTACCAGGCTTATTCAGAAAAAAAACTTTGCTGGCAGTTCTGAAAGTATTCTTGCTCTGCATTACTCTTTTCTGGGTACACCTACTTAAACTGGCAGTCATTTTATGTTCAACTGATCTAATAGACTTGCAGGTTTATAATTTAGTCTCAAAATACAGCTGGATAGAAGAAAAATATATATAAAAAAGTGTAACTGTCAGGAAGCATTAATTAATATTGTTTTCATTTTGAGAATTAAATCTCAATTATTGCCAGTTAAATATTACTTTACAATTATTTAACAGGATACAATTATGAAAGTTTAAGAAAATCACTGCATTGCTCAAATAATTTTCTTTTAGAAAGTGTTTACCAAAATTATATACTTCTAGATACTACAACTTCATATGTTAGAACATGAATTGATAACACATGCATATATCCTTTTTCCTTAATGCCTTGTAGAGTTTTAAACTCCCTTTCTATCATTTTAACATATTGACCGCATATAATAACACAAGGAACACATGAAGCACATGTGTTCAAGCACAAGAATGCACATAATTTTTGTGGAATAATTCCTTTCATTTGAGTATTATTTCTTGCAGACTCTCTGGAATATGAAGTTTACAAAAGATAGAAGTCTAACTTGTATGAGTCATTAAATAAGACTGTCTTTAGTTCAGGTCAGAAAAACATTATCTACTAAAGGAAAAGCAAGATTAACTTCAAGGACTGCAAGTACATACAGTTAAAAGGTAACATCTCCAATCTAAAATTATTGACATCTGCACTATCGTGTTACTATTCATACCAATGGTAGAAGAAACTAGTCAACATATAAAATCTTTTTAATTCATACCACAATTGTTCCAAAAATAACTATGTTATTTCAACTGGTAAAAGGTGAGCAAATGTTACAGCACCACATTCAACATGACCATAATTACATCCTTTCTGTACAAAACTGCAATCCAGAACTGCAAATCAAACCATTTCACATCAACACTTCAGAATCGAAGGACAAACTATTTCAGAACAATATCATGCCAGCTAACCTTGTGCTATTTCAGTTGGTTCCCATGATGGTTGCTGTTCTGCTGCAATGGAACTTAAATTCTTCATAGGCTTTGGAGTTGAACACTGCTTGCACCTAGCATTTAAAACAAGATATGAGACTTACCAAACACTGATGTATTTGTCCTAGAAGTGTTCTGCACAGAAAAAACCAAAAGTCTGATTTTCTTACACAGTAGAAATGCAGAAGTATTTCTATTGCGGCTTGAAGTAACTATCTTACCAGACACACCAGCCTTAGAGCACAACAAACCCCTTACTGCTGTTTTTAAACTATGCATGAGGAGAAATAAATCTGCAGGACTACTTTAATGATTAGACAGGAATAAAACTGTACACCAAGGCTGAGAGAGCTGGGGTTGTTCAGCCTGGAAAACAGAGGGCTCTGGGCAGATCCTACTGGGGTATAAAAGGAGCTTACAAGAAAGACAGAGAGAGACTTTTAACCAGGGCCTGTAGTGAAGAACAAGGAGCAACATTTTTAAACGGAAAGAGGGTAGATGTAGATTGTGCAGAAAGAAGAAACACTCCACAAAGAAGGAGCTGAGGCGCTGAAACAGGCTGTCCAGAAACACTGTGGATTCCTTATACCTAGATGTGTCCAAGATGAGACTGGATGGAGCTGACCAATGTGGTGTAGTGCAAAGTGTCTGTGCCCAAGGCAGGGGATTGGATTATATGATCATGAGAGGGTCTTTCAACCCAAACCATTCTATGGTTCTAAGACCACTACATTGCTAAACATATGTTCATATGCCACTACTTCTCGCTTTGTAAAAGTAATGAATCTGAACTTGTAGCACACTCTAAACCCATTATAGAGTTACAGGAGAAATTTGGCTTTGCCTATGTTGAGAATATTAACTAAGAGTTGTTAAAACAATCTATTTTATTCCTGGTGTATCAATTATGATAAATTTTACAGGTGACACAGTAAGCTAATGCTACAAGTGGATATTGAAGAACTGTTTTCAAAGTTGCTCTCATTTACATCATGGAATGAAATTACAGAACAAAACTAATTTGTTCTAAATTAAGCTTCCGTATTAGTATATTTTAGTTAGAAGTTAAAATAAACATTTATTATCATTTAGAATTATATGCGAAAATGTAATAAAAATCCATAAAACTGCTTCTGCTTAAGTGATATAGTCAAGTCACTTTTTTCCTTTAAAAAACCTACTCAAACTCCAATAAACAAACTTAGATCTGATTTTTGCTTTTTATATTCAGTGTGTCTATGTTTATTTTTATATATAAATGAATATACATGCAAATACACACACATATAATTCATTCTACCATACAGAATCTTCTAGACTTTGCTAAGTATATTCCACTGATAAAAATGTGCATGAAAAATAGCTCTGAAATTTAGTGAGTTATAGCTCACATATTTGTGAGGTTCCTTCCTAAATATCTTATAAACCATTTACTTTTATAGTCCAAACATTTGCAAAGAGAACAACATCTGAAGGTGACTTGTGTATAGCTAGGGAAATATATGGATATGGATTATGAAATTACAAGCAGAAATACTTTGTATTGGTGAAGATCCTGTCCCAGTAGGAGTACCCATATACTGCCTTTATTTAAAAAAAGCTGTAGACAGCAATATCTGTAAAGGTCAAAACTATATATGACAGAGAGAACAATTATCTGTATCCATTTTATGGATGGCCCCTTGTGGGAAACTTTAGGGTTCACAGGAAACACGGAATATTTCTGCACAGAAATTTTTTTACTGCCTGCAGACCTAGCATAGCACCCCGTTTGCACTGTGCTCTGCCTGAACAGCAGAGAGACAGGACTCAGTAGTTTGCATGGAGGAGATTGGTATTTCTGAGCTCAGCTGCTGCATGCTGCTAGGCAATGGGCAAACACACTGCTGTCAGCTCTCACTGAGCAGGAACATGGCACTGCATGGCAGATCACACATACTAGACCTAGGTGTGGGTACTGTATTCCACAGCTTTAGAACTGTGGAATTCTGAAACCTGTTGCAGTCTCTACAGTGAACGACACCCGCAAAAAGATAAAAGATAAGGCACTCTGCAGTGCTGTGGCTCACAGGGAGATACAAATGGTAAAGAAAGGCTGTCCAAAATCCCTTACTGCTTCCAAACCTCAAGCTTGCCCAACACTAAGAGAGAGAATGAGTTGTAGATTTGTAGATTTACAGGCTTATATATATATTATCCGTTATGTTGTATATATATATATATATATATATATATATAAACAACGCATGTTTAGACCTTAGACTAAGTGAGACCAGAAGATGGAAGATCTGGACAAGAAGAGGTATTTAGGTACTTTGCACTCCATGAGTGTTACAGACAAGACTGAAACTGGAGTGCTGTGTTAAGATTTACAGATCAAGAGCCAAACTGCAGTCAGTCATTTGATACCAGGTATGAGATGATATGGCATTTCATCCCTGATGTCAGTACTGTGGATCATACTATGTATTTTACAGAGAATCTTGGGGTTAACTAAGTTATCCCTTCAAGCACTGCAGTCTGAATAACTGAACAAAATGCTAGCTATCACTGCAACTTGTGAAATATCAACAAATACTTTTAACCTACCCATAATATTTTACATTCCCTTTTAGAAGAAAAGGAGCTGAAAGATCTAGTAATTCAAGATCATCTTCTGTGGATCGCACAGGAATAACACACTTGAATTTTTTTGTAAGCTTCCAGATTTCTTTTAGTGTTCCTCCTATTAAAAACAAAAAAAACCCATGGTTTCTTAAACAGTAGTCAGAAATAAATTGAACAACTTACTCAGCTGATTTCAGGCCTTCAATAATAATTGATACCCACTACCGAAAACTCAAACAAGAGTCCAATACCTTCTCACTTTTACTCAACAACAGACTCAATTAAGAAACAAAGATGGACATTTATCAAAGCAGGTGCCTTAATATCTTCCTCATAGCTACCACTGTAACCAAGAGGTTGTACTTAGTTAACACCACTTTCATATAATTACTCCTATGATTTTACTAGCCATTTTCCTAGAAAAAAATCAAAGCAACCAAACAGACCTTTTACATGCACATATCCACACACAGACATACTTAATTCCTGACACTTTAATACCTGAAAATAGATTTACCAAGTTGTATTGCTCACACTGTTCTAGAAAATAGAGAAGAAATAATTTTTTTTTTTCTTTTTTTTTTTTTTTCTTCAGAAAGAAAAAGTTAGATTGAAGTCAGTTGGGAACATGTCAGAAATAAAACAGCTATCCGAACTAAGTTATTATAAAAGAAAGCAGAAAACAGAAGGGGTTTTGTCATTGACCCTAGCACAAAGGACCACCTGACTTACATTTGCTTGTTCACATCACTGCTTGAGCACAATTGAAGGGTTTGTTTTGAACTCTGAATGGTGCTATATGCAATTTATTATTTTTATTATATAAAGATTCTTCAATAGTATTCTTGCTAAATTGCTTTGTTTAAAGGTCAGTGGCTATTTCTCTTTCCTGAGGAAATCTGATAAAAATCACACCAACCAAAAAAAAAAACCAAAAAACAACCACTGAGAGAAGCTCTATTAATCTGAAACAACAGTGACATCCAGAGGCTGACAAATTTAATTCGACTCTTGTATTACCAGAAGCCTTTCAAAGCTTTCTATATCAATACTAAAAACAGGCTTGTTCAGAAGACTTGGCAAGTTTTTAAATCAGAACTGAAAAACAAGTAAGCACAGATAGCAAAAAAAACCCCAAATTCAGATGTTAATTTTAGCATAATCAACAATAAACAATATTGTCACAGTTTTAAAATAGACAGAAGCAGCTTGTAAGACCTTCACAGACTACAATCTCCTGTTTGCACAATGGAAACTTTTAGTTCCAGCTCAGTTTTTCTTTTCTTTGAAGATATCTTTATGATCATCACTACTTACACTGAATATAACTTCAACACATCTTTACTTTGTACATACACACAGTGGACACAGCGCTGTAAGAATTGGTATATTTGTAATTTACCTTACCTTCTATCATAATCAAGGTGTCTTCAGGATGTTGAAGCATTTCATCATGCTTCACAAAATGGATGGCAATTTCCCTCTGTTTCTGCTCTTGGGTAGTCCATGTTACAGATTCATACCAGGATGTATTGTGTAATTCTGGGTTTGGGGCAGTACCGGCAGAGCCATGTAAAATGAAGTCAAAGTCATCTCTATCTGGAACTTCTTGCCTAAAACCATTTCCAAATTGAGTTAAGTATTTTCTAACAGCTTCTCCTTAGGCAATCTACCAACAAGGATGACAGTATTCCAAATAAATATTAGAATATAGTCATGAGAGTCAAAGGACATACAGGAAAAATATCTTCATTGTTTTACCAGTTTAAACATTAAGAGTTGTACAGTATATTACGACCTTCCATGTTAATAAATATGCTAAGTAATACATTAAGTTACCTAGGAGCAGAGGGCAGCCTAGTGGCTACATCCCACACAAATGAAATCCATGGAAAACCAAATCTATCAGCTTTATGTGGTTTCAGTTGGGCCTTAAAAGGGCCACAAACTGCATACCATAGCATTAGAGTGAAAAGACTATATAAACGTATGTAATTTCAGGTTGTATGTTTTAGTCTGTTTGACTTTGCATAAACTGAGAGAGAAAAAAGAAAAAAAGGACAGGACCAAGATAACTTCACATAAGTAAGTGAGTCAGTACTGTCAAGGGAAAATCTGCAACTCTGCACCACACAGTTTCTATCCTGTCCTGCTGGAGTGCACCATTCGTGCATTTCCATTTGTCATACACAGAGAAGCAATAATGCAGGCCATCCAAATTGCACAAATATTATAGAATCAATTAGGTTGTAAAAGGTCTCTGAGAGTATCCAAAACAGGGCAACAAAGATGGTGAAGGACCTTGAGGGGAAGCTGTATAAGGAGCAGCTGAGGTCACTTGGTCTCCTCAGCCTGGAGACGACTGAGGGGAGACCTCACTGCAGTTACAACACCCTCCTGAGGGGAGAGGAGAGGCAGGCACTGATTTCTTCTCTGTGTGACCAGTGACAGGACTCAAGGGAACAGCCTGAAGTTGTGTGATTTCCCTGATATTTTTGGATCTAGAAAAGATGCCTTGTCTGGAAGATGCACTTTCATCAAAGACATTTCATTAATTCATTTGGAGACTATGATACCTCTTTGCATATCCTATTTTAAAACTGTAATAAAGAAACACTTAAGATACTTCTATACAAGTATGGTATGGAAAAAACTGTACTGCTGCATTTGCAAATGAAGAAAAATTATTGTTTTGAAAGCACTCAAAGGGTTCTGTAAATGGAGCTCATCTGATGATTTAAAAATATGCTACTTATTATATGTGAGTTCCAAATCTTTGCACATAATGATATACATTTACATTCAGCTTATCTTGCACAAAAAAAGTTGAAAACACACTGAAAATCTAGGCATCCCAAAACATACAGAGCAATTCCTAGTTTTTTATACTGCGCGCAACACTTACAAAGAGTTGCATTTGGAACAGTGAAGTTTAACAGACTGATGGAGCTTTTGGGGTTTGTAAGTTCTCAGCTTTGCTCTAATGCGATACTGTTGAGGAGCTGCGTTGTTTGTTATGGTTTTCAGTTCTGTAGTACTCAAATCCTGATGATCTGTTAATACTGCAAAACAATACACAAAGAGATGAAAAAGCACCATGCATACTATTAATCACCATCATATTTGTAATACTGGAAATGGCAATCGCAGGGATGCATTTCCAACTTTTCTTTCCTTCCCAGCTGCAGGCTTAGTTTTATCAATAGAACTTGTTATTACAGTCAGTAAGATAAATCACATTAGGCTGTGGGAGCATGGTGTACTTCAGGGTACAGAAACACAGCATGTACAAAACCTAAATGAAAGTAGAATATACAAATATGCTCTATTCTGTTTAACAACAAATAAACCCAGTACAACATACATGCATTTATACTCTTGGAATTTATACTCTTAGAATAGCTCTTCCTATAATAACCTTTAAAATAATGTTTCAAAACTATTGTTCTTCACTAAAATTGAAATTCACTAAGGTCAAATGTTACCTACCTGTAACAGATAACTGCTGACATCTCTGTAAGTGCAATTCAAGATCTAAAATAAAGAAGAATTTTCTAATTATTTTCCTTCCTTCTTTTCTTTTTTATCATACAAAAATGGATATATGGACATGCATATGGAAACATACATGGTATGTAGATAGACAGGTAGATACACACAAAACCAAAACCAGAACAAATGAAAATGAAAATCCCAATAATGTATGAAAACAATACAACAACAACAACAAAAAATACAACACAAAACTAAGAAAAAGCAGCAAAAGTAAACAGGAGACATACATTGCATATCAAGAGTTAATATATTAGAGGGGAAGTTAGCATATACATTAAATAGGAATGCTTATCAAAGTGAACACTTTTCGGAAGTATAATGTGAATGATCTGCTAACATAAATTGTATTCATCCCCTGCAATCTTTCTGGACAATAGCATAAATACATTATTCTAAGACCAATACAGACTGCCTGGTCCCTCCTCTGAACAACCTCTACTACACACAGAGAGTGCAGTCAAGAGGTGCAAAATTTTTTCTAAATTTTCTTTTATGTACTGGACATGAAGCATTTATTTATTCTTGACTTTTGCATCCTTTTAGAAATATCCTGCATTTTTATGTTAATAATGGCTGAGTAACACCGATTTTTAAAAGCTAGAAGCAGACTATGTCCAACCAGCTTTAGGGTTTAATTCCCTTTTAGTTATTCTTATCCTGGGCTAAAAATACAATTCAGAAAATAATATGGGGTCTGTAGAACTGTCTATAAGATATCACTGTTCCATGGAAGTGCACCTTATACCTCAGCCACTGACACAACTTTCCATCCAATAGCTTAAGAAGAGCTCCTCAACAGGCAGCTGTTTAGTAGCATTTTCAGTGCCTGTCCCTGCAGAATTGCCCTTTAGAGGAAGGCACTTACAAAACTCTGCTTTGTGATCTAATATAGTTTGATTAAGAACACCATCTGCGTTTAAGAATTTATTTACTAACTCCTACAAAAGTATCTTCCCATGTAATATGAAATGTTTGTGCTGGAAGACAAGAAAGAGTAATGTACATTTCCAGTCTAATAAACTGAAAGAATTCTCTAGGGCTTTTAATGTGAAAGTAGCATTACATATACAGAGAAGCAGTAACTGTGACCTTATCTTGACCATATATATATCTTAGAAAAAAGAGCAAATCAGCTTTCATTGCTCTTACCTGTAACATTGCCAAAAGTGCTGTCTATGTCCATTGAACACATGCTTTCCATATTCTGACTGTCTGTAAGATTCACAGATTCTAAGAATCTAAAGATAAATGGCATAATATTTTATAATCTAGAGAAATCTTTTATCTATCATCATACACACACACACACACACAGGATTACATAGACACACAAAACCTATTTATTATCAATACACAGGTATAATGTTCAGACATAAATGTTCTAACAGAGACATGAAACTCAAATGAACCATAATTTTCAGAAGATGATATTAATTATGCAGATGAGACACTTTCCAAATCACTTCTGGAACATTAAACACAAAATAGTGCCAAACGAAATATTTACTACTAGAAACAGAATTCCTGATAATGGAATATGGACTTTGGTTTCTTAGCCTTTCCTAAGGAAGAAAAAAAGTTTATAATGTTTGGAAGAAGGGGCAGATCACTCAGCAGGACTACAAGGATTTTATGCAGGCAGAAAATTAGAAATGCCAAAATCTGACTAGAACTTAATATGGCTACTGCTGTGTGTGACAACAAAAATAGCTTCTCCAAATGTATCATCAACAAAAGGAGGGCTAAGGACGATCTCCATCCTTTACTGGATGTGGGAGGAAACAGTGACAAAAGAAAAGGCCAATGTACTTCACATCTTCCTTTCCTCTGTCTTAATAAAGAGATCAATTAATCTCTAAGCATCCAGACTCAGCTGGGAAACAGGGATGGGGAGTAGAATGAAGTCTCCATAATCTAAGAGGCAATGGTCACTGACCCACTACACCACTTACACAGGTTTAAGAGGCTGGCTGGGATCTGACCATGGATACAGAGGGAGCTGGCAGAAGTGGTCAAAAAGCCACTTTCTATTATTTATCAGCAGTCCTGGGTAAGTGAGGAGGTCTCAGCTGAATGCAGATGGTTATCTAGAATAAAGGTCAGAGGGGCGATCCAGGGAACTACAGGCCTGTCAGCCTGAGCTCAGTGCTGGAGGTCACGGAGCAGATCACCCTGTGTGCCATCATGTAGCACATGAAGGATACTCAGGGGATCAGACACAGCCTGCAAGGGGTTCTGAGACACATCCTGCTTGACTAACTTCATCTCCTTTTATGACAAACTGACCTGCTTGGATGAGGAAACAGCTGTGGATGTAGTTTACCTGGACCTTAGTAAAGGCTTTGACACTGTTTCCCATAGCATTCTCCTGCAGAAACTGGCTGTCATGGCTGGGACAGCTGCTATTACCTTTGTTAAAATCTAGCTGGATGGCTAGACCCAGAGAGAAGTGGAGAATGGAGTTATCTCCAGCTGCTGGCAACTCACAAATGGTGTTCCCCAGGGCTCAGTACTGGGGCAAGTTCTGTTCAGTATCTATACTAATGAAGAGGACAAGGTGACTGAGGGCATGGCACCCTTAGTAAGTTTGCAGATGACCCCAAGTTGAGCGGGAGTGTTGATCTGTTGGAGTCTAGGTAGGCTCTGCAGAGCACTCTGGACAGGCCAGACTGATGGCCAAGGCCAAGTGTATGAGGTTCAACAAGGTGAAATGCCCTTGGGTCACAACAATCCCATGCAGCGCAACAGGCTGGGACAGAGTGGCTGGAAAGAGGCTCAGCCAAAAACGACCTGGTGAAGGGGCTGGAGCACAAGTCCTGTGAGGAGCTGGCATGGTCCTAGCTCTGATCTTAACATTTATCTCTACAACAAGGGGACAGGAAGTTGTATTGAGGTGGGGTCAGCCTCTTCTCCCAGGTAACAAGTAACATAAGGAGAAGAAATGGCTTCAAGTTGTGCCTGGGGAGGCTTACATTAGATATCAAGAAAAATTTCTTCACAGAAATAGATGGCAAGCATTGGAAAAAGCAGCTCAGGCAAGAGCCATCATCCTTGGAGGTGTTTTAAAGTCATACAGACGTGGCATTTAGAAACATGGTTTAGTGGGGCACTTGGACAAGGCTTACAATTGGACTTGATGATCTTAAAGGTGTTTTTGAGCCTAAATGATTCTGATTCCTTATAAGACAGTTTAGTAAAGAATGTAAATTATCTGCTTCATTGTGAACATCTTTAAATCTTACCACTTTCAAGTAGCACATATGCACAGGTTTAAAGTGTGCATAATTAGAATTAAGCTAATTAATATTGAAATCTTGATCCCTACTGTATTTTAAATTTTTTAAAAATTGCCTGTATTTATGTATCCCTCCAAATACTTCTCATCTTAGTGGTACTAAAGACATATTCCATTTTTGATTCTTAGAAACATTTACAATTCTAAACTGTACAGCTGTTACATTAGCCTAGAGTTTTCAAGAATGATCTGCAGAAAACCAAACATCTACACATACTACTTACTCTTTTAGTTCCTTAACATCTGGGTTACTTTCTGGCAAGAGTCCTATTCCTCGACCATAACAGGTGCCACCATGAAGATGAAATTCCATGTGTGAGACATCTTCATTGTCAGCGCTTGCTTGTTTCACATGAATACTGTAAATTCTCAGGAAACTTCCAATCTGAAAGGAAAAGAAAAACCCACTTTGATAACACAAAGTTAGTTGTTTACATGGAAAATTCTAGTGCTCATGAAGCTTCTTCCATGTTTTAACTGAATCATAGAACAGCTGAAGCTAGCAGGGACCTCTGGCGATTACCTCGTTCAACTCCTGTGCCCAAAGCAGAGTCAACTAGAACAGACTTCTTAGGGTTGTGTCCAGCTGGGTTTTAAGTATGTGCAGGTATGGAAACTGCAAAACTTCTCTCTTTGATCTTCGTTTTGCTTTATCAGGAAACATTACTGGCAGCAAAGGCTGATTCAGAACCAGAATAAGCCTTCTTAGTAAATCTAATTCTCAAACACACTTCAGAAGACACACCAAATGAGTCAATACATTCCTTTCCCAAGGGCACATTTGCCTTCTATATTCCCAACACAGACTGAGAATGGTATCCTGTGATTTGTCCTGGGAATGATTACATTTAGCAATTGACTTCCTGTTCATCATTGTACATGGCTTACTACGTGCACATGAACATACAAACATATCTGCTTACTCAGATTTCTCCATCATATCTCACATTACAGATAACATAGCACCAAGGAAAAAAGACAGTATGTGTTAGAAACTGAAAGACCTTGGCATTTTTCCTATCCCCATTAGATTTCCTCAGGTTCATGGAGAATATGCTTCTGGTTTTACTTAGAATGATTTTTTGTTTTCTGAAAGAGTTTTGTCAAGTTACATAAATGGACTTAAGTTAACTTATACAAGTACCTATTAAAACGAAACTAATGGAGTGGTGAACACTGAAAACACTGCTGGATTGGTCTGCGTTTCACAAAATGGGATGGGACCTTGACTGGTTGTAGACTTAGGATTTATTATTATCATACAAGCAAAAAGCACGAGACACAGAGAAATAAACACCTATGCAAATCTAGATTAAAGAAAAAATGTAGTATATGCAAAGCCTTTTTCTACATATTCTTTGAACTAACAGTATAAAAGAAAAGGTGTCAAGTCATTATACTCTAATAAGAGAAGGAGCCACGTGGGTTTAACATTAACAAAAGGACTTCTATGAACTTCAAACAATACACAGTAATTCATTATATAACTTTTTCTATCTTTGCAAAGCATATATCTAGGACTTTTCACATCTTCACCTATCAATGAGTTTTTGTTCTTTCTTGTTATTTATGATAAACAGAAATGTATTCACTTGGTTCTCATTTTCTTAGCTTCTTATGAGAAGGTTTTGAAATTTCTTAGCTTTTCTCAGCTTTATGTCTACTTTCTGGGGCTTTTTTGTGCTTTCTAAAATCTTTTACCTTTTTATATTCCTACAGAACACATATTTTTAAGTTTGGTTTTATTCCAAAATACCACTCCCATTATCCCCCAAAGAAAACCCACACACCCAACCAAACAACCAAAACCAAGCCCAATGTTCTAAGGACAGATAAAATGGAGACTCAGTTATACGGTTACCAAATATATTTTAATATAATCTGAGATCCAGATAATAGCTGGGAAACTACACACACTCAATGACCTGGTTTTATATTAATTCTAAAAATCTTTTATATAGTCTGATAAAAAGACAAATTATTTTAAATTTACTTCAATTAAAATTAATATTACAGCAATTTATTAAGTCATATTTCAGCTTGAGATCAAACTTTAACCAGTGGAAACTGAAAAAGTATTCCTGTTTGATGGGATTGGTCATGTCATACTACAACACTTTTAAACACATGTATATATGCATAAAAGCAGATGGAGCAGCAACCTGTGTCTAGAATCCTCCTCTGTTCCTCAAGGAACAAACTACAACTACATAATGCTGGTATCAAACTGCTCTTTTAAACAATAATCACACATGAAAAACGCAGCATATTTTCCAATCGAGGCAGCAGGGACATAAAAAGTGCACTTCAGCCCACACCTATTTTGCTTCTGGCATGGAGCTCTTACCAGACTTTTAATTGATCTGCCCTGTTAGTAGGCTGCTCATTTTGTTCATTTAAAGCACCACCAGGACAGTGTGTGCATTTAGATGGCAGTTAAGAGGCTTATCTAAAGACAACTTTTTTTTCCTTTTCAGATGCTGATTTCACTTAATTATGAATATTCAAAAAAGCAAAGGACACTCACATTAAAAGACCAATCTAATGACAATGACAAATGATTTTGGAGAAAGTTTTTTAAAAAGTTCTTAGCTATGTTCTGCTTATGGAACAACTTTATGCAAATAAAACAGTGTCAAACTACTTCCCCACAGCCAAGAGCAATTTGCATATAAACAGGAAAAAGTTGATTTTAATTGACAAATTTCTTTTTTTAAAAAAAATAGTATATAATAAATTAGTATTTTCTCTATGTATAAACACAAACAATTAAATATTGGAGAGGAGAGCTCAGAAGCCAAGAATACAAAATGCTGCGTCTACCACCTAAACTTGTGTGCTAAAAGTCACACAAAAGGCAACCGAACTACAAGTTTTAGTGCAACATTTATTTTGCAAGACTTACCATCACTAAAAAATAATCTTCTAAACATTTATTGGATCCTTTTCTGAAACTGTTATATTTTATATTTTTATATATTGTAATATCACTTTGAACTACAAAAAAAAGAGATGCATAACAAGCAGCATTGCCAAAAGGTCTACAAGGTTCTGAATGTCAGCCCAGAGATGCTGGGTGGACAGCATGCTGTTTCCATGGATTCCTTTGGGAGGCAGCCTTGCTTACTGTTAGCAGCACAGAGCAAACGTGGATGCTATGGATAAAAATGTTACTGTATTTCTGTTTACAGAATGCCTGCAGACCGAGCTCTTTATATACATATACAGCTCTTTGCATTCCGATTCAGAAAAAACTGTAATCTAAATTAAAGTAAACACCATAGCCATCACTAAAATCTACACACCCAGCTCCTTACTTGACTTTGCAGCAGTTCTGTTTATGACCTACCTTGTTTAGAGGAAGTTCATTTAAAAGTGAAATTAAAGTGAATAAAAACATTTCTTTTAGTCATATACTACAGGAAATATACTAATACCCTATTTTCAGTCTGATTCAAATATGACTATTTAAAGAATACATATTAAGGCTAGAGAAAATTGAAATGCAGAAGTCATATATGTAGCTGCCTGTAGCTAGTTAACTAGAACAACTTTTTAGCACAGGAAATTCTCATAATTATTTCAAAACATATAGTGTGTTCATAATCACTCTGGAATTCAGTGAATTCACAACAGCATGTATCATTGCAGGTAAATAGTCATGTTTGTCCAAAAAGGCACACAAGAAACTATCTACAGGAATCACCTAAAAAATTCACCTGCACTTATTTTTTTTGCCTATATTTAGGTTGATTGTATTCAGTGGTATTTCTTTGTCATCCTTTTTATTGCATCAATAGTACAATTTTACTAAGTAAATACTGCATGACTTTCTGCAAATGAGACAAAGCATATACATGGCATTTGGGCACCATCTTGGGCAGTAAGAAATACCAACTTAAATCCATTTAAGAGTTTGAAGGATTGAAGAGTGGGTCTTGGGTTTTTTCCCTTTTCAATGAGTAAAAAGACAGAAGTGGGGAGAATACAACTTACATGTCAAAGGAATGTAGGTCTGAAAAAGATGAAGCAAGATATTGCAGCCATGTAGTAACTCATTTAATTTGTATGTTGAAAATGTGACTCTGGCACTAGGAAAGCAAACTTCTTAGTCCAAACTGCTATCATGAAAGACATGGCATGATGCTGTGGGAGAAAGCTGAAAATATACAAATTCTACACCTGAAGATATGTAACACAGAGCAAATACTGTGAAACTATGGACTAGGACTCATATGTATGCTCAAGGTTAATTGTTTTAGTTGCATTATCCATAAAATGGATGGCAATACAGAACTGATGGCATCAAGCCAGAAGAGGAATGCACTGATCTCACCGAAAGAGAGAAATAAGGAAATCTCTGACCAGCTGCAGGCAGCTGGACACCTGCTGACCACTGACAGTCACTCACCTTGATGCTTACCACCTAAGCAAAATGCCCCAGATGGAGAAGCTCATGTCACAGACCTACTCCCAAACTGCATGGCAAAGTCAGTGAACCCTGATTAGTTCTGGAAAACCAGCATAAGGCTAAAGAATGTGGAGCAACTGTATTCCAGACAGTTGTAGGCTGGGGCTCCTACAGTAACGAGAAAGCCTTATCTACTCCAGGTACATTGCCAGAAGAAGAGAGAGATTCAACCAAAAGCAGTGAACACCATTTTCTTTGCTTAACAGTAGGTTTTGCCATGTTCTTATGCCCCAGGTAATAAATAATCTGCTTCAGAGATGAGATTTCTGAAAATTCTTTTTGTTGCTGAAAAGCCACAGTCTTGCTCAGCAGGAAAGAGATGCCAATAAATATAGAGGGAAAAAGTCTACTTTCAGCATCAGCTGCAACATACTTTCAACATACCTTTAACTAAAGTTCTCTCCATATAACACTTTAAATATTATTTGTCTTAGAAAATAAGATAAAGTGCTTATATCTTCAGTGTTCTCTGGATAGATGATCTAAAGTTTTTAATGAACTTTTAATGAACTTTTGCAGCAATGTCCCTGACACCATGCTCCAGGATTTGCCAAAAATTCCCTGCAATATATTTCCCACTTTCTCTAGCATGTAATACTTACTCAGAGCTTCCTTGTCTGAACGTGTGCTGACAGATATAATTTTAAAATAAGAACATGTATTTCAAGGTTTTTCTAAATCTGCCCTTCTTGTTATCAAGGTTGTGTAAAACAGATTGCTCTTACATAAAACATAATTTCCAAGCTGCAACTGTCATTGCAAATGGTACACAACAACAGTCGAGAGTGTAACCTAACAATTCTGTAACAATTTACATTCAAAAAGACCACTCTAAGCTAGTGCTAAGTATAGAAAGGAAGATTGAAAAATAGTGCACTTTTTATTGTTTCTGAAACCACAAACTAGCAAAATATCGAATCATACTTGGGAAGGTGTATGTGTAGGATACACTAAACACTTGCCAGCTCTACACTGCCACAAAAATGAATAAAAAAAGAATTTGCATAACACGATCCTGAACTCAATAAAATATCATACATATTTGGATTATACTTCTTTATGATATGACATGATTTCCACTAGTATTTAAAAGCCTTTAAAAATCCCTGTCTATTTTAGGGAGAGTTCCTGCCAAACTATATCTATTTTATAATAGATATAGAGATAAAAATTATTCTGTGAAATACAATTAATCCTACATGTTGCAATCTGAAATCAGTAAATATTTCTGAAATTTAGTTGTCAGCATAACAGTCCTTTTTGTTTGATAACTCCACTAAGACAAGCAACTAGAAAGTGGTGTACAAGAATTATCTTATTTGAAGCTTCTATAGCTTGCATGACTGCAACTACTGCAACTTTGGACATAGCCAGCAGGACAAAAACACCCACAAGAGATCAAGGGGGGTTTCTTAACAACTTCCTTTGAAATTATTAAAGCTTCTACTACACAGTGCTGTATCCAGCAAAGATAAAAATGCTTCAGAAATATGAAAGAGCAAGTGGATAGGAAGTAAAAAACTGAGAGCGAGTATGAAGACATCCCATGTATCACATACTCAATTTATATTATGATTCAATTCTTGAATATAAATGGGGAAGAATAATAAGTATTCTTATTATTCTTATAAGAGTATTATCAGCTAATCAAGAAAATATGTTTTATTAATATTAAAATACTTTTTTCCTTCATATTCAAAACATACCATTTCACTAGAACATTGATTTTTTTACACCAGGTAGCAAGAGAAAAATTCTGGAAGAGAACTTGTAAGTAATGAAATACTTCTGTCAGTTTTCTTACGAATTCTTGCAGAAATTCTTACAATTATTTTGCTATCTGTAATTTACTTATGAATAGGTGTTAATTTATCAAAATGATTTCATGTCTGCTGTGAAACCCAGCAAAAAAAATGTTTATCACTTATCTTTATTTTCTGGTAAAACGTTCTCTTAAAAATGATCTTGAGTAGAGAGGGCAAGGCATGAAACTTCGCCAAGTTCCTGTATTCAGAAGCAAGATGGCAGTATTGCCGAAGATCTGATGTTTAATTATGTTGTTGTTTTCTCTATCTAAGCATAATCAACATTACTGACCTACTAAATGAAGATTTCACTGCAAACTGCAGAAGCTTATAAAACAGAAGATCTTCTACTGACTTAAGAAATAAGGGTCTTTAACAGGACTACAGGTTTAACACTGCATTGTATCATTTAAAAATAATTCCAAAGCACATAATACATTTGAGTGCATTATTTTCATTGTATCATCTATTATATTGCAGTGTCTGGAAAGTGCTTAATTTGAAGAATTTTTTCATGGCAATTTTTGGGTAATGAGCCTGTTTAACACATGCTGAAGTTTTGCATTCAAATAAAAGATATGGGAAATACAGGGAAAGATAAAGACACACATGAAACTAATTACAGAAGAACTGAATTGATGCATTCTCTGAAGTGATTTCTAAGCAGAAAACAGGCCACAAAAAGAGAGTGAAATACCAAACTGCACATTACCTTAAGTGATTCTGCCAGTTGTACATGATTATCATAGACCAGAATGTCCACTGCCAGATTTCTCAGCTGATGAAGAAGAACTTTTTCTCCTTCCAGGTCTTTTGCTTCCACAGGCACCTTCCATGTGCGGTAGGGACATTTAGTGCCATCCCAAACCTGCAATGCAAATTAACTATTTCAATGTGTTCAGAATACTTTAGATTCAGACTTTAAATAACTTCTAAAATATTTTGTTTGATCAAAAATTATTAACATTAAGAGATCTTAGTTGTAGTATCAATCTAAAAGTCCTTAAAATACTTGAATTAGACCTTACAGGAGTTTTTAAACTTATTACTCCTTACAGAGTGCAAAATAACCTCTACAGAGAACATAATCAAGTCCTAAGACCCACAATTTGTTAATAGTTAGATAAAAAAAAGAAAAAGAACAGCTCTAGCAAAACCTCAACTGCTTATCCAGCACAGAATGACACAATATTCTGAGCTGGAAGGGACCCACAAAGATCAAGTCTAACTCTTAAGTGAATGGTCCACATGGGGATTGAACCCTCAGCTTTGGTGCTCTCAGCACCATGCTCTGACCAGCTGAGACAATCTCAGGGTCAGCTGTTACAACCATCAGAATTCATCATATGCAGAACTTAATATTTTAATCCTGCTATAAGGGTTTTTTAACCACTCCAGCTACAGTATGTGACTACGGAGTGCACTGCATATATTGACTTAATTACTGATGATCTCTTATAGCAGTATACACTGCTAGTTACACAGAACATATAAGAAAAACATCAGTACTTAACCTATATTTATTAACAAGGATTTTAAAACTTGTTTGCCTAAAGCTAAATCCTTGATACACTCCAAGTACTGAAATATCAGTAGTTATTTTACAGCTATCAAAGTGTTCTGAAAAGGTAAGTTTACTGACAGGCTTAATACTTGAAACCAAAATCTTACTTCTTAGCCCAAACACTTTTCCGTAAACTATGGTTTCTTGAGTTTCTGAAGATATACTCTTCTCAAGGACTCAAAAATAATGGTTTGATATGCTGGCACAGTAAAACAAAAATCTAGTAGCATTTGGACTTCTGAAATGCTGCATTTTATAGAATTTCATACATACAAGTTCAACAGAATAACCTATTTTCCAATTTTCAGACAGTTTGTGATTCCAAGGTGATTTGTCCTATGAGTGAGGCACTGCAGAAGGCAAGAAAAAGGGATACTGAAGTCTAATTTTTGAAGGATTTTTGCCCCTTATGTTTAACTGCTTTGGATCAACAGACCCACAGGAAAAGATCTAAGAATCAGCAGAGCCATGTATAAATGCACTAAGAATAACACATGGAATATGCATCCAGAACCAAGAGATAAAAGCGAAAACTGTTCACAGAGAAAATGACCCATGACATCAAATTATGTTGCCAAATAAGAGTATATTCTGAAGGACCCAGATAATGAAGTGGTATATGCTGCCACAGATTATAAAAAGCCTGTTATCTTCTGATCCTGCACCATGAAATACTTAAAACCACCTTTGAAAGAGAGGTTGTCTATTGCTTGAATTATCACATCTTTCCCAGAACTCAGCTTGAAAACAGATTTAGTGCATATATACTACAAATATAGTCACTCTGACATAGTAAACAATCTTAAATTTGTGAATTTTTCCATTATTTTTCAACTGGCTTTACTTGGTACACATTGGTAATTCTACTCTGTAAAGATGATCTGACAAATGGATTAAAATAACCTGCATGCTTCCTGTTCAGATAAAAAGGATGACTTAAGTTTTAAAATGTCCTTTGCCAGAGGAAGTAACAGGGCTGGCACCAGGGCACCTTTTAGAGGAATTATAAGCTATTAAAGTTTCTTTAAAAAAAAAATCTTTCAAAAGTAGCTGGGTTTGGGTTTTTTCTAGCACAAATACGAAAACAGATAAAACTCTCTACCTCAGGAGCTTGGAAAACTCTACACAAAACATGGAAACATCCTGGTTTCAAACTGTTTTGGTTTCAAAAATGAATACAGGAATAAAACCCAAAACTGGTTACGTTAATTCTAAATAAGAAACAACAGATTGTTCTATTACTAGTCATGAACAGATTGGAGCTAAAGAAAAGTTAGTGATAACATTTGATCACAATGACTGGAAAACACTAAAATGGGAGAGACAAAATACCTGTTTCTGTCTTCAGCAGAATATGCTCATTGTATGACTTATCTTAATGCACACATTTAAGTGACAGACAGAAAGGAAGAAAATATTAATAATAAAAATGAGGCACAAATGACAGAATAATTTCTAGTGTGTATTCTTTAGTCTCCACCAATATGACTAACAAAATTCTCAGAAAATGGTAAACACTAACAGCTCAATGATACCATCTTTATGCCATGTCCAACTCTGCTGCTGTGCAAATAGGAATTAATTTATTAAGTGTAATGTAAAACTTATGCTACAGGTGATACACAAAATTGCTGAAATTCATTTCAATTGTCTTTGAAGCACTCTACACTAGGTACCTGAGGTCAATGCTTATAATAATAATAACTTTTCATAGTATAATCAAACATTTATTTAACTTCTATACTTGGAATAAAATAAATGTAAGAAATTATTATAAAATGGATAATCAAAACAATACAATAAAATAATATTTAATTATCACTCAATTAGAGCTGGTATTGATTTTTTTTTTTATTGAGCAAATCAAGGAAAAAAATCAGAAATCTGTCAACAAGTTTTTAGAAAGGTTTCTCTTCTATCACAACCAGTATTTAATATCAGAAATGGATTTTGCCACTGTTGAAAAATGGAGGAAATTAGCAACAAAATATTAATGTAGCAATTTTAAGCCTGTCCAATTTATTGTAATAGATCTTTAAGTATTTCATATTTTATGCTAAAAAACTGATCAACCATTATTTGACCTCAGACTTCTACCTTCCTAAATCTAAAATCTACCCTATAATTTTCCCAAGTCATCACTTTACTATACAAAAGTGACAAAACTGTCTTCAGGTCTTGCAAGACAGAAATGTGTATAAAGAAATAATAATTTAGGAAAGCACTTGTCTCTGTCGTTGCAAAAGGTCCTTCAATGCTGAAGATACACTTACTAATAAACAACTTAAAAGTCATGAAAATTTACTGGGTCTCATTTGACATCTATTTTGCAAGGCATAATTAAATGGAAATGTTTGTAGCAGTTGCAGAATATGTTACAGCATGAACTTAAAGTTTGTTTCTCTGTAGTAATGTATTGTTCTGTATGAGAAAAATCTTTGATGCTGCAATGAAGGAATAATGCCAAGTCCTATTTCTAAAGATATTGTAACAATACAGTTTAACACAGTAGAACCAATAAATAATTTTATGAAGTCACAAAGTGGAAAATAAGAGCTTGTACTCATGTTTTACCCATCAAGTACAAAAATAAATAAAGAAGAGTCTTGGAATACCAGACTGATACATCTGAACTAAAACTAGGAATATTATGGAGACCTCCTTTTCATTTAGTTAATGTTAAGGATCACCTTTAGAATCTGCTCTCCTGTTTTGTGGCACTTTGCATTTTCAGTGAGCACTGATGCCCAGAGTGCTTACATATAACTAAAAGAAGCTGCCTGAAATCCATCCTGATAACATAATCCGTTCATTCTTTTTTAGGCAGTGCTACTTACTGCACTAACAATATCCATTAAATCTAGAAAAACAAGCAGTAAATGCTGCTAACTAGAAAACAAGGATATAGTTTAATAATATTTTTCAAGGTTAAAAATCTTGTAATATTTATCTATAAATCTTTGTGAAATGGTGATCTATATAATTCCATCTATATAAACCTTTCTAGAAAACCAAATCAGGTGATCAACTTCAAAGACAACCAGGCTTCCTATTTTGTTTTCATAAAAACAAAATGTTTTCATAAAAACAAAATAGCCAAGGGTCAAAGATTTGTTTACACTAAAAATATTTGTCTACATAATATTATTTAAATTAGTGTCTGTTTTATTGAAAAATGTATCACAATGTCTTAATAAACCTAAAAATTATTTTAAAAAAGGAAGTTTACCTTTAGAAGAAAAGAAGATCCATCCACTTTTGCTTTTCCTACCAGCTGGCAAGTGAGATCAAAGAACAGCATTGGCTGAACATCAGACAATTTTGTTGCTGATCCAGAGATGGAAATATTACTGGCTGCCCAAATACGTAATTCTTCTACTGTTTTCTGCTCTTCGTCGATGAAAGTGTACACTCTGCTAGAAGTTCGAGGAACTACTGGAGCTCCTACGGTTCCATCAAATGTTAAGGATGCAAATCCCCCACTGGTAATTCCCTGCATCTGTCCATTGTATTCCCTGATCTGTAATAAAATATGAATGAGAAAAAATAAAGTTTGCACTGCATGGATAAACAAATATATTTCTGCTTTATCATGTGCCTGGAAAATGTACCAGTGATGATTTCTGTCTCTGGTTTCATTGGGAGTACAGAGTCAAAATAAAAACAAAATGGTAAAATTAATATTAATAAGAAAATAAAATGTATAAGCAGAAATATAATCTTACATGAGAAATTTTTGAAGAGGCAGACTAATAACTACCTCTAACACTTATACCTACAGCATCTTTGCAGAGTATTGTATTTGCACACATCAAAATATTTGTGTGGGGAACACATCAGGATTGCTCTTTTAAATGGGGAAACTAAGGCACAAAAGAAATTAATTTTTAATTAATTAAACAGCAGAGTAATGGCAAAGTTATTATGGATTCCTGTTTTTGGCCCCTCACAATAGCCATTTCCTAATACTACTAAACTGAAAAAAATCTATCAGTTCAAGGAGGTATTTTTCTTTTTCCATAAAGCAAGCAGTGATGAGCTTTCATTCCTTGAATTATGAATCCAGCTATCACAACTATTCAACGTCCATTGCCCTGCTCATGGAAGGTCTCCCGAATCCTGCTGATCTCACTATGTATCTGCTGCCATACAAAACATATTATTTAAAGTCTGAAGCATTCATTCAAGGGTCTAGTCTAGTCTTACTGCTCCCTGCAATTATAGATTTACTTATATCAAAATTCTGCATGACTCATTATCCAGAAATCTGAAACAGTCTGTTTTGATCCATTCCTTTCTAATTAATGTGGGGCTACCAAGTAAGCAGTAACATGCATGAACACGGCATTTGTGAGACAGTCTAGTATGGGATTCCCAGCACTCAATTTCCAAATGGTTGAAAATCCCGCTGATTTGAAAGTGCAGAACATCCAACGTGTGTCAGAAGTTCTAAACAGCAAAATACTGCCAATTACTTAGGCCTATAAACATGGTGAAATTTAAACAGCACACAAATCAGGCATTCACTGACCTTGGAAATTCATGAGAAAAGCAGTTCAATCTTGGTGACAGGAACTCCCTTAATCCCTGCTACTCTGACACAATGCATAAATGCATTAAGGGTCGTGTCTAAGATAAACTTTGATTTACTTAAGCATTCTTCAAACCTGACCAATGGAGCACATTAATTCAGGATGATGTTTTTCTTCAGTGAAACACTGAAAAACTCCAATATTTTACCCTTTACATTTAAATATTGAAAATACAAGAAAAGCCAAAGCACAAATAAGGAAAACACATGGTTTCATTATCAATCTGCCCCCCATTATCTACCATCTGAAAAAACATGTTCCCCTGAAAGATGTGATCTAATATAAACACACAGATTTAGTGGCATTATATTCCATAGCTTCTCTAAACAGGTAACATCCAGAGGGGATGAAAAATCTCATCACTTTTACCTATTCATCCTGTATCAAAATATACTTCAAGAGTATTTTTTGTATCTTGTCTAACATGTGAAATATTTCTTGAAGTGTTTTAATTTCTCATTTACCTAATCATTTATTTCTTCACTAGTTCTTTAAAATCATCATAAAAAAATCTTGATTTCTTTCTTAGTAAAAATTCTGTCCTAGTCTTCTGTGAAGGCTCTAAGCCTTTCACAAAACCAGAAAGAAAGTATTTTGTCTCCCTGGACTTCCACCATCAGTTATTTTCCTCTTTTCCCAAATCCCTTCCTCTTTTCCCAAATCCTGTCATGTTTTGAGCATTCAAGAGGCTGACATACTGTACTTCTGACATCTCCCAGTACCCTCATTTAGTGAATTTGAAATCAGCCTTGATGTTGGAAGAGGCAATTATAACATAATAATTAAAAAAAAAAAGAAATAAAATATCTAAGAAGGTAAATCTCAACTGTCATGATGACAAAATGACCAATGATCTTTAGCAAAACCAGATGTCCTCAGGCACAGGAAGGTGGAGCAGCTACTGAGTCCTCTCAAATATAAACAGAATTCAACAATTTTATTTAGTGAACAAGAGAAGAAAGAAGAGAAGAAAATGTAGAATGGGCTTTAGAACAAAATATTTCATAGATGGAAAATTCCTTATGTTGGACCCACAAAACAGATGATGGCCAACAGAAATTCTCTGGGCTTGTCCTTTAAAAACTGCTGAAGTCATGAGGGATCACTGGAGTGCCCAATGAACAAAATCTATGGACAAATGTTGTTTCATTATAGCAATCTTAAGCAGATCTCAGATCAATTTAAGCACTGATACTGTAAACATGTTGTATTTTCTAAACAACTTTGAAATTGAATTGAACCTATAAAGGAGGTAATCTGGGACTTTTGCATATGACAACAATATCCCCTTCAGTAGATTTTGTCTCATTTCTAGAGGACGCGGACATATTTTTTTAAAAATTGGTGGGGGAGGGTGAAGCAGGGGGTTAACAGGGAAGCAGGGCAGACTGCTATCTCTTTAAAAATACCCTGAGAATTTCAAATAATTTCAATAAATAATGGTTGCTAAATAAAAATACCCTCTGGGACAAAAACAGAGCAGATAAAATGCATTTGGCTTGTTCTAAGCAAGCAAGTAAATTCCAATACATATTGCAGGAGTATAGCTTTTGTAAACTAAGGAACAACAGGTGAAATGTCATCTTAACAAACTGCATTGCCAATAAACTCTAGTGATTTCTATGGGGTACAACCCGATCCTGAAAAGAAGCTCATCTTGAAATATTTATAAATAGATTTACATCAAAGTAAAATACATTCCTTTTTTTTTTTTTTTTCTACTGAAGATGATGTTATTCATTTCACTAAATGGAAAAGTGTGATAGCAAGTAGTGTATAGGGCTGGAATAATAGCATCTCCATGGCAGTTTTCCATCAAAACTGATTGTTAAATTATAGAAGGAAAAGACTATTATGAAACCACTGCAGGCACAGATCATCTCAGAATATCAAAGAATGCCTAGGGAAACAACTTATACCAAACTAATGTATATGTTTTTATACTAAGAAGGAAGATTTCATTTCTTTATGATTGTCACTGATGATATTTGTATGAAGGAAAGTAACCTGTCAGAAAAAAAAAACAAAACACCAGAATGCATCTGGTATATTTCATCATATTTTGTAAAAGTTTTCTCATCTTAAGTAAATGACCTAAACAAATTTGGATAATACAGAATGTTGATTATATTCTCTAATATTTTCATAATGTAATCCCGGTTTACTTATATCTCTAGCTGTATGAACAAAGAGATACTAATGAAACAGAGAAGTCATTTGAAGTATAAATTAAACCATTTTGAATATGTTTAAATACCACAAGAAGAACACTGAACTACCAAAACTATGTGCAGGCACCTTCTAAAAGAAAATTAAGTCACATGGAAGTAAAATGGTTTTTTTTTGAAGACATGATAAACACATTTAGGTATTAGGACCATAAATGATAGCTTATTCTCTGAATTGCTGCCTGCAAAATAAGATTGTCTGAAACATCTGTAGCAATGGAAACACAAATTAAAGAAGCAAATGAGCACTACATTGCATTTTATTTAACAATTCAATTCACCTAAAGATATAAGTATTTTGTGGAAAAATTTGTATGCAAGAAGTTTATATACTTAAGCCAGTTGAAATAAATTCTGGCTTAGTAATTTAAAAAGCCAGCAGGCACTGTGATACTGCTTTAGAAATTCTACTAGAGTAAAAACTTACTGTTTTGGAATATTTTCTACATATTTAAAACCTCAATTCTATCAGTTTGAAGAGGAATAAATTGTGCTGATTTATGTCAGTTAAATTCTATTCATGTAAAAGTACGATACGGTGTTTCGTCACGTAGTTTAATAAATATTGTTTTTGAAAAAATGTCATCGTTTACTTTCAGTTTTGGCCCATACCATAACCATAGTTGTTTTAACAATCAGCTGCTTTATCCAATGTCTCCAAGAGTTAATTTCTGTACATATAGAACTGAATTATTCCTATGGTCCTCTCACTGCAGAAAAGCAAGCACATAACCCCCCTCCCCCCACCCTAGTACATACCTTTATTCTATGAAATCGAACAATATCTCCAACTTTGTAAATTTTTGGTAGAGAATCTAGGTTTCCACTAAAAAGACTGCATGTTAACTTCACATTTGATGGGTCCACAAGTGTTACAATTGAGCAGTAATCTGTAAAATATAAGTGTCTGGATGAGTAATAGGAATTATGGAATTATTAATACACAGATAGTAAATTTGGGAGGAACACCCCTATGGCAAATCTTTTTCTGCTATGATCTATTTAATTTTTCAAAAGTTAATTTCTTTACAGTACCATTATAACTGAAGTGTGGCCTATCTTGCTGATAATTAGCCTTAATAACTGAAAATGAAATGTGTGATTAAGCACAGCTGTGTGCAAGAACACACAAACCTTTTTCTTCTGTCTGAAATAGGCATGCTATTCTTTCACGTTTCAATTACTTCTACAAAATTAGGTGCATATCTACAATTTAATAAAATAATTTTCTAAGATTTATTTTGCACAGCTTTCTGAAAAGTTAATGAGTTCTACAAGCAAATTAAAGCATAAATTACGTGACTGATTACTTGATTTCAACAATACGTAAAATATATATATATATATGCCACAAGAATAGAGTCACACAGTGGTAGCTAGAAAGTAGAGTAAAAATATGAAATATGCCTTTCTGAAGTTAAACTTCATAGAATTTCACTTCTAATAATGATCTAAAAAGTAAAATCAAAACAAGATACAAAGATGACAATGCAGACCAGCCCAGAACAGAGCAGTATTTGTGGATGACATAAACGAAACGTCTATTTTCCATTTCAGCTTACCAAACATTTGTGCTCTGATACCTTATAAATGTAAAACAGAGCAAAAGTACATTTGCTCTTTCACAACATGGCAGCTGCTAACCTACCTGAGAAACCAAGTAACAGCAGAAAGAAAGGCTACATACTGGCCCTGATCTCCTGTACCTCCTACTGTCCCTTCAAGAGACATCTGCAACCATAGCCAGAGGAACAGAGACTAGGAAGGAGGGATGCTTGGAGTGAAGCTGAACCTGGGAAAGGTGGAGGAATGGTGTTCTCCCTAAGTGTTCAAATAGTTATTCCTTTCTCAATATCTGAATAAGTTATTAAATGTTTATGTTAACTGGTAATGAATTAAGTTTACCAAATCAAATCTGTTTTGCCCTGACACTTTCTCATCTCTTAAAAAGAAAAACCCAAACATAAGAGAAAAAAAATTGAAACTATCAAAAACCCCAACTTCCCTTAGCTGTAATTCTATGAGGCACCTAGCTATAATGACACTGTGCCAGTTTATACAGCTAGGAAGTGAACAAAAGTCTTGTAGGTCTAAAACAAATTCAATAACGTCCCCATCATGCACATTATAAAGATGCAGACACAGAAGTTGTTGCTAGACAGTTTTGAAAGAGAATGCTGTCAGTCTAGTAAAACTGACAGATTTGCCTTATATAAAAAAGCTACAGGAAGGCAGTCATAAAAAGATGATTGTTATATGTAAACTCTCTGAATAGATTCCCTAAGCACAAAGGCAGGTATGTAAGACTGGATTAAAATACATGCTTCAGAAGAAATAGTCTTCCGTTTCCAGCACATATACCCTTAAATTTTGTTATCATTTAAACTTAAAGTTTAAATTCCCTAAAGATTTGAGTGAATGAAGTGGTGAAAAGAATCCAATGAAGACTTACCAAGAAATAAAACTTTTCCTACAGATACAAAAACCTTCTGTATTTCTATAAAACTAGTACAACTAGTACAAGGTCCACATACAGTCTATTTTAACATTCTATGTTAGGAATGTCAAAAATAAACTCCAGTCTCTGGCTGACAAAACTGCAAGTATTTACTACTGTAATCCAAAGACTGATTTATTTCTTTGAGTATGAATTCTAAAGGTTATTTTAAAAGATCTGTTGCAAATATGAGCAAAATGAGCAATTAAGAAGAAAAGCCCATATGGTTCATAGATTTACAATCCTTTGGGGATGCAGAATAACATGCTACAGTACACTGATATAATCCAACATCACAATCAAGGGGAAATGGCAAAACATTCCACATTAAAATTGTGGTTACTCTTTGATGCTGTGATTATGCAACCTAGTCAGCTTCATACATGTGCAGCTGGTAGAAGTTAAATACACTACCTCAATTTTCTGTGTAATTAGCATAATCATATAAGACTGATAATCATCCTAGTCAAAGCAGTATAAAATAGTACATTTGCTTTACACAGTCAGGCAACACTTTCTACATAATATAGGTTCTCTGTCTCTGTGACTTTGGTCTTCCATTCCTTATTATCACCTCAAAATATCATACAAACTTAATTACAACAGAGGTCTCTGAGAACAAAGCACAAACACTGATTTTTTAAATGAAATCCTCATTCAGCGAAGTCCTTTTTGAAGGTTAAAAATAAAAAGCCACCTCTCTTTTCCAGCTGAAATGTGAAAATTGTTTCCTGTTTTCCACAGTAGCATTATAGATCAGTCAATGAATTCACTTTTCTGAAAAAACAGTGAGTCAAACTCTACACAGAATTGCTGAATTTACATAATGTCCTAGAATTAAACAAAACAATATGTCATTGGTCATACTTTTGATTTTTCTCAATATACTACCCAAAAAAGCAAAATTCCTTCATTACCAAGCAAATAAATAAATAAATAATGACGTTTACATATTGGAGTCAATTTTCCTTTACTAGAGAAATTCACTCAACTGATTTAAAAAAAATCCAGTGATTTTCTTTAAAAGAGATTTTTTATCACTG
Organism: Taeniopygia guttata; assembly: GCF_048771995.1. Classification (NCBI taxonomy): domain Eukaryota; kingdom Metazoa; phylum Chordata; class Aves; order Passeriformes; family Estrildidae; genus Taeniopygia; species Taeniopygia guttata. Next base: position 20,889,741 of record NC_133025.1, on the reverse strand, counting down.
GTAGATTTTACTTGCAATAACCTGTCTTAAAAATATAATACAACAGATGCACAGTTCAGCAAATTTATATGCTACAGAAGAAAGTTTTCTACTTTCATACTAGATTTTCTCAGTAAAAGCACTGAATTTCAGTGCTTCTGAGTGCTACACAAACTTCAAACTGCACCTACCTTTTTAAAAAATATATTTAATTATTATGAAGAGGTATTCTCACTTAGGCTTAACATCATGTGAGGAATCATCTGCCATGGACAGCTACCTATGCTGGTGTCACCCCAGAATTGGTGTTACGAAAACAAGGAGACATAGCTCATGTTAAATTTAAATGAAAGTACAGAGTGATGGTCTACATGCATCTTACACACTTTTTATAACTCTTTCAGGTAAGTCCTTATTTTTATTAAAAATACAATTGCTATAACTTGTTAACAAGTTCTTTATTTCATTTCATAAAAATTCCACAACTATTTGGTAATCAGTAGAAGGCTGCACTGTCTGCATGGAGAATGCTGATTGTCAAGCTTCTAAATCCTTTAAATAGTTTGAAATAGGAATCTCTTGCAGCTCTGTGAAAGTTACTGAAAATCTAAAGTTGCCTCCACTATCATGATAGCCTAGGTTTATTCTTCAGGTTACAACTTTCCCTTCATAACGCCATAGCATTTCCACAGCTTCACGTACAAACTCATTTTTCAGTCACCCTAAGAAAACCAGAATTGCTAAAAAAGCTCTCCAGATTAGTAGTTATTGATACTGTAGGACCAACAAGTTGTTTAGTATTTACTGATTAAAAATTTATTGCAATTCTACTGAGGACTCCAGCAGTTCCTGACAAATATGCTTGTATAAATTGTTAAGGTGGAAAGCATCGATCTAATTACACATTCTCCTTTGGGCAATCACATATTTATTCTTCAATAACATTTAGTGGAAAACCCACTACCCTGAACCAATAACTTCTCCCTTCCAAGAGATAAAAAACGTTTTGGGCAATGTTGTTAGCAGCCAGGGACTCTAATTAAAGATTGCCTTCTGTTTCTTTTATTTCAATACACACAAAAAAGACAGATTATTGTAGCAAATTATTCTCTCTTCAAAACTAAAATAAACATTTAATACTGTTTTGAAGAATTACTGAGGCCATTCAATACACAAGTGTCTGCACTAACAACAAACAGCTGACCCAGCTAATTTACCATTTATATTTCAACAAGACAGGAAAAAATAATACAAATAATACACTCCTATGTGTGTGCATATATATGTACATACAAACATATATTGCAGAAGCCCAAAACAAAACCTTTGAAGAATCAAACTGTTTGCTAGAGGCTTATTATTTCTAACATGGTGATACACTTTAGAGATACAATTTGGTAACTACCACAAGCATCTGGCTAAACAGATGTTTCAATGCCATAATTTGTAATCTGTAGATAAAAGTAGCTGTCTTGAGATTTCTTTTAATTATTTATTGAAGAAATTATTATTAATTATTGAAATATTTTTTGATCTTTTATTTATCTTCCATATTTTAAGATAAGAACGAATGGTTATTTTAAAAAGAAATGCATACAAACCACTGTGAACAGAAGAGAAAAATATATTCTAGTCTCTAGGGGCCCAGAAATGAAATTGCTGTCTTTACCTCTGTAACAGTTTTTATTCTCTTCTGCAAAACTTATATAAATCCTCAACATTTTGATTCAGGAAAAAAAAAAACCAAAATGGAACACAATACTTTGAAGAAAAAACTACTGCAGACACAACTGAGTCTGCTTGCTCACAAACTGATACCACAACTTTCTGTGATGGGTTTGCTTTGCACCGTAAAGTTGGTTTGCTATTACTAGCTAAAAATTGGCTATTGTAATTCAAGTTGACCAAATGGTATCATTTTAGAGTTTGTTCTTTCAGCTACGTAATTTTAAACAAATTCTGGGATGTCTGATGAACTTGGCTCAAGATCAAATAAAAATTGAGAATAAAAATAAAACTTAGGGCTTGAAAAATTCTTTAAGAATCTGATTTGATTCTTAATCTGCATTTTGGACATATAGAACTGTTGACCTGGAAGTGGTCAAGCTTCTTAGAGGTGTCTTTTCCAAAACTGCTATCCTTTATTAATTTTGGTCCTAAGAAATATGTCATAAAAATGAAATAATTACAATTTAAATGGATATCTAGGTAGGATAAAATGAGATTTTAACTGAACAGGTGACATATAAATATACTGCATAAAATGCTAGATGAAAATAATGGAAATAGTGGAAATAGTCAGTATGGAAACACTGACCAATATCTACATGAAAAAAAGAGAGTTGGGGAAGCAGTAGGTGTCACGCTGTAATGTCCTAAAATTTTCATGGTAAAACACATAATCTCTGTAATTGGACGCCACAGAGTTTCTTTTTTCTTCTAATTTCTTCTATTCCTCTTTTCTTTTAAATCTCAAGGTTAAGTACTTGAGATATCCTTAAGACTTAAGGGAGGGGAGAGAGGAGAATATCATCTTTGTTAAAAATTTAAAATATCTTAAACTCTTGGGAAGGAAAGTTAGAATACAGTTTTGAACACTTCCAACAGATCTTCTAGCAGACAAAATCCCATCTGTCTCTTGTATGAAGCAAGACCCAAAGCACTTTTTTAGACAGTTCAGAACTCATGAAGTTCTCATATACAGAGGTGTCAAACTATATGCCCCGAGCAAAAGCATGCTTAGCTGAAACAACTTTCTCTGCTATAAATGATTTATGAACATACTGAAAACTCATTTAATTCACCAGTGTTTTAACACTCACCTAATGCAATAATGGCATGAAAATGATGATCTTTTAATTATAGATTTTATAAACCTGCAAGACTAAATTAAGTACCAGTCCAGTAGTACCCATATTCAGTGGGACCACAGTGCAAAACCTCAGCCTTATGCCTTAGTATGTGTGAGAAGGAGCAGCATCTTATACTTCAGGGAATATCTATATAGTGAATAAACCCCATGTGGATAAAGTACAGTGGCCCCACTTTACATGTTTCCAGGGGGCATCAGCTTGAAGCTACATGATTCTATTATTACAGTGTCAGATAGAGAATGTATTGGTGCAGGACTGGGCCAGACCTAAAGCAACTAGAAAATTTTCTGACAAGAGCTACATCATGCCCTGACAATGCAGGAAAATCATCGACCATTTTGTACCCTCTCAAGCAAACATCACTCTGGATTGTGCAAAAAAATCAAAAACCAACATTGAAATATTTGACTGATTAGTGAATATTTTTACTCAAAACCCCAGACTAATTAGAACTGTATTAGAGATTTTCATTATAAAGTAGCAAGTGAATTACAGCTATCTTCATAAATAAGAAATATAAGATTGTGTCCCTTTTCTTCACTGATACTGTTGTGTTATTTTAATACTGTCAACTGAAAATATACAGGGAAGACATATCAGAAAGTCATTAATAACATTCTAAACAAATAATCATTTTCCCTATTAAATTTCTACTAAAGAAATTGAAGTGATTAACTTGACAAATAACTCAATTGAAAAAAAATCTCTCCTAGCTGCTTCAGAGACATGCTACTTCGAAAGTCGGTGCATTTAACTTCCCATTTTTACATATCTGGAAAGATGTAAATGATTAGCTGCCCTAATGATTTCCAGCAATCAGTGCCTGTCTAATTAAGATGTTCCAATTCCTCAATTCCCTGAAGTCTTGTTAAAGTTGCTGGACAAATGATAAATCTCCTTTAAGAACTTTCTTCATTTGCTATCTTCACCAGACTGCCTAAACTGACTGGTATCTCTTATCTATTTCTTTTTCTGTTTCCGTGGTATTAGCTGGTCAAAGCTATGATCAAAGGATCATGTAAATTTGTTGTTCTGGTTATTTTGAACAAACATAGTAAGAACAGTTCTGGCTGGAGGACATCTCAAATCTCTTCAGTATAGTACATACCAGTTCCTTTGCTAATATATGGAGGCTTGAAGAATTTCACAACGCCATACAAGTTCACTACAGTTCCATCTTTAAGATGATTCAGAGGAGTATACACATATTTTGGAGCAACAGACTGAAAAGGCGTGATACAATGAGGGAACAGAAGAAAAAAATATTCAAATATTCACACAGAATTTTGTCTTTTAACATCATTCATCCTCAGACATATTTATTTCATCTTAAAAAAGAAATAAAGATTACTTATTTCTTTGTATCTTATTCACTTGAGACTCAGAAAGCACACAAGACTTTTAATTTCTTTCTGTGATTGCACCTTTCTTACAATAAACTAACCAGTTAATTGAAGTAAGTTTCAATACATGAACTAGGTGAGTAAAAGTCATTAAAATAAAGAACAATGAAATATAATTTTTTACTGATTGATTTTTACATGTCCACCCAGAGGACTTTTTAAATCACACAAATAGCTTTTTATTTCCGCTTGGCAGTGTCACTGCACAGAATCCTTGTCTTGGGCTCATGGTGGGGGTTACCTCTCACAGCTACTGTACACATCTTCTGATTAAAATACCACAGCTGCTGGAGGATTAAAGAAATTAAGGGCTACTTTCTACAGTTTAAGGACTAGTCTCCTCTCATCTTAAGGTTGCTGATTAGACACGTTCTCTCAAACTGATTGATAACTTAGGTTTTCAAGTACTATACTGAAAAAATGAAACTGTACATAAAAATTGAAAACAAGCTCTATCACTACTGGTACTGAGTCTTTAACATAACGATAAAGAACATTAAAATTTTATAAACCAATTCTTCTGCCTTTAAAATAATATTTCTTGTAGAATTTTAAGTCAGACACATAAGGACTTGTTCCAAACAGAAATCAAAATAAATGTTAAGACCAGTATCCGAAGTCCGATTTTAAATCAAAGGAAGTTTCATATCTCCTTTTTAATTTTTACAATACAAGCATACAATCTTACTTAGACCAACAGTTACCTTTCTACTTCAAATTTCCTAAACCAACACTAAATCCATTTGGAGGCTGAGATGGGAACTATACTACAAGTACAGAAAATATACTACTTTTTTTTGTATTTTGTTTTGTGTTCCAGGTATATTATCTGCAAAAGTAAAAACTAAATGACGACTGGGATAAGCGTATGGAAGTAAATTAAACAGGAACAAAAATGAATTCCACACCTTCTTATTAACATGCAGTTAATCCCATGTGATCTAAAAATATCCTGAACACAAACTCACCACAGATGCAGTTTCTGAAGCAGCAGTTGTTCTTGGTTTAGTGTAAATCTGTGAAGAAAAAATAACAAACTTTCTGGTTACAAAATTAAAAGTACTCAAAATATAACAACATTTGATAACTTTAAAGCAAATACAACACTATACAGAAATACAAACCAGCCCTATACATTTTTACTGTATCCGAATCACATCTGAATCTGGTAAAATTTTAGCTATAAAAGAAAAGAAAGTAGTATTTACTGCACTTACACTCATACAAAAGGTTCTTCAAAAAATACACACATTTTCTAAAGTCATCCAGTTGAATATGTTAGGTCACATTAACACAGTAGCATTTGAAAGCTGGAGGTCACAAATTTAATACTGCACTTGCTTAACATAGACCTTAAATGGGTTTAAGGTCTTGCACATAAAGACGTATGTACATGTCAGTGCTTAGAGCAGATCTATTCTCAGTGACTTGTTACCTTCCTTTGGGGAAAAAAGTTCACTGGAATGGGATAAATTTTATTTAAAGATAGTTCCTAAACTTTTTGAGTCTTACTTATAAGCCAGACTTACCTTCAGTGCAAGATCTTTTAAAGAACTAATTGTGGAGATTTGATGAAAAGCCAGCACCCCCGACTCTGTGTGAGGAACACAGGGCTCAGCCGCCATCCCAATGCCACAGCCCAGCCTGGCTGCCCGACACAGAGCCCCGTGTCACAGCTGTGCCCTGCTCACTCCTGCTGGGGATCTGCTTTTGCTCTCCACTTCAGCTGCATTCCTGAAGCTGATTTTACTTTTAAACAGCAGAGTGAAAAGTTATGCCTAGAGAATTGAAGCACACACAAAGTCTGCTCATTTGAACTAATGTTAAGCATCCAATATGTGTGTAACCAAAAAAAGTGCCACAAGCTCCATTCTGTGGTCAGTGATGAGATAAACACGTCAGCACAACCCAGGCATTCAGGGAGCTGCACAGTGTCTTTGGGATCAGGCTGTATGTCATGATGTCTTGCAAATACTTAGTTGAAGGCCTAGTGTAGTTTCTAAAATTTAGACACTTTTAGTGTTTACACACCTATTCAGACTCAGGGCAGTTTTGCTATCCATGATCTTCAATGAAAAATACTGTTTCTACCTGTGTATCACCATCATCAACAGATAATGAATGTCATGAAACAGTCTACACTATCATTTTAAATAGTTTTGTTTCTCACTGAGCAGTGTGCCAAGTTTTAATTATCTATAGAGGTCAATTCCAAAACAAAAGTGCCTTTCTGAAATTAAAAAAAAAAAAGTATTTTTTTCTTAAATTTAGGATTTAATTAGACCACAACTATATAGATAAAACTAAGCAGAACTGATGTGAGTATACTTCAAAAGAACAAATATTTTACTCAGGACAAAAGGGTACAATTCTCTGTATAAAAGTTAGATTATAGCAATCCATGTATTCGAAAGGCAACAACTAAAGATTTGAGTTAAAACAGTATAAACCCATAGACCAGAGAAAACTCAAAATTATAGACCTGAAATCACTCTTGCACTGTCTACCTTGTCTGCATTATTGAAATGTGTTATGCACAACAGTGGTTTAAACAGTTCTAGGAATCTATCAAAAGTAAACTATAGTCAAATTCTTGCACACAACATGTAGAAATTTACCTGAAAAATAATTTTGTTAGGGCTATTATAAAATTACATGTGCGCACACACACAGAGGAAACATGTCATGTTTACTGATGAACATGGTAAAATACCCTGTACAATTTCAGTTTCTAATAGATTTTACTGATTATTTTCTATTATAAAGCAAAATGTTAATGTCAGCATATTGGAAATGTAAAAGAAAAAAAAAATTTAGGCAACCACATACATAAATGGCTGATCCAGCTTCTTCAGACACTTCCAGGTGACAATTATGTCTATCATCCTCTCTCGCTGCAGGCAATTTTATCACCTTAAATCCTGCAACTATGAAGGTTTCCTATGGGGACAGAGCAATAAACAGAAAATTACACAGACTGTAACACATGCTCTATTTTAAGACTATATAATGTGAAATGTCACACTAAAGTCTAAAGATACTGAAGAAACAAAAATCCTAAACAAACTGTAAAAACTGTCTCTAAGTTTCCCAATTTCGTCCTTCTAAATTTATATTTATATTTACAACACATGCCAGAAAGCTTTTCTTTTTAATTCTGCTAAAATTTTCACACTCGTGATGCTCCTGTAACGGAGTGCTATTTTTGACAAAGCCTAGGGAGGAAGATTCACACTGAATAAAGCAAAAGAATCATTCTTTTTTAATACATTAAAGACTGCCCCCTTTATGGTTAGCTTAACTAAAGTAGAAAAGAAACCCTATGTCAGCAATAAAATCTTTTTTCTTAGAGCTTCTTTCACATTGAATTACAGCTGTACTTTTAAGAAACTCTTCTATAAACTCTGTTGTGGCTGGACCAACAGCTTCCTTAAGGGTTAAACAGGTAGGTCAATCAACAGGTAAGTTTCTCATAGCAACAGAGACCTTAAAAAAGTCTCTGGCATCACTCCTGAGATTCTGGCACAGAAAGCAATTGTAACTCTATTTTCACTTTGGTACAAAGCTCCTCAGAAACCTCAAAATGAACAAGAAAAAGAGGATTTAAAGGGTACATGATTCAAGTCCCAGCAGTAGCACATGTTTTTAGCAGCAACCTCACCAAACAAAAAAGAAAAAAAGAGTAAAAATTAAAAAGCAGGAGAAGATAGAGAATACATTAAATATCTTTAAGTAATGAGGGTGATTAAAAAAAGCTATCTGATACAATGTAAAGCTCCTTTATCGTCAGCTCCCTTGCTGTCAGAACTGCTTAGCAGGGCTGAGCCAGTGTGCTCCATTCCTATAAACAAGTTAGACTTGGAATCCTATTTCTATTCAAGCTCCTACCAAAAGCACTTCCATAAAATTTTACTGAATAACTTTTCTTCATGCATTTATTTGATTACAACAAATAAAAGAGTTTTCTGATTGAAGTTGACAGTTTTAGCAAATATTGCACTATGACAGCGCTTTCTTTGCTATTTCAGCAATCTGACAATGTTACGCTAAATGACTTAAGATCCGAAACCTTAATATTATGTGCAAGAAAAAGAAAGGCTTCTCGATTAAGTGACAGTGATATATGTAGTTATTAAAACACTGGGAAAAAAAAATTCTGCAGAAAATATAAATTTAATCAGACAGTTGAATTCACAATGAAACTACTTAGGGCATGGTGTTTTTCAGAAATTGTCACAATGTACATTTGACTAAAATGTAATATATAAACCTAGAAGTAAGCCACACTCAAAGCTAAGTTAAAACATGTCAAAACAGTTAGAACACGCAGTATTCTCTGCACCTCTAACATGCTGTCCTACTAACATACATGTGTCATTCTTTCCAGATAGAGAAACATACAAATATAAACTTCAGGAACCTCCACGAGTTTTGCCAAAATCAGGTGTTAGTATGTGTGTTTCCTTTCACTGTTAGTTGATGCTACCCAGAATGTTCATTTGATAGCATGAACATGAATCTAAAACAGCATGAATCTAAAAAGCTATGTCTTGCTTATACATTAGTTGCTTTTCAGCATTTTATTAGAATATAGACTGCACAAGATCCTGGGATATGGCTGCTGAGACAGGTAACTTCTCTTGTCTTGCTCTCCTGTGTCAGAAGGAACTTCAGAATTACAGACTCAGACTTTTAACAAGTTGAGAATAAGTGAAGAATTTCTGGAGTAGTGTTAGGTCACTAGTGATTACTCTCACGTAATATATATGCCATATATAGCACCACATTAAAAAAAACCCAAAAAAACAAACCTCCTCTCAAACTGTGCAAGGACTGTGCAATTTCCATGAGAAAAAGACAACACTAACCTCAAAATCTAGTTCAATAGGCAGAAAGAACAGATACATTCTCAGATTTTTTAAAAATTCACAGTCACCTTTGACAGGTTGTGATTTGCAGTTTCTAAATATGCAAAAAAATTTCCTAATATTTGCATGGTGCTTTGAAATTAAATGTTATATTAGCTTTCAAAATAGATTAGTTTCCGTTTCACCTTTAGCTAAGAAGATCTTGTAATTGCCTTGGGAATCAAAGCTATTTACATAATTTGTTGGATTTTGATGTCAACAGAAGTGTATTGCATAAATAAATTATGAGATTCAAGCAACACTTTTAAATTACAAAAAGAAATTCTATTTCCCTCATTCAGGAAGTGTGAAATACAGGAATTACAGTATTTTTCCTGATGGTTATTCTGTTACAGATCAAGAAGACTCTCAGAAGACAACATGATTACTCACATTTTTTGAAATCTCCAGCTCCTCCCCCAGGCTACTTATCTGAAGTTCTTGCAGTATACCAAGAATGATATGGAAATTAAAAAAATACTAAAATCTGAAATGGTATGCAGCAAATAAACACTACTTTCTGGACCTTACAGAAGTTAATTCTTTAATGGCTAAAAAAGTGGGGCTTTTTTTTTAAACTCTGCTAGCTTCAGAAATTACTGTTTCCTCATATTCATATTCTTCCAAAATTAAAATCTCACTTCAGACATGAGGGAAGCAACATGAAGGTTCAGTTCACTGGGGAAGAACAAACTGAGGTTCTAGCACACCTTGGCTGTCTAAAGGTTGTTGTCTGTGGGTTGTAGTTTCCTATCCAGCTATTTAGTGATGATCTTTTTAAGTTGTAATTGCTACACAATGCCCTGTTCAATATTGGCATTTTTATCAGGACAAAACTGATCTGTTCATTGAATTTAAAAAGATTCTCCAGCTTGCATATTTAGCAAATTAGCTCAGGAACTTTGCACACTGGCTTCCCCATCGAAATTGAAAATTACATGGAATTGAGATATGTGTATGAAGACTGTAATTTGCCCAGAGAAGTTGTGGATGCCCCATCATTGGAAGTGTTCAAAACAAGGTTGGATAGAGATTTGGAGCAATCTAATGAAGTGAAATATGTCCCTGCCCATATGTCCCTCCCTATAGCAGGAGTGTTGTAATTGGCTGATCTTTAAAGACATCTTCCAGCCCAAACTATTCTATGATTTAGTGTGAAATCATATCACAAATGAAAAAGCACTAACATGAGCTCATAATGAATCATATACTAATTTTAATTTCATATTTGGCTAATATTGAAATGTCAGTAAACTGACAGGCAGTCTTATAAAAAGATTGAGGTAATTGTTTTTATCTTGTTTTCCTTCTTTAGTGGTAACCACATTGTTTCACAAACTCACAGGCTGACTTGTCTTTTACCTGGAGCTAATCAAAACAAACTTCTACCTATGACAAAGCAAGACATCAGCACCAAGTCAATAAAAAAAAAACGGTATGCACAGTTTGGAATTTAAAAAAAATATTTTAGTATAACTGTCTTATAAGTGAATTTAATTATAAAATATATCTTATCAAACGGCAGAACATTCAAAGTATGAATATAAATAGTGACTTCTCTATTATCCATATGCATGATTCTTTGCTTGCTAGGTAAACAGCACTGATAAACAGAATTGCTTTCTCTCAATATTAGTGGGAGAAAGAATTTACATACACAAATATTATAGATTTGAAAGGACTGAACAGACTATTTCCAGTTTTAGGGATAGCAAGACCAAGAGAAGAAAAGAAATCAACATACATCTGTGAAAAACAATTCCTAAAACAAGAATTTATATGTACATATGTTTTGGTGGTTTTTTTTACCCCTTGGTGTAGAATTTTTGCACAATCCTCTGCCATTTTTCCATATATTAAAACATTGATGCTGTTGATCTGGGAACCTAAGTTATCCGAATCTAGAGAAAAAAAAGCAAAAGTTATTCCAATCACTATACCTTCTCCAAAACAAAAGACCTGTGGAAAGAGATTTACAAAACAAGTTGATCTACAGTCCTAACATTTTTCAATTAATGTACAAACAGGAAAATGTGCTAACTACAGGCATATTGCTCAGAATATTCTTCATAAGAGTATTAAAATGAGCCTGTTGTACACCAGTGTACAATTAAACAGAAATGAAAAAGATTTCCACTTGGATAATTCAACGTATAGTGTAAGATTAACAGTCACATTAACATAGATCTTATTGTAGAATCTATTATAAACTGAAGATATTCTAGGTCATAAAAATATTAATTAATAGCCTTCCAGGAAGACTGGAGCAGAAATCATGTTGTTATTTTTACAGTTTTCTACTTTTTACTGTTTCAATGATTTAGATGTGCAAACTTATGTTTCCATGGAGAATGTGCATGAACTCTCCTCTCCTGAACAGCCACTGACACCAGCCAGACTCAGGGAGGTTAAACATCCCTTTGAGAAACCTGGAGCCAGCAGGGACACTGAATGAGGTCCCAACAGTTCCATTCACCTCTGCTAACACCAGGCACAGGCAGCGGCACCAGGCAGCACCTGCACACCCCAGGCTGGCTGCTCAGGAGTCAGGAGGCTCAGAGAGAGCACGTGTGATTCTCTAGCCACTGTAAGGAATGAGCTGAGAATGAAATGGAAGGAAATGGAAAGTTAAATTACCTCCTCCACCTTCCTGACTGGAGGGAATGACAAACTTAAGGAACATATTAATTTTTCATATCATTTAATATCATGATGAACAACTTAGGTCTTTCAAAGTGCTAATCTAGCTGCTGGTATCCAAATATTTGAGTAGTCAGGTGAAATTTCCTTTTCTTAAATGCTTAAATTAGAACAGAATGAAACAAATATTTTGCTGCTATTCAAAATACTGACCTACATTAAAGGTGCTCTTACATAGTATATGCTATATGTATTATGTGGTAACTATTATGTGTGCAATTTTCTTGGTCCTTCTTATGATAAGCAGCTTGAAAATATACTATTAAAGCTATATATATAGCTAATACATTCCCAGAACAGTCTTTTTAAAAGTTATGCAACAAGAAGTCTACTGAAATATAAAGAATTGCTTCCATTGTTTCCATTAACTTCCATGGCATAAGTTTAAGATAAACTTTATTTTTAGAAAATGAACAGTTTAAGAGAGTATTCTAAATCTAACACTCTACTGAACACTGTACAAAAGCAGTAACTACTGATTTTACTGTAGTACCATAAATTTAAAATGTATAAATAATATAGTACCTTGAACAACAATCTTGAAAAAGTCTGTTCCATCTCTGAGTTTTGTTAATGGGTAGGAAAGAGTAACTACTCCCTACAAAGCAAAAAATAAAATAAAATACAATGTTGTGAACTAAGACTGTATGCCTCTAAGTTACTGCAGTACTGATAACAGCTGAAACATTTATAAGATAAAAAAAGCAGAATTTATGGAAGAAGCACAAATTGCCATTTACATTCTTGACAAAAAAAGAAAAATCAACTGCTATAGACAGGAATAAAAAGCAACATTCTTGAGACATAATAAAAGAAGTATTACATGTCAATACTATTTAGATACCACCAACTAGATGATAAACAATAAAACAGTAGCTATGGAACTATACATGTAAATTTTATTAGTTACAAAAATAGCAAAAAAGGAGTTTTAGCACAAAAGCTGAAAAGCATCTGAAGAGGTAGTGATCAAAATCTTAAGAGATACAGCTCCTCCAAAAATATTGGCAAAGGATTACAACATAAATACCAAAATAAAATCACAGTAAAGATATAATAGACACATGAAGATAAATAATCTTCTGTCGAAAAAAAACAGCTGTAAGAAGAGCATTACAAATTTTGAAACTGTCGTGTCCTAATTATTTGTCAATAATACAAATGCTCTAAAAGATCCTATGATTTAACAATTAATTCAAAATACTCTTTTTATTATGATGCTGAAGTTACAATGAAACAAAAATCAGCAACTTCAGTGATGTCAACATCTCCTGATATCATCATATCTAGTTAGACAGATGGTATCATCAACAGTACCAAAAATGTCAGTCAAGTGTATTCTTTCACAGTATAGCAGATAAAGCATTGTAACCTTCTCAAGGATAAAACCCCAAAAATTAAGTCAATAAAGAAAAATAAAATTATTGAAAACAGACTCTGTAAAATTATTTTAAAAACTACAAAAACAGCACAAAAATAGACTAGAAGGTTTCTTGCAAAAAGAGAGCATAGTAACATGTCTATAAATGCAACACTAAGAGGACAGGTAAATCTTGTGATTTTACAGTACACATATTCAGTGGGAACCTTGACTTAAATGCTAGCAAATGCTTCTTAAACCAAATCAAGATAAAACATGCAGCAGGGAATTGTTACTCCAGAGGTCTTCCAGAGTAAAATTTGTCCTACAACATCCTAACTGAGGAGTAATCCAAAACAAATTCAACAAGATTTTACTATCTGTTTTACAAAGAAATAATACCACTCCACAAAACCTCAATATTATTTACAAATGCTGATTTCCAAAATAATTTGATAATTTAATCTCTTTAAGAAAACTCATTAGGCTTCTCTGTGAAAAGCAGGAACTCACCTGTAAAAACCAGAAAGGTTTCTCACTTGTTTTCAAAATTACAGCCTTGTTTAAAATTTCATTATATATATATACACATACATATACACATTATATATATAATTGTTCTTACTGAGATTGTCTTGAATTGTACACACGGGTAAAAAATAGACTACAGAATTTTTCCAATAAAGTCTTTGCAATGAAACAGTCACCTCAGGAACACTCAACATTAACAGATATATTTCTTTCTTAGTAAGAAATTTTGATCTGCACCAGCACACTATTTAAAAGTGAAGTTCATTGATGCGATAGTGGCTGCTTTTTGACAATCTTTATTTTTTATTTTTCCTTTTATATCCCAGTATCTTCCAAAGAGTATTCAAATTCTGGGATCATGTTCTTTGCTATTATGTTCTGGCCCCTCCACTTTCCTTTGTATCCAAAATACCTACACTATAGCAGGTGTTAGTATAATTCTCTTCCCCAGCTACCACCCATTTCCTCATACTGCCCCACTGCCTTCTCCACATGCCTGAAACTCCTGAGCTACAAACTTCAAAAGAACCTACCTTACCAAAACTTGCTCAAATTGGCTCTTCCCTCACGAATCCTGCACTGCTTATTAAACTCAGAAGCAACTTTTTTCCTAAAGGGTTTTTACAAAACCCTCGACATCCCATATGCCACTAGACACACTCTCAAACCCAATATGTACAATTCTTCAGCTGCATGTGTCTCCTTCCTTGTAAGGCCTTGCTCCCTCTGTTTGGTTCTATAGCTGATTTGGCAGCTGATTTTAAGGTTTGGTTCAGATTTGCCACAGTAAAATGCAGACAATTATGAACTAATAGTAGAAGTCATCATGTTTAGTTAACAGACAGTACAACTGAGGAGGTACAAACATTGCTTGTGCTGTTTCTCCACAAATTTGGAACTTGCAGTTTTCAAAGAGGTGCCAGGAAGATAAAAACATGCAGAAGAATGAAAGGACTGAGACACACAAGTCAGACAAAAGCATCCCAAATGTTTTTTGTTGCTTTTTCCAAAACACATTTAATAAAAATCCTCTTCTGCCCTTCCCTCCTTGTCAAAGCAGGACCTGATCCCTATTTTGGCAGGTCTAGAGTGACAGTGTGACACCACTAAGATAACCTAACATCAGTGTGTTCTAAGATTCCCTTCAAGCTCAGCCTGCAGAACTGGATTTTCCTTCACATTTAATGGTGCATTAGCACCAGCTTTATCAGCTCTCCAGTTGGGCTGTTTATGCCAAGATGTTTTAGTCACCTACTAATCCATGTCAGCAGCAGCATGAAGTTCTCTTAACATAAGAAGTCTGAGAAAGAGATTCTACACACTTTCCCTTTCAGATTCAGCTATAACACTGCATGTATGCTTTAAATCATAGTCTGGTAGTAATTGCTCTGCTTTCTGAATGGAAACACATATTTTGGCAGAAACATATTCTAATTTACAATGCCTTTTTGTCTCCTTCACCACTTTCTTCTGAACAAGAATCCCCGTTCTTCCATGTCAAGGCTGCTCGAAGATATAGCTCTTCAAAGCAGGAAAGTCTATGTATTGTGCAGGTGAACAGGGACAGGAAACTACCCCCTGAGGAATAAACCCTGTTTGCTAGCAGCAGTGGCTATTGACATTTCCATTTGTTCCTTTACAGGACCTGAGGGAGGCTGAATCATTCTCAATCAAATCACCTCCTACACCACTCAACTGCTGCCTGCTTCCAAACAGGGCAGTTCTGTTCCTTCACTATACCGAAGTGCACCACTCCTGGCATCAATTTGACACCACAATGATCCAGTGCAGAGTGACAGCAGCAGAAAATTATCCTCTCTCCAGCAATATGGATGGTCTTCTGCCAGTTTCCTTCTCATAAATGGACTCAATCACAGGGTCATATAAGCACTACATTTGGAACTGAGAATATATGGCTGCGGTAGCAAAAAATGTTTCTTTCAGATACAGAAAAACATTACATCAGTTCAGCTCATATTTTTAAAATGTTTGTGCCATTTTTTTAAGGATTCAAGACAACTTAGGTTTTCTACAGAACAAAATTTCCTTAATTCTTTCCCCCCTCTAACAGACTGAAAGAAGGCCTGGGTTAATGCTGATTTCCCGATACACAAACATCAGGGATGCCTAAAACAATTCTCACAGCCACAGACAAAAAAAGTTAAACAGGATAGAAAAAGAACACACTCAAGAAGTAACACTACATTTTACAGAGAATACTTGTTTTAGGAATGAAAAAGTTATTTCTGCATTTCACTAGTATAGCAATATTGTACTTCCAATACGAGATACATTTGGGATTACTGTCAAACGTAAGTGCACACTTGGTAATGATAAAAAAGTCTGATTGTGTCTTGATGCTGGTAGTTTCTACAAACAACACTTTTCATAAAACTGGATATTGCATAATTTGATACAAAAGGAGAACTACTTTAGAAGTTTTTTAGTTACTCTTAAATCTGATCTTTAACAGGATTGGGGTGTTTATTACTATTTCTTTTAAACAAAATAACCTCTCCCAATCCCTTCATTTTCAGAAGAACATTCTGCATATTTATGTGTTTTTAAATTGATCCACAGCTTATAAACTCTGTAAAAAGAAACCCCTACAAAATTTTAGTCTGATAACATAAGAGAAAGGGATAGGACTGTGAATCAATGATAACAGCAACATGCAATGAAGTTCAAGAAGGTCATAATCTTTCACTGCTTAAAGATAATGCAACAGATGAGCACACACACAGTTGCAGAAAGCCACCAAGTGAGATGAATACAAAAGTGCCTTGATAATGCAACAGGAGCTATTTCAAAGCAAGACAAAATTCTTTTACTGGTCAGTTTACCTGAATGTATTTGTTGGTATGATCACACCCTTCTTGCAAATGTTTTAAATTCTCCTTCTGCAAATGGCTTGGTAGTGGAATCTCAGACTGTCCTTCAATGATCTTCAACAATTGAACAGGCATGGCTATTTTATCTAAACAAAAATCATGAAAAGAGTCCTGAAGCTCCTCATTTTGTTCAAATTAAGAGTTACTAGGAGTTGCGTCTTACTCAGAAGGGGAATATTTACCTATTTCACAACAAGTCAGTTTAATTATGTAAAACTAAGAATTTTCAGAGGGATTAGCCTCATCTCTTAGTACCACACACAGCAAGAAGAAAGTAACATTTCCTGGGCAGTAGACAACCATCCAAATTACTTGATTTTTCAAACACCATTTCTGGTGTTTTCCAGAACAACATAAATGGCAATAAAATATTACTTTACATATAAATAAATAGATATACATATAAATGCAAAGGGTAATGTAAACAGTCTTAATATTTTATGTACAGATACAATATTTTATGTACAGAAATACAGATAAAAACCACACAAAGACTTTGAACGACTCCTTCTCCAGCACAAGGTCATGGACAAATAGCACATATTCACTTTTTTCCCTATCAGAAAATTTGACCGCAAGAAATTAAAGCATTTTTCATTTTAACTTAAATGAACAACAGATGCTTTTGTACAAATTGAAAATTCTTCAGCAACGAATCAAGTAAAGAAAAAATAATAAAGAAAATAAGGTGAGTATCTACACATGCTAAGCATGGAAGGCACTTGGAACAAGGGAAGAAATGTATGACTGTGTCACCTATGGTCTGCCCTCACTGTAACAAAGGTCAATAAAATAAATTACTAGTGACAGTGTTACATTGCTGAGAATAGGAGAGAGGAAGAGTAGTCTATTGCAGTGAGGTTACACATAAGAGAAATAAAAAAAAGTGATCTATCAATAAGGAGCTATTGCTGTATTTTCTCATTGCATTGTCATCTCATTTCTTCTGGGGGTATCTTTGTCTTTGCAGGATAATTTTTATTTCAAGTGGGTATCTAAAAAAAGCCACAACATTATCAACCTTCTGTTTGCAGTATGTTTCAATAAAGTAAGCAAAAAACTAATTCTGTTTTCTGAAAATGCAAATGGCAGTATTCTAGCCACAGCCCTAATTTCAAACAGTTTTAGTAATTTTCATATGATAGTAAAGAACAGGAAAGAAAGTATTTCCTATAGTTTTGAATGGACAAAAAAATCTTGGTAATCTACTCAATAAAAGCTTAAACTACATTTCAGTTACAGTTCAAAAGAGCTTTTGCAGTGCTATGCAGACTGAATTCCAACAAAATATTCAGTTTTAATTAAATGGAATTGGGAAACCATTGCAAAATGGAAAGATCAGTGAATCATAAGCAAGAAACATAAGTCAACGCATACAGGTGCAGAGAACAAAATTATACACATTCTTTTAAAAATACCTTATTCTTCACAAAAATCTAAATTCCACCTTATTGTTACTCTAGTATCCAAAGATATCAGACTTTACTAATAACTCATGACTATTTCTCTTGTTGTGAGCAACCCTTCTTTCTCCTTCCCCATTTTCCAGGAAACTCTCCAGTGCTGTTATTCTTGCCTAACAGATATAAGCAAGAAGTCACAGTCACTCGTGACATAGCAGTAAAATACTTTGGTTTTAAGATGTCTCAGCTGCGATGGCACATATAGGGTGACTAACTTTTGTTTTTTCCTAGCTTCCAATTTACAGGAGGAGGAAGGAGGCAGAATGAAGCATTATGAACTGACCACAAACCCCATTCTCTGTCCCCTGCACTGCTCAGCGGGAGAAACCGGTAAAGAAATTGGAGTGGAGCTAAGCCCGGAAAATGGGAGAGGTGAAAGAAAAGTCATTAGATTTGTTCTTATCTGTCATTATCCCACCTTGGTTTGATGACCAGTAAGTTAAATTACTTGGTTTGAGTCTCTTTTGTCCATGTAAATGGTGAGTGATCTCCCCATCTCAACCTGCAAGCTTTTATTCACATTTTGTCTTCCCTGTCCTCCTGAGGGGAATAATAAGAGCAGCTTTGGCAGGCACCTGGCTTCCAGCCAGGGTCAACCTATGACAGCACAGAGCTGGGAGGTGCAGTACCAGACAGCTTTCAATTTCTGCTTCAGCTGAAGCAGAAGTAAAAGCCTGCTACAAAGGTGCAGATGCTGTTCCTGCTTTTGACTAGTGAGGTATTAGAAGTTAAGAGTTTCTCTAAGATGTTACTAAATGAGGCTAAAAACAATGACTTTATTTCTATGTTTTCAAACTCACACCACAACAGCATGGTCATTACCAGGAATTCAAGTCTCCAGTAAAAAGAGCAACTGGAAGATTTACACAGTTTTTCAGTTCAAAGTATCTACTTCCCACTTTATTCTAGCAGACTGAGAAGCTGATCTATTCCACCTAGAAAGAATCAACTTCAAAGTTAATCAGCAATATTGATCTTCACCCAGCAACTGTATAATGAGCCAGGGAGACATACAACATAACAGATTAACTATTTTTTTTATCCTGTTTCTCTCTGTTATACTACTTGAGCAATTAAAAATAGATTTTTCTGTTTGTTTTTTTTTATTTTCCCATGAAGATGTCTTAACAACAGATAGCATTGTAAATAACATTCCAGCAGAAAACAAGTGGGATGTTTTTACTGATCTTAAACTCCTATATATATAAAACAAAGGTCATGTGTTCTAACTGCTAATCTCTGAAGCTCTCAGATTCTTGTTCCCAGCAATTAAAAACGAAAGATATGAATATCCAGTTCTAAGAGTTATAAAAGTAAATTTCCCAATCAAACCGATAGAGCGTTGGCTTTCAAAACCCACATGAAGATATTGTTAGTGCTGTCCTTGCTGTTCCCAACTCTTCTGGAGAGCAACTAAGTGCAAGTAAGTCAGTCAAGTACCTTTGTTGCTCTCAAAAGTTTAACTAGTGCTGACAGGAATAATTCCAACTTGAGTCTAAGAAGCCCGAAAATGGTGTAAACAGAGCTATACATAAGGATGAATGGAAAATGCAGGAGATGGATGGTGGGCGCTGCTGCCTAATATCTGCTCCCAATAAACCTCTCCTGCAGAAAAGCAGGTTGGGTTCATGAGATGCTACAATGGGTATTGAAAAAAATCCCCAAAAAAACCCAACAGAGACTGCAAGAAAGGCAGACAGCAGCAGTCTCTGTGTCTCAGCAGAGACAGTATCTCTTCTCCTTGAAGAGGAGAGAGATACAACACATACACAGAGCAGAAAGAAGAAGACTGTGAACTACAAATACCTTTTGCCTTCCAGTAATTAAAGTGACAAAAATTTGGAGAGTGAGCAAACAAAGAGTTTCACAACTTTAACAAGGAATTATATGAAAGTATGTAGACTGTTTAAAGTACACTATATATTGTATATAGGATGTAACATACAATTTAACTCCACCAGAGAGAATGTGATGTGCAACACTCAAGTTGCATAACACTGACGATGACTATGGTCTTAGCTCTTATGTGTTGCTCTGGCCTAGCCTTGACATTCTGCCTACTAACTAGAAAATTTAGTCCTTTCCCTACTACCAAGAAATACTTCAGTCACACATAAAAATTACATGAGAGAACAATGTCATTTTGGGAAACAGAAGAGAATAAAACATGTGACTATGTGGACTTCTGAAGGAAACCTCACCAAAGTCTCATGAAGAATGAAGGAATAGCCAAGAGTATCAGCATCTTACTGATGTAGTCAGTCACAGTGGTAGATACCTGAAGCCCCTGTAAAGACAAATACTAGTCAGTGCAATATTTCGGCTAACTGTGCAGAAGGCAAAATGATTATGAAATAAGTCATGCTCCATTATAAAAGCATACACCTGTGTAGACCAGCCATACATTCCTACCATATGTTATGCAATACTTTGTTGTAAAAATGAACATCTGCAGCTTGAACAGAATAGACAGTACAGAACTACCACAAACCAAATCTGCCATCACAACACAACGCTTTTGTCATACTGCAGTCTTAATGAAATCACGACCACCAGTGAATAAAGCCTGCAGTTTCTAGAATTTTTTTCAAAAGTTTAATTTTCTAATATATTAGTTCCTTGAGAATTATCAAGAAGTGAAAATATCATGTCAGATCAACTAAAATACAAGGAGGAATCAAGTCAGTAGCATGGCACATCTTATTCCCATAGCTGCAAGGCTTCATCTTGCTCTTGACGAAGAGCATTAATCTTTTTTGGGAGTGTGTACCCTCGGCTGCTCTTACTCTTAAGAACAAGGTGATACTTAGTTTCCTTAATATACAACTAGGTTTCTTAAGCAAACAAAATCTCCTTTATTTCCGATTAAAATTTACTTTTAATTTACTTTAGTTTTACTGCAAAAGAGACTACAATCAAACATTACCTGTGGGAAAGGGATTCTTACACATCCATTATTATCTCAACAGTACTTCAGCTCTAGAAAGGAGCAATGCACTGCTAAGCAGCGGCCTCAGGAGGAGAGGGCTCTGCAGATCCCACACTTCACACGATATGAACCAATCGCTTCAGAAAACCAATCCACCACTTACAAGAAGCCGAGACCTTTAGAACCAAGACCATCAACATAATTATCAACTAAACTCCCCTTTCGGTTTACTCAGTGCGCAGAAAGAAACTTCCAAAGCCGTGGAGCACTGTGCGCGGGGACTCAGAGCACGGAGCAGAGCCCGTGTGCAGGGCAGCTGCGGGCCGGAGGGAAGCAAAGCCGGGTGCAGAGACCAGCCGGGCGCAGAGACCCGTGGGTCCCCGTATGCCGCTATCCCCGTATACCGCTATCCCCGTTTGTCCCTGTCCCGGTCCCTGCCCCGGTCCCGCCGCCGCCTGCGCCACTTCCGCCCGCCTCCCGCGCCGGCCGCGCACTGCGCATGGTCGGGCGGCGCGCGCACGCGCAATGGCGGCGCTGGGCGCGCCCGCCTTGCATGGACCGGGACAGGGACAGGGCTGGGGGTGGGAGCAGGGACTGGCTTATACATTATAGCTGAATTAAAATAATTTGGGAACATCAATTTGCACTGCAGATTAATTTAAACGGTTACTTGTTTTTCTCCTCTCCTTCTTTGCTGTTTCTTTTCCCAGTTACTTTTTTATAAAATTTACTATGAGCTTCTTTCTATAAAGTAATCTTAAGCCTAGAAGAATTGGAGGTTCTTACGCCCTGTCCTGTATATAATCAAAAGGGGGGGGGGGGGAAAGCGCAGAATTTTGATAAAAGAATACCCCAGTTTTATGTGTCAACAAAACGATTGGGTCTGACAGCAATCTAGCCTGAAGCCTGTATCTCTTTAACTTTTAATTCGAACGGGTTTTGGTTTTGGGCGGTAGTCATATTCCTTCTCAGGAGGATGGCACGGGGCAGGGACAGCGACCGGGGCGGGGCGGGTGAGGGAAGAGCGGTGACGGCAAAGCGCGGGCTGGGCTCTCCCCGTGTCCCTGTGTCCTGTGTCCCCGTGTCCTGTGTCCCGCTGTCCCTGTGTCCTGTTTCCCCGTGTCCCTGTATCCCCGTGTCCCGGTGTCCCCGGGCCGCTGCAGCCCCTCCTGCAGGAGCCGTCCCGCCCCCCCGGCTCCGCAGCCCCTGCTCCGCTACGAGCCCCTGGAACGGGAGGCTCAGAGCCGGCAGCCGGGCCGATGTGGGCTCGCCCGTAAAACGCGCATGCCACGGCCGTGTTCAGGTGAACGTAAAAGCTGTCACCTGCAGGAGGTTAAAAAATCCGGGGGAAAAGAACACCCTGCTGCTTGCTGGCGTCTGCTGTTTGAACGGCTTTGGAAACCGGGATTCATCGCTGACAGCGACACGGGGTCCCTGAGGATTGCTGGTGTTTGGATGCTGCAAGTTGACACATGCCAAGATCCCACTGACACCTGCCAAGATCCCATTTGCGGTGCTTGCCAATTCAAAATTACAGCAGTCGTGGCTTAGCTTTGCAACAGTGACGCTTCTTCCTTTAGAGACTTCAGCTTTCTGTCTCCAGCACCTCAGAGATACGGCTGCTGCCAGTCTATGCTTTCTTTCTTTCCCATCTCTGCAGTCCTGAATATCTGGGACAGCTTTCTTTTTCTTGTTTCTCATCACTTAGTGATTTTTAAAAAGTCCCAGTGGAAACAATTTTCTCCTTTCTCTGCCTTCAAATCATTTCCTTCACAACCCTCCTCCTGTTTTGGAACTCTTTTAGTTATGTCTCCGGAGTGTTTTATAGCTACACTTAGAATTCAAATCCAATTCAAAAAATGGAACTTGGATCCATCCGTGTTCAGGAAGCCTCTGGAGGGACATCTATGCTTTGTACTCATTTTCACCATTGACAATCTTTTCTGGAATAGGCTTTTTTTCTTTGATCATCACAGTTCTCAATAAATTTTAATCCTGTTCCTTCCATTGGGTATTGATGTACCATGCTTGATTATGAACAAAAATATTATTAAGACCTTGCTATATAGCCATGATAATAGTAGCCCAGAGTGAAGCTAAGTCAGGGCTGGGAATTTAAGCACAGCTGGTTACATGGAGAACTAATGATCTGCCATTTGAAGAGCCAGCTATAGCAGATAGGCTGAGAAGATTAGTGTGTCTAGCCCGCATCCTTTGTTTCCAGCAAAAGATTTTAAGAAATCAAACTTATCTTTAGGCTATTAAAATCTGTCAAGTGAGCATTTCTGTTGGAATATGGTCTGTTTTCTTTTATGGCTTCTATTTTTAAATCTACATTTTGAAAACAATAATTTTCAATATAGAAAACAATAAGTAAAATTCATCAGCAAATAAAAAGTTGATCAAGCGGTAAAGGATACATTCAGGAATGAAACAATTTTAGATCCTTGTGTCATTCAGGAAATAAATAGATAATTTGAAAGCCTATGGCAAGGAAATTGTGCTTTAATCCACTGATGCATTTCTCTTTTCTTTTAGGTTTATTTTTCTCATGTCTGTGAAAGATCTCTTTAGCAATTAAAATTACTAAAGTGAAGTGAAACCATGGAAAGCTTATACATTTTAGGTGAATTAAATTAAAATCATTTGGAAACATCAAGTTGCACTCCAGAGTAATTTAAATGGTTACTTGATCTTCTGGTCTTCTTTTTTGCTATTTCTATTTCCAGTTACTTTTTCTAAATTTAGTATTAAATTCATTCTATAAGTAATCTTAAACCTAGAAGAATTCAAGTATTTTATGTCCTGTGTACAATCAAAAGAGAAAAACTGAGAAAAAGCTGTATATAAGCAAAATTTTTAGTTTGCTAAAAGAATACCCTAGTTTTATGTGTCAACAAAACAATTGGGTCTACCAAAAATTTAGCCTGAAGTCTGTTTTTCTTTAATTTTAACCTTGCTTTTTGTGGTAATTATCTTCCTCTTCTTCAGTTACTAGTTTTATTTCAAGAAATTCATGAGAAGTTAGATGAATTACATCAAAAGATTATTTTTAATGTTCCACTAAGTGTGTGCATTCTCATACTACTTGCAGTAATCTTGAAATTTGCTGTAATTTGTATGTATTATAATAGAAAATAGTACCTCTGCAGAGGAAAAAAAAAATCACCAAAACCATAAATTCTGATCTTAATGCTATTTTGCTTTGTGGCTTTTAATAAACTGCTTACAGTACAAAACAAAAGTCCCTAAATTAATAACAGCTATTATTTCTTGAACCCACGTTTTGGTGTGGGGTCCATATGGAAGTTACACATGCTCTTAACCAGTTTAGGAATCCTTGGAAATTCCCAAATGCAACTGAAGTTCTTATCTCACTGCAAATAACAAAAACTTTCCATTCACTTGAGGAAGACCATGAGGTCCCCCTGTGCATCAAAACTGTAACATAAGACATTGAATCAAAGCTTTCAGGAATAGGAGCCTTATACATTAAATCAATACCTAGTCACAGGCGCTTCTGAAGACTGTTCTCTTAATGAGGCAAGAGCTAGATAAGGGTTTTGGAAACTAGCCTTGAGTTCATGTTAAAAAAAAAAAAAAAAAAAAAAGAACAAAAAAACAATCCTAAAACGCCTAGAAAGCAAAAAATAGCACCAAAAAAAACCTGGGCAAGTTTTGCAATTATGTCTTTCCAAACACACATTGGAGTGTCAGTCAGATCCTTAAGCAATATTGAAAATTCTATCTCTTCTATCTTATTTTCCTTGGATATCTTAGTAAACAGTAGCAAAAGAATTGTCCTATAGGAATACAGGCTATTTTCATTACCAGCTACCTTGGTATAATATTTTCCAAGTTCAGCAAGAGACATTTCACAGTCTAAATGCAGCCCTTTCTACTTCTTTAACTTTGCTTTGCTTTGATGATATCACTTGGTTTTTACTTGAACTTTTATGGATACCAGCCAAATTCAGCCAGAGATCATTTGCAATATATCTAAAATTATGTGTTGCATGCTAGAATTGATAAGCTAAGAGAAGTCAAAAATCCAGATTTATTAAAATTACAGTAAATTACAGATTTATTAAAATTTTTATTACAGTATAAATGTTTAAGAATTTCTAGATGATTTCCAGGAAATAATTTTGATTAATTGCATCTTTATAGAAATAGTTAATGTGTAGTCACTCAATAAGAAATCATATTACTATAGCATGCTTCTCATTACAAAGTACTGTGCTTAAAGGATTTTCCTTCTGGCAAGAACAGTTAGATTCTTGACTTCTTGTAACTGCTGGGAAATCTGAAATGCAGAGCCAGAGTTAGAGTAGTTTGAAGTAAGTATATATGAAGTACTAAAATAAGTAATTATTTGCTGTTTGTCTTATATTGGTGTTCTGTTTGACTGAAGTTCACTTACATGGGTATAACTTATGTGGGTGTAAAAATAAATAGAGGATATGTTTATAAGTATTTAATGGGTATGTTATGATAATTTAAGAAGCAAGAATTGAAGAGTAGGATAAATAGTTTATTACACCAAAATGTATAGGTTATAATTTGTATAAGTTATATGATAGCATAGAACACTTTCACAGACTATTACTGATATTTCAGTAGCTCAATGACTGAGCAGATTCATGACTGGCTCCCTGATCAGAAGAAGCCAGCTTTAAATAACTCACTAATGGAGTATTGGGTGAAGAAAGGCTCATTTTGAGCAGGAGACAATTTTCGTCTGTATCTAGGAGACAGGAAAAAGAAATGGGAGAGGATGAATGTAGGCAAGGAAATGAAGAAAGTCTCCACTAATGTGATCCTGGAGACACATCTGCTTGCGTCAGTTCTGTAGTTCAACAAGTCTAAAGTGTATCTGAAAATCTCCAAGTTTGCTTGTAAAAGAAGATATGTGATACATGGAGTCTCTTGCAAAGGATTCTTGTGCCAGCTGTCGACTTCAAAACTTATTGGGGTTTTGAACATTATTAAGATAAATACTAAGAGAATATATTTAGTTATTCCACTTAGTGTAAAGTTTGGAAGCTGACACAAAGCTGTTTGAATTCAATGTTAGTCTTTTAATTGGTTCCAAAGGTTTCCTATTTGTTGAGTCATCACAGATAGTGCAATTAAATTTCTGTTTTCAGGTATCAAAACAGAATAAATATGTTTATTCTTTGCTTCTTTGTTTAAAATGAGACATTTTCCTTTTCTAAATTTAATACACTCATTAAATGTTTGCTCTGTGATTGTGTGCTTAGCTAATTTTCTTAGCAATAGGATTTTATTTTCTAATAAGGCATCTACCCAAAAGCCTTCTGTAGAAACCAACAATGGAAATTTATTATCTCTTTGCATAGTAGCTTTTCTGTATTTCAGTTGAAATACTCACTAGCTCTAAGAATGGTGAAATACTGTTCCTTATTCTGAAGCCTCAGCTATCTAAATAGATATAGAGGTTTGTGCTTCATTCATTGATGGTTATAAGCTTACACTAAGAAGGGTTCTGCAAAAAAAAAAGAAAAAAAAATCTGATTTATATTATTTCCCAAAGAGTTGATGTGTTAGTGTGATGCATATCCCGGGAGTAAGATAACAAAAAGAAACCCCTACACTTCAGAAGCGGTGGATTTCTTCATTTATTGGAAACACAGAAATAAAACCAGGGATGTATTAAGATATTTTGTGAGAAAAGCAGAACATTTATACTACAAGATAATTAAAAACAAAGTGGCATAACTGGAGTGTTTAATCTTTTAATGTTGGAGCATTTATTTGTATATCCATTTATTACATGTGAATTTTGGTTATGTGTGCATCAGTTGTAGACAAGACAGGAATACATTTTCAAAAAACTCATTGAAAGAGCTTATTAAAGGATACAATTGTGTGAGGGCAGATAAGCAGAACTATTTCTATAACAGCTATTTATGTATTACTTGTAAAATAGTAAAGTGTTTCTTCTGTCATTTTCAATAAGTGAAGAAATTTATTTTCTATGACATGTACTAAATCCTGAGTTTTGTTTCTTTAGAAGATATTCTTTAAATAGAATTCTTTATGAACCAGTTTACCTGGAAAATTCAAGTTCTTCCATTTCAAGAATGAAAGTCTAACTATGGTTATTATCACAGGCATCACTTTCCTCACTGTGAAAATCTATAGATGCCATCATGAACGGAAATAATTGTGTTTAACAATGTGGTGGTGAACAAAAGAGCCTGTCTTTGCCTCACCAGGTTTGTAGACAAAATACACTGAGAAAATGAGAATTGTAGTTAATTTAATATGTAGTGAGCTCTTACTTTGAAGCTGAAGAAGACTTGGGAAGAGATGTTACTGGGAAGCTTATTTAGGAATAAGCTTCCCAGTAACATTAAGTTATTTAGCTTTCATGTGTGTGATGATGGTGCCAGTTTTCCAGACATCTTTGAGTTCTCCAGCAGGGAGAAAACTTCTATACGTAAAATGAATTTTAATTTAATTAAATATGGACCTTTTGAGATATACAAAATACCCTAAAAGCACAAAACCCATTTATTCACTTCTTGAAAATCCTTTAGCTATTCGGACTCAGTTCTGATAATTCTGTCTTCATTGACTATGGTGGGATTTTTCCAAATTTTCTTTCCCTGTTTTTATCCTGTTCACATTAAATTCTCATTTCATTTTTGTACCAATGTATTTGTAAATTATACATTTATTTTGGATTTCAGTAAAATAAAGAAAAATTAAATTTAAATTAAAATTAAAGTTAAAATTAGAATTAGAATCAAAATTAAAATTAAAATTAGAATTAAAATTAAAACAAAGGAGGAAAAAACCTGTGGCTTAAACAGAATGATTTTATCTAGTCACATTAGTTTACTTCCTATCCTGAGATAATCTGAATGTTATCTAAGAGATCCTTAATTAAGATTTTAACTCAAAGGGTCTTAAGTGCTTTTCAGTACCCTGAAGCTAAAGCATTGGGTGTCCAATGCTCTTAACCTTTTCAGTTTCAACATTCTATGAAAAACTGAACAGAAGTTACTCTACCAGGAATAACAGACCACCTTATTTAAAAATGTTTAGCTTGGATGATGATTGTCTTCAGTCTTCCAAACATTTTTGTCTGTTTATTTTCCTGGGCTAGATGATTTTTAATGCTTTTTTGTCAGGGAAAAACAGAAACAGCATTTTCCAAAACCTGGTAAACATAAACCTTATTTTACATTTAGAAACAGCCGAACTATTCAAAGGCAAAATATGTCTTTTTTTTTTTTTGACCATGACAGAAATGAAAGTCTCCCTCAGCAACTGAATAAGAGGGAAAAAAGTCAGAAAAACTGACCTCGGTGTTAGTATCTAACAGTTTAGTGATGAGTCCACACTCATCTTTACTCTAGAATTTATTTATGTCATGGCTTAGGAATGGTACTGCCCAGTTCAGTGCCCCCAGCAAGACTCTCAAACCATGCAGCCATGCTCCACTCTCTCTCATTCCCCCATTTTCCCCTTTCCTTCCTCTGCAGTGGGATGGAGAGGAGAATTGGAGACATGAAAGGCAAAGGTCACAAGTTGTGATAAGAACAATGTACTGGAAACAGCAATGGAACAAGAAAATGAACAGTAACAGCAACAATACTAATGACAGAGGGTACAACAAAAGAAACTATTCACATTGGAAAAAAAACCCCTCCAATAACAGACAATACCAGTAGGCTACCTCCCCCACATTTTTTTTTTTTTTGACTAGCAGTAAAAGCTAGTAAAAGCACTCTTCAGAAGCGTGTCCCTTTCCCTGGCCCCCAGCAATGACATGAGGTGGTATAGAATATACAGCACCACATGTCCCAGCCATGTCCCCTCCTAATTACTGCAAAAACTTAACCCTCTCCCAGCCAGAACCAGAACAGCATAACTCAAGAGTGCTTGAGATTTCATCCACTACTGCTCAGATATTTTAGAGTGCAGCTGTGTTGTACTTGATTTTTCATAGTCTTCTGGACTTCAATGGCACTTCAAGCCACATAGAATCTCGTGGAAATCAGGATTTTTCAGTTCTGTCAAGACCTTATATAACAGACTGCTGAGCTCTTGAGAGGTACTACATGAGCTCAATTTCCACAGAAATCTCAGGGCAGATGTTCAGGCCCTGTAGAGTTATGAGAATATGTTGGCATGTTCTTACAACCTTAGCAATGGTCTTATTGCTGTGCTCTGTAAAATATAGCACACGGAGGAAATATGGTAATTTGAAGGCTCTTAATAATAGCAGATAATATTTATTGTTCATTGTCCTTCAAAAGTATTTTGTTGAATTGAAGAAAATTGTTAAAAAATAGGATGCAGTCAAAAGAGACAAGAAAAAGATATTACAACAAAAATAATCTCAATATAAATACAGAAGGATAAACAATGGGCTAGGTGGTAGCTCTTTAGAGAAGAAAGGAATGAATCATGAGTCAGACATTATTCTGTTCTAAAAAAAAAATTAACAAATTGCACAAATAACCTTTAAGGTGCATAAAATAACCTTCCTGTTCAGGAGTTCCGATAAGCTAAAGTAATGCGTCATGTTTCTATCATAAAGCTTGAAGAAGAAACCCTATAGATCCATTAGAGGCATTCTGAAGGACATCAGTGTGAATGTGGAAAGGCTTAGGAAACATGACCACCAGAGATGGATAGAAAGAGTTGAGGTTTTTAGACTAAACTTTTTCTAATGTGGAGTCATTTATATATAAAAAGAGAAGTTTTGTTTTGGTTTTTTTTAAGAGTATTTGTGTATGTGTGTCCATGGTACAGAGGACAAGAAATAATAACATTAAATTCTGTAGTGAATTATTTGTATTTGACAATAGGAGAGACTTTTTGAACAAAAAAAAAAAAAAAAAAAAAGAGACATGGAATAATTTTTCTGAGACCTGCATTACTGAATGGATTTTTTTGGGCAGGGTTAATAAAATATTTAGTTTAGCTAGATTATTTGTGTCAGAGTAGATGGATAAATAGGTAAGATACCTCCTGAAGGTAATTTTAACTCTATTTTTCTATGATTTTTTAAAATTTGGCTTGAAACCTTTCCTTACTTTATATTTATTAATATCTTAAAGCTGTATTATTCTCAGTCAGCAAATTTCCCCATTTTCATGACACATTAGTTCTTTGTTCTTTTTTTTTTCATATTGACAATGTAATTCAGTTTTGTGGTTTGTGTGTCTTAATGTTATTTACTTGTCATTTTTTAGATAATATAAAAATCTAGGAAGTGCTAACAAGTTCAAAAATAGATTTTAAAATGTATTTGATAGTAGCAAAAAGTCATAAGCATTGTAAACAGAGTTTCCTGATATATCATAAATACAATTACATTCAATTGAATTGACTAAGACTAGGTGCTTAACCAAGCATCTAATTATTTTGGAAAATTGCAGTTGGATGCTGCATTGTGACATTAAATATAGACAAAGCTTCCTGATACTGACTTCTGCATCTTCAAGAAAGCAGTCAAGCCTGAAGGAACTCAATAGCACACCAAATTTGGAGCTTGCAAATTTGCAGTAGCTAATAGCTAATAGCACTATTCTATAGTGTTTTCTTAAATTAGGTGGTTAAATTATTTGCATATATTGCATATATTTATAACAGATTTTCAAGATAGTGTTTTCTAAGGAAACAGGACACTATTCCAGGAAGACATTATGAAGAGTCATGTAGATCACCTTTGTCTCAACCTTGGTGAATATGAGTATTTCTTTGCTATTTTCATGCAAATCTTTTTTGTCATTCAGTTTGAAGAACATTACAATTGATCAAACACTGCACATCTGAGTATATAATCTCAAATGTGAAGCTGTCTCTGAAGCATCTACAGCAGTGAGGATGGCAGTTTTAGCTTCTCTGTGACTTAGGTGGATGTCTGTAAACAAGATTCATTTCTGTGTAAGAAGGGGGACTACCGAGGAGGTCAGCAACATTGTGGAAAAGATTGTTACTAAAAAGGCCTGTGGTGGACTGGTCTTGGCTGGTAGTCAAGCACACAGCTCCTTCCCACTCTTCTCACTTTCAGCATGGCTGAAGAGCAAACAGAACAGAAGACAGCTCATGTTTCAGGATGAAGACAATGAGGTCACAATTGCTGTGGCAGGCAGAGTAGACTCAAACTGGGCAGATTATTTATTGCAAATTAATATAAATAATTACTCTTTCAGGTATTGAGAAACAAAAGTAAAACAAGAAAAAAAATTAAAACATTTAAGGAAAATACACTATTCCTTTTCCCAAGCTTCACATCAGACACCTCTCACCTCCCAGCTTGTTACGGCTGCAGGCTGTACTTTCAGTGAGGGGTGGAGGGGGGGCAGTTTGCAAGTGAGGATACAATCCTTCCTTCTGTTCCTTCTGGTGCTCCTTCTTTGCTTTTTTCCTCTGCTTTGGTACGGGCCTTCCGCAGGCTCTGTGCCTTTGGGAATTGTGCACTGCCATGGAAGCTCCTGCCTCTCTGACCTCAGTGTTCTCTTCCCTCAGGTTTCCTCTACCTGTCTCTGCTCCCTCATTGTGTTCTCTTCTTCTCTTTTAAGAGCTTCCATTCTTTCATAAAAACATTTTGGCAGAGGCAACACCAATTTCAGTGATGGGATCATCTTTGGCCTGTGATGGGTAGAGAGCTATCTGGAAATGACTGTGTCTAGTGCAGGAAAAATCCCTGACCTTCTTTCACAGAGGCCACCCCTGAAACTACTCATCCCCAAAACCTTGCCCCACTAACACAAAAGGTTTTATCCACATTGCCTTTTCAAATAGAAAATCCATATCACCTTGTCACTCTTTAAGAACTGAATAGATTCATCAGAATTCTGAAGTTCTACTTGCTCTCATCAGCTTTAATAATTCCTTTTTTCTTAGCCTGGCTCAAAGATTTTAATTTAAGCAAAAATAAAAAAAAATGTATTTTTTAGCTATTAATCTGACTTTTGGCATATTCAACAGATATTGCTATGCATTGACAATGAAAATTTCATTTGTATTGATATCCAATTATAATTTCTTTCAGGATGTGCAAATTTTATTCTTATTTATTAGTTTCATTACACTAGCAAGTAGAAGATTTATAAGGAACTAACACTGCATTGTCCTGAGGAGAACACCAGCCACTGACAGTAAGTGCTTTCAACTGGCACAAGAGAAGGCCAGCAATGTAATAAAGTCAGCTTGATGAGAGGTAGTTTTAACACAGCAGCAAATTAAGCTTTGCCACAGTCAGCAGTCCAATTTCTTAGTGAGTAATCTGTCCATTTTCTTGTTGGTCTGACAGAAGCCAGTATCCACTTATGAGAAAAAGTCAAGAAGAAGAAAAAGTCCAAAGACATGGGTTGTGGTGAACAAGGTGTAAAAAACGGATTATAAAAAAGAATGTACGATATTACCTTCACTGGAACAATAGCCAACTGCAATTTCAGAGGATTCAAATCTCTAACAAATAGTATATTTTATTAAATGATGATATAAATCACAAACAGAAATAAAAAAAACAAAAATTATTTTAAAAATTATCGCAGTAGTGATTGAGGATAATTACTTTGTGCATCTCTTAAACTCTTAAAATTGCCACAATTCTGGCTACCTAATTCTGCCTTTTTTCTCATCCATCATTCTCCATAGCAGTTTAATGAAATTCTTGGGATCAGAAGAAGAAACATTAGCCAGGGTCTCTGGCCTCTATGAAAGTATTTTCTACAGATTTTTCTTAGGGCAGTGAAGTTTGGCACATCTCACAGATAAAAACATTCAGAGATGGCAGCCATGAAGTTCCTAGGCAAGATAATAGCAAGACATTGATTGATAGGTAGTCTATTTGCTACCGTAATCTTAATCTAAACTTAATAACCACTGTAATACAGAGTGATTTCCCAGATAATGTGCTTGCAAAATAAAGTAATACACTACTCAGAATATTAAAAATAGTCTTTCTTATATTCATTTCAGGAATCAGATTGTTCTGGAGATGTTTTTCAGGTGGTACTGATAAAATGGAAATTGTACCAGTACCACCTCAAATGATAATGTATGACAGAGCACAGCTTCCTCTGGTATCAACAGGTGTTGCATGTAGTGATCTGAGAATTGATGTGGACTCTATATAGAGTGACATTTCAGAGATTAATGGCTATTTATGGAAACTCATGAACAATCCTTGTATGAATTATTTTATTGTCATAGGCATTTCTACACAGAAAATCAGAGAAAGTGGTTATGAAAGAACTGAAATGGAAAACAAGGTAGCAAAGCAACAGGACAAGAAGAAAGGCTATAAAACCAATAAAAGATACAATTAACATTTTACTATCTGACCAGACATCTATAACTTGTTGTAAAGCTATACAATATCCCCTAGGGTATAAACTGAGATGATAAAGAGCTCTGAAACAAGATAGAGGCTAACAATCAGCCACCTCATTTTATTGATAAATGAAGAGGAATATTCCTACAAGTAGATTTTAAAATTTTAGAAGGCTCTTATGAAAGCCAAAGGATGTTAGTAGGTGTTGTGAAACATCAGAGCTTATCAGGTGGGGCCATGAATCTCACATAACACTTTTCCTTTAAATCAGTGCAGTATTAATTACACTTTTAAAAATACTACTGAAAATTGTTCATAATTTTTCATGAAGAGAAACATACTCAGAAAGTAAGACTAAGTAACTGCCATTGTATTTTCTAACTGTAAGAACAAGAAAATAGTATTGAAAACCAAAAATTGGTCTGAGTAGAAAACACATTCTGTTGGCTGTTCCAATTGTGGTCATCGGGGCAAAGTCCTGCAGGAGGACACTTGTTAGTGGAATGAACCATCCATTGATATATTTTTGCGCAAAACATTTTTGCTGATGGCCTGGATAAGGGGATAGAGTGCACCCTGAGCAAGTTGAATATCATGCAAAACTGGGAAGAACAGCTGATAGCTGTGCTACCTATTTTTCAGGAAGACCTCAACTGGCTAGAGAAGTGAGCTGCGCAGAACCCAGGAGATGAGCCATTCTAGAGTGAGCTGATGGAAGGAACCTCACCTGTGATCTCTGAAGGAGTCTGTGGAAAAGCCTGTCTCTCCCCACTGCTGAGAAAAGGGGAACCTGCCTAGTTTAAGCTTTTGTGCCTGAAGTTACACATAGGGAATGTGCACCTTTTAAAGCAGCCAGTTTGTAGAGCCCTAGCACATAAAATCAATCTGACAGAAAGGATATTTTCTATCATATGACAGTCAGTTCTCAAGAAGGGAAATACAGAGCTGAAATGACATGTTTCCTCACTGTGGTTGCTGTTCCAGTCCTGAGTAACGCTACCTGGTGCTTGTCCAACCAGTGTCCTGACAGCTTGTCAAAAGCCTCCTTGGAAATAGTTTTCACATGATTTACTGCATCAAACAAGCTGTCTTTACATTCCAATTCAGGCTTGACAAATTTGTCAGTTTTTCCAATTCATTCACAGTTCATATAGTCAACATTTCTGTGATGCAGCATGAGAGACTTGGAAGGAAACCCCTGGAGATAGCTTCAAGTGTGACTAATTTAGAAATAGTGCAATATACTTTTAAATCTCAAAAAAAGAATGAGGTTTGGAAGGTAGCAGGAGGTCTTCATTAAAAGGTATGCAACAACATCTGAGAGTTTCCTGTGCAGCAAAGATTTATGTTTGAAATTCTAAATGGTCTGGGGAAACTCAGGGCTCCCCTTGAGAGAGTATTTAGTTCAGATTCATGAGCTATTAGAGTGTGAGTTATAAAAATGATGGTGGTAGAACCTTTAAGCACCTGGGTGAGCAAAAATACCCCACTTCTTTTTCGTCTGGGTAAACATCTTGAGTACTGCATTCCTTAAATATTGTCATGCTCTTTAAAGTTGTGTTAGTAAAAAAGTTTTCCACTTAATTTTTTTGCTATTTTTTCCCTATTGCAGAGAAGAGCAAGGTATTAAGCTGTTACAATATGTATGTCAGTTAACCAGGAAAAGAGGAATATTAACAGTTGTCTCTCATTCCTTTTTACATATGATTCTTGTTATTTTATTGAAATTTACTTTTACCATGTTTTAACAGATGACGCAAAAGAGGAAAAACTGTGTAATTTCATAGAATTTCAAAGTTTCAGCTAGGGTAGAGTTAATTTCTCCTCAGTAGCTGATACACTGCTGTAGTTTGGAATGAGAATGGCGTGGATAACACTGGCTGAAGGGATATTACACAGCATAGAATGTCATGCCCAATATATAAACTGGGGGAGTTACCTGGAAGTGAGTTGGTCTAGGTTCAGGAATGGGGGCTGGCATCACTCAGTGGGTGGAGCAATTATATTGTGCATAAATAACTTTTTTGTTATTTTCTTTCCATTTTTATTGTTATTATTATTATTATTTAATATTATTATTGTATTTTACTTTGGTTTTAATTATTAAACTGTTCTTATCTCAACCTCCAAGCTTTACTTTTACTCAACTAACTCTGGAATTCAGTGGTGGGGAGAAAATGCCATTGAAACAAAATTCAGCAGAGTTTTCATCTGAAAATGAAATGAAAGAATTGGGATTTGGGACATGTTCTCGATCCAATCCTTCAGTCTGATGTGGCTGAATTGTGTACTGGGATGCTGTAAAGGTATGAGCAGATCTTCAGGATGCTCTAGGCCACACAGCCTATTGACTTCAGCTTAGGAAAACTAAAACAGCCACTGAACTGACAAAGGTCTCCAAAGCTAAGCCCCGTCTCTTAACAAAGCTATTGCTGAGCAGCAAGTCAGGCTGTTCCACAGGGAGGACAAACCTCAGCTGAGGCTACACCCAACACAGGCATCACTGCATCCCCAGCTGGGATTAAAACCATGACACAAGGAAAAAGAGGGTGTATAAGAATACAAATATAGAAACCAATTGGTGATGTGTTGAATTCTAAAGTGCCATTAAGTTTCTTTTTGACATCACTGTACTTTGTGAAATGAAGTGATAGCCTGTTCACCGTAGCATGTGACGTAGAAATATTGTGGGGTGGAATTATTTCTCTGTTTTTTGTATTGATTGAATGTCTTGCTTGAAGTGGAGTGATCAGTTCAGGTTTTTGAAAACTGCATGAAGTTTTTCTGAAAAACAATAGCAGGCTCTGAACAAAGGCAAAAGCAGATTTGTTGCTTTGCAGAACCACATATATATGGTGATGCTTCAGAGGAGAAGAAAAGATTTTTTTGTGCTGGCCAAAGCAGTGACAGGAGTGTGAACTCGAGATTACTTGAATGTGTGGGCAGAGATGTATAATTGATATTCAAAAAATTATAAAAGTCTTTGGACAATATTTGGTGCAAACAGGACAAGAAATTAATTACAATCTTTTATACAATTGCTTCTGACTCACATTCTCAGCTCTAACCTGCACGCCTGGCCACACTTGGCCCTACTGTGCTGTTATATGTCAGAGAGCCCAGGGCAACAACAAAATCTTTTGTTCTTGAGACATGCGTGCAAAGATTACTTGAGGAACTTTGATTTGTGTTAGTACACCTGACATTTTCTCTGTCAGCAGAGAAATATCAAATTTGACAAATCAAACTGCTCTTGCTCAAAACACTTTTCTGGAAATCACTTTGTCTGTTTCACCTGGCAGTTTATAAATTCCTCAGACCTGATGTTCTGTCCTCAAGATGAAGAATGCTTCAAAATATGAGGATGTTTTTTCACTCTTTGGGGTCCATGACATTTATCCCAGCCTGTAACTTGTGCAGCAGTTTGTTCACAATGTCTTAAAAAATTCCTTGTGCCTTGAGAAAGTGTTCAGTCTGTTAATCAACTGGAAGCAGGAGATGATCATGGCTGGTTTGGCTAACAAGAGCCGTAGTGTTCTTTCTATTTTCTATTACCAAGAAGTGTTTGATAGTCTCCTGCAATAAGTTTCCTCTGCTTTAAGTCAAGATCAAGGAACATATGAACACTGTTGTGTTTTGCCACTGTTTTGTGTGAGTTTACCTAGATAGGAGAATTTCCCCTTTGTTTTGTGTTATCATAGATTTTACTTGGAACATGCTAATAGCTACTGGTCTTCAACTCCACATTCTCCAGCCCTGTCCAGTTAAGGTGCTGTTCTGCTGAATAATGAACTAGCCTGAGAGTACCCTGTGATCTAATATGGTTAGTTAGAGGATTTTCTTGAAGAATGGCCATAAACAACATCAGACTATACGTGATGAAAGGAACATGTGAACACTGTTATGTTTTGCCTCTGTTTTGTGTGTGTTCTGTAGGTTTGCTGCAGTGAAAATGCATCAGGTTCCCTTGCTGTGGGACTCCTCAGCTGTAACTTGGAGCAGAAGAGTGGTGTGAGATCAATAGAAAATAAGTAAACATCATTAGATTAATCGATAAGGCAGTGATGTAAAATAGAATCAGGATGAATAAACATAGTGTTTGAGACTCCAATGTGCATAGGAAGCCAGAGGAGCTGTTGCCACATAGTATGGCTGTTACGGCATTTATTTATATGTTTATTTTATGTACATCTAAAATTTTATATGTGCATATTTCATACAATCCTAATACTTGATAAATAAATACTCTTTATGGAGTATGTAATGATGCTTCTAAGTGTTGGAACAAAACTGCTAATGCTAGTCATCTTTTATCTTTTCAGCTAGTGTGTTTGGCAGGATTTTTTTGATGTGCCATAACTTACTCAAAGAATTCTTGGGCATGATGATGGAATTAAAAGTTTCCAATGAAGACTGCCAATAGATTGCATGCAACCATCTAATTTCCCAGAATAACAGTAGTTACTGGCATAGAAGCAAGCTTTTCTGTACCACCTGGTTTCAATACCAAGGAATACTCTCAGTAAATTTAATTTACTAACATAATTCTCAGATGTCTCATTTTTATTTTCTCTTAGTTCTTAACTTAATCTCAATAAAATTCTGTCTAATCTCTTGCAATTTAGAATTTCTGAAACTGCATTCAGAAGAGTGAGTTGGACCTTTCCTGCTTAGGAAACTGGCTGAAGGGTTGATTCTGAAAATAAAATTGCTTTTATTGCTTCAAGTTGCCATAAGTGTTATATCTCAGAGGTTCAAACTTTTCTCTGTAACTACCTGGGTCTAGTAATTTAGTAGTTTGTCCCCTCATGAATCACCCAAATCCATACACCGATGCTTTGGAAAAATATTGTCAATAGGCTTTGCTGTAAATGAAATATGTAACAAAATATCATAAAATGCAAGTGGCACATAAAGGTAACTGCAGAAGTGCTTTAAAAGCATACAGTAATCAATGTGCCACAAACTTTTAAATTCTCTATAGTCGCAGATGCAGTCATTTAATATTACTGACATAACTAATCCTTGTGAAATCTGTAGGACATCTCATGATGGCTGATATAAAGGACAAGCATTGGTGAAACACTGATTGCAACAGCATCACATATAGGGAAAGGAAGACTTTTTTTTTTTCTTCAAATTCTGTAGTCAGATGGAGCAGACTTAGTAAAAAATCAGAAATTTTCATGACCACAAAATAGCAAAAACCCTCCAAGAGTTAGGTGTCTTAAAAGAAGTTACTGATTTTGGCATCTCTCTTCTAGTGAAAGTTCATATAAGAAAGGAAAAACTATGTCCTCAGATTTTCACCTCAAGTTTTTAAAATGTGATTTACAGATTCTCATGATGTAAAATTGTGATTTCACTCAGAGGAAACAACAGGAATTTGTTAAGGACCAGAGGTAAGTTATTACAAGCTCTTCTCAGTAGCCTAGTGATTTCTTCTTGGATTTTTTTTTTTTTTTTTTTTTTTTACTATATGAGATTTCCTGACAGAAAAGTAATTGCAGGTGTTCAGAGGGATACGGATCCAGCTCACAACATCCAAAGTTAAAGCTGTCAATTGAAGTACAGAAATCTATCCTTTCTCTATGGGATTTTTACTTTTCAAAAATGCAGTATAGTTGTATTAACTAATACTTGGACAGTAAAAGACCAATAAACAACTAACTAAATCACTTCCCTTGAGTTCTGGTGATCCATGGTCCAAAGTAGATTTCTGTTTCTGTAGTATTGACAAGCCAAGAGCCAGTTTTTTATCTTTCTTATGAATAGGAATCTCTTGAGGTTATCCAAATTTACACAGCAATTCCATCACTAGAGCACTCACATACTGAAAGTACTCCTGGGTCTTACAACCAGCTGTCACAGAAGAGCCCTAGTGGCCAGTACTAAGTCTGTGCTAGTGACCTTCTTTCACTGTTGGGAGTACTGTTGTAGCCACAATAGGATAAAGATAAATGAAATATAAAATAAATTGGGAGTGGCAATGGTCAGATACTTGAAAAATGCAGAGCTGAAGGAAACAGGAATCTTTTAAATGCTTTTCCATTATTGGGCAAATATTAGCATATCTCTGCCACAGACTGGAGAAAAGCTGGGCAAAGGAATGGAGAATGATGCAAATCTTATAGTCAGAAGATTTTCACTATTCTTGAATTTCTGTCAGGTGGAGATTCCCTCTATCATAATTACTTACAGCTCTTCAATGCTATGAGGGTGATAAGGGAAGATGTTAATTTTAATCAGACCATTATTTCACCTTGCATAATAAACACCTTTGAAAGAGGCTTAGTACTGCTCCTGAGGAAATGGGGATGATCTGATCATTCATCCCTGCCTGACAGGATGAGACCTTGTTATCACTTCTTTAATCGTCTGTCCTTGTCACAGATTCAGGTATTGATCACATTTTGTATAAAAAATAAATAATATTATATTACCAGTCATAAAATTAGCCATTTATTTTAGAAATACGTCAGGAAGATTTGATTGTAGGAGTTAATAGTATTGACAGTTTCACATCCTGACTAAAAGCTATGTGAAAAAATACCTTGGAATGGCCTTTGAAAAAACAGTGATGGCAAAACATCAATTACTTCAACACTAAACTAAGCAATTTATTAATTACATTTTAGAACAGAAACCAAGGGGGCTAGAATCAGAGAGCAGAATGGTCTCTTTTAATCTTTATTTCCACGGTTTTAATATTTTTAAATTTAACTAACACTAATCGTGAGTAAAATATGGCAAGATGGGCAATGCTGTTGCATCAGGAAGGAAATGTGAAATTTATGGTTTGTGTACTGTCTACTTTCCCAGGAACCAGTTGGCATCATAATCCAAGCACTATTTTTTACACCACCAGGATCAATACTGAAAATGGGAGAGGTAATAAGCAGCATTAATTCTTCCCGTAAAGTCAGAACACCATCTACCAAATGAAAAATAGGCTCAACCATTGCTCTGTTTTCTGAAAAGCTCCTCATCCACAAGGACCTATTTAATTATTTCTTTGTTTTTATGGGTCTGCCTACAGTCATTTACTTTTCCTTCACAGTCGATTACCCAAGGTAATTCTAACTCTAATGACAGTGGGATGTTTTGCTACAGAAGTTGGAGGACAGCTTAGAGACCCTGCTGAAAGCATTTTCCTCCTGCTAATCGAAAAAAAACCCCTCCTCTGGGCCTCCTGAGTCCCATTGTGAAATATTTTTAGTGCCCTATCAAGCCTAGCATTGGACCCCTACCCTTCTACACTCATGCCACGGCCAGAAGTCTCATTGCAGCTCAAGCCTGGCCCCCAGTCTCACCTCATCTGCCTGTCTCCAGCCCTGTCCACATCATTCCCCAGCTGTTGATTAGATTTCCTGGACTGATATTGGACTGAGTCATTACCTCAGCTTTGTCTGCATGGTGGGTGGAACCCACTGTTGTGGGCATCCCTGCTGTGCTCACCCTGCTCAGATACTGTGGGTCTGGGATCTGCTGGTGGGGATGCAGTAATGCCTCTGCTGGGTGCAGCCTCGGCTGAGGTTTGCCCTCCCTGTGGAAAGAGCTTGACTTGCTGCTCAGAAATAGCTTTGTCAAGGTGTTGCCCCAATTTTTAAAAGTGTTAAGTTTTCTTTTATAGTTATTTTGAAAGTTTTAAAGTTCTTTTAGAAGTTTCCTATGCCTTCTGATGTTTACATATTTCTAGTGGAGTTCTCATGCACTGTTCATGTAAATAAAGATTGTTTTGCATTCTTCTTTGTAGGAGAAGAGAATTGATAAACTGTCAGTTTAACCAGTGTGGTTGGAGAAATGGCAATTTCATCCTCCAATCCATTGTCACTCACTTTTGGAATTCTAAATATTCCAAAGTCAGAAATAAAAATAACTCTTTTTCTCTTTTAAACGTATCAAGCTTCTGTATACTCATTTAGTGTCCAATGGCGACATCAAAGGATGGAACTTAGCTTTGGGGACCTCTGTCAGTTCAGTGGCTGTTCCAGTTTTGCTAAGCTAAATTCAGCAGGTTGTGTGGCCTAGAGTACCCTGAAGATCTGCTCATACCCTTACAGCATCTGGACTCCCAGAGAACTGTTCAGCTGAGTGATCGGGATGAGAACATGTCCCAAATCTCAATTCTCTCATTTCATTTTAAGATGAAAGCCTGCTGAATTCTGTTTCAATGGCCTATTATTCCTGTGACTTATTAAATAATTATTTATCTGTGTTTGTTTTGACTGGGGTAGAGTTAATTTTCTTCACAGCAGCTGGTATGGGGCTGTGGTTTGTATTTGTGCTGAAAACAGCATTGATGATACAGAGATGTTTTGTTATTGCTGAGCAGTGCTTGCACAGTGTTAAGGGCTGTTCTGCTACGTGTACCACCCCACCAGCAAGGAGGCTGCGGGTGCACAAGATGGTGGGAGGAGGTACAGCCAAGACTTCTGACCCAAACCAACCCAAGGGGCATTCCAGACCATACGGCATCATGCTCAGCATATAAAGGGAGGGGAAGGAAGGGGGGGACTTTTGGAGTGGTGACATCTGTCTTCACCAGTCATGCGATGGAGCCCTGCTTTCCTGGATATGGCTGAACAGTCTTTGTTTTGCTTTGCTTGTGCCTGTGACATTTGTGTTCCCTATTAAACTGTCATTATTTCAAGCCATGCATTCTCATTTTTCCAATTCTCTTCCCTATCCTCAGTTTGTATGAGATGAGTACAAGGAGGAATGTGAATGTGTATCCTTTAGCCAGACTATGTGTAATCAGTTCTGTAGCATGACAAATGAAAAAACTTGATCAGGATAAAATCTAAGTGTAGAATCAATATACCTGTTTTTAAAAGATAAAAACAAACAGGCAAATCTAATGGAAAGGACAAGCAGACTCTAAGACTGATGTTGTTTTACATTTTTTTGTTGGAAGGTGAGAACAAATATGTAAATTTTGCACACTCTCCTTTTCCCTTTGACTGTATTTTTTTGTTTTGTTTTGTTCTGGTTTAAATTCTTCTACATTATTTCCATATCAGCATAATTCCTATTTGCTGTTGGTTTAAATGTCTTCCTTTGAGACATTAACTGATAAGTTCTAAAGTGAATCAATGATCCCAGCTATGCTCTATGGGAAAAAAGATTACAAAAAAAAATAATAAATAATAATAATATTTTGAAAGAAGTAGCTCTCCTCAGACCAGGGCCTAGAAATGTTGCATAGCACTAATGTTATTCAATTATTGATCTGTTTCTTAATTACCTGTGAAAAAAATAGGCAAATCTTTCTTGCTGTCAGGAAGCTCTCCTCATAAGCATATCATACATGGGTCCCCACTTCACACAAAGCATGAATATTAAATTAGCATTTTAAACTCTGTTCTTTAACCATTTTATTATCATCTCTGCCCATTATACTGTAAAATATTGAAGTTCCTGTTAAGAAATGTAGTAGTAACATGTAGGAAGAAACTATGTTAAAGCTTGCATCAAGTGGCTTACAAGGTCTAGCTAAAGCTTTAAATGATATTTAAACATATATTTTTATGAATTAATTTCATTTTTGGCTATATTCTAGAGCATTACTAATAATGCTATTCGTCCTTTTTATGTAAGCAAATCACATAGGTTTGGATTTTTTCCTTTATTTTGTTCCTGATTTTTTTCCTATGAATTTCAGCAATCAGCCTGAAATTCTAAGTCCAAACTTTCCAAGGGATCATGCTAAAAGAAAGCTGTGTTGTATTTCTGGATTTTTTTTTTTTTCTGAAAAAAAACTCTGACTCTGAAACCTACAGCGTTGGCTGAAGGTATCTAAAAGGATCAAATCACTGCAGTCAATTGCTTTTTTCTTGACTGTTGGAAAGAATAAGCAAAACAGATGTACAAGAAT
The DNA here is from genome assembly GCF_048771995.1 of Taeniopygia guttata. Lineage (NCBI taxonomy): Eukaryota > Metazoa > Chordata > Aves > Passeriformes > Estrildidae > Taeniopygia > Taeniopygia guttata. Next base: position 20,846,500 of record NC_133025.1, on the reverse strand, counting down.
TTCACAGTCTGAGGTGGCAGTAAAGGTGTTTGAACAAGAAAGTTTCACTTTTACCCTAATTCAATGAACAAGTTTCAGTTTCCTGAAACTGTTGCTTCAGTTGCCAGTTTAAATTGTTCTCAGATATCCCAAACCTTGTCATCTCAGATGAAGATGGCTAGCTAGAAAGATAGAATAATTTTTTTAACTCTTGTAGGTCAGCATAGTTTTTCCTTTAGTAATGTCAGAAGTTATTTTCTTTAATTAAAGGAATTACTCAGAAGAGATGAAAATTTTGAAGGTGACTTCAAAATTTTTAATTTTTAATTTATAATTTAAAATATTTTGTTATTAACCTGTTACAATTGTCCAGTTTGGGTACTTCAGCAGATAAGAAATATCAGGAAACTGGAAAGAAGATAGAGGAGGGCAATTAAGGTGTTGTGGACCTGAGTGTGGGAAGAGGGGCTCTGAAACCAAATTTGGTGAGGCTTAAGGAGGTTTTTCCCTCTGAAATGGAGTTAGAGACAATGGATCTAGACTTTCTTTGGAGATAATTAAATGTCTTCACAGTGAGAGCAGTTAAGTTCAGGAACTGGTAGCACAGACAGGCTGCAGAATTTGAGCCACACAAATCCTTGAGCAGCCTGCTCCAACCTTGGAAATTAGCACTGTGCCAAGGAGTAGCAGAATGGGCTGCTCTGCAGAGGTTTTATGATCATGCAGGGATGGGGTTAGGAAAGCCAAGGCTGACCTGGAATTGAATCTGGCAAAGGGATAAGAAGGATAAAAAGAAAGGATAATGTGAGTACATAAACAGCAAAAGGAGCACTAAGGAAAATTTGGCCCCTGTTCTGCACAGGGAGGAGGAGCTGCAGACAAAGGGTATGGAAAACAACAAGGTACTTGGTGCCTTCTTTCTTCACTCTTAACTGACAAGACCAGCCTTTGGGAATCACAAGCCCCTGAGACCAGAGAGAAGTCTGGAGCAAGGAAGAATAACCCTTGGTAGAGGAGGACTATGTTAAGAAGAACTCAGGTGAACATACAGAAATCCATGCAGCCTGAGTGGTTGCAGCTACAAGTGCTGAGTCACTAGAAGCACAACACAGTAAAGCATAAGAAAATGATCTGGAGTAGTCAGCATGTTTATAAAAGGAAAATAATGCTTAACCAACCTGATAGCCTTGTACAGTGAGGTGACCTGGTTGGTGGATGAAGGGAGAAACATGAATGTTTACCTTGACTTTAGCAGGGATTTTGATGGAGCCTTCCATGACATCATCACAGTTTAGATGACAAAATCTGGGTTACATAAACAGAGAGTGAGGAAGGATTAAAAGCTTACTGAACAGCCAGGACCAGAGGGTTGTGATCATAAAATCCATTCAGATGAAAGTCACTAGTGGTGTATCCTCAGGGGCTCCCCAGTCCACCACCCCCCTTGACAAGGGGACAATACTGAGAAACTATAAATTAAAAACAACAATTTACTAAAATTACAAATAACAATAACAACACACACAGCAGAAGTAGATAGAAAAGGTGCCCTACCCACAGAAAGGCATTTACCAGTGGGGCAAAGATAAGACAGCTGCTGTTCCCACACCACATAGCCCCAAGGAGACAGACAATATGGTGGGGGCAGGCATGCTCCTGTGTAAGCATACACGGGCCAAGAGAACAAAGAAGACAGTGTGGTAAATGAATTTCTGTGGGCCAATGCACTCCCCCCACCAGAAAAATGATGGGGAGACAGAGACAAAGCAAAAAGAAACCTGGGGAAATGGCACCCTCTGAAACGAGCCCGCGCTGTCGGTGCCCGGCGCAGTGAGCTCTGCAGGGAGCTGGGTGTCTCTTGGCGGCTCCTGGGCTGGAACTGTGATGGCACTGGCTCCTGGCGCTACCCCCATGGCAATGACCTGCACAGCAGCTGCCTGGGCTCCACCCAGATGGAAAAATGATGACCAGAGAACCTGCAGTGATGCCAGTGCAGTCCTGGATGAAGGCTCCTTCTCCCTGAGCTCCAGGCAAGTGAAGAGCAGCCATGCTTCTGCTTCTGCCTGTGCTTAGAGACACATCCCATCAAAGGTGACATTTGTGATGTGGACTAGACCTAAACTCTGCCTCCTGCCTCTATAACTGGGACAATTACTTATTTCATTTTTTTATTAGACAGAAAGCTATATTTTGAAATGATAGAGAGCTTTTCTGTTCAGATTTCTGCCCCTGTTGCAACTCCAGCATGAAGAGGTTTTGATTGATACGGTGCATCCTCTCACCCTTGGCAGAGCAGTTGCTGGTTTGCCAGCTTGTTTCCTCTCTCAGTAGGTTTCCTATCAAGTCTCTTAACTGACTGTAAACAGCATGTCAGAGGGGTTAATATTCTGTCCCACATTCTGCAATAACATGTACCTGGTACAACTCAAAGGCATAGAGATGGAACTAAAACATATGGGCTGTCAATAAAATACTGTCACCACAGAGTCATTATATACTTCTTGTAAGAACCCAAGTCTCTAAAAAAAAATCACTGTGGGGAGGTTTCCTTTCCCAACATAATTTCTATTTTTAATTTAGTCCTCTTCAGAAACTACTATATTTCATCATTTACCTCAGAAATTGGATGCCTTAGGACTTGACTTCATCATGCACTAATAAAATGAAGAGAAACAGACCTTTAAAAATAATTGTGAAAATACAGTCTGTCAGCAAGGATTAGACTCAGCTGTGGCACTGGCTTGAAAAAGTTATTTTTCTCTAAAATACATTAAATATTTATTAGCTTCACCCGAGGTAAAGAGGTAGTTGTTTACATATCTTCAAATTTGTATATACACACTTGTAAATGAATTTAGAAAGAAGCACCGCATTCATAAATATATACCATTCTTACCTCTATTTTTAAAAATAATCAAAGTGTTTCATTAGCAACAGGCCAGGAGTAGAAAGGTAGGATATTTGAGGAGCAGGACACATTTCTTTAACCTGTCTGATAAAATGTGCTATTAATAATTTGATTTGTTTTGTCTCCTTTCTATCATCTCACACTCTTTCTCTCCACAAGCTATGTGAATAGACTTAGGGCAGAAGTTACACAAGTGTAATGTATTCTGGCTTTCCTAATACTTACCAGTAAGATGGCCTAAACCCATAAGAAACCTAAAAGCCCATAAGAAATGTCTCTGCTGTGATTAAAAGGTTTGTGAAACTGAAACTGATCTCAACAAAATGTTTTTAAAATCTTGCTGAGTCCAGATAACATTCAGAGGGTATTCTCTTGCACCTTGGATAGATTTTTGATAACATGGGGACATGTTGCTGGATCATGGAATGAAGCAATTAAAAAAGCTTATGCCCCAAAACTTGTCACTTTTGGCATCAACATTTTGAACTTCAGAGTTTGTCAGAACTGTGACTGAACTTCTGTGACTCTTTCTTATGCACAGAAGAGTTCAGCATCTGAGAAAACTGTACCTATTTCATAACCAGAGTACCCGGATTAACCAATGGTCAGCGATCCTCAGAGCACACCAGATGCACAAAAGTGAACAGGAAAGTATTGGATGATCCGGTGCAGTATAGGAAATCTGTGCTCCACCCTGTGTTCTCAGGACTATTCTTCTGCATAATGTACATGAATTGTCATAGGAATTGAGACAGCAATGGTATTTAAAGTTAATTTTAGACCTCGGATCAAATTTTTTTATGTGATTTTCCAGTGCTTGACATACTTTTTTCTGCTCAATCCCTTTTCTCTGGAACATTATTTACTTAATGTTTTTTCAGCACTTTTATTTCTATGTCTTTAATAATAGATATCTTTCAGAAGCTATGATTTATTACTCTTATCTGTCTGCTGCATGTAAAATATTTTTATATGTTCTATGGCAGTAATTCAGATTCTTCTGTTTTGTTCCTTGCAAGAGTGCACAAAGCCTCTTAGCCTTTTACTGCCCTCACCAAATTTTTCAAGTATATTAGATTTCATTCTATCAAAGATTATATTCCTAGCTCCTTTTAGCCTATAAATCTTATCATTTTCCTCCTCTTGCAGTCCATCTATTACCTGTGTTTTTGATTGCCTGATTTTCTTTTCCTGTTGTAGTGAAATAATGCATGGAGGACACCACATGATTTTTACAAATTTCATCAGCAATTTATTAATTGAAATTTGAAATTGTCTTTTCTATGTATTTTCTCAGGTACTTACATGGATTTCGAGAGTTGAGAGAATTAATCCTTAAATAAATTCTCCCAGCGGTAAGATGTCATCCAGCTTTTCACATGATTGAAACACCTTTTCATTTGCATTATCTTGTTCTTACTCCTCTAGAAAAAGGAGGAGTAAAAACAAGATAACAAGAACTTCTGCAAGCTCCTCCTGCAGGTCTGTGTAAACTTCCATGCAGCCCCTCTGGGGGGTACTGGCAGTCGTTCACTGCGGTGTAAGGACGGTCAGGACGTCTCTTGTGGTTACCTCTCTCTTCAGCCCTTCCAGCTACAATGCATATTCTCAGTCATGAGCAATAAGAAACATTACCATGTTTCTTAGAAAGATTACCATGATATACTGAAAACATTAGAAACATTACCATGATATTCTGAAAAAATATTGCTAAATAAGAAGTTTCACTCACATAGATGTGCTTCTGCCAAGTGTCAGCATTCTTGCTGATCTTCTCTTCAGATTTCTTTTCATCTACAGGTCTCAGACACTAAATCCTTTTGGTTCTTTTACCTATTGAGTGATTTTTTTAAACATTTTTATTTTTTTCCCCTCTAGATTATTATAACTCTCATTTAGGATTTTGAATTGACCATCAGCTGTGGTGAAATGCAAGAAGTTTCTTCTTACATTTTCTCAGCTTTCAAGTCATGGTCTCTACCTGCAATTCCTAATCTTCAAACTGAAACAAGTCATTGATACTGTCAGCTGTGACCAAAAAATCACCTGGAAATGGAGAAGATTTTATTTTTGGCCCCAGGAAACAAAGAAAGACCTTTTTCTCACTGTCAGTAATTTGATTTAAGATTTAATGTCTTTAATGAATGTCCAAATTAACATGAATAATGAAATAATTAGAAATATTAACAATATTTTACATCCACATATGCCTTTGTATCTTTTAAAATATTATATTCTTCAGATAAAAAAAAAACCTGAATAGTAGATTAAGTTTACTGGAATTCATTAAATTCAAATAGAAAGGCTATTTTTTCATGTATTTCTATGCTTTAACATTAAGGCACTCAATAAAAATGTTTCTGTTTCCCAAATATCATAGTTTTACCCTTCCCTTAGGCTCTGATAGTCATCAATTTCTCTATTTGGTACAAAAGACTAGAGTGCACATTACAAATGTTCTTGATCTGACACAGTGACAAAACTCATATTCAGATGCTTCTCATGTCTATGGACTAAAACTCATACAGCATGTAAATACTGAAGTAGTAATTAAATTCTAATCTGTATTAAACTCAGTGATGACTGCATCACATGGCTAAAAATAAACAATGAAGTTTCTGGAAAACACTAGCAGCACAACATTATAGTCTCCTCTGCTTAAGCAGTTAAAAATTGTGGCATTGTTCTAATTGCAGGGTTCTTTAGCCTTTACAAAGACTTGGCAAGTGTGCTCAGCCTCCTCTGACCACTGAGGGATTTCTACTGAGGCAGCTCTCTGTTCATATTTGATAACACAAAGGTATGCCTTATCCATTGAGATCCTATTAGTGCTCAGCAGGTATAAGTTGATATCACTTTGTTCATGTCAGTTATATGCCTTTTAACACTTGTGAATATGACCTATGATAAGATTTTGAGTCAAACTGTAGGATTTTAGTTTGTTAAAGTGATTTTCCCTATTCACATATAATTTGAACAAATTAATATTTTTGGAAGCATACTTTGAGGAAAACCTATTAATACAAGCATTCACACTGTGCTCATCTGTGTGGTATGTCTGCTTCTTACATAATGAGCAGGAAATAAAGGAAAAAGAAAAGAATTGATTGAATCAGTTTCTTCAAGTTTCAGCAGTGTGCATTCACACTATTGTCTCTTTTTATGCCATCTGGTTTGCTCTCACTATCCTGAGTCAACAGAAAACATTTACTGTGTGTGACTTTTCTATGAAAAGGCAAGAATATATGAAATACAGTGCATGCCCATTCTGCACTATACAGTATTATACCCCTTTGACACACCTCAGACAAAGTAAATGGAAATTGCACTTTACTTTTGTAGCTCAGGGCACATAATTTTAGAAGATAGGATGCACCTCTTGACAGAAAAAGGCTTGAAATATGCATGAGCATTCTTCTGAGAGTTTTCAGTCTTCTGGAATTAACATAGTAAGTATTTTAGCAGATACATCAGGTTAAAAGAGTGAGAGAACATATTCAGCCCTTGGTGTAGTCTCTCACTGCAGTAAGTCTTTTACACATAGTGTGTGCTAGTAGGCACAGAAGGGAACAATAACAGTCCATTTATATTTGGGTATTTTTTTTCAGTTTTAAACATTAAAGAGCACCCTTTCTCTGCCATGCTTAATTTCAGGAATCTCAAAGCCTCAGTTCTTGGTCCTGTCCTTCTCTTTGTTGCCATATCCATGGCTCTCTCATGCACTAAAAATCAAACTGGGTGTTTCCAGCCATGTGAACACAAATCATTACGATTTTGATCTTAAACATCTGCTGTAGCAACTCTAAATACCTTTAGATCAGGCACAGAATGCATTGCCTTTCATATATTACCTGGGGATAACACAAAAATACAATAGAAAAATGAATTGTTCATATCTTGTGTTATTATTATCTTTGCAGAGCTGGTGCATTCATACCAATAACATGACAAACATTTCACATTTTTTTTAGCTAAAAGAGCAGGTTTTTGGTGTGGCTGTCACACACAACATATGACTGCTGCATTCCTTTTCAGCACAAAATCTTATAGTGACTGTGTAAATGATTTGACAGAGGACCTAGCATGAAAATAGAATCATGATTTCTCTGGCATGGCTTTGGAAAACACTGTATGAGATAATTTCAAAAAATCTTTTGACTTACAAATCACATTTTTAATCTTCTGCTAAAAATGTAAATATATCTCAGATAGTGTTAGTCCCATTTAAGAGGATATTTTATTTAAGACTAGATTAGAGAAAATGAAATAAGCTTGTTTTGTGTTTGGCAATAAGAAAAAAATACCTTGAACTACCATCACACACTGCTTGCATACAGAATTGCATAACACTTGAAAAAGATATCTCTGGATTTTCTAAACAGTTAAAAATTGCTCTATGTTACTTAGAGGATTTAGTGGCAGAATAATTTTTTTTTTTTTTTTTAAAATAAACAATCAATAGATTTGTGCTGTGCTTTTTACTTCTACAGATGCTGAAGTGAACTAAAATGGAAATTAAGAGCTTAATTTTGCCTGGCTCATATTTCTGGAAGCAAGTGTTACAGATTTTGTCCATAACAGCTATAAAAAAGGAAGTACAGGAAGGTAAATAGGGTCCACCTTTAACAACAAAATTATGTTACCTGTCATCCTTCAAGAGTCCAGATCTTGTTTACTATGATTCCTCACTGCATAGGTTACATTTTAAGAATCCAGAGCAGTAATCTTTATAAATTTGCTTTAGGCACAGAATAATGGCTATTGTTGATGGAGGGCTACACACTTCCAAAGTGAAGGAAGCATGAAAGTAGGTGGCTTGATACTTCCTTGACAGCTAGTAAAAACTTTAATTAAAAGCTGTTTATTTGTTGATAATACAGAAATCTACATATGAATTTTGTGGATAACCATTTTGTTTTAGCCCATAAAATGGTATAAGCATAACTTCATGGACACTTTAATAGGATATGTCTCACCTAACTTTAGTTGTGTGGAAATTACATGTTCAGCCTAAGGTGGTTATGCAGACAGCTCTTTACTCAGTGAAGATATTTTCGGTGAGGGCCATTATAGCCAGAAATAGACTTCTAATACAGAATGGGATTAATTCCCTCTGGGTGTGCTCATTTCTCTCCACAGGTTAGAGAACAATGACAAGTCCAAACTAGGCACACAGTTAAGTGACATAAATCCTACTTCTAGGTGAACAAAACACACATAAAGGAGAGGATGAAATTTTATTAACTCTCCTTCCAGAATTAGTTTAAATACATTGTCCTGAGATATTTTTTCACCAGATGTTTATTCACCACAACCCCTTATTTAATTTATTTCATGGATATGTGTGTATTGACCACTGAAAATGAAATTTTGTCCTGTGTTAAACAGAAAGTAGGGTCTGCAGCTGCTATAAACTGAAACTGCTGAATGATGAAGAGATGCAGAGCTTGTGCACTATAACATGCTGAGTACCATGTTCCCATTTCTCCAGTCAGGTGAAGAAATCCAATCCCATGAACTTCAAATCAGGCAATGTTTTAGCCACAAAGCCCATTTAATTATCCAGATTTGCAGCCATAGGAAAAAAAAAACCTTTTAAAATATACCCTCAACGATGCCGAATTATACTCAGTCCTTTCCCAGTGAGCAGCAGAAGCTGGAAGAGTGGCAGTACTTTGCAACAGATGAAAACTGAGAAGAAATCTTGTCTAATGACACACAATTTGGTATCAAGTCTCTTGGTCCTTTCTCCCCATTGTACCCAGATGGAGATAAAAAAGGAAGACTAAAGGAACCCATGTTCTCTCCCTGATTCCTGAGCCTGCTCTGTAGCAGACTTTGCATAGCATACTTAAACCTTGGACCTGAAATGATCTGGGCTGGTTGATAATAGACCTTAAATGGTTATCAGCCAGTATTTGCATCAGCATTGTAGCCTTCCAACTGCTGTCCACACAAAGCAGGTAACTTACAGAAAAATTAAGTAAGAAATGGATAGCCATATTTCTGCCTGATGCTGAAAAAATGGATGGAATAGAATAGACAATATGGTCTTTTATACTCACATCTCTTTCAATTTCCCTTAAACTGAAACACTTTAAAATTCATTTATAATACAGACATGCTCCTGTACAGGTTCTTTTATTCAGAATAACAACACAGAGTTAGAATGGCTGATGACACTCATGATATGCCATAGAACATTAGGAATTGTTAACTCATTCAGATAATAAGGGATATTTTTTTTTATCCTATTACAAATTTTATATTCAGTAATGCAGTTTCCTTTTCCCTTAAAAAAATTGACCTTGTCAGGTGAAATGAAGAGTAAAACAAAGAGCAAAAGGACACTTACTCCCTGTTACCAGCTCAAGTCCAAAGGAAAAGTTTTCCTCAGCCCCCAGCTCTAATTCTGTTCTTCCACAGGAAACACTGCAAGAAATTTTCAACTTGTCATCCAAGCATGTATTTTGATTTGATGAAAATAAACTCAGTATTTAAACAACTCTTTCTGAAAAAATTTACTAAGCCTAGGTTTGGCAGCCAGAGTTTACTGATTACACTGTAGGTCATGAAGCTGAGCCACTTAGAGGAACCAATCCCTCTGCATATGTACAGTAAGCTCTACAGGATTGCTCTAATTCTGGTTGAGTTTTCTTTTGTTTTGAGCGGGGTTTTGTGTGTGGATTTTTTGGTTTTACTTTTTTCCTCCCCATCTCAGTAGATCATCCTTAACAGACTCTTCTGTCCCTGCCTGAACTATCAAAATCCAGACACAATGTGCTAATTGCTGTGATTATGAGATAGAAAAAAAATTCTATCTTATCCGTGGCAGAGGGTCCAGCTCAGCAATCTCTAATGTAGGAAGGATATATTAAAGGTTTGACTATAATGTCATATTTATTCTATAAGTGTCACAGCTTTTTCTCTGTTGGGTATTCCGGTGTTAAAAAAAGGGTTTTACTTACAGTTAATTTTTAAGCATTTTTGGAAACAAAAAGTAACATTGGTTGATTTCCTTTGACTGGCAGAGGAGTATCTTTGAAAGTAAAATGTGGTGCTAATACCTCCCATTTCCTCCCCTTCCAGTTTTTTAAGTGGAATTTCTTGATCCTCATTACAACAGTGCCCCACAGGGAAGTTGATGTTTGCACATAATAATGATTGCAAGCAGCGCTGTAGATAAATCTTGGCATGGAAAGAAAACAGGCTATAAATGAAAAAGAAAGAGCTCTACTAGAAATGCAAGATAATGTAGTGGGCAGGTTTTGCTACTGTTTGAAACAAATGTGTTTAAACAGAGAGTGTTAGGCTCAATAATTAAGAATTATAGAATAGAAAATGTAGAGAAACAAATACATACATGGTTACCCAATAAATGAGGTTTTCACTAGAGTGAGAACTTTCACATTTATTTATTTATGTTTGAAATAGTGCCAAAAATGAGTGAACAGAAGGAACTTAAAGACAGATCAGACCTAAGAGCCGTGTTTTTTTTCTTTTGACTCACTTTCTTTTATTCAACAACTATACAATAATTTTGTTCCTACTTCAGCTTTCATAGTAGGACTGGTAATGGAAAATCAGACCGACATCTGTGTAATAAGGAAAGAAACATTTGAAAGCCTTCAACATAAGGACATAACTGATACCAGTGAGAGCTCAGACTGGCTTCTTTTCAGACTCTAGGGGGCTTCAGCACTCCCTGTAGATGGCCTAACATGGTTGAAAATGAGAGTGTTTTCTAAATTGTTCTCAGAAAACATTAATTTGATATCTACTGAAGGGAGATTCTCTGCTCAATGATTACATTGTGTCTTGATGCATATTGGAATTTTGTGGCAACACAGGTACTCTTTGCTTTCAAAGTCACTTGAGTTACTTGGAGGGTTCCTCCTGGGTAGCAGAGCAGAATTTGACCCCAAACCATCATTCCTCCTCTGGCTGTCATCTCTCCCAGCAGCACGCCACACAGGCTGCAAATGGAATCTGGCTAATAACAGTCTTAGTGAGTTTATCAGTGGATGGCAGTGTGGAAATGTGTTTCCTCTGTCTCATTTCACATTCCAAAAAAAAAAAAAAAAAAAAAAAAAAAAAAAAAAAAAAGGAAAAAAAGAGGAAAAAAAAGACACATACTGTTTGTATTTCTGAAATGACAGGCATGGAATGGAATTGTATAAGTGGCTATGATTCTGTTCTCCTAGTTATTAGAACTGAAATATTTATCTTTCTGTGTATATATATACACACACACACACACACATATATTACATACTGAGGAGAGTCAGAAAGGACTTAGAGAAAGGTCACTGTAATTCAATTCCAATAAGTTAAATTTAAGAAAAAAATACAGCAGTGAGAAAACATATACATACCCACACACTGCTGAATGTCACCCTCTTCTGCGTAGCACTATGAGGTTGTTCTATATGACCTCCACATTTCTCCTTCCCCCAGAAAATCCATCCTTGATAGGGCACACACAGAGAAATATATGGAAAGATGATCAGCTTAATCTTTTATTCTGTTTGCACAAATCCGCAGTGTTAGCTGTGTTAACCCCTTACCAACTGAATATACAAAAAGAAAAAGAAAATAATAAGGAAACGTGATGAGAAGGTGGGAAAGGTTCTGTGAATATGCCACTGGCACTATATGGATAGATGATGTAGATGATATAGATAGATATAGATATAGATATAGATATAGATATAGATATAGATTATATAGATATAGATTATATAGATATAGATGATATAGATACAGTCACTGATGTATGAGCACTGGGCTCTTTATCATGGGATTGAGGCCCAGCACACCACCACTCTTTTTTGGAAGAGACATATTTGGTGTCTAATGAGTTAGATGGATTTACTAAAGTGATTTTGTGAAATGATAGTATTCCCTTGTGCTCAATATGAGCTGACTTATCTTGTAAAATGAATTCAGTAAAGGTCTTCTGTCCATCAGTTGTAAAATAGCATATTATATGATGCATGCCAGCCAGACCAAAATACTGGGGCATGGATTTGATGTCTATAGCAAATTGAAGAATTTAACAGGGTTAGGGAAGGAAATAGGATTACTGGAGTAAAAGGGATGGAACTTTTGCAGAATAAAGTGTAACTTGAATCACAATTATGTTTGCAGATAGCATCTATTGTGGTACAAAGATAGCACAATGCTCAGAAACATGCCCAGTCCTTGCTTACTGCCACTGTTCATTTCCCATTTCAAGCTTGCTTCATTTTATGTTTTTTTTCTTCAAATTAGTTTAGATGACTATACCATGCTGTAGTCCTAACAATGATGACATCAGAGATAACTAGTCAACCATAACTATTAAGGGTTTATTTTATAGTTTTCCAAACACTTGCTGTATCTTTTTTTCTACCTGTTTGGTACTCCTCAGCAGAACAAAATTTATTTTTCAGTGAATCTCTTTTCCCTTGTAGAAGATAATTTAATAGAGCTGGAGTTTTTGTAAGAAGTGATGCTTTTGGTATGTCTGTATGATGACATGTATGATTTTGATCTATCACTCCTATTTACATGATTCATATTAACATTTTTAAAAAACACTTATTTTGATTTAAGAGACTGAAGTTTCCAGCTCAGCACAATTCAGTACTTCCTTTCTGAGTCTTGTGTGTCTCATCCAGTACCCAGTCTCGTTTGCAGCAAAAGAGAAAGTTTATCTGAAAATCAGTACCAGCTGGTAAGGAAAACGTTGAGACACAAAAACCAATTGCAAAATAACCTTCAATACTAAAACACCAAGAAGTTCTATGGAACAAGCTGCAAAAGGTAGAAACAAGGTGATTTTTTGGCATTAAAGTAATAATCACACTCCTTGTCAGGGTACCTGGAGTTGCAGTTGTGGCTTGCTGCACCCCTGGTTTGCCCTGGTCCTGGTTGGCAAAGAAGGCAGGACACCCCAGGCACAGCCTGCCTTCCTGCCAAAGGGACCTCGGCTGCCAGGTCCTGTTCTTCCCACCCTACATCTTGGAGACATGTAGCAGCTGAGGACTTGATGAATAAGTGAAAAAAAAAACAACAAAGAAGGACTGTAAATATCTCTTACAGAGCAGCTCAAGGTTCCTCCAATGTGGTGGTGTCTAGTTTCTTTTCATGACCAGAAATTTCTGTTGCTGATAAGGCTCCTTGTTTGGCAAGAGCCCAGAAAAGTATGGGATTTTTTTCTTTTTCCTTTCACTCTTTCCCCAGAACCCCAATAGAAATCTCGGAAATTAATTCTTAACACTTCCAGTGGCCTATGAGATCTCGCATTAGAGTAGTGGTAAAACTTCAGAGCCATAATCTAGTTTTGGATTGATTTGTACTTGAAGTACTTTAGGATTTTCTTTTTGGAGCTCAGCTGCAGAGATGTTTCAGCATGCAAAATAGAAAATAAATAATACAAATGCCTATCTCCGGTTTGTCAAGAGCCACATTACAAGTGACTTTAAGTGCTTCTGTGGTCCATATATCGACTTCCTACAGAATACATTTTTTTCTGTCAGAGACCTATTTTGTATCAGGCTGGTATTAGGAGGAACTGAGTTTATGCCTGACATATTTTACAGTGATGGCTGAATTGGCTGATCTACAATCTTAAAAAACACCCAATATACAAACAAACAAAAAAAAAGCAAGCATCATGATAATGTCTTTCTTGTTCAGCTCTACTCAGAGGAAATGTAGGGGTTTTCAAATTGAAAATGTTTTTAGGAGCATGTATTATGATTCTTAGAAGGGCTGAAGGTTTTTTTCTTTTTAATCAGTGATCTAGGAAAGCTTTTAAAGCAGTAATTAGATGTCACAAATCCATGGAGATATAGGTAAACAGGGCTTACCTGCCACAGAAATACAACCAAATTCAGATTGGCATGGAGCAGCGAAGAACAGACAGTAGAATGACATGCAATTTTGCTCTGAATTAATATCAAGTAGCAGTCACCAGAGGAACTAGACATTGTGTAAACTGAAATCAAACAACTCTGAAATGAGAGTGATGTCTGTGTTTGAAACATTGAGGTAGACAGACTGTAAGCACTAGCAGATTTCAGCTACCTGCAAACCTTTCTTATTCTGGTTGAAATACATTGTTCTTTCTTCATCCAGTTCCCTTTTTATCTCATGGCTTCGGTTTTTAATTTTGGGAATAAATAACCTGTATTGAATACAAGCAATATTTCTCCAATATGCAGTCCTCTTGAATTCTGTTGTTCAGTGTTGACCCTGATTAACTTGTGACATTTTAAAGAATCAGCGTATAATCTGATGGACTTGCAATATCAAACAAGAAAACTAGCCGAAGGGCTCAGGGCAGAGGATGCTTAAAAACTACTCCTGAAACCAATGAAAATAATTTGTGGCCTGAAAGGGAATTTTAAATGAATGAAAGAGATCAGTGAAAGGTTGGCTTGGTGCAACATCAGTGCATCATTCCAAAGGTTTGGAAGCATCTTACATGAAGAGAAATTTGGCAGTGACTGGACGAAAATGTTAAATGTAAGTAGGCTGGGATACTGATAAATCTTGGAAAGAAGAGGGAGCAGCAGAGACACTTGGAAAGGACAGCTGTATGCTATCTATCAGCGCACATGAAGCTGAGAAGTCTATTTACTGAAAATCCTTAAGGGGCAGCATTTAGTCCTTCTACTTTTTCATGTATTACAAAACACAGACTAGGCAAGATTCAGACATGGGGCAGATTGGTGACAGTAGAAGACTGCCTGTGGTCTGCAGAATGGAAGGGCTACAAAGAAGGACACTGCCTATACTAACAGGAAAAACCTGGCCTGAGGCTTGTGAGGATGTTTCATACTGCTTGGGATGCCAGCCTAGGCAAGGATCAAGATCACCTTGTTTAACACATCTATCTCTCAAGCAGACTTTGTTTCTCAGGGCTAGATCTGGCCAGAATTCTTGCACAAAGGGCACTGGAACTTCCTTGTCCCAAAATGTGAATCCTGTATTTGTAGTTTGTATGGTGAGTAGGTTTTTGCAATGTCTTCACTGGGGCAAACTGCCTCATCTTATTTTTATAGAGAGACAATTTGATCTCCCTCTTTGTGTCTCAAGACTTGCTTGATGCTTTTAGACTCTGGAGAACAGACTCTGCATATTAGAAGGATTTGAAATAAAGATACTAATACTTGCAAGAATTCCAGTGCAAATACAGTTTGCATGATTATTTCCAAGAGCATAATTTTACTCAATATAAAAACTAATCCACAGATAATAAAGAGGTCTCGGAGGAAGGTAAGGTCATCAAGCTTATTAGATATTACTTTCAATTAAGTAAATGGCAAGTGCTTTTGCTACCTCTGCTCCTTTTGCTTTATCATCTTTGTACTGAAAGGATTTTATCTGAGAAACAGTTGCTTGTTTTGGGTTCATTTATTAGGAGGATGTTAGTGTAAAATAGCCTTCTCAAGTGCAGTCATAATCTAAGGAAGAAAAAAGTGAACCTAGGTAAACTCTAGGGAGCTGGAAGATCTAAGCCTGCTCTTAACTCAAAAATTTAATAATAATTTTAAGTAAAATTAGAATAGGCTAACATAGAGACAAGAACAGTAGCCTTTTCTTTAGTTAGTAATAGTCACAATGCATTTTTGGTGCTTTTTGTTTCATCAGACACTGCAGAAGCCTGTGCCACTTGTAATGGATTATTATAGTTGAAAGTTTGGTGGTGAAGCAAAAAAGAAATCTTGCATAGTTAAGGATGATGCAACATGAACGTATAACAGAATTTTGTCCTCAACAATGAAATATATGAGCTTCAATATTTTCACTGCAGAGATACAACAAGAGTTATGGGATTTTTTTTCTTTAATGAAATCTTTTCCCAACAAATTCAGTCACTAACCTGTCTTAGCTCAAATATTTGCCATGTAGCATGTTATAGTGACTGTAAATTTACTTTTCCTTCTGTCTGAGGAAGATGCAAAATGTGTTAAAAAGTTAGATAAGTTCATTTTAATTTCACCTGCAGAGAAATCATCTGGATACTCTCTACTGACACAGACTAGTGATAATTGGGTTTCTGATGTCTCCTCTAGGCCTGCTGTCCTGCTCAGCTGTGTTCAGCATATATTATGGTGCACAGAAGCATGTGCAGTCTGATAGCAGCCAGTAGACTCCTGCAGTTTGATATGGCGTTCTCTGTTTTCTGCTGTGGACATCAGAGTCACGAAGCAGAAATAATGCATGTCTAGAGAAAAATAGTACTAATACACCATACATGTATTTTTCCCTTTTCTGGCCTGCATTTTTATGGAATTTCTGGTGAAAATATAACCTATGAATGAAGTCCTTGCCAGAGGTTTTGCAAACACAGCAATACTATATAAGATAAAATAGTACCATGGAGATCAGTGCTAGTCTCCTTATCTGACTCAAACACTGTAGTTCCTTACTAATGAAAATATAAAGTGGAATTCTGCACAGAGTGAGCAGATGGAAGCCAGTCCTCTATGCTGCATAGCTTTGCTAGTACAACAGCAGCAAAAGTCAACCCTATGTTGCAAGTTAACCCAGCATCTTTGCCTAAATTAACTCATATTCTAGTTATGTATATTTCTTGTCACATTTAGTAAGGTGAATATTCTCTACTGGTCTTTCAATAGAATGATCTGTAAAAAAAGTATATGGAGACTTCTTTTTTGTGGTTACAGTGCATGGCAGCAAGGTCAACCCTAACTTTCTACCTTTGTTAGGAAAAACAAAATTCAGCCTCTCACGGTGTTCTTGAATCTAGTATTACATGGGAGCTTAGAAAACAGTACAGGGCCCCACATCACATTTTATTTCCCTTGGAAAGCCACATAATGCTCCCATATAGCTGGGGCACAGTAGTTTATTGTGGATGATTGTGATTATTTTCCTCTTTTGACCTTTTTTATTTTTTAATTTGTTAACCTTCTGCACTTTGAGTGGTAAGTAGGGATATGCATAGCCCAAAACTAGTCTTAGCTCTTTAAAGAAAGAGATTAGTAGCTATATATGAGTAAAAACAGATTAGATTGCCAAAAGAAGAAAATGCCTGTATGGTTTCAGAGGTAACCTTGTTGCCAGTAGTTAGAAGGAAGGTAAATTGAAGACATACATACTTAAGAGAAAATTTGGATCCCTATAGCTATATTTTATTTTCCCTGCAAAATTCTGGTGCACTTGCTTCTTGGGCCATGATTCCTCAGCTCTGAGATGAGGGTAACGACACCAGGTCCTGCTGGGTGATGTCTGAGTTTTGAAAGCAGCCCCTTCATTCCGAAGGCCTTGGAACCTTACAGCTAAGCAGAAATCAGCAGGCACCACCCTTTCCTGTGCCTCCTGTGTACAGACATCAGTAGGAAGTTGTGCTGTTATAAATAAGTAATATCTTTTCTCCTTGAAATTGGTGTTCAAAACACTATAAAGATCTGTCAAGGCTGTGTAAGACAGCAGCACGTCTGCTGCTGAGCACTCAGATGTCCTTATAACAAAATGCCAGGGCTTAGTTTTCTGACAGTAATGCTAATGTTTATTTGTTTATTTGTTTACTGCATTTTGATTTCTTTGAGGGTTGTGCCATTGCCAGAAATAGTGCAAATCTGTGGGCTGGCCCTGAGTTCCTGCTGGCCAGAGAGCACAAGCCCATGTTATACCTGGCCAGCTTGCTGATGGGGCACAATTTATCTTCTTCTATTTGGCTTCTTTATTTTCTGGCTTGAAATTCCTCTGTGTGGATGTTTTCTTTGTCTGTTTGCCAAATCTGTGGCTAGTTACAATTACACATTTACTGACAAATTAATATTTTCTCTTGGTGTCAACTTTGCACATATTGTCTTCATATATGTAATAGTTTATTTGAAGTATCTGTGTATTTCTAATCTGTTTATCTTCAGTATACAGCCCTTCTCTCACAGAGATATGTAGAGAATGAAAAGCTAAAATAAGCTAAATTATATTATACAAGTATATTTTAATATGCATTACAAACAGTTGAGTTAATCCTTCATAAGTCTTTTCTATTTAATAAAAATGACAAACCTCTCTCTCATCCCCCCCTTTCTGCCTGATCTTGATTAGTCTTTTTTTCAGAGTTCAAATCTCTTACAAATGGAAAGAAAAGAACATTAGAGCAAGGCAGTCGTGGATAGTTCCTTATAATTATTTTTCTTCCTAATTTTCTTATTTTTATTATTTTCTGACTTCCAGCAGTTTCTTTTGCAGGGCCTAGGTGGGAAGTTACATTAAGGATACTATTATTTAATCTCCTTTAATATATAATTGCCTGATACACGGTGAAATAAGTCCCTGAAGCTTTTATGTTTAACTTGTCTTTGTTATGCTGCTTCAGTAATAAAAATTAAATAAATAATATGGAAAAGAGACACTGGATTTCAGTAGGTGGATCTGTTATATTGTTTCTGAAGAGTGTTGTGGGAGAGTATGTGTGATTCCAGACATGCACAGAGGTGTTGCTCTTTAATGACTACTTAGGACAGCTATTTACTTGTCTTTTTGGCTGGGGTGATATTTTTGTCCTCTTCCATCTTTGCTCCTGAATGTCAAGAGCTTTAAACATCCACTTTACAGAAACCTCAACAAGTAAGGTGGGATATGGTGATATCACAGTAATGACCACATCAATCTCTCTCCAGGATTTCCTACTGACTCAAATCAAAGATGTAGAACTTAGAAGTTGTCTATTACTGAAGAAAGCCTTAGTATGGGAGTTCTATAAAATATAAAACTCAGACTTCCATTTTTTATTCTTTCATTCATTCTTTCTAGTATTTTCTGTAGAAAAATGACACTCAAATATCTGCTTTTAAGACTCTAAGCAGCCAGAGTGACACCAGGTGCCACAGAAGAATCTGGGAAAGGCTGTTGTATGTGAAACTTTAAAATTGACAATCCTGTTTGATGATTTAGCCTGTTTATTCTGCAGGGGAACTTATTCTCCATTGGCTGCAGCAGGCTTGTGTAAGTACCTGTAAAGTTAAAGAGGGATTGTGTGTCACTCCATGTATATTGCTTTAATTTATAATTGCTGATTTTACCTGTGAGATACATAAATCCATGATGGACTGATATTTCCTAGGTTCTGGATGAAGCACAGCATGGGGACAGAGCTTCTCCTTCAGAAGATAGCCTTGGAAGAGGTCTCCTCTGTCTAGGCCCAGCACTGGCTCTTCCCTGCCACCTTAACAGCTCCATAAAGAAGAATCAGTATCAGTAGTGGATTTAACAACTGTGTTATGGGAAAGTAAGGAGAATTGACATTACTAAAGTCATTTCCAAATTTAGAAGCAATGATTTAGAACTGATATGAGATGCTAAGACACTGCACAATATTTTATAAAGATAATTTCCATGAAAAAATGATATATTTAGTAAGTTGAGAGCTTGCTGTTCTCTCTACCTCTGAAAATATTTTTATAAATAACTGAAGACGCATCTAATGAAATATGATTTATGAAAAAAATCAGTATAGTTATTATTATTTCTTTTTTATATTGCAATAACATAATTTTCCCTGAAACTAGGTTTCTCTTGAGTTTGACATTTTTAGGGTATGCCATAAAATGTCCTCTTTGCTGATTATTAGCCATGTGACCACCTAAACTCTGCCACTCTTCTGACTGTATTTACTGATAAATGATTGAAATTACACTGTGACTTATTTCTTTTGGTCCATCGTTTGAATTACAATTGATATAAAGCCTATCTCCCTGGACCCAGGTGGCACCACAGTAACAGGCACCATTCAAGCCACTTTTCAGGAGACAGTGCCCCAGGCCAGGACAGTGTGAACAGGCTGGAGAGAGCAGATAGAAGCTACAGCAGGACAGCTTCCAGTAAGGAATGATGGCCAGATGTGTGCAGGTCTGCCAGATATTCTATTTACTAAGTCTGGCTGACCTCTCTGATGTGTTTTTTTAAGAATTCTCTTTAGAGGGACAAATGATGTTATCACATTTTTGAAGGGGAAGAAACTGAAACAGGGAAAATTAGATACATGCCTGTGATTACTCAACAAAGAAAAGACTGGAATCTAGTTTTCCTGACCATGATCTTTCTTACATGCTGCAGATACCCTGGGCCTTAGTTTTTATTAGAACAATATGTCTTTTCTTCATTACACCAGTATTTTCCAGATGATTACATACTTCACTGATATTCAGTTTTCAGACCTTCATAGCCTCCTGAAACTAAAACAAATTTCTTCTGAAAGAGAAAATGACCAATATCTGAAAGAAATGCCCTTACATAACACCCCTTTTCTTTAAGCACACTTGTTTCAACTGAAAAATTTTAAGTGCATAAAAGAATGTGTATTTTTCTCTCCATCTTTGATGTACACAGGAAAAACCAAGTTAGTTTTACTCAGATTCATTTTCATGAAGCATACTGGTGGATGAGAGCTGAATGACTCTACTGCTTGGATTTTTAAAAATCTCCATCTGAATTTGTTTTGCCTTATTGCCAGTTTATCTGCAATGAATTAATAGGTCTAAGCATGATTTTAGAGGTGTCACAGGAAGGAGCTGATTTTCTAAAGTAAATCTATAATTAATACTCCTTCAAAGATGAATTCATAGAAAGGTAAGAAAAATACAGGGAGGAAAATCTGATCAATTATATATATTATATTTTTCCCCTGTCTGTTTTTCTAATATTGTTCAGAGTGAATATTCAATAATTATTTCACTGAAAAACACTTTTTATGCTATTTAATTAATGTGCAGTTAATTACTAATCATCATTAAAATAAAAGAATATTCCTATTTCATTGATTGTTTTTGTATTTCCTGCAAGAGGAACTATCACAGATATCCCATTGCAAACTTTAAAATATTTAAATTTTTTAAGTTATTACGCAGAATCAGTATTGCAGAGATATCTAAATAACTGATTCCACAATCAGATCTCTGTCCATTTTCATTTTATTTCTTTTCACACAGAGATGAGTAAAAATATGGAAGTTGGTTCTTAAGTCACCATATCAGTTATCCTTTACGTAAAGACTTTTTAGTACAGAAAACCTCCAACCTGTTAATGCAACTATTCTATTCATAAACACTCTAAAGAGGGGCAGTTAATCTCTTACACTGATTTTTCTTCAGATCTGTGGTGCTGTAATATCAATCAGATGTGCCACTGATGGTAGAACATGGGAGAAGAGCCTTGGGATTCAGCTTACCGCTCCTCCAACACATCCTCTTAAGAAAAAAGCAAAACAAGAGGCTAAGCCCCTTAGTAGTAAAACCTATGATGAGATGAGTGTTAAAAATGATGAAGTGAAGGATGGCATCTTCTTCCTTTGGCATTGAATAACTTTTCTAAATATTGAGCTACTGGTAAGACAGGCAGATAAAATGTGAAGGAATATGCTTATCATGTTTATTCGGCTCTTTCTGAAAAGATGAAATAAA
The DNA here is from genome assembly GCF_048771995.1 of Taeniopygia guttata. Taxonomy (NCBI): domain Eukaryota; kingdom Metazoa; phylum Chordata; class Aves; order Passeriformes; family Estrildidae; genus Taeniopygia; species Taeniopygia guttata. Next base: position 20,825,185 of record NC_133025.1, on the reverse strand, counting down.
TTTTAAGTACATTTTTTTGCTTATACATTTACTTCCCTTCTTCAGGACTGTTCTAATATGTCACGCTTTTATTTTAATTTGATAATGAGTAAGTTTCCGGACAAAAGGCTAGAAATCAAGATTAACAAGTAACAAATTAGTATAAAATCAAAATGTCACAAAGTCTCTGTGGAATGCAGCTGCAGACATTGGCTATTTAGAATCAATTTTTCATTATATTCTGCAGATGATTTTAAGTCTTTCTTCATCTATTATAAATTGTTCTTTATGAGCTGCCAGAAGGTGGAGCTCTTTTAATAAACCATGATCCTGCTATTTGGAAAAAATGCAAAAAAATGCATAGAAAAGCTTTAGAAAAACATTAAGAATTATTTATATTTTTTACTAAGACTGAGGTAAAAACATTTTAAAGCAGGTAAAATTGCATTCTGCTGCAAATCTGAAAACCAGATTGATATATTTAATTTTATTTGCAGATTTTCTTAGTTTTAACCTTGCACATTAAACTCTCTTCTATCTTCTGAATTTTCCAAACATTTCCAAATAGATCAGAAGTTGCTTTTTAGTTGACATATGGACTTGCAAGTGTGTAAAGTAAGTGAAAAATTGACTACAAATTCTGTTTCTGTGTTCCTGGTTTCAGTGGTGCAAGGCTGGAGTGGAAGGCTGTGCAGCTGGGCTCTGCAGAGCCTCGTGGCTGTCAGAACAAACATCTTTCACTGACTCCTCTGACAAATGCTATGCAGGTGGGCTTCACTTCAGCTGACAATAAGCCACCTCAGACTGGTGACAGTGGAAAGCCATATAAATGTGCCTGTGAAGGTATCTGTGCATCTGTCCTGCTGCATTGACCATGGAGGAAAGACGGATAGTGAAGTTAGACTAGACCGCTGACTTTAAGACAGGTAATGTCAGCCAGAATGAATCCACAAATCTTATTAACAGAATTTGTGAGGAAAAGATCGAATCTATTCACAGCATTGATTCAGACTTGTTTAATATAAGCTGTGATTCACACTTCTTTAGTATAAGATGAAACCACAACAGAGTACACACATAAAGTTCAAATTGAAGGGACACAGCTATGTAGCTTGGAAAGAATAGTGAAAAAAGCCTTGTTGTTATTTCATATCCAATGCTGTATCTTAGCTTTCCACTTAAAACTGAAATAACTTTTTTATAAGTGTCAAGTCTGGATGGAGGAATCATAAAATACAGTTTTTGTTACTTTAGATAATTCTTCCTACTGTTTCAGAGAGTTGATGAATAGTATAATGAAGAATTCTCACATTGACACAGCAATTGAAATTTAGACCTCCAAATGTTGCTTGGTATGACAGGATGGCCTTTTTCATCTATTTTGAGAAAACTTCTTTTGCCTGTACAGAAATTAATCAGTTTGTGTGATCCATCTGTCAACATCTCTCAATGACTTTGTCAATCAGCCTGGATTACATTGAAAGTCACTTTAGGTCTGAACTGCAAAGATGATAATTGTGTGTTTGTATTTTCATCACTCTCCTGATACAGAGAAATATTTGCTTTCAATGGCAATTGATGCTATAATGAATGTTTTACATTCTAGCCTGGTGTCAGTTAAAATGCATCAAGTCCACTCTGTTGGTTATTCACTTTGCAAAGCCTTTGCAGTGGCAGACAATAGCAGGTTTGTCCTACAACATCTTCCCTTTGTATTACACTGCTCTGGATCTTCCTAAAACCTTGCACAGCTGTACTGTACATTGGAGGTAAAGGCTGGAGATTCACTTGACACCTTTATCTGCTAGCTTTAAGAACTGGGAACATTCAGAGAAGTTACAGCATTGAATGCAGAGCTTAACTACTGTCATTCCATATTGATTTTTTAGGAGTTTATGCACCACAATTCAAGCCAAAAGTTCTGATAACCTGAAATCCACTTTTCAAGAGCACTCCTTCTCATACACCCTGAGCCTATATGGTGGTTATGGATTTCAGCTTTGCTCTGATTCATACTGTTTTCTGGGATTGTTAAAGTCCACACTTGCATTCCAAATACTGAAATTAATTTAGAAAAATGTCCAAAAAGGTATAATTTTTATTTAAAATTTAAGGAATATTTTTAATAGTCAGCTTCCAAGATATCCATTATCTTTGGGTCTTTCTGTAGGTTTCTCTGACGAGCAATGAGAGGATCACCAGCACCACGAAGGAGAATGCTTGCTTGACAGTAAAGGGCCCTAATGGACCCGTGCCAGAGGACTCAGCAAGAATGCACGGGAACATCCATAAATGATGGTGCATAATGATGATGGAGAGAGTGCATATATTATTATTCCAGGCTTTTATTACTTATGGCTTTCATATTTGTGCTGACACATCCTCTTGTGGTATCTGAAACAATGTTATATCAAACTCACACAGTGTAGCAACTTACTTCCTTTTTCCCAAACTAGAAATATCTTGCTGAATGATTAACAGGTGGAGGGATTTTTTGGCAGGGTTTGCAGTATTGAGCTTTGCTGTAGCATTCCTCTCACACATCTCTCCCATTTCATGAACATTGTTATTACCTCTCATAAAAATAAAATCCACCCTTGCATTCAATGTAAGTACTAAATTTCACTATTTTTTCCTTAATTTCCTTTACTCATTTGAAGAAGTGATAATGCAATGGAATGCTACTCAAATCCCAAGGGAAATTAAAAGCAGCTTTTGGTACTGAACTTATAAATGGTACTTTTGGATTGAAACTGATGCTTTGCCATCAATTAAATCTGGTTTTAGAACTAGCTTGTCTTTCTTAGTGATTATGTAAAAGACCATATGTAAGATAGATAAGCAAATTAAGCAGCAAGGCTAAGAGGAGGATAGAGAAACAATACATTGCATTTCTAGGGTCGTCTTTAGATATGCCACTTGTTCAATTGTGACCATAATAGTAAAAGTGTGTCATCAGTCAAGTGTGCACTGAACTCTGAAAAGGACTAATTCTTTTACAGGAGTGCTTTTCTTCAGATATGGATATTCACAAAGCAGGAATTTGTCCCTTTTTATCATGTAATTATTTCCATTCTCAATCAAAGTTCTATCCTCATCTAAAGTAGTTAAAACAATAGCAAATCTGCAGATTAATCAGGACTACTGATTTTCTGTAATAGCATTGTCCAATGTGACTTAAAATTTTCAGTGAAATTTTTCAGGAGGAAAGTGTTTCAGTTGATGGCAATCTGTAAGACTATGTTAAAACTACAACCAAAATCAAAGTGGATGTATTTTTTCAGAGTATGGGGGATCCCATGACAGAGGAAGTTACAGAAAAAATATTTATTCTCATATTAATCAGGGATATCGGTTAGAATGTGGAATACTAATTTCTCTCAAATATTTAAATCTGATACTCTGGAAGGTAATTCCGTTTTGGCAGACCTCCTTTTACTCTTTTGGAGGAAGGCTTGCTTCAAACTAAAGAAACAAATGGAATAGTTATCCCCACCAAACCTAGTGGCAAAGGAAGTCCCTAACTTGATATGTACATAGGTGATATATAAGATAACTAATAGATCTGTTTAGTATAACTTGGACAATAATAGAATGAATGTGGGAAGATAGTAACCCTTTGGAGAAGACATTGTACATCAAGTCATTACTTTTAAATCCTTTTACTATGGTACAAGACATTTATAATGCATGTATATTCTTCTGACTTGTAGAAGACATATGCTCTGTGTTGCTTTGTAATTTGTAGTAGCCTATAAAAGGCAAGAACTAGGCTGCCATATAGAAGAGTAACCTAAAAAATGCTCTAAAGGTCTGGGACTTAGCTTACATTTTTTTTACAAGATGGTAACACTATTACAGGTTCACTCCAGGCTGTTTCACATTTCATTTGATTATATTCACAATTTGATATCCTCTAATTTTGTACCTAAAACATGCAATACATTTACTTAATATTAAAAAAAAAAATCCCCAAAGATATGAGGAGTCAGAACTGAATTGATTTTTGAGACTTATTTGTCACTATGAGCAGAGACTAGAGCTCACAGAAGAGTGACTCATGATGTCTGTGCTCTTTGCAGCATGACTGACAGTTTGCGAGTAAAGACAGACACCTATTTGTCTGGGAAGTCAGAAGGAAAAGGCCATTTTTTCAGCCAAACTAGGCCTGTATTTTGTAAAAGGTTGCATCCATTTTTCCAGTCTTGGTGGGCACTAATACAGCCGGAACACCCAAACCAATGCTTTCCCAATATGAGCACTCTGCATTTTTGTCTGTCCTGACTGTACCCTTTCTTTAACTTTAGCCTTGGTATAGAGCCTACTTGGAGCAATGTAAAAACCTTTTACTTTGGTGGAATTTGGATTTAGTTGCTTAGGCTTTGAAGTGGAAAACTGCAGCAATCTAGAATAGAATTGTTAAAAAATATTCTGGCTGGTTTCAATACAAGTCCATTATCTTCCTGCAGAAGACAGGAATGTATTTCCTTTATCTTGTTTTTCACTCTTTTGTTATATGATTATAGACAAATAGACATTGTATTTATTTGACTGTGTTATGTTGTGAGCTACTACAGAAAGAACAGACCAAAATAGGAAAAAAAAAACCAAACCAAGACAACATTTTTCTATTTCTAAGATTACAGGTCTGCTTCATTTAGACAAAGTTACACTGTTTACCATGGACTTTAGCTGGTTACTTTGGGATCATATTTAGGCAAAAGTAATGTGACTCTCTCTTTCCAGTTCAGCACACTTCCATTTTTTGCTTTTTCTTTTTTCAGTTTTTTATATTATTGAGACCTCTGCTAATGAAGATACTTATTTTCCAAAGAGAAGCTGGATATTCCAGCAGATTTAAGCATTTCAGGAGATAGGCTTTATTTTACAGTGTAATTGTACCTTGATAAATTGGTTTGATTTTCCTAAATTAGATTCTGAACTGAGGACAATCTTTCTGTTGTGGAAGACATACTGGGGGCAAATACTGTGGAACTGGAACAAGTCTACTTTGTTCCAACACACTGAGTGGAGGATATTCCTTCTTTTTGGAGGATACATAATAAAAAGGTGAGGCATTCAAGGAGGCAGAATTACCTAAAAACTCAGGAAAACCTGAATCTCATAGAGCTGTAAGCTACAGAAGAAAATGGTGCTTGACTACTGTGCCTGATACAGGGTTTTTAGAACACGAGGGCATATATAATTTAGCAGTGACAGCAGTAACGGTAGGAGAAAGAAATTTACTTCAAAGGAAGAAGAAACAGAGGGAGGGAGATGTTTTAACAAACCTGGGAGCTCTCTCTGGGAACATTGCCTTACAGGATTCAAATGCAGAAGGCCAGACTCTTCTATTGATTGCTGACTGATCTGTATTTTTTCTTCTGTCAAAGTTAGTGTATACTCAGCTTTTAGATTTAAGATCTGCCTTTAACTTTAAAGGAATAAAGTCTTGAATGAATTTTCTCTAACAATTGCTTTTCAAAGAAAAAAAGAAAAGTAACACACACAGAGAACACAACCTTAACCTACAATACTACCTTTTCTTTTTTTTTTTCCTGTCTCTGGAGGTGTAGAACAGAAAATTTAACTACCTAGGATCTCCTTTTATCCACATGGTAGTCATCTCCCTATAAACATTGGACTCCTCCATGGACAGAGGTATGAACATGCTCTGGGATAGCTTTCCCTTAGCTGCTTTGATCTGCAAGTCAGGTGGTACAGATGATTATCTAGAGCAAAGAATCAACACCACAGGAGGTTTAATGGTCAGGCAGCAGTCATAAATCAACAAGTCTGTATGGCAAACAAAAGCAGAAAACATCACTATTCTGTCTTTCTAAGGTGAGGTTTGTCTCCTCCTGCCAAGGGAATCACAGCATTTGCCAGGAATCCCAGAGTCATCTTTTCTTGGATAAAACTCCACTGGTCCTTTGGTGTCCCACATCAACTGGGGAGCATCTACAGGAGAAGTTGCCTGAATGTTTATTATATTCCACAGATTATTAATGAGGGAGATAAGAAGGAAGGAAGGAAGGAAGGAAGGAAGGAAGGAAGGAAGGAAGGAAGGAAGGAAGGAAGGAAGGAAGGAAGGAAGGAAGGAAGGAAGGAAGGAAGGAAGGAAGGAAGGAAGGAAGGAAGGAAGGAAGGAAGGGAAGGAAAAAAAGTTGTTCTCCTTCTCTTGTAGTATTTAATTGCTCTCTTTGCTGTAATAGGAATAATATTACCAAATACATTTAAATCACTGTAGGATATGCTGAATATGTTGCATATTCATCCATGAGGTAGCAATAAAAGCTGAGATTGTAGCGTGTGTTCTCTTTCAGTCTTTCTTCATATGGATCAGCTTGCTGGATGAGAATCAGCGGGTATCTAGATTATTCACTGCATATACTTTGAACAGTCCTATTCATTTGAGGGTTGTGACTCCAGAAATAAAATAATGACCCTATAAATGTGATTTTCCAAACAATGGTTGGCTTCAATGGAATTTCCCTTCCATTTTAGCACATACCTGTTATGTGACACTAGGAATCCTGACAGTGATGCACTGCCTAACTAAAATAGTAACTTTTATGAAAGGTATCAAAATGAGGGGAGGTAAAACTGGAAAAGAACATTTCAGCAAAGTGTCCAAATTTTTATTTGTTTCCAGCTGTTAAATGAAAGCACTTCCTCTGAAAGACCCCTGCCAGCATTACTGAATGCAGTAATAATGCAGTAATTTTTATCTTGAGAAGGCTGTTGTTTTCAACAGCTGCCTGTGTATTTTTGTTACATTGGCAATCTCTGTTACAAAACAAAATCACATGCAGCTGTATTTCTGACACTCTTTGTGGTTAAGTTACACTATTTTGTGGTAAGCACTTATAATGTAAACCGCTGTTATAATGTAGTAATTATTAAAAGTCAGTTGGTACTGGGCTATAAGTTATAAAGTATTAGACAATAATTATATTGTCTTTCTGAGTACAAGGCATTATTTCCATGCCTCAGATGTCTACTAATAAACTTATACTATAAAACTTATTTTATAATTGTGGAAATACAAGCTGTGAAAATTTATATTGGTGATGGAAAGGACAGTTCCAGAAAAAAAATCTTTAGCTCTTTTGGGTTGTTCTGTGCAATTTTAAAATGGTTATACTAATTGTGTGAGTTGACACAGGCAGGCACCCACTACTAGCACAAAACTATGGCTGAAATGCGAAGAGTAAATTTATTTAATTACCTCACTAGTTGGAGGATCCCAAAGCAATACTGAGGTGGAGACACACAGGTGGGAATGATGGCACCATTATGCTGAACCCATCATAGCAATGTTTGCATGCATTTATTAAGGGCCCATGTAGCCCATGCTATGATCTCCCCGGTGGTCTTTTATAATCTCTGAGCTTTGATATTCTCTCTCTCCACACTGGGAGCTCAAGCAGGTCTGTGAGAGTGCCTCCAGGCCTCTGTAAACACCTGTGTAATCTCTACACAGAGATCCTATGCCTCAAAACAATCCACAGCAGAAGGCACAATATACGTGGTTTTCCACAGTTATCTCCAGGCCTTAGTGTTCCCTGCTGCAAGGTCACCTGAGCCAATTAACCACCCTCTTCACCATTCTTCTGCTTCTAACCCTTTCCTCCCAACGTAGTTTATTGCAAACAGACTTATCATAGAATGCTGAGGGGTTAGAATCCAAGTCTCTCCAATTTGGAGACAAGGATGTCACGTGGGATAGCGTCATCTGCTTTGCAGAAGTCTGGGTAGACGATGTCAGTTGTTCTGCCAGTGCTGTAGCCCCATCGTAAAATGCCACCAAATTTTTTCAGGTGTGATTTTCCCTTTGTAATGCCATGTTGGCTGTTACCAATCTGCTTGATCATTGAAATATGATCTTCTATAAACAGCAACATCAAAATATTTTTTTTCCAGATATTAAAAGATATTTTCTGTAACATTTAGAGCAAGAAGTAAACAAGGTAAACATAACTTGTATTGGTTTTGAGATTGGTAGTTTGTCTCATTTCCCTTTTACCTATAAGATTATATTCAGCCTAAATTAAGATTAAAAGTCTTTTTTTAAAAAACGATGCTGTAAAAATGCATTAACAAGGCAATTTTTCCTCATAGAAGTCCTCAGATTTTGATCAGTGCTAGTACAGAAAAATAATCCAGAAATTGGTAATTACTCATTGGTAATTCCTTTGTTTAACCCCGAAAAGCTGTGGGATTGCAAAAACCCAGCAAAATTGATTCTAGTTTACAATACTTAGCTTAGTTTTAATGTAGCTAAGAAATGAGCAAAAGGGAAACTTTCAGAACATGTATGAAAGACACAGTGGGATTTCTCAGGACATTTATTCCTTTAGAAGCCAGTTCTAGAAAAGGGATGCTTAAATGTTGAGATGTTCAAATTATTAAGTTTATTGGATACATTCAGTTTCTTTTTAGCTGTTAATTGGAAAGTTCATGCAAGAGACTATTTACTTACAAAGTCATCACAGAAGTTGTAGGGTTGATGAAAATTATATCCTATTATCAGAAGACCTTATTTTAAATTCACAATATTTCTTACAATATATTAATAAAATTACATTATATTATATTACATTATATTCATAAAATAGCAAGCTAAAATTCGTTTTAGGATGAAAGCAATAACAGAGTGATAAAAAATAGGTAGGATACCGAAACCCCCTAAATCATTCATAGGGAATAATTAAATCAGCCTTGTTTGTATAAAAGCAGAAGCAATACACAAAAAGGATCTGAGGGATTGCTTATCTATGTATAATTTTTTTTTTTGTTTTATAATGATACTATTAGACCCAGCATATAACCAGGGCAGTGGCTATGAAATAATGTAATGCATATGTTTTTAAAGGACACAAATGATGAACAACCTTCCTAGGTTTCCTCCTTATGTGGCGTGTGTTGCTCCATTGGCTTCAGCTGCACAGTAAAAGAAATTCTAGCTCTTTATTTCTTGCTCTGTTATAGTTCTTTCACTCCTTCTGCCTCTCCTCTCATATTCTCTAAAGAATAGAATTTTCTTTTGTTCTGTTAAGCATGAAGTCACAGAAGCAACTCTTCAGTAGGGAGAGACTTATACCGATAGGAAGAACATTTCAAAAGGTCTAGGAACTTGTCTTTTTGTCACCAAAATCCATAAGAGTTTTATCATTAACTTCAAGAGGAGTGGAATCAGAAATGAGTGCTTTAAAAAATCCTTCAGCAAAAGGTAGCTTTTTCTTTCTCTTTTGCCTGCTATATTTCTCTCCATCCTTTCTTCCACCTCCTTCAATAAATTTCTTTTGAGTGTTATTAAGCATATACATACCTTTAACTGGAATTTTCAAAATACAAGAAGTATGTTCTGACTTTGTATATGTATTTATACACAAAGTAATCTATATGTATATAGTATACCAAAAGTATATTTTAATAGTGCCTCTCAAAACCTAAGTGAGTGTGATATGATTTAAGAGACTTTAGATGCTCATCTCTATTTTTGCACTACATCCACTAAATGCATACAGTACTACAGACAAATTTTTAATATTTATATTTAGACTACATCCACTAAATGCATACAGTACTACAGACAAATTTTTATTATTTATATTTAGGTGACCACTTTAAAAATGTGAGGGTTTTTTTTTTAAATCAGGTTGTCTGATAGTTTCTTTTTCCTGAAATATCATGTTGATTTAAAATTTTCACAGTGATGTTGCACTTATTCTGTTAGAATATTCTAAAGAAACCCCAAAACTATTTAACTTTTGTATTTATTTTCATATATTGAACATAGAGGAGTAATTCTTTGGAATTAAATATTTAATTAATGTATCAAATCAGATGTGATTAATGTATTCAGTGGAAGTGACATGAAGATTTAATTTTATTTATTTTATTTTATTTATTTATTTAAACGTGTGCCTGTTTTCTCTTCATCAGCATTTATTCTCAGTGTAACATCTCCCAGGCCCTGAGATTTCATGTAAGGAAGTTTCTTCTGGACACTTTCCCATCTGTTCTGGAAAGTGCTGCAAAAGTTTTGCACTACATCCTTCCTATGTCGTGATCATAACATCTAATGCTGTCAAAGTCTACACCTGCTATATCATCTTTGCCAACTCTGCTTAGGTTCTCTAGACATCAGTGTTTAGACAGGAGCATCCTACCCAGTTAGTCCACAATGTTCTGTGATGTTTTGAAGGGGATAGAGAGGGCAAACGTACGGACACACGGCAGGATGTAAGAACTCCAGAGGTTTCTTATGGTCATATTGTATTGTATCGAAACATTATTTTTCCAAAATATTTAATTCCTTCTTTCTTTTCCTACAAAACTAGTTGGATGAACTTTTCAAGGTGACTTTGCAATTTAAGTTAATTCACAACCTGTCAGAAATTGTAGCTTAAAATAAATGACCCTGGAGCTTTTCCCTTCTATTCAAGAAATAAGTAAATAAGAAAATGCATGATCTAAAAAATAGCTCTACTTGCATTTCTAAGCTCACAGTTCAGAAGAATTTTGCCAATTAAAAAGTAAGGTGTAGATTTACTATGGCCTATTTCTTTTGATATTCTGTATGCAAATAGTGTTGCAGTTATTATGAATTAAAATATGCTAATAAAAATAACTAATTTAGGCTCCTGATCATTTAAAGTATTTGAGCTTTGATGCTTAAAGCACCAGTGGACTTAGATTCCATGCCTCCAGTGTACCCAGAAGGCTTATCAAGAAATTTCATTCTATTGTTTATATTTTAATATTGACTTCCATGCAGTGCCAGCTCCCAAGACATTATCCAAACATCTCAGAGGTTGTTGTATCACCCTTGTTGATTGCTATTCCATGTGCAGTCGTATTGCTTTTTCAAGGTGACAGTCTTTATTCCTCCTTTCCAGCCTCACAATGTACTTGTTGGCTCTATGCTACTCCAGCCCAAACAGTTACAGAAATCTGGCATGGTAAGGGAAGACAGCTGGGGAGCAGTGCTTTCTAAAAGTAGCTGTTGTGCTGCTGCAGGATAGAGATGTTTTGGCCCTTGATATTCCTGGGCAGTGAGCAGGTGTATCAGGCTTCCTGGGTGATTGATAGCTCCTTTCAGCTCAGCTACGGTAAAAGGGTATTATTTGTTAAGCAGCTCTGTCTGTATTTGTGCACTGAACTTTCTGAGGACTGCTGTGACCTGAGCTTTTCTGTGGATCTGGAAGAATAGGAAGCTTTGGTTAAATTTTGATTCCAGTTGTCAAACTGAAATCTGTCAGGAAGAAAAATATTTTAAGCAAAATTCAAATTCCACAGTTTGGTTTTGCTATAACAATGAGTAGCATAAATTCTTTTTATTTCAGATGAAAGCAAACCCATCACTACATTGAAGTTTCCTGTGCATTTTGAAACTAAGCTAAATAAATATATCTTTAGAAGAAAATCCTGCCTGAAGCAAAACATCAGTTCCGTTGCTTTGCTATACTTCCAGCCTGCAAAACTACCAGTAAATTTGCAGGAAATTGCATATTCCATGTGGTAGGGTCAACAGAGTTGGAGAAGTCAGGTGGTGCTATTAGAAAAGAGGTTTCAGAAATCACTCTGAAAATCCTGCTATATTTTTCCCCTGTGGACTTTAGATACTCTTGTTATTGTAGTCCCTGGTTGGAGAATCCTTTAGAAAATGATAGAATGCTGCTTTAGGGAAAAACACTTTTCATATTCCCTCCCTGTCACATCTTCTTATGAGACAATTGGTCAGGCAATGAACCAATAAATTGAATCTTTAAAACTTTGGGAAGAATTGGGTGTTCAGTACTGAGTTGACAAAGAATTTTTTGGTGCGTGTTTTATCATATTTTTGGAAAGTTTCTCAAAATCCAGTGCAGTGTCTGTGGGAATAAGGAGTAGGAATCAGAAAAAACTCTAGTTCAGAGACACAACATATCATTAGGGAGACCATTTTCTATCTTTTTGCTCTGTGTTGGGATCTAATATTTAAACATATATTTCCAATATGCAAAGCAGTCTCTAAGTTCAATCACTTGGTCATTGTAACTATCCAAAAGGTCAGCCTCCCCAGCTTTTGCACAACTATTCACTGGGCAATAGACTGTCTTTCCAGCAGTAGAGGTCAGGTACCCAGCTTGGGAATGGAAGATTTTATTTAAGTTACAAAGAACCCACATGTTCAAGATACTACAGTCAAATCAGGTATCAGAACATACTGAGGTTAGAGTAAAATGCTCTTATATAAACTTTGAGTGTTCCTCAGGAAGGAGAAGGAAAATAGATGAGTTAACTGGCTATTTCAGTTATTGTTGGGCCTTTTGTATTGTTTAAATTTCTAGCACAACATAACTGTGAACAGAAAATAATCATACTTATTACCTTTTTTCCAAGTCAGAGGAGGAGCTGGATTATGAAACAGGCATGGCAGTATCTAAGGAAAGCCCTGAAACAGGCAAGTAGGAAAATGTCCAGTAACAGGCTGCCATCGAATAATTGTGTCTCTATTGATTCAGGGATGACAATTAAAAATAAAATAGTTTGAAAAGAAGATGATGGATTATCAGATAAATGTACATATCTCTGGGAGCTGTCACTTTATCTGCGATGTCAGACCTCTCTCCTTGTGGTATGTGTATCTGGAGTGCACAGATAAAGATTTCTCATATGTCAAATAACCCTCCAAATCCCACTGGGAACCAGAAGAGCTTTATGTGCTAAATGCACTGTGAAAATTAACTGGAATTACAGAGAAGAAACCACAAATTATTTAATCTTTTTAATGTTATAATCTGTCTTAAATTTACAAGTATCAAGAATGTAGCTTGCAGAAACTCTTCCAGGCTGCTGTATTACAAAGTGTTTTAATTCCCTAAGTATGTGAATGAGAACTGTGTATACATTAAAAAGTCATAAAGGAGCTCAGAAATTTCCATCACATTTAATTTAGTTTGCATAAAGACAAACTGTAAACTGACATATATGCATTTATATACACATATGGAAATATATACACATTCATATATTAGTGTGTGTATATATGTATATATATCTTTAAGCATGTATTTGTTGCATCCTGTAGGGAGTACCTGGAGTATATACTTTCCTAAACAAAAAAGCCAAAAGAGTCCTGCTTCTGCTGTGCACTGTCTTGGAAGTTCTAGTCTCTGAGGAATCTTCATGTAAACTCCCAAGGGAATGTGACAAGACATCTTTTCTATGTCACCCTATAGAAGATTATTTTCACATTGTAGAGTGCTATATTAGAAAGCCTGGATGACTGGAAAACAAAAGAGAAATGGCAGCCATTAGATGGTCAACAGATTTGTTTCCTTTATTAGAGGACTAGAGAGAAAAGGAGCAGCTTTTGGATAAATGTAGCAACTAGAATTTCTACTTCAGTCTATAAGTAAGCCACTAAAAGTTGTCTTTAAATGAAAATTATTCTTTATTTTGTTATGAAAATCCACTCAAAAGTTGGAAGACATGATTTTGTCATTTAATAAATTGCTATGCAACTAATCAAAGCAGCCTCCCAACCCACAAACCAATAAAAGCAAACTGCACTGGTAGTGCTTTCTGCACAGCAGAAGTCTGACAGTACCATTCCTTGTGCACACAAAAATAGACGGCTGTTGTGCTTAGCTATGAGAAGGAGCTTTCTGATGGAAAGTAAGTGTGAGTAATGACATTTTTCCGTCTAGCTGCCGCAGTTATGAGATTAGACTGTGAGAAGTATCTTTGTGTGATTCCTCTTCCTCCTCCTCTCTCCAGAAGGGCTATACACATAAAATTCTTCACTTGCATTTTTGTGCAACAGTTTTCTCCAGGGAATGTGAATTTTTTTTTTGTTTGGCCCCTGGAATATAGTCATTGCTGGTCTCTACAGACAATTCTTGATATACAATTTTAAATTCTTTTCAAAATCTAAAATTTTTCAAAATTTTTTCAAAATTTAAATTTTTAAAATTTAATATGGTGGAAGAAGAATGACAGAATTTATATCCTTAACTGTAAACCTGCTCTTTGCCCAGTCATTGTTCTTTGCGTTCCCTAGCTAAATTAATTTGCTCAATGCTTTGATTCTAAACATTTTCTGGTTATTCTGGATTTATTTTGAGCACAATAAATATTTGACTCAGAGTCTTAATGCTCCAGTAATATAAAGACTGTAAATATTATTTCTTTTTTGTTCCTGAGAATCTTTTTTTTTTTTTTTTGGAGCAGCAGCCATGATATCTGAGCATGTATCGATAGGAACGTCCTTTTGAAGCAAAGCTATTGCTGAAACAGGAACCAAAGGCTATATTACTACTGGTATAAAGGAGGAAAATAACCTGTTAAATCATTTTTTTTAGATAATTGCTCTTTATTTGGAAGGATTCACATACTCAAATCCTTGAATGTGGAGCTGAAAAGTGTTAGATGAATGGGAAGAATTGACTAATATAGCAAAACTACATACGATAAGGGAATCAAATCCTTAGTGTTGGGAATGTGGCCCAACCTATTTCTCCATAAATGAGGTATTCTATGCAAAAGTGAGCTGGGCAGCCTGTCATAACAAGCTCCAATTCCCTGACTTTAAAAACTGTAAATTGAGTAGCACCGTATATGGCTCTTCTCCACTTATCCACTTCAGGCAGCAAATATCTTAATCATCAGATCAGAATCTGGAGTAGAGCTCACAGGCAATGCTCCATTAGCTGCAGTCATATGCCAGTCAGCTCTCTACCATCTGTTTAAATGATCTGTTAAATGAGCAAAAATAAGCCCATTCTCTGATCCACCCAGACTCTAAAGGCTAATCCAACACAGTTTTTTTTTTTCTCATCAGCAGAGCGTCATCCACAGAGTTCTTAAGAAGACATTCATGCCTTCTAACCTTCAGCATGAAGAATCCAAGGCAAAGCCACAGGCAGCTATTTTCTTTTTAAGAAGAATCTTTTGGCTCTCTGTTCTCCTTTTGCCAAATTTACCACCATTCTAATATCACAACTGACTATCTAGATAACCAGGATAACCATGCTCATCTTTGTTTTTTTTTTAATACTTTATAATCTTAAAGACAGAAAAATTCCCAGTAAAGGAGCACACATGTTGTACAATATTAATAAACATTAAAGTTCACGCAAAGATTAAAGTTTATGCAAAGAATGTCTCTATAGTAGGAACAGGAGGCTCCAGAAATAAGGTTCCTGAATTCTGATTATTTTGGTTTTATTATTGACAAATGGTTTCCTTTCCTCACCAATTACTTATTTTTAGTTATCTTTTAAAACACTGTTTAGTGAGTAATTAATCTGAAAACTTCTGGAAAGGAAACACAAAAGTGTGTTTTGACACAAGTTGAATTTTTATGAGAGGGTGTATTTTTAAAGTTCCACAAGTTTCCTATCAAGTTCCATTGAAGGGATATTTTGAAATATAATATTTCTGTCAATACACCAAATGTAGAATGACAGTTCCGACCAGTAAATTCAGGAGATTCTGGAAACCTTTTTGGCAGAGATCTACCACTCACATGTTGTAAAGCAGGCAGAAGTCTGATTTAGCTGGGAACCTGATGATGCTCTGCGAGAGAAATGAAGCCCGTGGGGATGGCACAGCTGCAATCCCTATTCCGAATGTCGCGTTCAGAATATGTTCAAGGAACAGATAAAATGCCTGGGTTGCTCAGCCAGTTCCTGTTACCATGACAACTCTGGAGAGCAGTAATTTAGATCAGCCTTAGGGTTACTCTTTCAGCTCTAGCAGAGGAAGGGACATAAGTCCACTTACAGCTGGTGGAGAAAGCAGTGCTAATGATATGACTACCTGTGTATGTGTGAATCCATTGTGTCAGCTAAATAAAATATAGAGGTTGCTGTCATATTCCTTTGGACAAATGGCAGCAATTGTCAGTGTATCAGTGGAAAAGTCTGAATCTGTAAGAAAGGAGAGGGGTCAGGTTATTTCATTGAACCAGACATATAGCAAAACACTGTCTGCACTCTGTCCACTGCCTCCCTGTTCCTCCTTCCAGGCCTTGCCAGGTGTTCCTGTGCACCTTGCTGACTTTCCTCATAAGTGCTGGCAGCAGCAACAGCAGGCTGCTAGAACTGAACCTACTCCTTCCCTTGGCTGCTTCTGTGGGGCATCCATCAGGCTGTCCCCTTGCCCCAGCTTTGCTGTCTATAGCAACTCTTAGGGAATGCTCCAGGCTTTGCAAACTTCTACAGCTCAAAACTTCTAGAAACTCATAAGTTTGTAGAAGTCACCATTTCCTTTTCCAGTGCTGCTCAAGTTCCTTCCTTTTGATGTGGAGAAGCTTGCTCTGCAGAACCATATATGTTTTGTCTCATTCACCTCTGCCTCCATGTCACTTCTGCTTCCTGACCTCTTCATACATGCCATGTGAAACCTGCACCAGGGTACAGCTGCTTTCCATTAAGTGAACCAAGACACTTTTGCTCGAAATAAATCACAGGCAATAATGACTCATACTCTTAACATGTTCTTTTCCATGACATATAATATACAAAAATAAGACTTTAATAATTTCACAGGTTTGACTCATTTTAAATGAACCTTTAACACCTCAGTGAAGAAAATGCAATTGACTGAGCCATGTAAACACGAAGCATACCTAGAGTGCTAATGCAGGCTAATCTTTTCTTCTCCTTTAGCAAGAAAAGACTTTGGGGACCTGAATGCACAACATTTGTCTCATTATGTCTAGCATGCTGTTGCTTTGCTTTTTCACAATGGCAAGGTAACCTGCTGACACAGTTTGCCAAACTCCTGCCTCTCTCAGTGGATGTTTAAGCTGGGCTGATGCAAATGGGCTGTTGAATTGCATTCATTTGGCAGTACTCCCAGTCAAAAGATGAAGAGCAGCAACTTTGATTTACAGGGCCTCTTCTCATTTACTTCTTTTGTTGGGCAATGTTTTTTGTTTAAGAAACAGATACACTGAGCTGAGAATTTAAGCTCTGGTTAATGATTCTGCAGTGAAAAACATTTTGCCTGTGTTAAAGCTAACATTCCTCTGGCAAAGCAAGGTACACAAAGACACTCCTGAATTCAGCAAGTCTGTCTAAATATGTAACAAAATTGGGTGGTTGAGTATTTTCAAGTGTATGGCTAAAACCTAAAGAACAAAATTTTAGTTTGGAAAAAATCAAGGGAGGTTATTAAAATGTACATATTACCATAGAGTATTAATTTGAATATATCCAAATTGTTAAAATAAATATTCACAAAAGTATTGAATTTCATTAGGAATCTTAGAGATATTTTATTTTCCTTTTCAATTTATCCTTTAGATCTGTTAAGGTTGATCAAATAGAGAAAAATATCAACAATGTATTTTTTAAAATTCCTACAATTTATTTTTAAATGGAGCTCAACCTTTAATTAGAATAATTTTGAACTTTTTTCTATTTAAATAATCCTACTGCTGGTTAAACATTGCATTTTATTGCATTTTCCCATTATTAGTGGCAAAAATTCAAAACTCTGGACTGTTTTGGATTTTCAGACATAATTTTTTTGCTTGGAAAGGGGGGTGTGAAAAGTCTAGAGAAGGTGGTGATATTTGATGGGAAAGGATTGCATGTGAGTTGTTTTCTTTTAATCATTTCATAGTTTAATCTTTCTCATGTAAAGATACAAAATTGGTGTAATGTGTTTCAACATAATATAAAATGGAAGATAATAGTAGTTTTGGAATATAATCATACATTTTACATCCCTGTGGCAATCTGATTCATGTCCAAATCATGCCCAGCAACAGCAGTACATGAGATCAGGTTGAGATGACTACAAGACCAAAAGCACACAGGCGTATTTCAAAAAATCTAAGCACAGACATAGCTAAAAAGTTTAGGCACTTTCAATGAGCTCTGTAATGTATTTGAAGTATTTTTAGATAATGTTTGCTGTATTTAATTCCCCCATTCACATAGGTGCTGATCCTCACTAGGGTAATTGCATCTCCTAATCTGTGCGGATCAGTTTTTCTGACTGCAGTGCTGGAATTAGAGATCATCTTAGCCTTGATTCTAAATGCAGTCTTATTAGAGATGATAACCTTAACAATTTCTTTACCAGTCTCAAACAGGAGGCAAGAAAGTGTCTATACCAAAGAGCCAAGAGCTTTTGCTGTATTATCTTCCTGTGTATTTCTGCAGACTATCAAATACTGCAGAGAAACTTTTCCTTACCCAAAATGCTCCCATTTCTTTTAAAGCATAAATACTAGTAAGTACTAGCCAACTTTCCTAGGAAATTACTATCCTTCTGCCTTTCTGTCCCAGCCTCCCTTCCTCTCATCCCTGTCCAGTCTAATTAGACAGTTTAGACATTAAACTCAAGACAGCAGCTGGAATCCCAGCCTCACACAGGCACCACATCTACAATTTGATTTTTAATGATGGGGGGGAGAAGAACTCCCATCCCTCCCCTTTGACACTGATTTTGGTTGGAGCACTTGTCCTCACTAAGTCATCCCAGCTACCGTTTCTCTCCCTCATACCCTGTCAGGGCCGTACATTTTCAGGCATTTCATTGTCCATGCAGTTCCCTCAGTCCAGCAAAACTCAATCAGGCTCCCACTTCCAATTCTTAAGCTGACTGGCATGTGTCATCCCCTGACTCACCAGTGCAGACACCTGATCTGAACCAAAAGGCTGCTCTTTTTGCTAGCACTCAGAAGCATCAAATGTCAAATAAGTTCCATATCACCCAGTAACAACTGGCCATGTACTTATAATATATCAGGGCAAAGGGAACTTTAAAACACTTATTAAAACACTCAGAGATGGTTGAATCTCCACTCCATTTCTTTAGAGACTTCTTTTTACTTTGCTGCATGTAGAACCAATAACTTACGGCTCTTTGGAATTGAAAAATCTGAGAATTTATGTAGGTGCTGTTCCTGACCTAAAAAAGTTATATACTGAGAGGTGCTCAAAGTAGAGGTTGCTTTGATACAGATTTTATCCTAAAGTTCTAGAATCATACTTGACATTAAGGGCATAATAGAAAGTCTCATGTAATAATAAAGTGCTGATTTTATGACATGAAGAATTTGAGCTGCACAGAGATAGGATTTCCAAACCTGGTCACTTGACTATGCTGCTATTACATAATTATATTTGAAGATCCATGAAACTCCTCTCCCAAGCTGTCAGGATGAATGGGCAGACGGCAGAGAGGGGCTGACAGGTCAGATGAGCAGGTAAGGCCATAGCTCTACTGTCCAATTAGGATCCAAAGGCAGCTGGGCCCCTGTGGAATGACTCTTTCCTCTCCTGAGTGTGAGGAGCAGCTAACTGCTGGACTGAGCAGCTGGTTCCAGCACACTTGGTCACAGAGTAGGCAAGGGTCACACTGTGGCACTGCATTGCACAGGAGCTGCTTGGCCAATTCTCCCTCAGCAACTTGACAGACCTGGATTCTGCTGCTGTCCCTTTGCAGCTCCAAGTGAACCCACTGCTTGCTAATTTATTTATACCAGGTTGTTTGGAAGAGAAGTTGACTGGACCATTAGTGTCAGCAGTAGAAGAGTTTTGCTGGCAGATTTGGGACACATGAGAGTTCACTTTGAGGCTAAGAAACTGCAGATATTTCAGATAACTCAATTATCTTCTTACAGTAAATATCTACAGGAATTCTATGTAGCAATTTTAAAAAATAATATTAAGTTTCTGATTATAAAGTTAGCACTATTTATAGATATGCAAGACATCTTTCAATATTTCATCTGCCTTAAGACACTATCTTTATTGCTCTGTTCTTCTTTTTAAAGAAATGGTTAGGCTTCATCCCTTCCCTTCCTCCTCCCCACCTCCTCCCCCTACTGTGTCCAGAGTTAGTATTGGAATCCAGATGCTTCTAGAGCTGTGCTATCATATAACATCTTTTCCTCCAGATACTGAAAATTTAGTCTGATGGTTCTTCAAAAGAAAAGCAATACTTTCAGATTACTTGTATCCCACCACTGGCCCAAATGTTTGCAGTTTAGTTTTATTTTATTTATTATAAGTAAAAAGCCTTGTCTGAAAAGTTTTGAGCAGTAAAGTGTACAAATTCATCATCAGACAGGAAAAGCTTAAACATATTTTTTTTTCTGTATGTGAGGAATTAGTTATATTCATGAGGATGTGATAAATTTACATCCTGTGCTCTTTCAAACATGATAATGATGAACATTATGGCCTGATGACTAAATATAGGTTTCCAGAAGGAAAGCACATGTGACAGCCTGAAATGCATGTGTCTGGTGAATTAGTACCCAGTATGTTAAGTATGAGTAGAATAATATGAATGGGGTAATAAAGATGCATTTAGTTGTAAAAAAAAAAATCAGAAAGAACTTTAAACTTGCTTGTTAAATCAGGCTGGCTCTTGTGTCAGTGAAAACTTGATATGACAGGTGGAATGTATTTTGATTATCTGTAATTAAATGTGTTAGACACCAAACTTTTGGCTACAAGTCACCGGCAGAAAAGGCTTAAACACTGAAACTTCTAACTTGCTTCCTGATTCACATACATGGTGCAAGGTCTGTTATCAATTGCAGAGAGAAAGTTACTCTTCTATTAAATGTTACAATTAGCAAAATTCATGGTTTTTAATTATGAAAAATATGTAGCCTTAGCAACAAATATTTTCAATTTTTCTAATATTTAGAAAATAGAACTCTGCACACCTGCCTTGGAGGGTCTGAGTAAAGGCTTGACACCTCTTCAAAAGCAAAGCAATACTTGAGAGCTTTAAAACTCTAAAGTATTTGAAATTGATGTCTAGATTTTAAATTAATCCCTTTGAGTCTTTAATGCTCAAAGTAATGTAAGTCAATGTAAAATTTTACACACAATTTAATTTAACCCTGACCCCCATGAATCACATTTAGGAATAATTTTTGCCATTAAGGTCTTCACATCTTTTTCACACAATGAAAGGGGCAGTGTACAAGGACAATGGTGCTGATTCTACACAAGGCGCACAGCAGTCATAAAATATGTCTTCTTTCTTTGCTAGACAGAAAAGGTATGGGTTTGTACAGTCCGATTAGATCTGAATATCTATTTTATTACTAGCCCTCTAAGACAAAGAGATACAAATTTTTTCTTTCTATAAAAACAGCGAAATCATTGAGCATTAAAAGGAATTAAATTCCCATGTATAACTCTCTTCTCAATGAAATTTTTATTTAAGATATTAGAAATTCTGCCATATAACCTACAATAGAAGACAGCTTTCAAATGATTTGCCATTTTTCAGATGGTCTTTGAACTACATGGTTGATAAAAAATGGCATCTCTTTTGTGTAGAAATCTTGGATATGAAATCAGATGGGAAAACACAGAATACTTAACACTTCTAGTTTTTCTTGGATGAACTCCTCTGCCAATACAGCTACTTCTGCACATTATGGATTAAAACTGCAAATCAAATCAAGATAGTACAAAAAAAGAGACACAGCAAGAAGAGAAAAAAAATTGCAAAGTGCTGCTGAAAAAACATTGTTTTCTGTTTCCCACATGAAAAAAACCTTAATTTTGTCATGGGTGATGATTCTGATGGTTCTGAAATCATTGAGCTTTCTATCACCACTAAAAGAACTGTTCCAGCCTACTAACTACCCAGCTACTATAGATTTAAATGAGATACGAAAGACTTTTTTCAAACTTTATCTTATGTTGCTGACATGAGGATTTGACCCATCATCCTCCGCTTTTGTGGTTTCACCAAAACAAGTGCATCCACATTCTTCAGGATTTCTTAATCAATATATGAAAATCATTTGAGTTTTGGCCTCCAAAATATCCACACTATATCTCCATTATTTACACATTTCTTAATTCTCCATTACACTACTAGGAGACACTTCATTAACTTAATCCTCAATAGCCTACTGTATGGAGGGTTCATGGAGATGTAGACAGAAATTAGAATCCTACATTTTAGCAAATCTTTGTGGAACCTAAACTTCACTGTGGAAATTCATGTTGTAGAACTATAACTATAAAATCTTTTAAAAACCAAGTGGTTTGACCTTAACTTCATTTTGATTCTATTGCTACTCCATACAGAGATCTCTGGTTAGATCATTACTTACATAACAGGTTGTCTCCTGGGTGCTGTTTCCCATCAATGCCAATATCAAAGAGAAATTCTGTTATTTCTCACTTGCATGACAACCAACCCTTTTTATTGGAAATTGACAAGACAAGGCCAGTGACAATTGCTGGTTACCAATCTAATTTCACTTGTCTTTTCTTTAATTATATATATATATATATATATATATATATATATATATATATATGTATATATATATATATATTTTTAAAATTTTAAAAAATGCAATAATTGAGTTTTTAAAACTCAATTGCGTTTTACCTTTCAAGTCATCTTTTTGCATAAGTCTTTTCCTTGCTTTTTTCCAAGTCCTTCCAGTAACAGTACTCCAAAACCCTTGTTGACAAACCTAAGTGATATAGTTTCTAATTTCGATTATGTCTTTAATGTTTTTTTAGTATTTAAAGAAGAAGTACATATAGTTGCTCATTTACTGTTTCTGGGCTTGTGTTCTTTGCCATTATTTGGATCCTTGTTGATGTGTTTGATTATTAGGGCAAGAAGATGTCAAAGTCAGTTCTTTGTTGCCTATATTTCTCTGTGATAAAAAAAGAATGTGAAAAAGTGTATTTCAATAAGAAGTAAGAGTAAACTAAGAGTGTAATAAGAACAGGAAACATTGTATTCCTTTGTTCAGGAATCAAAATGTCTCAGACAGTTTGTGAACTGAGGAGCTCTGTTTCCTCTAAGATCTATGCCATCTGATGTCTCTCTGGTTTTCTCTGAGTTTTCCAAAAGTCCCTCATCTGCTTTCATCAACTGTGGTCCCAGCCCTTCAGTTTGCAACTTCTCCCTGAGTTTCTTATTTTTCAGATATCTCCAAGAAGCACAAAGAGACATTAGATGCAGTGTCTTCCAGATTTTAGTAATTTAATAGCTCAAGCAGGCATTGATGAATTCTTTCATGAGACCTAGATGGAAAATGGTTAAAAGTTTATGTGCTTTAACAAGGTCTGTTCTTCTTACAGATCAAAGGCATCTTTACTAGCACAAATGTTTCCAGCACACTTGCATATTTTCCCAATTAATATCATTACATAAACCACTCCAAAATTCCTGGGAGTGGGAGGTTCAGAAACTGCTGGGTTATTTTTCAAGATTATTTATAAAAGACATTCTGTGAGACAAGCCACACAAATGGGACATTCTGAAAAGTTAAAAATAGAAAATATAACCTCACTTCTTGGTACTGTATAAATTTTCGTTTTGCAAAAGCTTTCTTTCTACTTTTTAGTGAAAGAAAATAAAGGCAAAAGTACTTTATATTGTCAAAAAAAATCTTGGTTATGACATCAATGTAAAATGAGGTTGTGAAATTAAACAAGAAATGAATGGAGATGTTAATTCAACTCCTTGATTTGGGCAATTTCACTGAAAGAAGATATTGCTAGATTTCTTTGCATGATTTCCTTCAAATAGCAGTACACTGACTTTCAGAATCACCACTACATGTGTATACAGCTATTGTACAGTTCTGTGAGTCAGCTGGTCAATAGTGGATTTATGCACAATAAAATATGTATGAAAAGATTATGAGCTATAGGAGGACTGGAGCTTTGGGTTCAGGACAAAGGAAAAGTTAAAATCTTCTGGAACATTTAGAAAGTAAAGAACTAGATAGATGGTAGGGGAAGAAGGTTGCATCAATTATACCACAGCTAACCCATGACCATGCCCTGGACTTTACTAAATCTACTAGATGTCCTAAGAAGTCACATCTTTCCTTCAGAGGAGGGGTGTTGAGAAGATGCCAAAGAGAAAAGAGCTGGCTTATAATGACAATGATGATCTCTTCTGAAAGAACTGCTCCTACAGCTCATTTTTGAACTGGGAAGATGGCCTGCCTTGTCTTTCTTATGCAGTATTATCAGTCTGCATTGATTTATTTCAGCATTGATTTAGATCCAAATCAACAGTGTGAACTAGATTTCTTTGTATGGGCAGGAAAGGGTTCACTGTAATTTGCCTTTGTACAGTGAAATAATGGGCTATCTGGGACACCCCTCCTCAAAAGAATAAGCTGACCAATAAATTAGTGAAGCCAGCTTTATGGTGATGCTTTGTAGAGCACTTTATAGTTCTTGTTGATTCTTGCTGCAGACTTAGTTATTGCTTAAGCATATTTTAGGATGAGTAAAGGCTGAGGGAATGGCATCATAATCAATATGTGAAGTGTAAAATAGATACCCTGGTCCATTGTATTACAGAGCTGCAGCACTATTACAGAGAACTTTTAGGCTCTCTGCCAGATTCATTCAAGTACCATAATTAAGTGGTCCTGTGTTTCGAGATAAGACTCAAAATGCTGTTTCTCTCCATATCTTCACCCTGTATTTTAATTTTTTCTTCTGTAATATTTTATTACATTTATTATTTCCTTCATTGCAAGTCTTCTGACTTAACCTATGAAAACCACTCATCAAATTGGATGTTTTTACAACAGAAGTATTCTGAACTCCTGACCAAACTAATGCCATTAGGCACTTTATGTGTTAAGGAATAATAAAATTGCCCTTGACCTTTGATACATTTAGGTCATAGCAGAGGTTGATGATTGTCTCTTGGATTCAGCGGGCTTTATGATGTTACTTTTTAAATGCATGAAATTCCAACAGGCAGCAAGCAGAATCTGAAACACAGGAAGTTCCACTTGAATATGAGGGGGAACTTCTTTACTGTGTGGTTCAGTGAGCACTGGAACAGGTTGCCTGGAGAAGGTGTGGAGTCTCTCTCCCTGGAGATATTTAAGAACCATCTGGATACAATCCTGTGCCATGTGCTCTGGGATTACCCTGCCTGAGCAGGGAGGTTGGACCCAGATGACCCACTGTGGTCCCCTCCAAATATAACCATTTTGTAATTCTGAGATTCTGTGAAGTTTTCCAAGAGTTTTCACAGTTAGCCTACTACTCCCCTTAAAACTGACTGATATGTTGAAAGTGACCTGGAAGAGGTGATTTGGAGATCCCAGCTTAGAGACTTGCCAAAAGGCTTAGCTATAAGTTTTTGATTTTATATAAGAGGCAAAAATAAAAAAAATCAATATTTTCTTAATTCTTAAAATGTTTATTTATCTGTTACTTGTCAAAATATCAGAACAAAATCTGTTATTTCATTCGAATAAATGATAAGGTGCTCTCTTGCTGTGAAAGAGTTTTGGTTACGTTGCCTAGTAACAAAAGGGAAAAAAAAAGAAAAATGGTGAAAAGCAGAACTTTGAGGCTGGTAAAATGAACGGCGATATTTACATCAATGGAATAAGAATTCTTGCTCCCTTGTGATGAGTGCAAGTCTATCACAGTAGCACATTTATAATGCTTACTGTTTGAAATGGCTAAATCTGTGTGAAAACTCATCTGCATCCACTCATAGGAGCAGAAAGATGTAATCTGTGGTCTTTCCTATTGCAGAGGCCCATTCAATTTTCTTCACCATACTGTGAATATTCCAAAGGCAGCTCCCTTTGGTTTAAAGAGTGCTGCCTGTGAAAGCTGACTACTATATCTATCTCTGCTTTGCAGTCTCTGACAGTCTTACATTTTTGTCATTGCAGTTATAGAATATTTTTATGGAACAGCATTTATTTGTTTGTGTCGCCCAGTACACTAACTGGTTGCAAATATATGTAATACATTTTTCATCAGAATGTCAGAGTATTTCTATAATTTAATATAGTTCAAAAATAGCAGTTCACTTTAGGATGCATTCATAAGCATACATAAATCTTTTTGCATAATGAATATTACTAAACTTATTATTGATAGCTTATGTAATCATTGTTGAGTTAAAATTTTTGCTATTTGCCTGGCCACAAACTGCATATTTTCAAAACCCATGTGCATTCACTAAAACTAACAGCTTCTCTCTGATAAATCATGTCTGCTGACTGTCAGAAGTGTAAGCAGTAAAATCACTCAACAGCAATCACAGAACACCTTTGCCCCTATTTGGATGGGGACAAGGTGTGTCCTGGTATCTCAGACCCAATCCTATACACAGATGCATGTGGACAAGACCCTCAGGCTAAGATGGCTCAGAAATGTCATCTTGCAGCAAATAAATGTGATTATGTGTTCAGAAGTTTTAATGTTGTGAAATAAATTGATTTTTAGGGCTAGCTAAAATTGGGAAGATTTGCTCAAATTGCGTTTGAAAATACACTGCAAAGTATGTGGTCATCGACTGTCCAAAATTGACTTCAGCTTCTCTGATTTTAGGGTGGAAGGGTGAATGTTGGTAAGAACAGGCAAAGAAATTAGGATTCTCTTTCATATGTGGGAACATACATTGTTTTGTAAAGATAAGAGTGGCATTTAAGAGGAGTTTTAACAGTAATAAGTTTTGAAGGATATGTTCAGCTAATGACTGGTAGGTAGGAGAGGAAGGAGGAGGAGGAGTGTGTGAAGATGTAAGTTATGCATACACATATGTGTTTGTGTTTCTAGTTTATGGTAGAGAAAGGACATTGAGAAAGAGGGACAAGTGACACATGGAATTGAAGGAGCATGTGACTGTGATTGAAAGAAAAAGTAAGGAGAAAAAACCTGTCTATCTCATTACCAGTCAATTCTGAGTAACTAGGAAAGAATTTCCACACAGCATAACCAATACAGTCCACTAAAAAGGCTAAACATTCTTTGCAGATTTTTAAAAAAGATATAATTATTATTATTTTAGTGCCAAAATGTTCTCCTAAATGTTCTCTGATGGATCAGACATACCTTACTTCTAAAAGTGCTTCACACCACCAGGGGATCCTGATGAAGCACAATTTTATTCTAGACCATTCACAGTGAACAGCAGCTTACAAAACTGTCCCACTTACAGCAAGGAAGAATATTCTTTTAATAAACTAGATTTTCCTTGGGATTTTCTCAGGGAAGTGCAGGTGGTTAATGGAAACGTAGTTGAAAGACTATTCTCAGACCAAGATTTCTGTTAGGGTCACTGATGCGATCTAGAGGAGACCTGGCAGTTGGAGTCTTTCCCACTGCGTCTTGTGCAATCTCTGGGCATTCAGAGTGGTGTGGGAATGACAACAGCTCAGGGTATTCCACTTGTCATCCTGCTGGTGACATCATTTCCAGCTCTTTTTATTGTCATGGCATCACTGTTTGAAGAACATGACCAGAGTTGAGATATAAAACATCTAAATTCTTTGGAAGATTTTTCTTTGGGTGCAGAAATACTTTGGACATGGCACAGCTGCAAAGACGGGGCCTTGTGAGGTGGCCCCTTAAAAACAGACAGATGCTAACCATCAAGGCAATAATGCTAATGAACATTTTGCATAAGAAAAGCACAACCTGAATGTGCTTATGTATATATTATTGCATATATATTACATGGCTTTTAATTATATATTTATATGCAAAACGATGTCCAAATATTGGTCATTAAATGGCAATATATAACTAATATAACAGACAGCTTGATATCTGTGCATAAACACTATAATGGGCAATAAATCACCAAATTGATGAGGTTAAAGACTGTTTTCCTTTGATTGTTTTCCGTAATATTTGCCCTGGTATTAGTAGAGTTGCATGGGGAATAAATGCATGTGATATTTTGGGTCAACTTTTGTATCTGCTGAGTTTCAATAATTTTTGTTACCAGATATTCAATACACAGCAATAGGAAAGACATTGGAAACTGGCCAAAGACATTATTTTTGGTAGATCATTATCCTTTGTTTGTTCAAATTTATTTAACAATCTTGGCTGGATTTGTAAGGCAAAATGTGAGCCTGTTTCCTTTTGAGATACACAAATCAAGGGTTCTAAAGTGGCCAAATATTCTGTGTTTGTTTTAAATACTTCATGACAGAATCATCAATCTCTAAAATCTTTTGAATATGCAATTGGTTTATGCACAACTAACAGTGGCTTAATAGAGAATAATTAATAAGTTACTGATACAAAAGTGAAAGGAGAAAAAACACTAAAAAGGTAGTTTCAACTAAGAACAGAAAAATATTAAAAGGAAAATATTTTCTTATATGCTTTTAACGTCTTTTAGCTGGATTTCAACCATTGCGATGATGTGATCCACCACATACCTTGCACTCAGTGTGAGCAAGTTGAGGGACCTGAAAAGTGATGCCCTTCTAGTTCTCTCACAGGGTGAGAATTATAAAAAAAATATATGGTCATGTTTTCTTCCCATGTGAGATCTGAAAACAGTTTACTGGTGGACTTGGCAGTTTTAGGCGTAGACTCAATCTTATAGGTCTTTTCCAAGACTAATTATTCTATGAGTTTATGGTTGGTGTGTGCATCCAAACTGCTATACCCATTTCAAAGACTACTTGAACTCTTTTCAGTTTTTCTGTTATGCAAACACCCTTGGCAATGTGTGTGGCTCACTTCACAAGGTATTGAACTCACCTGAGAAATGGTGGAGAGGGTCTATAAAGGAATTAATATTCTTTTTTTTTGATAACAGTTTAATTTTTCTTCATCTGTAAAATACCAATTCAATTCAGTGACATCTGTTCCATGGACTGAGTTTTTTATCATTGGACAGGATTAAGTGCAGATTTAGATTTCAGACAATAAATGTTTTCTTCTGAGTATGATATAGGTTTTGGGGTACTTGCTCACAATATGGCAAAGACAATACTAGTCCCTGCTATACAGTATTCATTTTAATGTTTCTCTCTTGATTTCCCATCTCTCAGATTATTTCAGATATTTGTGGGTTGTTGACTATTTTAAAGTAATTTTTCCACTTCCTCCTCTTACAAGTACAATTTGTACTTGTAAGACAAGGAAGCAGTAAAAAAATGTGTAAAATAGAATCACTCTAAGCGAGGAGGCTGCAAGAGAAGGCTGCTCTTTATCGCTGAGCTTTGAAATCTTTGTGGACATAACATTCAAATGGCATGTGGATTCCTCAGGTAGAGTTAAGGTTCTGCATTTTTTATTTTGAAAAACAGCTCTTAAGATCCTGGCCTTGCTCCTGTAAAACATCTAGGATGGATTGTATGCATGGATGAATGGCAATTTTGCTTACTTTTTCTGTCTGGAGCCAAACTAAATTCCCATTTTAATTTAAATTTAAAGCCATTCCAGATTTATTGACTGCTAATTTTTGGGATTATTTTTGCTTTACATTTAAAATATAGTTCTGATTTGTCTCCAAGACAATAAGAATTACTCAGAACATTTCAAGGTATTCTAGTTTCTACTGTTTTGTTACATCCTTACTCTGACTAGATATTTTTTCTTTATTCTTGATATCAGTAAAAACCCTTTGTTCAAATTGTCCAAGTATTCTGTGTAATATATATATATATATATATATATATATATATATATATATATAAAATCAGATATTTTATGCTAGTTTGCTTTCATTTCTTAGAAAAGAAATAAAAAATTAAACTTTTTGACCTATAAAGTTACAGAAAGGTTTTTACAGTATTGACAGTCTCCTTTCTTTTGGAGAAGACATCCAGGTGGAAAATAAGTTCTATGGGAGGTCAATTTTTGTTTTCATCCTTGTCTTCAACCAAAATAGACCACTATAGCCAAAGACTATGTAAGTTAGAGTAATTACTTAGTTTTTACAGAAGCTATTATAAAAAAACCCACCTTATTATTTAACTCCTATTAATTCCTGTGTAAACAACAAAAGGACATTGATATTTGTCAAGAAAATTCAGGAAATGGACATCTCTGCACTGTTTCTTTAAATTACATAATTTACAGATACATTAATTCCCAGCCTTATAATCAAGGCTATTTTAAAACATTTCTTTTAAAGAAGCAAAAACCCCATAACTGCCCAAAAAAAGCAAAACTGTTCGCAGAATCACAGTATATGCCGAGCTGGAAGCGACCCACACAGATCACTGAGTCCAGTTGCAGGCCCTGCACAGCACCATCCCCAGGATGCACACCATGAGCCCAAGAGCTTTGTCCAAACACTTCCTGAGCTCTGCCAGGCCGGGGCTGTGAGCATTGCCCTGAGGAGCAGCAGATCCTGCACAGCTTCAGGGTCAGCTGGGAATTGGTCATTCTCACAGTCATGGTCCTCCAGCTCAGGGCACTGGGACCCCTGTGGTCCATCATCCCTGCTAAAAACAGAGACAAGAATGTGTCAAACAGCTCTGACTTGTCCCTGTCCCTGGTTGTGAGGTGACCATCCTTGTCCTGTAATGGACTGATGTGATTTTTACACTGCTTATTGCCATTAATATATTTGAAAAGAACCTATCTTTATGGTCACCCACATTTCTGTCCAGCATCAATTCCTGCTGGGTTTTGGCCAAACAAATTTTCTTCCTACAGTAGCAAGCAGTATCTCTGTATTCTTCTCGTGTCACCAGACTTCTTCCACTGGGCATACACCTTCCTTTTTTGGGTTCCCTCCAAGAGAAGAATCTTGTTCAGCCAAAGGCCTTCGCTTTGTCTGCTTGACTTGTAACATCTGGGAATTTCTGTTCCTGTGGCCTTAAGAGGTGATGTTTAAAAAGTGATCAGCAATGATGGACCTCAGGACCTGCAAAAACATTTTTCACGGGTCCTTACTAACTAATTCCATGAGCAGCCTGAAGCCTGATCTCCTCATGTCCAGAGCTCACATTTTGCTGGCAATAATTTTCCTGTCAACAGAGGTTTTAAATTTGAGAGTTCTTCCTATTAGGGTCTGGAACACAATTTTTTAACTATAGACATTTATATGTCGATTTCAAAGACTGAAGTAATAAAAAGAGCAAAATTATCAATAAATGGTGGATAAACAGTTGTAGGGTCCTATTGTTTATAATATTTATGTCAAATATTGAGCTAAATATTTTAAATATTTTATTTATTATTATAGTCACATGTCTAAAATTCTTAGCACCAGTAATTTATTGACATCTTATCAACAAATTATAAGAATGGTATTACTGATGAGTCTATTGGATCATTTGTGAACTACTTTTCAGGATGTATAAATATGTGAACAGGGTATTTCTTTTCAGAAAACTATTTATTCTGCCATTCATTTGAGGAGTAAGCCATTTAACATCTCTCTTTGTAGTTTATTATCACAGTGACACACTAGTACTCAGAAGGTAAATGACAGAAAAATGTGCCTGTATACTAGATTTAAGAAGAAAAAGGAATAAATCAAAATCAGGTTTCTTTGTTGCCTTCTTCTTCATGCACTTATTCTTAGAGCATAAACATTTGTGGTGTGTTTTGTGAAGCAATTGGTTTAAGATGAGATACTTGAATTATAGACAACAAAAATGGCTTTTTAAATGCCTTTATTTAGAGCTCAGCTAGCATTAATGCTTTCATACATAAAGTCGGAATTATTCTCTGAAGGGAGGATATAGTTTCTTTGAGAAGAGGATTTAATAAATTGTGCTTTGTTGGCACTTGGCAATCATCAAGGCAGGAAAGGCAGGGTAAGCAATGCTGGTATTTTAAGTGTTATTACTCCCACTGTAATAAGAGTTTGCAGAGAAAAAATGTCCACTGAAGAATGTCATGCCAAACTTGATAAGTAAGCCTCTAGCAAATAATGCCTTGTGAGCCCAGAAACAAAGACATGATTTCACAAGAAGTTTTGGAATGTTAAGTAAAACCATAAGTATTCTATAGAAAATCTTGTTTTTTGATTGTTAGAGTGCAGGATATCTCCAACAATTCCCCACTTTGTACTTGTAAGTATGGCAATAATTTCTGCCTATATCTTTCATATTACTCAGGTTGGTGTCCCTGAATGAGCACCCTGTTTTGATTAATGCTTGATTCCTCCTGGCCATGTGGGCTTTTTATTTTCTTGAACATTCACTGTACTTGGTGGTTATTATTGCTATTGCTCTATTAAGGCGAACAATGGAAATACATCTTTCATTGTGAGTGGTATGTTAGAGGCACATTTCAGGAGGCACAACTGAATCCACTTGCATCTTTAATTGAATTGTCCTATTCAGAAGCTTAATTTCTGCTTTGCCTTTAGATGGAGCCAAACATTTGTGGCAAGCATCAATGAAAGTCTATAATTAGATTAGCAAGTGTGAATTAATCTGAGGGTTTGGTACATCTGGGTATTTTTCAATATGTTTTGCTTTTGCTTTCTTCCATGTTCAGTCTTTTATCCCTAGGAATCAACTTTCCTGTTCCCTCTCACAAGGAAAGCTGATTCCTAGCGATGAAAGGTCATTGAACTTTCTCTTTCTTCTGCTAACATTTTAGAGTTGACTCTTTCACTGAACTGTTTCCCATTTTACCTTACAGGCTTGCTAGCAGATCAGAGGACAAACATCCTTTCTTGTTCCAAAGTACAGGGAAACATTCTGAGATGACAAGATCTGTTGAGATGGAAGTCTATCTCAAAACAAACAAACAATCTCACAGGAAGCACAGTCACAACCTTTGCTTCTCTAAAGGTTGTTTCTGATCAGCATTTCACTCTTTTTACTTCCTGGCTTTTATTATGAATGATATGTTAGGGCTAAAATCTTTAGAACAATGCAGTAGTTGTTATCCAACCCAGTAGTTGCCTTTGGCAGTTGGAAAACATGGTATTGTTTAGGGAAATTAGACAAACTTTGCCATTTTCTGTGATCCGTTTCCATCATACTAAACCTTCCGGGGGAGGAAAGAGCAATTAGGGAGGACAGTAGGCATAATTCTGCCTCATCTCAGTGTTTGCTTAAATGTGTGTGAATTTTTTTAATCCCATCTAAGGAAACTGAAAGTATCTGTGTCTTGTGGCAAAAAACTTTAGGAATTCATTAACTTCAATGTAAACTTTTAGAGATCATCAACTAATTTCAAAGAGTGCAACATCATTCCAGTGTCACAAGTGTTTCATTATTTGGTGAAAAAAATATTTCTGTTCATCCCATGCCGTAGCACAGGATGCAGCTGGGGAGCCAGGAGTGACAGGTGATCCCTAGGGTACCAGGGAGCAGGACAGCTGGAGGAAGCCCCAGCTCCATCTCCAGGTGAGGCTGTGGTGAGGGGCTGATGACCCTGGGGATTAAAATGGGTCCTGGTCCATGGGTGGGGAGAGGCCCAGAGGATGCTGGGCAGGACCAGGCCAGTCCAGCCTGTCAGAAAGACGTGTGCTTTACTTAAAACAAACAAACAAACCAGTTTTGATTCTTTTTTTTTTTTTCAAGTGTGTGAATATTTTTGATTTAAGTAGGTAGATCTAATCCCTACTTTGAACAATGCCTTTGTTTCAAAGACAAACTAATGAAAAATTATCAGAAAATATTTTTAAAGCCTTTTTCAGCAGGATTTGTGGTGTATGCACTGAGTACTTTGATATTTGCTGATGCTTATATATCCAATTCAGACTGGTTCCTCTGTACAATAGACAGGTACATCTGATTGCATTTTGTGTTAGTATGATAAATGGTTGGGCATCTTCAAATAAGACAGTTAAATGAACAAACCTTTGTGTGGCTAGATATTTCTTTCATTGCTCAAGGCTGGCATTCCTGAAATAACCCTATTAAAGTTACTGAGAGACTTCTACACTTAATGCAGTGGAGCCTAACCTTCTGCAGTAACAGAAGCTGAAGGAAGAAGATCTGCAAAGGTAGTATTACATATTTTTTGTCAATTCTTATTGTGATAAATTGAAAAAACATTTTATTGACCACTAGATTTTCTTAGCAATCCTTTGTTGATAGCCTCAATTCATTCAGTCTGTCTGCAGAAATCTTGTATGGCTTTGCTTTTGTGTTCACTGTGTTCAATAGGAGAAAAAGACATTTAAGCAGTACTGATAATTTCCAATCAGATTTCTGAAATCTTAAGTGTTGCTTGTTGCAAGAAGGTTACCAGTATTGCAGCCAGCAATAAAGAGAGGAAAGTATTGCAAAGTATGCTTTAGAGGTTTACATATTTAACCTTCTACATATAAAACATAATTAATATTATGTAGAAGATAAATATGAAGCTAATTAGATAGTCATATATATATATATATATATATACACCACAGTAATGGTTATAAACCCTTTTATCCTTCTGCAACCCAAATCCAAATTCCATGCAACAAATACCAGCTCATTTATGTGACCATGGTTACACTGAAAGCAACAAAGACTTGATTGTTATTAGTAGTCCAACACCAGGTAAAACTGGGCTTTTTCCATTTTTGTATGCATAAAGCCCTTTTTTCATTTTCACATAAAAACAACATATTGTTTGTTCTCAAAACATCTCTTCAGTGACTGAATTGGCTATTTTTTCCAAATGCGTTGTGTTTTTTGAAATATTGCTGTGTATTTGTATATTGTGCTCTACACTTGTATCATCATCAGATAATGTGAAATTAGTTATGAAGTATGTTCAGATTCTTTGATTTGATTGGTACTGTCTATAACAAAATACAGATATCTCATTCATAGATCCAGAACTGCACAGCATGGAAATATAAATTGCATCCACTCCTTTGAACAAAAAATTCTAGTACAACAGCATGTCATATCACAGCTGATTTCTACACACTCTACAGTGGCTCCCATGCATGGGCAGAAAGAGAAAAGTAAATGAGAGAATTTGGTTAGAAACAATTTTGTGGCTAGTCACTGGGTTGGTCTATGGGAAACTCAGGTATAATGCTGGCTCAGAAGTTAGATGAGAGGTGCGAAAAATTGACTCAGATTTTTTAATTAGTTCACAGGTCAGTTAGCTGATTACAATTAAAGAATCTTACTGGTTATATCTAGATTTTTTAAATTTATTTCTTGCACATATTGATCTGAAGGGTATGGAGGTATCATTCACACATCACTTCTTAGATGATGCACAGAATTTTTCTTACACAAAAGTCATGTATCCAAATCTGTTTTATCTGACGTATGCCAGAGTCAATTTATTACAGCATAGTTAATATAGTATTTTCATTTTCATATGTGGCTTGCTAGTAACCTAGAAAAGGTCAGGTGTTTCTGACTTTTTGTGTATTTGCTATATTAAAAAAAAACTCTTCTTTTTTTTGGCATTTAGCAGAAGAATTTAATATAGCTATTTCTGATTAAAAAAGGAGACACATGCTACTGTGTGTCCTACAACAGCACTTTTGTAACTAAGGCTTGGAACCTAATTTTGCATTTTGCTGAGGATTCTTTTCACTTTCAAGTGCAGTGAAATAATCATTCTTTCTTCATCAGTTCTGAAAGTTTGCTGTTCACATTTAACGCCTAGAAATAACTTTCATTTCAAAACTATTTTCTTCAGCTATTCCAAAGGCATTAAGACAAAAGTATCTGAAAGAAAAAGAAAAAATGGGAATTTTCCAACAGCCTAGTTTGGCTGATGCACAGAAGTGCAAACTATATCTCTTGTCCCCTAAGTCCAGAGTAACCCTGCCAGAAAAGGTTCTCCAAGAGGCACAGACTGGAATCGAAGTAAGCAGTGCCTGCCTTAAATGGAATCCCAGTCTGCTTTGGAGAAAAAAGTTTACCTTCTATAACCTCCCCTCAAGCTATGATAACTTGCCAAGATACACTTTTGCAATTGTCAAAGCCATTGCAGACCTTGGAAGATGAATTTAGTTGTGTTTGAAGTAATTTTGTCACTATAGGGAAAGTCGCAGACTCCAGAAAAGGGCTGACTTAGCTGATTAAAGAATGACTGGTGAAACTGGGGTACCAGTTAATTGCAATGCATTAACTCCTCAGCTAACTGCCTTTGGAACATAAGGATCATCACTCTCATTAGTTATGTGTTTGTATTTAAATATCCTTAGCCACTTACAGTTTAGCTTCTGGATCTTTTAGATCTCCCTGTCTTGGCACTGATCTCTTCTTTAAGGAACTCACCTGCTTCAGACTCTTCATGGCCCTGATCCAGTAGGAGCACTCAGAAAAGGTCTGTTACTGAAGAAACTCAAGTTTTCAATTTTTTTTCTTTCATAAAGCATAACTGTCATAAAAGATTCTAGTTGTGGAAAAGCACTAAGTTGTTACATATCATCATTAGTAAAGAAACATTTGCGGCTGATGCTTTTGCCACTCAGCACAATTTAATTAATAAAATTGTACAAGGGTGTACTTGTACATGGGAATATTGTCTGGAGCCTTCTTACCTGAAGAATTCCATTTGATTTGTTATTTACTGTAGTCCTGCAAGGTGACACAGTTTAGGTGGAGAACAGCTTGCACAGCCTCGGGGTTTATGAGCGCTGTAGCTGCCCCATTTGAGCAGAGTCTGTATCAGTGGAGCCTGCTAAGCTGCTGCTGCTCTGTGGTCTCTCCTACAGTTGGAGTGAAACTGCTTCTGGTCTGACCTGATCCCGGGTGTATTCCACTTTTCTGCAGCAATAGAAGCTGCCAATATAAAGCTTGCCTGTAAAAATGCCACAGAGGAAAAAAGGTACCCCACCTGCCTAAAAAGAATATCAAAATGTTCTTTGCAACATTTTTAATTGCTGTTGAATCAATACCATAGGTTAGAAAACATTATATTTAGTACATAGCCTGATTTTGTAAGCCTCTTGTAATAGTAATTCTCTGAAATTTGGATTCTTCCTTTTATTTCTGTAATTTTTCCTAAAAATCTTTGGGTTAAGAAAAGAATTTAATCAAAATAAACCAAGAGTCTTTCCAAAAACTAAAGAGCACACAATCTTAGTTTTAGGATTAACTATTTTATTTAGTTTCCTTCAGCTAGAGGAATGCTCTAGGTAAGGTCTATAACATCTTTCTCAACACTCAGGCATATTTAGAAAGATATTTAAAGAATAAAACTAAAAACTAAACAAAACAAAGCAAAAGCCCATGCAATTTATTACTCCATTTAGCTTTATATCATGATGCTGACGTGAAACCTTGAGGACCTTGATTATTGTGTGGAAAAATCAGAGTAAATGAATTTCATTTGGTAAGGTATTTACTTCCAGGACTTTGAGGGCAGATATTAGTAGAAATGGCATGTGATGGCTATTCTGCTAAAATCTGCTTTTCATAATAGCCATTTATTTAATTTTATTTAATTCCAGTTTTTTTCATTCAATATACTGAATGTAAAAGTAAACAATTCCATGTTGTCCAATGCTGAGAAAGAAAGAGGGTTCTGATAACATTTCACATGTTTAATATTTAATACATTAAAATATATTGAAACTATATGAAATTTTAAACTCCTGAAGTCTTTTCAAGTTGAAAAAAATGTTTCCAGATAAAAAACAACCCCTCTGTCTACTAAGTATATGTGCAGAGATAAGCATAATTTTGATCATGACCAAAATAGATCTACTTTCCAGGGTCACTTCAGGTGTATAGGTACATAGGAAAGATAGATCATTGCTTCAACTGTAATTGCCCAAGGTTTATACTTTCCTAATACACCTTTTCTTCTTTATTTTTATTTTCTTGAGCAGGATGTGATTTTTATACTGATCTGAAATTTCACTTAGATGAGTACCATAAACATCATAATTTATTCAATTTACATAGCATTGGTCAAAAAGATTTTTAGGGATACAATTTCCTATCAAAGAAGTATTTTTTTTTAAATTATATTTTTTAAAAGTCCATTAAATAAAAAAAAAGTAATTTGTGAAATGTTCTTTTTATAAAAATCTTATTACGTCTGACTATTTTGTCTCTATATACTTTGAAATGCAAAATGTTATTTCTTTGCTTTCACAAGAAGTCCACAAAAAATAACAATACAAACTACAATGATAAATTACAATATAAGCTGATCCAGAAAGAAAGCATAAAACATTACTAAAAAGATGACAAAAAGGTACTAAACAGTACTAAAAAGGTGACAAAATCACATCCATAGAAACCACACTTTAAAAAATATTAAATGTAACACATTAGAAGCGACAATGTTGGAATTTACCTAATAGAACACAAGAAACTACATGAACATCTTCAAAACGAAATGCCAAAATTTCAGAATTTCCTATATGGCTGGATTCAAGTCACCTACTACTATATATGTGCATGACATTCAAAACTGAAAGACATTTGTAAAGATCTGTCAAGATCAATGGGGTTACGGTATTTTCATTACTGCAGAATTGTCCTTCTATGGTGATCAAAGGAAGTTAAAGTCATCTTTCAGTAGGCACACTCCACATACCAGCAAGTCATTCTCAATTTGATTGTACTATTGGATATAAATATATATTTATGCATCTATAATTTCAAAATAAAGATTTAGAAATAACAAGAGAGAGTCATCATTTCAGTCAAGTTTACAGGAAGATCTACTGATCTAATATTTTCAAGCTAATATTTTCTGTATTAATATTTTCCAGGCATCTGTAGACAGATGCTGCAATAATGAAAAATATAAAACCATTCTCTGAATTTATCATCAGAAGACATACCCTAAGTGATTCATGTTTCTGAAGTCTCAGTGATATTTAATAAAACTTATAAAGTGTTCTGTCAAGGTGTATACTTGATCCATATTTTTTAATCACTAATGTGGACTGACAGGGCAACAAGAAATACGTTTTCACAAAGAAATAGAAATTAGACTTATTTGCAATCATATGCACTTATTCTCTGCATTTTTTCTAATAAAAGAGGAAGAAGTTATGTAGCTGTCATTCATACCTTTAGCTCAACTACAGTCAATTTCAAGAGTAACATGAATTAAATGCCTCTGTCCTCAAATTAAAGTATTTTTTCATCACTTTGTACATCTCTTTATGCATGAGTGAAAATACATACACTGAGATAATTCCTTATACTTCACTTTAGATGACAAAAGAAGTTGTTAGGACATAGTCATAGTCATGGAGGATTCAACCCCAGATTTGCAGGTGTCTATATTTCTTTTGTCTACCTGTGTATCACACCCTAATGTTCCACTGTAATCTGTGGTGGTCTATAAATGTGTATAAAGTCTGTGAAATCAGGATGAGATTGAGATGGAGAACTAGATATTTGGTGAACTCTAGGAACCATTGCTGTACTGACTTGGTGTCTGCTGACTGTGATGACCAGCTCAAATGCAGACACACTGTGAGCACTGTCTTCTAGGTATGAAACTAAATCACAACTGGATTCTACAGCAATTTTTCATCTGATGGTGGATATTTAACCTTAGATGCTGCACTACTCTTGTGTATGCCACTTTAAAGTATAACTTAATTAAGGGAATGACATTTCCTTCAGTAACAACCTTTAGTTCTTGCTGGGATCTCATTAATCTATTCTAGAAGTAGAAATCAATTTTTTATGATTTCTGCAAATCCTCGTTTCTTAATGTCTACACCAATGACTGACATTCATATTT
The DNA here is from genome assembly GCF_048771995.1 of Taeniopygia guttata. NCBI lineage: Eukaryota > Metazoa > Chordata > Aves > Passeriformes > Estrildidae > Taeniopygia > Taeniopygia guttata. Next base: position 20,785,844 of record NC_133025.1, on the reverse strand, counting down.
TTCTTTAGTAACCTGCCATCTCAAAGGCAACAGTAAAACCCAGACAACTTAGTTATACTTTAAAAAGTATGTAGTTTTTTGAATCTGATATAAAGAGAAAAAAAAATTGTGAAAGATGCTCCTGATGATCTGAAAGTGATTATATACTAATCCCACACTACTTTCTGTTGCTGATCAATCCTTAAGCAACTGTCTGTAAAAAAAATTATATTTCTGGTTAATCCAGATAATTTTTCATTCCTGCTGCTGCTGAAGCATCTTTCTTGTGACTAGTTTGGCTGCATTCTGAAGACTTGCTATGCTGTCAACCAGTGCAGATGGGTACATGTTCAGCTATTTGAGATCCTCCATTGATTTCTATTTGTGCCTTATGATCAAAAGAAGTTATCTATTTTTTACATCTGCTGAAGAGTAGAGTAAATGAAGGTTAACTAGACAAATGCTGATACATAAATTGTTGTTCAACAATTTCACTTGAGAGAAAATATTAGAATAATAATATAATCAATGCTAATGTCATTAACATATTAAAATAGTTAACATAACAATCTGTGGAATGGATGGGATCCTTAATAGAGCAGAGATATGGTGTTTTCAAAGAATTTCAAAGAGCAAGAGTGACGCTTAGCATGTTCAAAAATGTATTTTTATCTCCTCATCTTCCATCAGAAACTTTGGTATATAGAGGAGAAAAGTATTATCTCATCACAGGGATGAGCATCTCTACCAGAACTCAAATTTGTAATACTCATTATATTTATGAATAATAGGCAATCTTTAAGGCATTTACCAACCAAATAATTCCTCCTTTTGCTGGTAAAGATAATGCAACAGATAACTTAAATCACAAAAAAATACCATACAGAATATTTTAAATAATATCTTAAATGTGTTATTATATAGTTGCAAGTCTTTAGCAAATAATATAATGATAAGAAAATTTCATGGCACATTAGTAATACATCTAAGCAGCAACCAAGGTAAAACTGCTCAAGAAAGTCCATTAACAAAGCTGATCCATGAACATAGAACTTTTTTCAATCACATTATGGTCATGATGAAGAAAAAGTACTTTTTTCTTCATCTGATTAAGGTTGTTGAGTTTGAAAATGGAAAGAATGTGTACTGCATCATCATACATATGTTTTTCTGTTAAGAACAGTACTAGAAGCATCAAGATATTACTTTGTAACGTGCATAAATAAGACAAAAGATCTCACTAAGGAGAAAAATGTCTTATCAAATGTGCTTGGAGTACAGCAACCATCCTCTGTTGCTGAATTCTCAAATCAACTTGGTCTAAACAGTGCAGAGAGGCAGAATAAAAGATCTAGAATCTGAACATGTCATTAATATCACTGCAATGGGAGAGGAAGAACATAAGATTATATTGGGAAAATCTATATCTTAATTAAAATCTTAAAACATCAATTTCACCTATACCAAAAAGAGGACATGATGGACTTTGTCTACTATATATTGTATTTGTTCTCAGAGAAATTAATAAAAAAGGCATTTGAGATAATATTTCATGGAAATAATCTAATTTTCTGCATGAGAATATAAAAAAGAAGCCCAGAGCAATAATGTAATTTCACCAAAAATACATAAGTCTGAGCAACAGTTGACTTCACTTATGTTTACACACCTCACAGTATCAAACATATGGATTATTCAGCTGTTATATCATCCAGAACTCAAATTAGTATATTGTATTGTTAATTACTTTCAAATGAATGCTCAGTAGAGAACTGCTTTTGCAAAGAAAAAAGTGAATTCAATGCAACTTGATATTTTGCCCTTAAACACATGAGTACATATTTCTTTCTGTGTAAAATAAAGAATACAAATAGTTGAGAACATCTACATTATAAGTTTTCATACATTTCATTGAAAATAAATGAGAAATGAGGCAAGTATGAAGAAATGGTGAAGTCTGAAAAGGTAGCAGAATTTTGGGATTCATGAACAAAATAAACGTCACTGATACCTTGCTGGGGTTGACCCTTATTGATTTTTGCATTCATGAACCAACTGGCCATGTCTTCACATGCAATTTTCTGTTCATGGGATATTAGGAAAATTTTCCTTCCTCTTGAAGAATTTTCATGTTAGGTATCAAAAAATTTATGTCTTTATGAAAAAGATTCCTGCAAGTTGGAAGTCATTAGCTCCCTACAGAGGCTGTACTTTTATGCTTCAAAAGTGCAGTTTGACCTGCGATTCACTGTGACCACTGGTTCATAATTCCCAGTTTATATGCAGGAATAAAAATTGTTCTGTGCATAAAACTCCTGAGATTTCTCTTTTAACAGCCAAAAGAACTTCCCTCCTTGTTCAGATTGTATGTAGCCTGGACTATTGACCTTGTTAAAAACTCCTGGTCCCCCTGTATTTGTCACAAACATACCTGTGAAATTGAGTTCAGGATTGGAATTTTGGAACAACAAAGCAGACAAAACCAGTTTGGGACGTATTTAATGGCAATGTGACTAAAGCAAGGTAATGAAAATATTTAAAGTCAGGGGAAATACCTTGACATTGAGCTTTATTAGATCCTGAAATAGCTTCCTGAAGTAATTGTGATTACAGAATACTCATTTTAGAAATTTAGTGAAAGTACAGGGGCATGAAGGGAGAGTATCCCAGATTCAGGACTTCATCATATTTTGAAGCAATACCATTTAAACAATCAGACAGATTTATTGTGAGATCTATGTTTAAATAATAGGCTAATAAGAAGTTTTTTTTTTAATATTCATCAATGTCATTGGCTTAGGTCTTATTGTTCACATATAGAAAATAGCAAAGTATACAAATTAATATGGAATTTTGTTTTAAACTGTAAGATAAGAACAATGACCCAAAAAGTGTCATTGTATACCCTAGAATTAATAAGTATGTCAGCAGATATTTGTAAAGTTTCCTTGTGTACCTCACACTGACCTCCATTAACATTACCATTTTAGTCCAATGTCAGCCCAAATATGCCAAATTCTACAGCACTTTTGACATTCACTATTGCTCTGGGAAATTGGCCACAAAAATAAGACCAATAGCAGTAATAATCTAATTCCATTTAAATATTTTTAAACAAAGGTTCTATAAGACAGACTATGTTAAAAATGCACATGGATTAGTTAAATAGATTTTGTATCTTTTCCAAGATAGCGGTTATTCGTACTAAATCTAGATACAGACAAAGAAGTGGCATTAACACCATGTATTCCCCCCATATTCATGCTAAACAATATCCAACATATGAAACAGCAATTTTTCATCTTACATATTGAAGTTGTGTCATGCCTGTAGAGCAAAGAGAATCCTCACTCTATGTAGTCAGCAGTACCTGGTGTGAAAATAATACTCAGCTTCAACCTCTTTTTACTGAGGTTAGAATATTACTGTGTGTCAAGGAAATAACACACAGACATATAAATTAAAATAAAAAGGCACTCAGAAAAAAAAAACAAACCTTGTGGTGCTTGTTCTCAAGAGTCTAATTTATTACACACAACTTAATTGCATGTACAGAAATCATTCTCTATCGGAACTCTTCTCAACCTATTTATTTAAAGGCAGAAAAATTGAGTATTTTCAGAACAAATATTTCTATAAGAAAAGAAACAAATTATTGATCTGCTCTTGGAAAAAAAATTATAAATTGCTTTTATCACTAAATATTATTGAATTTTTTTGGTGGTTATGTTTCCTTCTCTAGATCATTTGAAGAAACAATTATTTTTCTTATCCTCTCTTTTCAGAGAACCATAAAATGTGCTGATTTGGAAGGGACCCATCAGGATCCTTGAGCCCATGTCCCAGGCCCCACACAGGACATCATGTGTTTTAGGGTGTTGTCCAAACACTTCTTGAGCTCTGTCAGGCTTGGCGCTGTGACCACTTCCCTGGGGAGCTGTTCCAGTGCCCAAACACCCTCTGGGTTAAGAAACTTTTTCTAAGATCCAACCTAGGTCTCCCCTGGTCTCTGTCCTGTACTGGTGCCAAGAGTGAAGAGATCAGTGTCTGCACCTTTGCTTCCCCTTGTGAGGATGCTGAAGACCACAATGATGGCTCCCCTCAGTCTTCTCTCTAGGTTGAACGACCTCAGCTGCTCCTCCCTCATAAGCTCCCTCTCCAGACCTTTCATCATTTTTATGGTTTCCTCTGGACACTCTCTGATACCTTAATGTTCTTTTTATATGAAGGCACCCAGAACTGCCCCCATGCACCCAGGCTGCCCCAGCTCAGAGCAGAGCAGGACAATCCCCTCCCTTGCGCAGCTGGCCATACTGTGCTTGATGTACTCCAGGACAGTGTTGGCCCTCCTGGCTGACTCAGATTCAACTTGCCATCCACCAGGACCTCCAGGTCTCTTTTCACAGCTTTTCAGCCTCTCATTCCACAGTCTTTATATACAACTGGAGCCGCTTCCTCCCTCCATCCCTCCTCCCATCCCTTTCCATTTTTCCGCTTCCCTTCCCCATCCTTTTTCCTTCATCTTTCCCTTCCATTATTAAATTACTGTAATGAAAGAAAAATTAAGAAAAACATTTATGAAAAATTTCAGTGAGCTACGAAACAAACCTGTTTATTCTGAATGTATCTAGATGCAGCACTTTCATGCAAGGCTGAATGATAAAATGTACAAATGACACTGCTTCTCTAAAGAGACAATTACAAAATAAGAAATTGTAAAGATAGCAAAGCAGGCCTATGATGTCAGTAAAGAAACGGGGAAAGTAATGTTGTAGAAGGTTCCAGCCTGATATCAAATAAAAAGGAAGTACATATTTTAAGTAACAATTCCCTGTCTTCTGGAAAACCTTCTCATCTTCCTTGATAAGTATTTTAAAACACATTTACTCTGACAGGCACATCTAACTAGAAGCCTAAAACAATCTGATTACCAGCCTCAGAGTTCTTATAAATGCTGGTGCTGAACAGTAGCTGCTGCCTATTTTCTAATTTGCAGACTGAACACATTTGTTTTTCTGGACAGAGGAAGGAATCAACTGACATTGACATTTACAGAAAAACTCAGTTTTGGAGGCCAGCATTTATGTTTGGCTCCACAGCTGGCACTGCAGTCTGTCAGTCCAGAGGTCATTATATCTACAAGGTCATTAATCTGTGCATGACATTTTTCTACATTCAGGTTTTGAGAGTTTTTTTTTCCTCTGTTCATGTAAATTCTCATTTTTAAATAGCAATGCACTACCATACACATTTTTACTGGCTTGGATCCACACTCAAAAAAGACTAGAGTTACTCAACTTAAAACTCAGCCTGGAACAGCTGGAGTTGAATGCACTGGTGTGGGAGAGAAGGTAAAGCAGCAATCTTTTGATACAAATTTAAATATGTAAAAAGATCAATTTGAAAATTGTGTGGAAAGAACTATCTAGGGAAAACTGAAAGTTTGGAATCCAGTTCACTAGTTCTAATTTTTGATATAAATTAGCTCTTGGTAATAAGTGCTTAATAAATTATTTTGATAAATATAAAAAAAATCCTTCTGTTTTAGCCTAAAATAACTAAAACAAACAAACAAAAGTGTTAGAAAGCAAGAACAGTGAAGATTTTTCTCACACCAGTCCCAAAATGAATTTGTTAAAAGAGTGTTAAGAATGAACTACTGAGAGTGAGAAAGTTCAAGCACCAGACAGCATCTGATTAGATGTTTCCAAAGAGGAACTGAGTTTCACTGAAAAGATTTCACAGGATCAGGTAGTTTTTTCATCACAGCTTTAAGCTGTCCTGGAAAAGCTTCTTCTATCTGAGGGAGCAGGCTCAGCTAGGAAATAACTATTTTGAAAGAATATATATGAACTGAGTGCCATTTCTACCTAAACATCTTCTGTAATGTACAAATAAATGTATGGCTACCTGTTAAATTTATGTGAGTTTTTCTCACTGACTGCAATAGAGCTCAAACAAACAAAAATACAGCCTATGCATTTAACCATGAGCTTATTTTGTACAGATTTTCATCCAAAGCAACTACACTTCCATAAAGTGTCATTCATTCTCTAAGGCTCTTCTGCAATTATTTGTCCTTGCTTTATGTGGCAAACAGATTATGTGTCAGACTAAGAAACTGGATAAAATTACTACCAGACAGGTTTCTAAAAGGCTTTTAGAAGCAGAGCAAAACTAGGTTTTTCTTTCTTTAAAAATTGGAAAAAGATAGGGATTGGAAATGTGCAGCATGGACTAAGACCTAGACAGTGGATATTTTTTAGATGAATTTGTTAATTTTGTAAAAGTATACAGAGTTTGTATGTATGATTATATTTATTTTATCAGAGACCTTAAAGAGGGAAAAGAGACTAGGTAAAAATAATATGTTTCTATACTAAATTCAAATCTAGATTAAAATCGAGTTACAGAAGATTTCAGTAATATGGATCAGTGTCATCTTCTGAAGAAAGTAGTAAAATACTGTCAAATAAATGACCATTTGGGGACAAGGGTGTTGTTAATTTCAAAATATTTAGAGAAAGCTTACTAAAATGGAAAGTTGACAGTATATGTGTCAGTACGAAACTGTTTGCATAAGTGTGTCTATATGTGTGTCTGCAGTGGAGTACTGAAAATCTGCTTTTAGTGTCCTTTTTTTGCAGAATTGTCTTCAGGAGCATTAGGCTTACTTTCCTAAAGCCTGATCTTGGATAATGTTTACATCTAAAAGCCTAAGTGAGGGATTGTATTTGCGTATTCTCTATGTTCCCAGACTTAGATAAAACCAACAGGAGTCATCCAAAATAATTTTTGAAAACCCTCTGATAAAATAGGGTGTTGAATACAGATGTTGTGATATTACCAGTTTACATAGCCTTTGAAATGTTTTGATCTTTTCCTGATCCTAGATCCTGCTGGTTTAATCTCCATTTATGCATCTCTACCAACCTGGGGCATCTTATTTGCCTACCACCTAATAAATTTCTGTTCTTTATAATTGTATCAGGATCCACAATTTTATTAAATCATGTAGCAAAAACACTTGAGAAATTTTATTGACAATTTATTAGTAAAGACAGCATATACATTTGAACAGCTCCAAATGTTTAATGCAGTGACTAAATTAATGCTTGATTTCAGTTTAATTTGCAGTTCCCTCATATGCTTCATTATATTGCCTTTCACTGCATGTTTATGTTTCAGTTTAATTTGTTCATTTCCTAAAACATAGCTTTCCTTTCATTTAGAAAGCATGGGAAAAAACCCAATAAGTTTCTCTTTCAAGTTAAAAAGTCTATTAAAGAGGCAAAGCTGAAATAACAATGTTCTATTTCTCCCTGTGGCTAAATAATGCAATAACAAGAAAAAAACTGCAAGCCAAATTATTTCAAAGGGATTTTTAAGGTAAAAAGGCCTGACACAAATGTCTCCTTTAAAAAGAATGTAATCCTGACAGCATGATTTGACTAGGAATCAACAATAAGATCATCTAATATATTAAGTTGTAGACCCTTAATGATGTATAACTTGAGTGGGAGTTTTTCATATAAATATGCTTATGAGTCAGTGCTGACTTCTTTTCAAGCTTATGAGAAGAATTCTAAAAATTCCAAAAAATAAAATTCTACTACTTTGAGATTATCACATAGTTTGGGTCTTTATTTGATAGAGGCTTATACAGAAAATTGATGCAGATAGCATATTTTAGCCTGAACACAAGTCCTGTAAGGCTTCTCAGTTTAAGGAATATAGCCTTTATCACACACTGCTTAAGGAAGAGAAGATGAAGCTGAATTGATTAAAACAGTTTTGATCTCCTCAATATGAAATCTTTTCCAGTGTCTTCTTCATGCTATCCTAAGGCTTGCCATCCTAAGGCAATCTGAAAGAAATGTCTTATCACAGAAAGCCAAAGTGTATACAAAAAAAGTCACCATATTATTTCCCCTGTTAGTTTGGGGCAAAAAAACTGCTTAGTAGTTTCAAGCTCTCTACACATCCAGTCAGATTCAAAGATTTTCTGGAAGTGAGTCCCTACAGAGTGCTGGCTGACTTTTAGTAGCCAGTGGTTAAATGGTTAAATACTGTTTGCTGAAGTACTTCAGATATCAGATCCTGAGGTGCCTCAGCATGGTGCATTTCCTTTGCAGGATAAACAGTTATTTACTGATTTAGTGGAAAATGTATGGTTTCTTCTAGTCATTAGTCTTTAGTACTGTTTCTTTTCCAGCACTATCTTACCTTTAAAGCATGACAGGTCTGTGAACTACAATGATCTCAATTCCCAGTTTTGTTTTATGAGGTTGGTTATGTTTTGTATCTTCATTGCTCCTAATTTACCAAATCTATGGTTTGCTGCTGCCTCATAAACAGTAAGGCCATGGTATTACACATCCAGCTGTAACCCTGAATGAATTTAGCCATGGAGAACCTAAAGACAGTTTTTGCACTTTGAACAATAATTTCAATACAATAACAATATTTTGTTATACTGTGGTGGAAGTCTTCTTTCTGACACTGAAATGGATTCTTAATTCTACTTCTAGGAAGCCTGCCTTGTCCAATAAAGAATATCTCTCTTCTATTGCCTAGAAGAAAAGAAGAAAAAAAAAAAAAGTGAAAATAAATGCAGCAGAGTCCTCTTTCCCTAGTGGAATGTTGAGAAACAGCATATACCTCCCAGACCATAAAACTTCTTTTAAGCATATTTATTGTTTGTTTGCTTATGGAAAAGTTCTTTTGTTTAGAGAAATTATCATCTTCTTTAAAGTACTCTTATTCACACGCTAGGTTTTCTCAGTATAAACTGATGAGAAGATGTATGAAAAATGTCTGTTGAGCAGCAGGGCTTCAGAACTTCAGTTATACTGAACGTTGCCAAATCTTGTCACGACTGCTCTGTGTAGTTGGCACCACATCCAACATTTATTCTCCACCTGCTCTGACTGCATTCATTGCTTACAGAAATCTACACAGAGAACATGTGAAGAATCTGAGACAGAAAACCAGAAAAATAATTCCATATAGTTTTTATGAGTCTGGAAACAAATAATGTAAAGATTTGTAGATTTAAATATTTGTGCATGTGGGCTATATACTTGTGCCCATTCAGGACTCAACTGTGATATTTAATATGCACATTTTGTCACAGTGCACACAAATTTCTATTTTTAAAATGACACAGCAAAATCAAAAGCTTTCATCTTGTTCCTAAAACATGTTGAAAGGGTTTGTGCCAAGTTAAGATCAAAAGCCTGTTGAGTCTATTTTTCATTTTTACTTGTGTCTCAGCTTTTGAAAAGCAAGTTGTTCCTGACTTCCTTTTACCTTTTTTAATTGGCAGCTGGTAAAACAGCCAGGCTGCTAGAAAAGGAAACAAGATCTTCCAGAAATGGTTGATCCAGGATACTTTATGAAAAGTATATTTAAAAACTCAAAAAAAACCCCAAAACCCTGAATCACACAAAGCATCATATTGCATTTTTACTCTCACGTGCCTTGCAAATGTATCAGATGATGATATTTCTGGATCATAGAGATATGAGACAGTCTTGAGCTGATAAAACAGACTGATGTTGTTTAAAGTCAGTCTTTAAAAATAGGCATAACTTTTTTAATTTTCCATTTTTAAATGCAACAACTATTTTCAGTTAATACATATTTTTGATTATATTAAACAAATTATTATGCACTCTTTGGAAAATAGCTGTGATATTATGCAGCTAAACTAATAAAAGATGTGTGAATCCCCAGTAATTGGAACACAAAATACATACGAATGAATGCACAGGAATGGAAGATTGATATTTCTCTTTGCAGAAAAACTGATTGAATATTTTTGCCTGTTCTATCTTCTTTTTTTAATAGATAGGGGGAAAAGAAATATTTTTTGATTTATAATGTTAATATTTATTATTATGTGGTTTGACTTCCATTTGACCCTTTGAGGCCAGAGTTTCCACTGGTTACGTATCTGAAGGATGAAAGAAAACTAAATTTAAATATACTTGTTGGATTGTAGCCCTAATTGTTTTGCATAGTTGCTACATTAGGAGAACCTGAAATTCCTACCTAATTTTTGTTTCACAGGTATAAGATAAGGCACAGAAAACCTTTAAAGCACCCAGAAGATCAATGAAATATTTTCCTGTGCACTACAAGTAAACATAAATTATTTCCAGTTTATTGGTCACAGCAGAGCAGACAGGGCTGTTCGGTCACCAAGTTTGTCCCAGATCAGTTTATGTGAATCATGGAGTAGGGCCAGACATTTAACATATTTGCCACTGTATTATAATCTCAGTGTTTCACTATGCTCCATATATCATTATATGGATTTTTTGGTTTTGATGTAATATTATTTTAAAGATACAAAAGTATAATTTTTCAGGCAGTGAAAAATCATGTCCATGCATATACAAACTTTGGATGGAAAACTGAACTTGTTATACTAATAATCAGTGTTGTTATGGATGAATAAATAAAGAACTATTGAATCCTTAAAGACACAAAGCCATTTGTGCTATTTTTTTTTTTTTGAGGGGAGAATATATTGCTCTATTTTGTTAGAACTATCACATGATGGTTTTATAGACCAATTATAATACAACACAAGCAGTACTTTGATGAGAGTGCATCAGTAAAGTATCATTTCTTTCATATTTTGAAATGAGAACTCTTTTTGCCATTCTATTTGCATTTCATGTGCATAATACATCTAAAGTAATCTGAATTTACAACATGAATTTATCACAAACTAAAAAAGATGAGCTCATGTCTAAGCTTTACATTTTATACTTTCTAAATATGTCAAGCAATAATCGTATTCTCCACATAGAGCTGGATTATGAGTCAGTAGCTAATTCAAGGACTAACTACTGTTTATCAATACCTGCACAAGAAATAAAAATCTTAAATTTCATGTTCTTGGTACCTTTCTATCATTTTCTGTTCCTTTGTAAACATTCATCCTTTAATTCCTTTTATAATCAAAACATACTTTTCCCTTTGCATTTTACAAAGTGAGGCAGAAATAGAACAGATTACTCTACAGAAAAGAAGCACACAGCTGATAACCTCAGTTCCTTACATAGACTTCCCTATAATTTATTTCATGACAGTTTGCATCACAATTATTTACATCATGAGAGGCATCCATTGCTAAAGAGGTTTCTATTTAAGACAAATGGCATTTTATAAATCTTCTCTGAAACAATATACTTCACTGGTTTTTTTTATATGTTTTCTGGTTTTCTTTCAGTTCCTGCAGAACCTATATGACAAGTCCATTAGCTACCCAATATTGTATCAAATCTGAAATATTACCCTAATTCATAATGTAGGGGTTTCAGTAATATGCAATGAAAAGTATGGCAGAAATTATGACATGATATTTGAGAATATATATTCTTTTTCCTTACAGATGTCTAGGTTTAATAAAAAAAAAGAAAGTTTATCACTTTCACCCTCACTGATGCAATTTTTGTTTGCATGACTGTGCATGGGGACATGGTGCTCTTCCTGCAACACCCCAAAGAATTCTTACAGTTCAGATGTTTTCACTGTATTTGAAGAATTCACATAATTCACAGAATGACTAGGTTGGAAGAGACCTTCAAGCTCATCGAGTCCAACCCATGCCCTAACACCTCAACTAAACCATGGCACCAAGTGCCACATCCAGTCTTTTTTTTAAGCACATCCAGGTATGGTGACTCCTCCACCTCCTCAGGCAAACTATTCCAGTACTTTATCACTCTTTCCGTAAAAAAACTTTTTTCTCTTATCCAACCTATATTTCCCTTGGCACTGCTTAAGACTGTGACCTCTGGTTCTGTCAGTTGCTGCCTGGAGAAAGAGACCACCCCCCATCTGACTATAACCACCCTTCAGGAAGCTGTAGAGAGTGATAAGGTCACCCCTGAGTCTCCTTTTCTCCAGGGTAAACATCCCCAGCTCCCTCAGCTGTTCCTCACAGGGTTTGTGTTCCAAGCCCTCACCAGCCTCGTTGCCTCCTCTGCATGCGCCCAAGCATCTCAACGTCCTTCCCAAACTGAGGGGCCAGAACTGGACACAGCACTCAAGGTGTGCCCTCACCAGCACCGAGTACAGGGGGAGAATGACCTCCCTGCTCCTGCTGGCCACACCATTCCTGATACAGGCCAGGATGCTCCTCTAGAGCGCTTCCTGTTTGAGTTGCAATTTTTATGGGTACCTATTAAATTGAGGGAAAACATTAAGACAGGTATTTAAGGTTGATAATATACTTAGCTTATTTGAAACTCATTTCTTATGTGAAGGCTGTTAAAAGGCATGGTTCACCATTTTTTCATTGCATTTACAAAAATATGGGCATTAGACATCTTAAGTGAAAAAATTCACAATCATTTTGCGGAGGATCTCTGCCTCCTCCTTGTCAGGGTCCTGAGGGGCCCTTAATGGTTTTGTGGTCCTTGTGTCTTCCCCCTCCCCTGTCCAAGGCTGGGGCCAATTCCAATCCCCTGAGGCTGTCAGTCCCTGCCCCAGCAGCCCCACAGCAGGGAGTCTTGAGCTCCTTACAGCCCTGCCCTTCCTGGCTATGGGCACACTGAGCCAGGCCCACCCACATAGGGTGACAGCTTTGCCTGGGGTTTGGTCTGTCCCCATCCCCAGGGAGGTGCAGGCTGGGGCTGCCCTGATGTCCCCCAGCTGCCCTGTTTATGGCTGGGATGTAGAAAGGGCCCTGGCAGATGAGCCCTGGCATGCCCAGCGCCGTAGGGACTGACCTGTGTTCTGCTGCCACCTCCCAGAGAGCAGCTGCTCTGCCTGGCACCATGGCACTGCCCCGATGGAATACCTGGAGACCATTTCCTATTGGCTCACTTGGTCAGAACATGGTGCTAATATCATCAGGGTCATGCATTCAATCCCTGCACGGGCCATTCTCTCAATAATTGGACCTGATGGTCCTCCTGGGTCCAATCCAACACAGAATCTGTGATTCTGTATAACATAGCATCACCATGATGTCTGGGGACTGATGAAATCTGACCAAAGCACCATCACAACACCAATCTGCCGTGTGATGTTGACTCTCCTGGGAACAGTGTAGCTGCTTTCCTTATGTGTTGGTAGCACCAGGCAGCATGCTCTGTTTGGGTCTCCCAGAGGAACCTCAAACTGGCATACCTGTTATGTAAAACATATTTTTCAATTTAATTCCTTTTTTGTTATTTTCATGCAATTTGCAGTCAACTCTTGTGTAGAAATGATTCCAAGTTATTTAAAAAGTGCCTCTTAGGTTCATAAACAACTATCAGAATGAGTGGCTGAGTTTTCTGTGAATTAAGTGCACAACCAATCTATGTGAATTTTCACATATAGTAAAAGAGTTACTTAATGGGATATGCATCTTCATTTTCTCTACAAATAAAACAACCTTGAGAGTTTTCTTTTGAAAGGCTTTGTCCTTATTCCCTATCCCCTTGATAACTGTTTTACCATCATGTTTTTCTTTATCCTGTCTGTAGGAATTTCTTTCAGTTTCCCCCACAAAATGGCTGGTGACTTTTGGAATGGCTGTTAGTATCACAACTGGCCTTCAGTTGCAGGTTCAGACAGAAGTATACCTATCAAAGTTCCTTTGTTCACCAGCCAAAGCTGATGGATCAGATGACCTAAAATGCTCCAGATTACAGCAGCTGGCCACAGAAAGACAACTAAATAAATTCAGACCACTCTGAATATCTTTTCTTCCTTTTTCTTTGCTTTTGTTAAGACTGTCTCTACTGAAAGCACAATTTGAGATTAAGATAATTAACTATACACCTTTACACATGAGCAAGCTTTGAAATCACATTTCAGACAATGAAGCCATGGATCTTTCAAAGCAATTCAACTGGTTGGCTGCTAAAGATATCTAGCCTTTGCCATTTGATGTCATTTACCTATTTTGAAACTATCTGTGGCATCTCTTAGATGTTTTTCCAGCTATCACAAGCTTGTATTATCAAGCAATACACAAAAGCATTTTACTTTATTAGCCAATATAAGAACCAGAATAACCAGACACTATAACCCAGATGATGATTATGTAGTGTTCCTGACCTCAACAGCCAGGCCTGCTCTGCACTACTCTAACTGGGTAGATTCTTGCAGTGTTTTTCAGACTTCAGCTACAATTTTGTTTGTTCTTATGCTTATTTTGTATTGGATTTTTTGCCTCCAGAAAACAATATCAGCAACATCCAATACACTTTATTTATTTTTTTTTGTCCTGAAGGAATTCAAGGGGAATATGTCTACATTTATGCTTCAATTTCTTCCCAGAGAAGTTTTTAGTCTGCCACATTTCCTTCTGTTTGACACAATATCAGTTGTGCTTATTTTACATTCTGTCCTGTTTAACTCTTTGTATAATATTATGCCATGAACAGTACTAGCGTATCTGATTGTCTCTTCCACTCTTAGTCTAACTAGGGGATAGGTAAGAAAGAAACAGAATAAATGCAATACTTGACAAACCCCATGGAGCAAGGCACAATCCATACAGAAAAAAATGACTGCAGGCTCAAAGAAATAGTTGTTTCTCTTACAATCCTCCATCTTAAGTAAGTCCTGTCTCGTATCTGTCAGTCAGATGCATATCTTGCACACTGTAGTATCTACAGAGGCAATAAGCCCCTGTGTTTAAAACTGGGTCTTACCTCAGGCATCTGTTTTAGGGAGAACTGAATAACAACTATGAATCATGATGTGAATCCCACCACTGGTGTTTATTCTTAAGAATTGCATCTGTCTTTCTCTTTGCAAACAGCCTAAAAAGCTGAGATAGTGGTTAGTGATGGAATATTAGCAGCTAGAAATTCTGAGCATGCAAGACTCTGTTTGTTTTCAGACAAAGTAAATTAAAAAAACATGAGATAATATCTTGTTACCCTCCAATACTGCTGGCAAAATTCTGACTGAATTTGAAGGATTTCTCCTACAGTCCCTGAGCTGACAATAATACATAGAGCATCTTAGTTCTGTCAGCAGCTAAGACCTCTAAACACAGCAAGGGAGAAATAGGGCACAAGTAGGTAATAGCAGAACTAATACTGGATACTCAGTCTTCCTTATTTTTCTTGGTTATTATGTAATGGTCAAAATACTATTTTCAAATGTAAGAAAACCTAAGCAGAAAGAAGTTACCTGAAACTATGCAGCAAATGATGCATTTACTAGCACCAAAAATCTTTAGTGTGTAGTTTTACTTTTTTATAGTACTTGTCACCATGGCAGCCAAATGTCTGTAACAGAAAGTGGCATGTGTTGGATGTATTAGATAATGGATCCTCACAAACTGTAGCTACTAAAAAAAAAAAAAAAAAAAAGCAAAAAAAAAAAAGCTTTCCTGTAAACCTTTTCTCCTAGAAAGATAAATAGAGAGTTCTTGAATTTTTTAAAAGTAGAATGAATGCCAATGTGTAGACTCTCAGTATAAAAGAGGCACTTCTCTAAAACTCAGTGAAACCTAAATTTTTCCCTAGTCTTTTCAGGGGGCTTCTAGATATCTGCTTGTTTTTACCCCTCTTTTTACCCCTATGTAAATCATTCTCCTTTGAAGTGGCCCGTAGAAATAAAGACATAGTAAAAAACACATCAAGATACTCATCAAGAAAGAAAAAATAATACTTCCATATTTTGGCAAAGTAATTTGTATCTGTAGCTAAAATCAGCCTGATTTAACTATTTCAATCTCTGCCAAACAATTTCATAACTAGCAGCTGAATCTCAACAATTACTTCACAAAATCTTTTTTAATCTGCATTTTAATCACACTAAATTTCATATTTATTTGAAAACTAAAATGTTTTTTACCGATAATTTTCTTCAAAACTCCAAAGTTTTCCTTTGGAAAGCTGATTTTTAAGAGCCACACAATTTTTTTTCTCTAATATCCTCACTGTTGAAGCAATTAACTTGTAGAGATAATAAAAAACTGCTGGTCTCTAGCCATGCTCAAAATTCTCCCAAGTAAAGCAGGATTCCAAAAGGTATTTTGTTTTCTATTATCTGCAGTAAATGTTACACCCAGGGAGCAGAAATTTTTAAAATGCTGCATGAATGAATGCAATTTGAAACTCATCCCTTTTTCTGAGCACCCTGTTGTCTCAGTTAAAAACAATTTAAAGGGAGGCCACTCCAAAATGAGTGACCTCCACTTTTAGCTTTAACCATTCCCTTTTCATCAATAAGGAGAGACAAATGTGAGAATCGATAAGTGAAAAAAAACCCCAAAAAACAACAGTTTACTAAAAAATGAACCCACTATAGGCAAAAATAGCAGTAAATAATTGTTAGATATAAAGGTGCTGAATCCTATGGACTGCCCAGGAACAAAGGAAAAAAATGGTGGAAAAAGCACCTGTATGGTAGGACCTATAAAAGACTGCATGGTCCAAAGGACTGCAGTTTAGAGTTGATGCTGCATTGTCAGGGAAAGAAAATGGACTGGCCACAGGCACTGAAACCCAACACCCTGGCCCCAACAATTCTGGCTCCAGAGATGGGCAGTCACAGCCAAAAAAGGTGTTCCAAAGCCCAGGAAGAAAAAAGGAAAAATGGAGCTTCTGCCTTGTGCTGCCTCAGCTTCTCCGCAGTCCAGCAAAAACAAAAGATAAAGACACTCTGTGTGTGTCCTGCAGCTCTCAAAGGGACCCTGGCACCTCAGCCTCACTAACCCAGGGCCACACACCCCAACTCCACTACTGGCCCTCAGGTCTGTAGGAGGCTGTAACAGTGTTGGGCAGGTTGGCATAGCGCAAGTATGAACGCCTATACACGTTTTTGGGTTACCTAGGACACTAACCTGTAATTGAAGCTACAGATTAAAGTCATTATTACAGATAAAGTAATTATTACGAGTATGTGTTACAGACTCTAATAGACAAGCAGTCTCACGAATACCTCTGTAAAATAAAAATCCTAGATAAACTGATAGTAGAAGGTATAACTCCATATGAGAAATGGAAGTCTGGGAATAAAATTGGATTTTTAATGCCTGGATGAGCAGAAAGGGGAAACACCAGAAAGTTAACAGGCAGTTTGAGAAGAAAATGAACAAGTTAACTACCATTAGTAGCTAATATAGTCAAACTACATTTCCATCTATAGCATGAGTTGTACGGGTTTCTGAAATATGATATTTTTACTCCTGCTCCTCCTTTTTTCTTTTTTTTTTTAATTTGTCTCATTGTGTGCAATAGACCCACTGAAATAAAAGCAAAAGTAAAAAGGAATGCTTTAATCTAATGGAAACACCCCCCTCAATACACACACACACACACACACACACACACACACACACACACACACACACGCTATACTGTTCTTCCTTGCAGGTCAGTATTTTTGTCTCAGTATATCCTCATGGTAGAAAAAGTATACAAGTATTTTGTCCCCAAATTCAAATTGTGATTGTCAGATAAATAACACTGCAGAAAATACTTGATCACAAATTTCTTAGAGCAGAGTTGATTTGCATTGTCCTGGAATAAAGTATATGCATAGGGAATTCATGTCTTTGCAGAGTACCCAGTATAGTCATGCCTATTTCTTCTTTGCAAACTATTTTCTACGTGCCTTTGTATTTTAGGAAATGTGCACTCTGTTTTTGTCTGCGTAATAACCAAAGGATAATGAATCCAAGACAAACTTCAGTAAAGTGAGAAGCTGTAAATGGAATAGCTTCAACAATAGTAGGGAGTTTTGCTCAGTTTTTCAAATAAAAGCTGCATATCTATTAATCTCAAGAGCAGCTCCTTAGGGAATAACAGTGGAATCCAGAATTTTTTTATGGGCTGAGAGATGCTTATAATAGTGTTCTAGCAATATCAAACACAGCCAGAGGAAACTTACACTATGAAAGCAAAAAATATTTATTTCATTAATTGATATATTTTGTTCTGTACCTTGTTTCTGGATAGTTTTTTTTCACTTTCCTTCAATTCAGATGTATCCATTTATCTTTATTTCCTCCATTTTTGTCTTTTCCCAAGGAGCCTCTTTTCTATAATTAATTAATATTGAGACAAGAAGGTGGCTTGTCTGGACTTTCTGCAATGGGGACTAGCTCAAGCTCAGAGTGTAAGCCTGAACAATGTGCTGCAAAACTGTATCTGAAATTTGCAACACAGAATGAACCCAGAAAGTGCTCTTCTCTCCTGCCGATTTCGGCTAGGATGGCCAGGATGGCCAGTTAGAAAGCCAGTTAGCTTTCTTCACAGTGGCTGGTATGGGGCTGTGTTTTGAATTTTTACTGAACAACAGGTTGATATTACAGAGATCTTTTAGTTTTTGCTGAACAGGGCTTGCACAGAGCCAAGACCTTTTCTGCTTTTTGTACTGCCGGGCTGGCAAGGAAATTGGAGATGCTTAGAAGGCTGGAAGAGACACAGCTGGGACAGGTGACCCCAACTGACCCAAGGGATATTCCAGACAATATGGCATCATAATCGGTATATGAATTGGGAAGAAGAAGGAGGAAGGAGGGACGTAGGAGTGACGGCATTTGTCTTTCCAAGTCATTGTTACCTGTGGCAGGGCCCTGCACTCCTGGAGATGGTTGAACACCCACCTGCTAATGGGAAGTGGTGAATGAATCCCTTGTTTTACTTTGCTTGTGTGCACAGCTTTTGCTTTATCTTTTAAACTGTGTCTATCTCAACCCATGAGTTCTCTGCCTTTTACCCTTTTGATTCTCTTCCCAGTCCTACTGGTGGGACTATGGATGTGCCAGCAGCAAACAGTTCAGAGAGAACAGAGTGGTCATTGCTCTCCCACTTTGCTTCTTTGTAAGGTTTAATCAAGTGTGTGCTGACCATCTAACCTGCAGCTAGAAGGAGAAGAGCCATGCAATGTATATTAGTATGAGTATAGTGATTGATGTGACAGTAGGACAAAATAAATTTCTTCTGCCACCTGACTTATCACACAATCATAGGTCTAGTTCCTGGTCACCTATGCAAGAGAAGAGGATATTAACAACCCTGCCAGTGCTGATCCAGGGAGTTCTCTACATATAAACTTGAAGTGTTCATCACTGAGCTGCCAGACATGAAGTCTGAAAGTCATGATACCACACCTCAAAAGGCTACTGCCTGTTTCTCTGGAATAATCTTAAAACATTAAAAAAAGTCTCAATCGCATCATGTTAATTTCAATGGGAGTTCACTGCTGTCTCTGGTGTTGTGCTTCTATATGTTATCTGTTAAAATTTTCACCTTGCTCATGAGATTTAGCACCTTAAACTCTTCTGAGGAACAGTTTTACTCTTTTTGCACTTACCAATAAGAGCTGATATTGCAGCAATGTAAATGTATGCCCTTATGAAGGTATTAAGAAAGTAGTTTAATATTTAATTTATATTTTTACTGTTGGTTCTAGAATTTTGATTTTTACTTATTGATTCATTAGACACAACTTCCGTGGCTGAGTCACCAGTATAAATGACATTAATTCTAATACTTATAGAAAAGGAGAGAAAATGAAATCATGTTTCATTCAAGCCAAGATAAATTCACTCATTTTCATATCTAGTTAAAATGTTATGTTTATATTGGCAGACAGAAAATATCTAGTCCTAAAACAAGAGAGAACTGACATCACAATTGATATATTACAAATAATAATTTGAATAATTATGCAAGAAAAATTATTTAGAAGAATGGATGTTTTCTATGACTTGCTGTACCAATGAAGCATACTTAAAAAAATACAAGTCAGAAAATTCTGAAAGCACTCATAGTGCCTTAGTAGTTTTATTTTACACTTTACATTCTTATCTTGTAGACTGGAATTTTGGTTTTTTGAGTCAGCAAGACAGAAGAATCACTTTACCAGGGCAGTGCCCATTCCAAGGTTTAGTTCCTGGGCTTTGGCTCAAACACTTCAGGAAACCTTTTAATAAAGGTTATTAAGTAACAAGGCAGCTTGTATTCCTGTGTGGTTCCTACTGTAATTTTTTGTGGATTTATTGATGTAGTATTAAATCACTGAAAGATAATATCCCAGAAATGCCCCAGCCGAAAGCTATCTCAAGAAAATCCCCTGTGCCATGACAAGCTCCACCAGTGCAGGCTGCCTGCAATGGGCTTTTCTAGAGGCAATAATGAAGGCTGTCTGTGAAGTCCTTGTATTTTCACAAGGCAGATAGATTGACAATCTGTTACCCACCTCACATGTGTTAAGACTACATAGGCAAGGAGACTGAGGTTGGGGACTTGTTAAATACAAAATCAATGTCCTTAGTCTTTACAGTCCATATCTACTTCATGTTTCACTTTTCTTACTCATCAAATAAGAATTATTCTGAGCTCAGGAGGGCATAAAGAACTTAAATATATTAATGTCCTTACTTCAGTATTAATAAGCTTGTTTTCACTCTTGTATATAGCTTTTTAGAATGAATTTTCCATAAATTATTTGATTTGTTAATACAAATGCATACATATTTTATGTATTTTGTGTGTTTATTACATGTATATCTCTCAAAGCAGGCTAGACAGCCATATGTGACTTAGTTCTGTAATGTTCACAAAGAAAAGTTGGTTTTCCTTCAGAAAACAAGCAAATTGTAGTTGCTGATAAACCAATACATTGTCTTCTCTTGCACTGCCCAGCATGTTTGAGGAACAAATGCAAGCTGTTCTATTTGTTTATGCAGATAAAACCAGATCACTGATTTTAAAATTCCCTAAGTCAAGAAAAGCATTGTATATGTACCTCTTTTTATCTTTAACCATCACTATAAAAAAGGAGACTTCTTTGGAAAATTAAAATTATTAATGAGGATGATTGTGCCCGTGTTGTTTTATTACACCTGTTCAGTTTCATATTTCGCATCTCATCAGTAATTATTTCGTTTCCTCTAGGAAACACACACTACCACTGTTCAGTGATTGTATATTATTTTTCTACCAAGGAGTGTGTGAAACTTAATGCCTCAAGACAATAAAATCATATTTGCTCAAAGTGAATTCATGTATATGAGAAAGAGGGACAGAAACAGATGGAGTGAAAATAAATGATGTGGGCATTTTAAATACATTATAAAACTAAAATAAAATACTGAATATGTGGATGTAGCTTTTGTGCTAATACTTTAGTTTGCAATTGAATAAATTTAGAGGGAACTGAACCGGCTACTAGAAATATGACATCTAGAATTCTACTTCAGCAGATATTACAGGCAGCTTTGCCCCTAGAAGGCTGTATCACTTGTCATTAAATACTACTTGGGAAGCTGCAGTAGTTCTCATTTAGGACTGTGTTACATTCCTCCCTCAGAGGTGTGATAACAGAAGTACTGCAAGTAAAAGGAGGTTGTTCAACATTACCCTTATTCTTGATAGAGTTCCACATCTGGATTCTCTCTAACTACTCATTCTTAAGTGACAGATCTTAGTGAGAGTTGAGAACACTACTGACACCAGTGTTTGTTCACTGTGGCCTTGCATCTCGACAGGAGCTCAGACAATCTTTTCCAGATTGTGCCTGTTCTCACCAGTCTCCTGAAATACCTGCCCCTGCAGCTAGAAATGCTATTGTATACAGAGGATGAAAGGCTCTAAACAGTAATATTGTTGTGTTCTCCAGACGCATTTGATCCACCAATCCTAACTTCAAATCAGTAATGTTGCTAAAAGAGAGGTTAAACACTGAAGAACAAATACCAGAGTTCTGGATTAACCCAAAGTGCATTTTGGACTTCAACATGTTATAGTCTTGGGAAGTTTTTCTATCTTATGGTTTCATTCCTAACTATAGGGGAAGCTTGTTCTAGCTTTCTAATGGAGTGATTTTGTGAATTATTTTGTCTGGTTTATATAGCTGCTTTCTCCTGGCTAAAAGTTTTCTTGTAGGTATTTTAGTGGTTTTTTTTCAAAATCAGAATCCCCTGCAAAAAAGATCAAATAAATTTCTACTTAATCAGATTAGAAAGTTTGATTTAGAATGTAGTTTTCAGAGATTGATGTATAGAATACTTTCTGTATATAGAGACATACACGTGCTGTTACATAATTAATATGAAGAAAAGTTCTAAAAAGTGAAAGTAAGTTAAGAATCCTGATTGAAACAGGATGGCAAAATTTGTTGTCTTTTTTTTTTTTTTTTTTTAATGCAAGAACACCTTAGAAATTTTTCTAAAGCCTCAAAAGGGTTTTCTGAAGTGTTTGTGGGATTTTATTTACATGAGGTAAAACAGAGGGGTAATGCATTACAAAGGATTTACTTTTATAACAAGGCAATTAAGAAGAAAGAATAATCAAACCTTGATATTACCTCTGCCTTATCTGAATATTTAGTAACTTAAAATTCTGTATTTGAATAGTACTCAGAAAATTGCATGTAGATTTATTTTTCCTCACCCTCTTTTGAAAATTCCACTAATACAATTGTAAACTGTTGTTGATTAATCAGGTGATGGAATTGCCTGGGTATATGACCTGGTGAAAGTATCTAATTACCTACATGTAGATAGAGCAAAAGGACAGTTTGTAAACCTGGCATCAAATTTTATTGGATTTTGCACAATCAAATACCATTTATGTGTACAAAAATCAGAATCAAGCATCTATGAAAGAGAACAGTTTTCTGATTTTTAATCTTGTTAATGTGCAGCCTTACTGGTCTTGTAACAGACCAGCAGAGAAGACATTTACCTCTAAAAGTCTGCTACAAGACGAAAACCCTAAGAGTAATAAAAAAATAGATGTTAACAATGAATTAAAATTAAAATAACTTATATAAAAATATTAAATCCCTGAAAGAGATATTATAAATTAATAAGAATTGAATTAAGAAGCTATTTAAAGTTTTGGTAGTTTCTTTGTTTTTAAAATTCACCAGTAGAGGAATGTATTTTTTCTCTCCAGCTGAAATTTATTGTGTATCAGAAGGGTTCCGAAAGAGTTTAGAGAAAGTTTGGAAATGTTACATAGCAGAAATTGGCAGCATCTCATTTCCTTTCAGACTCTGGGGATGAGAGTAAGCTGCAGAGGTTCTGTTCAGTGCATGTGTAGAGATGATAAAAACTCTTGTTTCGTGGTAGTAGTTCCTTCAGCTAGCAAAACACAAACATTTTCTGATACTAGCTCCACTAATTCTGTGTTCCCTGTCCTCAAGGAAATGAGAAGCTGAAGCTGTTGGAAGGAGAAGGAGGGGTAGAAGGCTCATAGGATGATTACACAAAAGCAGACAGAAAAAAACTTTTAAGGAAACAGTGAATTAAATCAGACGGAACATGGGGAGAAATGAAAAGTTTACTAATTATTCTGAAATGCCAGAATCACTAATGTAGATAAAGAAAGACTGTTAAATGTCAGAGGTGAGAAAATAGATTATTTACATTAAATATACTGTCTCAGCATAAAACCTTAGCTCTGCAGCGCACCAGTTCTGCTAGATTAAGATATTAAATTAATGCAGAAAGAAAAAACCTTCCACTTAGGTAGTTATTTTATGAGTTAATTAAATTCTTTTAAATTATTGAGAAAAGCAAAAGCATCATAATTCTATGGAAAATGCTGGAAGTAGGAGCACCATGGCAGATGTTATCTCTAATGCAGAAGGTAAAAAATGGTTAAAGGGTGGTGCCAGCTGGGAGATTACGCTGGGAAATTATCACTGTATGCTTTAATGGAAAAACTGCTTTGCTCTTATCTAATGATATACTTTTCCACATTCTTTCATACCTTCATGTGTATATTGGTATTTATTTTATGGGAAAGGGTATATTAATGAGGAATTTATTTGGCTTCTCTAATTTACTTATCTATACCAAAGACACAAAGATGAGAGAGGTGACTAATGAAGAATTTTTTGGCTTTCAGTTTTTTTCTTCATACTTTGTAAAGACTGTCATGCAGCACTTACAAAATAGAAGCACCCAAAATAACAAAGCCTACCTGGATGTAAAGTCTCACATCTTCAAAAGGAATTCAGAAGTAAAACTCAGATCTGTTATATCCAAGCCAGTGCAGAGAAGGAGCCACGTGGTGTAAAAAGCTGTGCCGTGAGCCTGGGACTTCGGTGGGTTATGGCAGTCACCAGAGGAGCAGCTATGAGCAGAACACTGCAGCAAGGCTGGGTCTGTCCTGTGGTTCTTACAGGCAAAAAATGACCATAAACTGCAGAGCACCTCAGGCTGTTTACATGTGCAGTAGTGATGAACTCAGTGTCCTCTCCAGAAAGGTCTCCAAGCTTTGGTTTCTCTTGCATGTTTGTGTCATGGAGTTCTTGATGATTTTTTTTAACCACTTACCATTAATGATGGCCTTTGCAAGTGCCTAGTTACATATCCATTCACAGTTAAAAATGTTAAAAGCTGACGATATTTGACATGGAGAAGAAGGCAAAAATGTCAAAGCTTTGTTCCAAAACTCAGTGTCATGGCCCCCTCTTAGACACTTGTAGTTCAGAGGGCATCGGCACCAGCACCGGCACAGAGCAGCAGGCAGCAGGAGGAAGCAGCAGTGGCAGAACTGACTGCACAGTGCTGGTTCCCATCTGCAGCCAGAGCTGCTCCGTGGCTCCCCCTTCCCAGGAGGGTTTGGCACCACCTTCCTCTGCCTCCCATCAAAGGCCGCCATGTCAAAGGGAGCGCCAGGCTCCATTTTCCCTCTGTCTGCCCACACTTGGTGGGCAGGGGGGCTACCATCCTGGAAAGGATATTCCTGCAATTTCAGGAGTGTCTTTCTTCTGAGTTTGTGAGATTTAACAATTTTGTATCTACTGATTATTTTCTGCTATTTTTTGTCTGTACAGTTTCACTTATTAGTAAACTGCTATTTTTTCACCTACATCTACTCATATTTCATTTCCCTTTATTAGTGGAAGGGATTGGATAAAACAAAGGGAGACAACTCATTTTAGAGTGTTCCCCTTTAAACTGCCCTCAGCCAAGACTCACATCCATGTGGGGCTTAAGGATTTCCAGAGAAGATGTTCAAGTGAAGTGAGCAATATTTTGAAGATTTTTGGCTGTTTGCTAGCTCACAAGAGATGGTCACTCAAGCTAAACCCATGAGATTGTTTTGGATGCTGGTTTTCATTGCCTGAATTGGTCTGCTTTTTATTGGATTTATGCTGGCTGTTTAATATTTTGTTAGTATACCAGAATAGTAATGCAGTTTGTGCTTTTTTTTTTTGAACCATTTCAGTTAGCATTTTAAGCACTCTGTTTTCACAGATGGTTTAAGCTTGTAAAAGCAATTATGTTTTTACTGTATGGTTCTGTTGACAATCTGCTTGTTGTCAAGGACCACAGACGGTGAATGCTACTTATTTTTCACTACTTTAGAATCCAGATTTTTTCATCTTTTTTTCCTGCATCATGTGCAAATCCTCAATTAAATTTTATTGGTGAGTCTTCAGTGATCACTCTATGTGTAATTTAAAGAATGCATTTGTGTTCTCAAGCATTTGTGTTTGGCATTTTTGAATGGAGGACTATTTTTTATATTTTGCTGTATGCAAGTACAAATGGAGCAGACCTGTTGCCACCAGTTTTTGGGAATGAGTCACTAATGCTTTAAGATATGTGAAGATATTTACCTGAGATGGACTAAAAGCTATGCTGAAATGAAAATGTCTGTTTGGAATTTAAATAAATGGAATTTGCTCATTTAAGTGTCTTTCTCTGCAAGGTAGTCCAATTTTGCTATGCATAGCATTAAATGTTCTCAGTATCATGGTCCTGAGAATTTTCACCACCATGTTTAAAGAAGGAGCTAACCTTAAATCAATATTGTCATGCACAGAGAAGTGCTCTGATGTTCAAAACTACTAATTCCCTAGAAAACCAGACTGTTTTTAAGTGCTAACATACAGTGTTTTTTGCAGCTTTCAAGACAACTTTAAGCACTTTAACAAATAGCCTTTATTTACATATTGCTGAATTCTGAATACTGTTCAGAAGTGTTTACTTCTTTGCAATTTGCAAGTGACATGGGACAGATTTCACTTTCTCAAGAAAAAAAAGGGAAGATTTATCTACCTTACACACTATTGCCTAACCTAATTAGACAACTTAATGTATGCCGGTCATCTCTTTTAGAAGAATTTCTTTTCTGAGTCTAAAGGGACCAGAGTATTGCATGATAATTTATAACAAAACTTTTTGGCACAACAAAAAGTGAACAAAACACAGACTTGTTTTGCTTTAGCTGCTTTACATGCTTCAATAAATTAACTATGAATATCTGATATGCAGATCAAAATTAAATATCAGTGTAAAAACTGTGTTGCTTTCTTGGCAATAGGTAGTGCCTGCCAAAGACAAAACACTGAGCACTGGTGCATGCAGCTTTCACATCTTCAAGCCAAGCCAATTTTCTTTCATTTTCTTGAAAATAAGCTTATGTGTTGCAATTTTCTAGATTAAATAATGAGACTATTCTTGTCATGCTTACAAGCTAAAGTAATAACTCCTACAATTCCACATTTAGAAAGCATTGTCTCTTTTAATCACATACTGGACTTAAAGTTGCTGCCTTTTTCAATTCAGAGATTATTCGATAAGGAATTTTTAATTTTCAGCAGTTTAGTTTCCAAGTGGTTCAAGAAGTAATGTATTTCTCTAGCAGATGGGCAGTTCTATTCAATTTCTTTCCTATCATCTTTCTTTTTTGTGTGGAGCTTTTAACAGGACAATCTTTTCTTGAAACTATACAACTTATTTCTTGTATATTCTTTAAAAGACCAAAGATATTATTAAAAAAATAATACTAAAAAGTCGTTTTTCTCAAACACAATTGTCTTACATTTTGTACTAATTATTATAATTTCCATCACTACTGCTGTGATTTTATTCCCAAATTATAATAATTAAATTAAAGGCAAACTCTGCTTGAAGTTATTGTGCATTTTTTCTTTCATTCAATTTTTTTATCATTCTTCCTCAAAGAAATATTGGGATTTCAGACAACTGGAGTTAATTCTGCAATAGCAGAAGTGAGAGTAAATAAAGACTCTTGTATACTTAAGAACTGCAAAGACTTTATGTAGCAAGAAATCCTTCTATGAAAAGGTACAGTGTACAGCTGAACCCTGTCAGTTTAAAGCATGGAACACAAAAGTTGGAACCCAGGTTCTAGATGACATTGCATTCTCCTACGTCATTAAAAAAAAAAGTAAAATAATCCCCTCCTATTGACGTATAAAGTGCATGTATGATATGCAGAGAGAATAATGAGCATTTTGCTAGTGACAAGGACACATCTGTTTGGGGGGAGCTGTAGCAATGGTTATAGCTGCACGTGGCAGAAATTAACTAAAAACCACAGGAATTTTTTTACAGTTTTGACAGCTGGGAGTCTGTTCCATTATATCAAAATTTAGTCATGACTGATAATTTCTTCTCATTACCAAAGCTTCCAATTCTCACAGTAAAATAAAGTTCTCTTAACATAGTTATTTCTACAGTGAAATTTAGAAATCACTAAGGCTTTTTACTGGGGAGAAAAACAAGGAATATTTTTCAAGGCTTTAAATACAACAAGCTAATGACCTAGTGTTTCCTGAAGGGAAGTAAAAGCCTGTACTTCTAGCCATTGGTCTCTGGTGCTGCTCTACCTAGCAAAGTATTCATCTGAAATTACCAAACTAACAACTCACTATATTTTTAGCTACTATTTCTCCAAGTAGGAGGACAAGGGTATTTTGACTGCACTTCATGTCTAAAGATTTAGAAAATTATTTCTTCTGCTGGCAGTGGTCAGTGACCCGTGCTGCTTATTCAGGCCTTAGCCTGAGCTGTAAAAGAACACGGTTAGTAAGAAAATATACAGGTGTCGCTATAGGACACGTGAAAGCACAACGTGAGCCACTTGCTATTTTGCAAGGTAAAAGAGAAAGTTTATTTTCTGACTCCAACTTTTATACTTTTCCAAAGGTGACAGTGGATTGGAGAGTGAATGGGATACCTCTCCAAAGACATTGTATAAACTACTAGTACATTAAGTTTCTCCACCCCCATGTTTATAGAAATTGTGTGGGAAAGTTTTCTAACAAAATGTAAACTCAGAAGGCTTTAGAAAAACTTAAGAATCAGGATGACATACAGGTCTTCACCTGTCTGCATGCCACTTCTGCTGGCTGACAATCTGCTGCCATTGAACATAATCCCAGTGAATGGGAGACCATGTAAACCAGTATATGCATACATATGTTAAGATAATATGGATCTGTCAGATCTCTGAATTCAAGATCCCAGATTTGAGTTCAGATGGAAAAAACAAAGTAAGGCTTCTACAGGAATAAAAGTTATTTCTGTCATTGCTATGGCATTTGTGTAGATACTTTTACAGTGTCTGGCATCACCCAAAGTTACATGGATCTTTAAACCTCAAAATCATTGAGTTAATTAGATAGGGGATGGTGAATGCATGTTATATTAAGTAGAGAATTTATGCATAGAGCGATATTAACATCCATATATATAATGCAGTGTTAATGACTCATTTAGCAAGAGATTTAAGCCCAAGTTTAGGTACATTAAGCTGTGTTACATGCACACCTTAAACAGTTGAGTTTCTTTAGAATGGGGATTGTTATCTGTTGTTCAAGTATCATGAGGAATTTTACATCTTTCTCCTGGATCTGCTGTTTTAGAATGGTATCACTGAATACTCACTTTGCTATGATTAAAGTCAAGTCATGGACATAATAGCTTGGCTTCTGATTGGTTCACTGAAATGTTGGATGGTTTAAGGGTGCAATTCAAATTTTCACATCTGGAAAGCATTTATGCAAAAAAACCCCCCTTCTATAAACAAAAAGAAAATCTCTATGATCTGTTAGAGGAGGAGATAAAACTTATAACATTTCCCATGAGCCAGTCATTATTTACAGTTTGCCATGGGCTACATTTGGCAAAGCTCCCTAGGTCTTCACTTTTGTGTTGTGCCTACAAACAGCCTTTAAATGGCTTCCTCTGAAGCCACTGTAACACAGGTTTACCTGTAATGTAAAAAGAAATCATGCATGGACAACTCAATGGACTAACATTAGAATTCTGTATTGTGCTAAAGAAATTATCTCTTTCTCATTGCTCTGCAATGTAAACATAAGTATAGTGAGATGACTGTAATGTGACACTATAATACTTAAAGATGCCTTTGGAAAATCTGTTCAATTATTTCCCTTTGGAAAATCTATTCAATTATTTCCACTGGTAAGTAGGAATGAAGTACTAGTGTTAGAACATTAAATTAATAGTTGAAAACCCAAAACATAAGTATTAAGATGCTACACTAATCATACATGCCTGGTTTTGAGTTTCTCCTACTAATGTGGTGTTTCACTCAAAATGTCTTAACATAGGGAAAAAAAATCCCAAAACCCTTCATGATGAATTTTCTTTCTTAGATTCCAACCCACAAAGGAGGAGTTAATCCAACATAACTTTGCTGCACAGCTAGTAAATTATATTATGCATGCAGAAAGAAAAGCACTCCTGCAGAATCATTGACTCCTGATATTCTATGACTTTCTTAAGATAATTGTCTAGTCACTGCCTATGGAGAGAGTGCAGAGATTCTCACTGAAGTTATTGTCTCATCTCATTTTAGGTGTCTGTAGTTCTCTGTGTGAGCTAGTCACATATCTGGTGATGATCCTGTGAATTGTAACACTTAGGGAGACACTTAAATCTAGGTGTCATGACCTGCAACTGAATTCTAGCAAGAGATCATATTTTCATTGCTAAACCACAGATGATTAGGGAGAGAGAGTATAATGCGAGATCAAAAATGAAAGAGAGAAGAGAGAATCAATCTGCAGCCTCCTCATTAATTACCACATTATGTGCAGGCTTGAACTCTAGTATTTCAGAGTTTTGCTCTTACCAAGACAAGAAGTTTCTCTCAAAAAGAGAGGACTCATAAGAAAACTTCTGGTGATATTCTGCAAGGATTAGACTTGACAACATCCTGTTCAATGTCTTTATCAAATTTTTGAAAGTAAACTTAAAAACAACGACTAATATAAACATGTCTTGTGCTCATGGTAGCAGAGTAATTTATAATGTTTTTGTGGGATTTATGAATGCAACAAATAAACAAAGTGAACATTGAAATGTTGCAAGGTATATTGTATTTAGAAACCAGAAAAGAAATTAAGGATACTAGATGACCATATCTGGGAAGTGGTTACTCTAATGAAGAATGTAATCTCAATTCCTAATAAGATGCTGTGGTAGAAGAGAGAAAGTAGACTTTTAAGCAATAGAAAGAGGTTTAAAAGGGAAGATATATAAAGATGATTTTATCTGACTGCAGTATTTTTCTGGTACTGGAAGACTGTGTGAATTTCTAGTATTCTCAAATTTAACGTAAATTTAAAAACTGAAGATGAATAAAAGGGTTTAAAAAGTTGGACTAATGAGACTTAAATAGCTTGATTTTAAAATGTATCAAAAAGAAGAATGAATTATTATTCTTTTACAATTTTTGTGTATCTTCATGGATGGAAACTGTCTATAACTGGATCTTCACGGATGGAAACTACTATATTTGTAAAGCCATAATAAGAACCAGTGACTGGATCATAAAAACAGACACATTTGAATTTAAAAATTAAATTATCCTCGTTAACTGAAAAGGTAATTAAGCCCTGGAATGAACTGTCAACTGAATTGGTAGAGTATTCATCTCTTAGTATTTTGGGTTTGAGAATGAGTGATATACAGAATGATATGTTTACTCAAGTGCAAGTAATGCAGTAATTAGGACATAAATCATCAAGCTCAATATGAAGATAACTAGACAAAATGCAGCACTAGCCAGAAATAAGAAGTCACAGTAGTTATCTAGTTGTCTCTCCTGGTCCTAATTTCTAAGAAGCTGGTAGATAATATTGTAATGGGTCAGATTCCCAGCTGTCAAGAACTGGAAATAGAGCTCCTGATTTTAGTTATTTCTGAGATATTAATAAAATAATTTTTTTTCTTGTTAAATACCTTCAGTATGTTACTGCAGCTACCATTAATTCTTTGGAAATCTCTTCAGGTTTTGAGTGTAATGATAAATTTGTTTTCAGATAAGGCATTGATGTACAAAGCAAAGGCTTTTGGTTTTGCTTTCAGTTAGTGAAACAAGGAAATGCTACCTTTGCAACATTCTTACTCTTAAGTAGCACTGATATGTCATGAAGGCTCTACCTTGAATCTACTTGTTTCTATCTTTTTCTAAAATACCTTCTTGAATAGAACCTGACTTACTGTATTTAACTTTAATTAGTTAAAAACTAAAATTAGAAGAAATGAAACTGAATGAGTCCATGCCATTAAGTCAAATTATATCAGCTCTAGTCCCTCTGAAATTTTTCACATGATGTTTTTAATCTGTGCCCATATCCCTGTTTTTTAAAAATTTAAATACATGAGACAAACTTGAAAGTCAAAGGTCTCTGTCTTATTTCAGTAACAGAGTTAAATTAATGTTACATAAGAAGGAATATTGGCTTTATAGCTAGAGCAGGAACTGAGTGGGTTTAGTGGGTTTTAATTCATGTCTCACTCATACTGTGGTCTTGGCATCTATTCATAATTGCAGAAGTAATAGTTTGGCCCCAGTGACACAGATTGGTAAAAGGAAGTTTTATATAATTTGATCTAAAAGAAGTAGCTGTGTATTCAATATACTAATAAAGGATCTGTTCCAACTCTGAGATGTGGATTGAACATTTTAAAGATTAAAATACTGTTTCATAATCTACAGTGTTGTGCAGAGGCTGGCAGACTCTAGCCGAAGCTCTGTTCATTGTAGGGATTCCAGAGGGTCCTACAGCAAAGAAGAATACACAAAAATTAAAAGAGGACCAGGTCATATAAATGACTGAACTCCTTACCTGTGAGGGCAAAAATCATATTCCTGTCATCCAGTGTATTCACCTTCTATTGAGCTCAAATTCATATCTGTTCTCAAGTATAGACTTCCCATTTGCCTTAGACACAAATTTGAGAATAGGCAGTTTGGGTTTTCAGTGTCTTTTACCATGGGATCAAGTGACTATCTTTTTACAGTGGGGATAAACCCACTGTAAAATGCTTATTATAGCAACCACCTGCATCCACTGCCCTTCCAAGAAGGCTGCCAGTGTTGCCTGTGGTGAGAACCGTAGGGATCTGAAGGCTTCCTGAGTGGGCTGCTTCAGGCTGGGGTGCACCTGGCAGCTGAAGGTACTGGCAACCTATGGGAAGCACTTGATATGTCAGACTATTAGGGAATGCAACAAGTGTTGGGTCTGCTACAGGGTGAATATTACACAACTGATGTCTTTAAAAAAGCAGTATAAAAAGTTCTCTGATGTATTTATATGTCAGGAGAAAACTAGATGAAATTACAGACTCATTTGTCCCAAATCAAAGCAAATCAACTTTGTAACCTCTAAATCTATGTTGAAATGCAGTTTGAGAGAATCCAAAACCTCAACCACTTTCTGTTCTTCACAGATGTTTTTGGACAAAGATGTAGATAGGTGTTTCATATAGTCTTTAAGGAAGATCCAAGTTCTGTTCACCTTGGCAAGCATTTCAAAAATTATGGATTTTCTTTATATTAAAGTGAAATGTGTAAGGTATAAGCAAACCAAAACAATAATGATTCTGGAGAAAATCTCACTTCAATTAAAATTACCTGCTTCATCAGAATTCTGACTATGACATGATTTTATAAGAATAATTGATGGAGTACATTAAAAAATTATTGACATTATTCCAGTTTCTATTAAACATACATACAAAACTCTGCCAAACTGTCATCTTTGTAGGCACTTTCAAAGATAAGGTCAGGAGCTGAAAGTGCAAAGGCATTGAATTACCCAAAGCAAATAGAAATAGGCATATGCTCAGACAAGTGGCAAACAGCTTTATACAGCAACTTGCCTGAAGTAAAAAAATATCCCAGGAAAACTAGTCTTCTAGATCTCAGTGAAGAGCAGTGGAAAAAATCTTATCTAATCTATAATAGTGGTGCAATTGGATGCTGTTTTCTTAGCAAAGATTTACATTACTGTCTGTGAGATAGGAGTGTTATATTTTTGTCATTTTCTTCAAAGAAAACTGGGCTTTTGAACTATAAGTTGTGGGTTAAAACCAATAAAAATATAGGGAAGAAGCTCTTGGCCGCTGTTAAGAAGGGCCCTAAGCAAATCAGCTAACAAGAAATAAGATGTGTTTCTATAGTTAATATTATTGGTGAGACAACAATGAGCTTTTAAAGTCAGTTGAGAAGAATGCTACATGAGTATAAGCATTGCATGCTGTGTGTAGTCAGCAAAAAGACTGAATAATGAAATACTCCATAAAAGTAATTTGAATGATAGCCCCCAGATGGGCTAAGGAACCAGGTGATACAAATGCTCAGAGGCCAAGTTTTACCTTAGGAGTAATTTCTACTTTTCAGTGCTTTGTTGTTTTTATTCTGACTTGTCTCTGAAAAACAAAACAATAAAACAAAAAAAGTCCCCCCCCAACTTCTCCCCCCACCAGAACATTAAAGATCACCATAGGTTTTTAAAAACAAGAGCAGCAGCATTATTTTCAGAAAAGAAACTTATTATCATATCAAATGTAACACCTATATAAATCAGAATAATTCAATTCTGCTTTAGTCTGAAATAGAAAACTGCAAGAGCCTCTGTTTTGACCTTATCAAGGTTTTTCCTTTCCTTCAAGTGTTTTACTGCCATAAAAATTTATTAAAATTGACATATTCTTGCAGAATGTGTAGATTTCAAAAAAACTGGCTTCTATTCTAGATGAGAGGAAAGTTCACAGGATGATTTTGTACAGGAGTACTGTACTTTGTATACAACGCATGTATCTTCAGGTACTCAATGCCACATGATTACAAGGAATCCTGGATACAATAAAGTGCTTCTCACTATAAGTAAAAATCAGGTTCATGACCACCTGAGGAATCTGAATGTACATTTGTCTATGGACATTGCTGGATGCTTCCCAGGATCCTGTCCTGTAGACATCAAATCAGCCTCCATGATATTTGAAAAACTATGTCAGTCAGGTACAGCCTCCGCTGAGAAGGGGCTGGTGGATCTTGGTGTATAGGGGTGCTGCTGGATGGGAGGCCAGACATGACCTGGTGATGTGCACCATCAGCACAGAAAGCCAGCTGTGTCCTGGGCTGCATCAAAAGCAGGGCCAGGACAGGGATTCTGTCCCTCTGCTCTGGTGACACCCCACCTGCAGTGCTGCAGCCAGCTCTGGATCCCCAGAACAGGAAGGACTCTGACCTGTTGGACTGCGGCCAGAGCACGCCACCAAGATATTTAGAAGGATGGAGAACCTCTGCTGTGAGAAAAGGTTGAGACAATTTGGAGTGTTTGGCCTGGTGAAAGGAAGGTTTAAGGTGAACTGTGGGAAGATAGATTGTAGGAGAATAGGGATAGTCCTGAAGGCAATCTCCCCCCTGAGGAGTTGCAGCTGTACTAATTACCAAAGAGTAGGAACAGCCCTGCCCTTAATAGGGCATAGCTGTGTCCAGTAAGGATGGGTGTTATAAAAGAGTGGGTTATCTGGGCAAGAGGAAGGTTGGAGTTGGTGCTGCTGCTGTGACGACTAAGGGTCAGGTGGTTGTAATAGGGATGGTAAGGGCTAGTGTGTGCTGCTAGGGTGAGAAAGGGTCAGGTGTTCATGTAAGGACAGTAAGGGTCAGTATGTGCTGTTAGGGACAGATGGGGTCAGGTGGTTGTGATAGGGACATGAAAGAGTCAGCCGGCTGTGCAGAAGGAAGAGAAAAGGAGTCAGTGTTGCAAGGAGCTGCTCATGGGAACTCACAGAGAGAAGGTATGAAAATCTTACAGTTAGATAATAAATTAATGGTGACAGTCAGTTCTATCCACTGTTGATTGGTGCTAGGCACCAATGCCAACAACTGATGGCCCATAGGGGGATGAGTTTTCACAGTGAGCTGTTTGCAGCCTTCCAGTACCTGAAGGGAGCTTATAGGAAGGATGGAGAGAAACTTTATCCACAAGCACGTAGTGACAGGAAACCAGGGAATGGCTTCAAACTGAAGGAGAGTAGGTTTAAATTATGTATAGAGATTATTTACTGTAGGGGTGGAGAGGCACTGGAACATGTGAACTGAAGAAGTTGTGGATGTCCCATCCCTGGAAGTGTTCAAGGCCAGTTTGGATGGGGCTTTGAGCAACCTGGTCTAGGGGAAGTTGTCCATACCCACAGCAGGGAGGACTGGAACTATGTGGTTTTTAAGATCTCTTCCAACCCAAGCAATTCTGTGATCCTATGATATAAAAAGATCCTAGCATCCTTTGCTGCTGTGTGCCCTAGCCATTTTTTTCCACCTTTCTTGCTACCACTGTTGATACTAATGTGACTCAGATGCTTCATTTCAATCTTTGCCTTTCTTTCAAAGGAAGGGCATTAACATCTTGAGAGTTTTATGCTATAAAACATTACAGGTGCAAAAGTTTTCCTTCCTAACTTGGACCACAGAACATATTTGTCCAACTCTATCCAGCCACATAGTCACCTAACTTTTGCATACAGGCATGCTATTTTTTTCTCATGATGGAGGAGCATTAGCCTCATTGCAATAAGTATTTATTTTTTCTTTTTCACTTATTATGAAATGAAATTTGAATGCTTTGAATCACTTATCCACTTAGTGCTCCCCAATTCTTGTTTCAAATCAAACTTAGTGGACAATGAGTTGGTGTTTTCTTATATATTATTGCTAAAAGTATCAGAGAGCATAGGTCTCAAAACCAATTCCTGAACAATTCACTGTGAGTATATACATCAAATATTGGTTCACAATTGCATTTTCTCATGTATTATAATAGCTAGCACAGATGTAATATACTTAAAATCTGTACTGGCTTATTTGTTGTGCAGGACTAAGTAAACTTGCAGAAATACCTAAACATGTTAGCACAATACTGTCCCATTTATGATTTATTTTGGTTTTAAAAATTGGATTCCTTTAATAGATGAACAGATAGTTTCCATTTTGAGCTGTAACTCACTTATCATTTAAATATATTGTTCTATTATCTGAACTAAATAAAAGAGTTTCGCATCAGGACAAAACACCTCAGAAGACTTCTGAGTCTTCATTCTTGATGCCAAAATATGTTGTGGACCTAGACTGCCTAAATTTTGGTAACAGAATCAATCCCATTTATCCCCTCCATACTCATAGTGTGAGGACACACTGAACTAAATTGATCTAAACACATCTAAGCAGAGTGATACAATGGCAATGAAAATTGGTGAATAACTGCAGAGTACTGATGCTATTATTTCTTGTACGATAGTAGCAATAGCTTTCAGTTTCACTGCATTTTTTCTGAGCAAAAGGTTTAGTGTTTTCCAGAAAGTAGTATAGGGTCTTTTGAGATATAATTATGTCTCATCATTCACTGTTCTATAACTGTTTTCTAAAGCATCCTAAAATCTGACTAGTATCTCTGTATCCTTTATCATATTAGTTCTGTTGAATAATTTCTCTTACATTTTACCAAGGAGATATATTATAATTTGATATCTCATGTGAGAGTAATGGAGAAGAAAGCAGGTATTTTAGTATTTTAAAAGTATTTGGGTAACCAAATAGTATTTTAAAAATTAGATAAATTTTGAGAAGTGTTGGGTAACCAAAAAGAGATGGTGACAGGGATATGATGGTCTGTAACAATACTTACAAATAATTAAAATCATACTTTTTAGTAGCACTTTTTTCCTTATGGATATATTCTCACATTCTTTGCAATATCACACAACAAGAAATAGTTTTCATTTTTATCTGAAAATAGTTTAATATTTGTAAAGGGTCACAAGGATACCAGATAAATCAGATAAACTAAGTGAAGGATTGGCCACCTCTTCAGCAGCCTACAGGATGCAAAGGGCTTTCAGAAAGAACAACAACACTAACAGTAATTTTTTTTTTAGATCAGGATGTTTACTTAGCAGAAATCTTTGCAAATGTTGCCACGAACCTCTGAAAGTCCTTATCTGAGAAGTTTTACTTTTTACTCTAATTTATGCAAAATTTGCATGCCTAATGAACTGACTTATTGTGTCACTGAATTGCATTTGGAAAAGTTTGTTACTTTTTCATTCTGATCACTCATTTTCTATAACCTGTGATTTTCTTCTTGTTTTAAATGTTGAAAAAGTTATTAATAAGTAGTGTTACATTGATCATTGATGGAAATGATCCCTATCTTGGATATTTGTCTTGATGGACCCTACTTCGCAGGTTGTGTGCAGTGTGGAATCAATCCAAACATGCACAGGTACAGGACACATGAAGCACTTCTGAATAGTGACATCAAACCAAGTTGACAATTGTTTTCTTTATGTATTCAGTAGCTTTGCACAAATATATCAAGTACTAACCTATACAGGAACACCACCCTAGTATTTCTTCACTCACAAACCTCTATGATTCATGGCATCTATAAAAAGAAGCTAAGGAATCATAAATTTCTAACTGGGATTTGAGCCAAGCCAAAAACAGAAGTGTTAGCTGATGAGAATAAGGATTTAGGATTCTTGTCCTACAATAATTAATTATGAGCTTCTTTTAGTTCAACAGGCAGTGGATCAGGACATGTCAGACAGAAAGGAATTATTTTATCTCTGCCAGTCAATGACAGAATCTTAATAAGGAGTTTTCACAATAAAGAAAAACTTTGATTATCATTCAAGACAAAAGCATCACAGACCAAGAATTTTTTGCCTGTGATCTTCCCTGTGCCAGCTTCTAACAGGAAAGCATTGTATTTTCTTACAAAGAAATCTGTGGCTTCAGTTATTTTAAATCAGTGACTTTTACTGCCTTCAGTCTTATTATGAATTAAGACAAATTAAAAAACAGAGTAAGCAGAGAAAAATGACTGATGATACTAATCAAGTTTATCTTATAAATCTGTGTCCTGGAGTTCGATTTTGTGAAAATATGTGAGTTCTGAAACAAAGCTTGTACTATGTGTGGAATGTTCATAAACATGTTCTGTGGTGTGGATTCTGTGGTTTCCACTAAGAGCCCTGGAAGTGCTCAAGGCCATGTTGGATGAGGCTTTGAGCAGCCTGCTCTAGTGAAAATGGCAGGGGGCTTGTAACTGGTGACCCTTAAGATCCCTTCCAAACCAAACCATTCTATGACATCAACAACCAAATTCAGATAACTGTCGTATAATCTCAGTTCATAATACTCCTAGTTAACCAAAATTGCCTGTATTGTGGAATATACATCCTTGAAATATATCCAATTAGATAATAACAGAATCTGGCTTAGATCAGCGCCATTTGTCTGATTTATGGACCAGATGCTAATATAATAAAACAGGGAAGTAAACATATCTGTCAAAAATTGTAAAGCCTTTTTTATGCTATTGATATTTTTTCAATATGTTTTGAAAATAAAATAGTTCATACTGGTGGTGCTAGAAAACACTCCTTTCATTCTAACAAAAAGCCTGCAGAAAAGATAGGCAAAAACTTTACTAGTGTTCTTGGCAACCCATTATGCCACATGTATTCTGAAGCAGATTTAATTTAAATTAAATAGAAATAAAAATTATTTACAATTGCACTCTAATGACTGTAATTTTCACACAAGCTGTTACTTACAGACACAGTACGCTGCACTTTGTAATCATATCTTTCCTGTTTTTCTGTCTAGAGGAAAAAGGCTTGCTGCATATATTTTTAATCACTAGACAGAAAATTCTGGACTCCACTGGAAAGGTTAATACAAAAGTAAAACAGAAAAATAATTTTTTTTCTGTTATTAAGGAGTTGATATATTTTCAACTGGCTCATCCTCCAATACTTACATTCAACAAAATGTTACCACCATGCATTCTTTTATTCAAGGGTACTTAATTCCACCAGGTTATCTGTATTAACCATTTAACCCACAAAATGGCTATTACCCTGCTCATTTAGTACGGGAGCCAAAATATCTCCATTATAACTGCAAGTAGCTAAACTCTTCAGTGCCAGATGGTTTACAAATTGGTCTCATCACAGAGTAATGGATGTCATCACACTCACAATTTGTTAATATTACAAATCCCTCTCCTCCTGTGAACTTAATATGACAGAGTTCTCTAATTTAATCTCCAACTTAGCAACTGATATGTATTAAAACCTATAATCAAATAAAAATGTAATAATTAGCAGTATATTAGCATTTTTGTATTGTCAGCAAATAAATATCCAGCTTGAGAATCAGTGGAGAGATCAGCTAGAAACATGCTCAGTAAAAATCAGACTGGCTTTGCAAATGTAATTTTGGAGCATGTTTGATGACTACTACAAAGTGGCTTTGTCTCATTTCTCACCAAACACTGTAAACTTTTGTTTGCCATGTAGGAGCATTCAACTATTCATGCCAGATGAACAAAAATAAATCACAGCCTACCCTATGCCATGAACATTCCTCCCTGAAAAAGATGTATAACATAGTCTTCGTGTTCTTGTACATTACAATTCCAGTAAATTACTTGAGGGAATTTCAAGACTAATGCATGATAACAGCACAAGTTTTATCTTTAGGAAACAGCTAAATGCAATTTTGTGTCATCATCTATTTGACTGGGAAAACTTAACTGAGAAGACTTTAAAATAGTTAAAGAGTTTTCTGGCTTTAAAAGTTTATTCTAAAATTCTAAATGTATCTTAGGCTGCAAATGGTTTTCACAGAGATGGGTAAATGGTACTACTTTCAATTCTTTTTTACATTTGAAAATGCAGGTACAACTATCATTTCAGAACATTCAACAAAGTGGCCCAAATTTGTAATGATAAAAAAACTAATTGTTTGAAATTTACCAAATATTTTTTATTACTTTTTAAAAATAAACCTTACTTAGATAGGGGTTAATGTCATCTTAACTTAAAGTGTAGCAAATAAATGATATAAAAAAATGTAGTAAAAGCCTTTAAAATGAGTCATAAAGTTCTGTAATTCAAGATACTGCCTACTTATGCCACTGCTCTCTTTGCAGGAAAATAGAATACTGATATATGTGCCTATTCTTGA
Organism: Taeniopygia guttata; assembly: GCF_048771995.1. NCBI lineage: Eukaryota > Metazoa > Chordata > Aves > Passeriformes > Estrildidae > Taeniopygia > Taeniopygia guttata. The sequence continues at coordinate 20,745,813 of NC_133025.1, read as the reverse complement.
CACCATGAATAGTCTTTACTGAATGAAGGTATGTCTTCATTGTGGTTTTCAAAAATTATTGAGTAATCATGGACTACTGCTGCAACAGATGCCAAATACACAGAGCTGATCTGCTAACTAGAGCTTGACTGGCAGTTTGAGAGCGCATTCTCTCAGTAAGACCCAAGCATTTTGCATTGTTGCTGCAATCCAAACTTTGTTTTACTGGGAGACATCCCAGAGCTCTAGCCAGCACAATTTTAAAGACAGCACATGCAAGGTATCTGTGCCACCCTGCTTGAAGGGTGCAGTCCAGAGCTCCTTCCAACCTGTATTCTGTGATTATACAGCCTATCAAATGTAATTGCTAGAGGTTTATTTCAATATTTCTTGAGCTGGATTAGAAACATACACCCATTTTCCCTATACTGTTTAATATATGTCTTCAGCCTAGGTTTTCCAAAGCTGTTCAGTGGTCTATACTAGTTTTACTTTATTTGGGGTTTGAACACGTAAATATATCAAAGCCAGATAGTACAAGACTTCCTGTAATATTTTGCAAAATCATTCAGATCACTTGCCTTTCTGACTTCAGATGAGTTACACTGAACACAGGTCAGTCTCTTGGTACATAATTTTCTGGTTACTGGCTTTCATCATGTTCTGTCTCAGTCTTGTTACTTATTAATTGATTACCCCTTTCTCCAAGTGAGACTAAGGCCGCACAACTGATACTTTTTAGGAAGTGAAAGTCATTCCTTAATACTATTAAAGTCCCAAACCAAGTTGGTTTTCCATGTTTGTCCTGCTAAACCATTTTTCAACAATTTTGACAGTTTCTTTTTCCAGTGAATAGGAATTTTCGTTCTATTTTCTTCCTTCTGTATTATGCAGAATCTTTAACAAAGATGTATAAAAACAGCATGCATTTTTTTCTGTAATTCTGCAATGCCACAGTGGTGGAGTGGATTTGTAAAGATCTATGAGATCATTACACATCCATGCTATGCAAGTGAAGTTGTCTACTTTCTTTTCAGGCTTTTTTCAAGAACTGATAGTACCAAATTAAACTTCTAGTCTTTGTTTACTTGAGGTCTGACAGAAGGCCACAAGCTTCTTTATGACAGCAGATTTTGCTAGTGATGGCCAAACCCGGAAACTGAAGAAGAAGATGTGAGCTGAATACCTCCAAGTCCCCAGTAAAGTTGGACAGAAAACAGATTTCTTATCCTTAAAAAAGAATTTTCAGAGTTCCAAAAGAATGTGCACTGTGCTTACAGATGAAGACACATCTGTGGAATCATGCCTGAAAACATACAGGGTAATTCCTTCTCTTGTGCAGCTAATACAGACAGAACTGCAGACTATACATTATAATCAGCACCTCTAGAAACGAAGGATCATTGTCCTTGGGTTAATGTCTTTCTACACCTGATATTATCACTCAGGAAAATCTTTTGTTTAAATGTTCTGATATTTTCTAAGTTAAAAAAATCAACTTAAATACCACAAAGTGCAAAAAAAAATATAACTTTGATGACGATTCATAGCTTATTCCTGTGAAATTATCTAAATGTGCATATGCACAAGGTATATATCTGAAGATGAGAAGATTATTTTCAATTTCAATTATTTTCAATCAATTATTTTCAATCAATGAAGAGATATTTAAATTTGCAACAGAAGTTTTGTGCTTTCTCCTCTGGGTAAAACAGGAAAACATCTCAAAGCAGATGAAGATGCTGAATATAAATACCAGAAATGCATCAAAGGAAGAAGATTTTAGTAATGGCTGATAACAAAAACTCTAGGGACAAGAAATTATCTGTTTTCCTGTAATATTTGCCACCTAGGCAAAAAAAGCACCAATTTTATCACACTGAAGGAAATATGAACTGTTTTATGGCACTGGTAAACAATCAAAGAGTAATTTGGGCTTCTGTAAGCTCATAGTTTCTCATTAAAAATATAAATATATGGCTTCCTTTAAAGTAAAGAAAGGAGATCAATGCTGACACATAGTTGGAACAGCAACATTTGCTTATCTAGACTAATGAAATATTTTGAATGAAAGTAAGAAAAGCTTATGTCAGTATGTAAGCATACTTTGAAAACTTGAGGGATCTGTTACCTAACTTGATCAATGCAACTCTTTTTGAAGAACAAAAATGGCCACAAAAAACTCAAGTGCTGAGTAAAAGTGTTTATGATACTATGATTATATAGGCTTTGCTGCATTTCTCTTAATCAATCTCTTGTCATGTTTTAGAAATTTCTATGTAATTTATTTTATCTTTAGCTGGTGCTTGGACTCTGAATTTTCAGTGTTTATTAGCTAGGATTGTAATAACTTTGTGCTCATATCTCATCATGTCTGAAATAACTGAAATCATTAGGTAAATAAAAATTAGGAAGTGCCCAGACATTTTTTTTCTAGTGTGCAGTTAGAGATTATCCACCCTTCTCTGTTTCTACTGAAAAGCTTATCTATATTTCTGCTTGGCTGTTTAAATTTCTTCCTTTCTATCTCCTTCTGCCTTTACCTGTGAAGAGGCAGGTCACGTTTGTGCTTTCACACTGGCATTTACCTAATTTTTGGTTTCTCTCATTTCTGCCTTTCCCAGCTATCACGATTTTTCTTCTATTTCAGATCTTCCTCTCATGCCTTTTTTGGGAAGTTTCTTACCGGTACCTGCACTTACTTCTTCAACACAGTCTATGTACCCCTGTCTCAGTGCCTTTCAATTATTCTTTTCAGTCTTTATTCCAGGACTCTTCACAGAAGAGACAGAAGTGAGAAAGGAAAGGAGGAAGAGTATACAGGGACAAGTATGCACCGTGAAAAAATGATGTCATTTTTATCAAAGAGTTGCCTGAATTTCTTTACCTTTTGCAATAAGATGACTAATTTTAAGCAAAGGAGAGGAATGAATATGAGATGGAAAAATAGCAGATTTCCTGTAAAAAGCACTGTGGAAATAACAGAGTGGGTAGTGGAGTTCATAGTGGGTTTGATTACAAGTTCAAATTCTTGCTCATATTTCCATATTACTGCTAAAAGTATAAAGTCCTGTATGTAAGTATTTCATCCTAACGTCCCTGTAAAGCCTGCAAGGCTCTTAGCCCACTGTGGTGTTTGAGGCAGATTGACATTATGCTCTGTTCATTTTCAACCTGCAGCTGTGCTTAAAAGATTGTGCCTGAGCTTTGGTTTGGTTTAGGCTTTTGCTTTTTTACTGCAGAGGCACCAGCAGAATAAATATACAGGTTAGACTTGTTAGATGAGGAGGACAAAAGAGACATTGGAGGGATGCATTCTGTGAAATGGGTATTGATTTGATAATAACCTGTTTTAATTGCATGGTAGAAGGAAAATGAACACAATTATTGTTCTCTGGGTAAAGAAATGTCTTTTTTATGTTAAGAAACAATTCCTAACACAGAAAAAAATTATAAAATTTTATGAGGATCTCTTCAAGGGATTTAAATGCAAATTAACCCTGATGTATTCTACATATGTTTCATGCCACATAATAAAATCTTCCATTAGAGAAAAATAAAATACTAAAAAGAGCTGCTTCAGCCTTCAAAACTAGTTAATCAGTTATCACAGCAGTGGAGATTAATCAAAGATTCTTTAATTGCTAGTTAACTGGACTTTTTTTGAAATATATTGTCTTACTCAGTTGTAGTAAGCAGATTGAAAAAAAAAGACCACTGTGGTTTAGCAGAATATAGATTTCTTAATTGAGGTTAAAGTGAGCTGTTAAAAAAAAACAACTCTGTAGGCTGTACAGATTGCTCTCAGTAGAAAGCAATCTACATCACTTCTTTCTTTTCCCTTCTCTTTTCTTTATCCTGAAAGTTCACACCAGCAGGTTTGTTGGGTGGATACAGAATAAGGCAACTGGTCTAAGATAAGGTTCTTCAGTGCTTCTTAAAAGCTTCATTTCAACCAAAGACAACAATGCCAGCAAATATTAGCATGTGTTTCAGAACTAAACAGTGATTATAGCTCTGCAAATTAGAACTGACTCACACAGTTTGAGCTTAGGTACTAGATAGCTAATCAAGGCCTTTTCTGCAGCAGTTCTTTTGTATATGATGTGATGTTTTTTAGATATTGCTGTTTATTTTGGATTACAATGTGTTTTGAGAGAGCTGAAGCACTGCTTTTTTCCTTTCTCTGTTATGGGATGTTGCTCACTGTGAAACTAGAGGGACAGAAAACCAAATTCAGAGATGAAATATGGTTAAAAAAATTGCACATATAAAGGCACCTTGTTGAATTTTGGCCTTCCCTCTAATACCTGTGGGCTCAGCAAAGTATCCAAGGGGGATGTGTGGTATAATTTCTTTCCTCTTTCCCTATTTAATTAGAAAAGAAAAGGCCTAATTTATAGCCAATGTGGACTACCACTACAGCTCTATAATTCATGCAAAATGAACTTCCGCTACAATGGTTTCTCTGAAAGCTATCTTGCAATAATTGTTCAAATTGCTTTTGTGTAGGAGTAATGTAGAAATTTTACCCTTATGTTTTAATTGCTTTAATATAGGGAAGGCAGCAAACCAACAGTCAATTTCATATATCTTGTAACTCTCACTATTAATGTGGTTTTTTCTGTAGAACTGCACACAAATGGGTGTAACACATAGACCACATAGCAGTGATACGTATCACTTTGAAGAACATCTATTTCTTTCCCATCTATTTCTTTCCCATCTAAGTGCTGTAGCCTGTTAAGTTTCTTTAAATATTTGTCACAATAAACCCTTTAAATTTTAAGATCTATAGTACTGGTTTTGTCATTTAAAAAAACCCCAAAACACTTTGTACTGAAAAGCAATGTCAATTGGTTTTCTTCTAAGTTTGCTAAGTCCTTGAACTTTTTCAAGTTACACTTTTGGATCTCAGGCAAGCGCTGGAATGCAGCCCACAGTTAAGAGGCACAAAATTCATGCCTGTATTAATATTTCCTACTGTCTAACTAAGCAACCCCATTACAGAATATGAATTTTACTGAGGAACTGGAAACTGAATCAGGTTAATAATTTGAGAGCTTCAATTTCCTTTATGAGCGTGTGCCTGAAACTGTGAAGGGTTTATACAAATTATGAATGTGATAACAAGCATATCCAGACAACATCCAGTTTTTGTTGGAGAACTAAAAATATGGGTATGGAAGAATCGGAAAAAGAGACAAAAGGTTCTGGTATGGGCTTCTGTTATGAGCTTCCCCAAAGGCAAGAGTAGCTGAGGTTCTTGTTAATAGAGCCTTTGGGGCAGATTAGAGTGAAACAACACTGAATGACCAGTATTTACAAATATGTGTGTCTGTAGCAGGTTTATTTTTAAAAAATTTGGTTGCAACAGGAAGGAGTTATGTAGCCATTTTGGTTATTATCTGTAGAAATACAACAGTATGTTCAAAGTGATGGTCACAATCTTTATCCCTTGCTGGAGGGAGAAACCCATGAAACACAAAATTCAATGGGTAAATTAAGTTCAGGTATCTCCCCTCGGTGGGGAAGTTTTAAATTGTCTGATGTAAGGCCCCAGAAATTAGTCTGGCAGCACTCTGGGGTTTTTTTTCTGGTGCTTTATGACATGCCAGTGTCTTCTAAGACACGCCAGAGTAGTTCAGCCAGTTATGTCCCATCAGAAGGCGCAAGATTCTGCCCCTTTCAGGGCAAATTTCAGGCCTATTTGTGAATATGAGTATCCCAATATCTTCCCCAGGATATGGGGGTGGGGGATATTTTCATGTGAGCCAGTTGTATAAGGGAGAGCACTGGCATGTTACAAAGCACTATCCCACCTATCGGGATCTGCTTCTTATCCTTAAGCCTTTTCCCTTATCTGGCTCAAAATAGCAGCTTGCTGCTAAACAAATGTTGGTTTGTTGTGGCCATTCTGTGGTGATGCTCAACCCTTCTGCACCTGGGCTATTCTTCTGCAGATCAGATTTTTTGACACCACACATCCAAATGCTCTCCTCCTCCCCAACTTTTTTTGGGGATGCAAATCCAGCAAAGCACCTGCTGCTCCTGCAAGTGGATAATTGTTGGAGTCACTGACCTTGAGCATTTCAGTCTCTCACAGTTTCTAATAGGGTTGTGCTGAGGAAAGAGATGGAAAAATATTTGATTTTAGAGGTTCTGCTCCTTAAAAAAAAAAAAAAAAATCAATAATCTAGTTAGTAAATGTTCACCCATTAGTTGTTGTACAAAATTGTTAAAAGCAGGCATCAATTTTCTAGACTGAGCAGCACTGCACATAGACAGCTGGATCCAGTGAGCAGATGTCTGCTCTCAATTTCTAAGGAGAGCAAGAGAAATGTATAGCACTTTATATTTCCCAGGGTGAATGTGGAAGTATCTTGCAAGCCTATACACAATTTCCTGGCTATACTCAACCCAAATTAAAATGCAGAAATTAAGGAAACAAAGTAGCTGTTAGAAATCTTGCCTTTGTCAAAATATTGTTCATTCAAAGTTTCCTGTTTATCATAAATATCACTCCAGTTTAATGACGGTCAAAAGTAGTTTGAAAGAAAATTGCATATGTCTCAAACTCCCCTGAGACATTTTCAAAATTCTTATGAAGGCCACATTTTCTCTAGTCCCAGTTTCTTAATCTTTATTTCTAATCATACTGACTAGTCCACAAGCAATCAATTATCAATATGGGGACACATCCTAGAAAGCTAGTATATATTACCAGATTTTTGCCTATTTAAGCTTATTCACAGTGCATAACAAAGTAGAGAATTTTTGTAAATACACTGAAGTACTGCTGGAGACATTTAATATTTTCTGTAGAAATAAAACAGAGGCCACTAGCTGATCTAATGCACTTTGCCTGATGGAAAAGTCATTTTCTGGTCATAAAGACAAATAAAAATGCTAAAGTTATTTCAGAACATGAGAAGCATTCACCTTCAAATATTTCACTTATGAGGGTTCACAATAAATATGAAAATATTGGGAAAAAAATAAAATTAAAAAATAATGAATAATAATATTGACAAATGAAATAAAATTAAATTCAGAGGAAAATGATGTTATTTTACAATGACATTCTTTAACAAGTGCCTTTAACAAGGCACAATAACAAATGCCAATATCTTATCTAATGACTGATTAGTTTTTAAACCAAGGATACAACAAATTTCCTTTGTGTTCAACTTTTAGCAAATGAGTATTATAATGGGGAGAAGTATTCCATTGTAGAATTCATGGATAACTGCAAAAAACTTCTATCGTATTTGAAGAAAATAATTTTCTATTGGGGAATATCTATATGGGGAAAATCTGTCCCTCCTTTCTGGAAGTTCCAAAAGAAGTACATGGGAGAAAAATTCTGGGTGTTTTGTTTTTTTTTTCCCCTACATTTGTGTTGATTGTTGAGAATTTTTTCTGCCTTTTTTTTTTTTTTTCCTTATGGCTGCTACTTTTGTAAGCCTAACGTTTACAACGTGCTGAGCCTTATGCTCACAACCTACGCTTACAGCCTAACACTGAGGTTTTCAAGGGAGAAAGGAAGATTAATATGTGGGTTGAGAAATGAAGTCAGAGCAGTAACTGATATCAGGCAAGCAGCTCAGATCTTAAGATTACTGTGCAGCTCAAAATGAAATAATAAAAACATTCTTAGAACTTTAAGGAGATACGTTTTTAGTGCTGTGATGCAATACATGAAGGCAAGACAAGTGTAACATTAAAAGGGACAGAGCATCATTTTATTTAATTTTCAGCTTAATAGTGACTATGAAAGTAAAAAGCTGAAATAAACCTACAGAATTTTCTTCATGAGCTCCAAATCAAGTCCATTCTGCACTGTAAAATTTCAGAGTATCTTTTGACTTGAAAAAGAAACTGTTATTTCATTTTACATATTGAAGGAGGGGAGACATAATGAAGAAAAGATTCTTTTCTTTCCACGCTGTAAATTTTTGGGAATTGCACATTAAAATATGTTTCTGAAAATCCAATGGAACTGGATCATGTCCTTAATTTTCACTTCCAAATCCCTGACCCATGATTTCCAGAGCAGTAGATTTTCCCCAGCTGTCAAACATGGCTATAAGTCTAGCATTTCCAGTTATAAAATCTGTGATCAGTAGAGTCTCTCACTGAGAGCTGAGGACAGCTGAACAGCCAAGTCATTAACCAGTGACAATGGTACGACAGCAGTCTGTTGCTCCTGCTAGGCACGCACACTACACATCTTGCCTGCTGCTCTATTAGTTTCCCAATGACTCCTTCTGTGCTTGCTTCCCATATTTTATTGATAGGATCTTTTGAATTCTTATGTTTGTTTTCATGGCTAGAGCTTTAACCCCTCTTCCCCTCCCCTCTTTTGTAGTCTATCATGCAAGACTGCTAGCAGACATTTTTTTCAGTATTTTCTGACTATTTATCATCTTCTAGAATCCTCAGTCCAACTTCCACTCAAGTTCTTTTTCATCTGTTTGTTTTGAATTTGGGAATCTGGATCACTTTATTGCAAAATTTTCTAGGTCTTCCTCTCATAAGAAGTTGTGCATATTTTCCCTCTCCTTTTGCTAAGATCTCTCATTTCCTAGCCCTGGGAAAAACTCCTCAATTCTTCTGCTTCTTTATACCCTCTTCCCTTTCAGGACCTGTCGTGGGCTTTATGAGAACTCAATTTCCCCTATTCTAGTATTTTTTTGGCAGAGAGTTATTTAGGATACCAGTGTCTTAAATTTCATTGAGTCAATGATGGGCCATTAGAAAAATCTATGATCTACTGGGAATTACAAATTCCTCTGCTAGGATGCAAAATCCTTAGCAGCCATGTCCATTAATTTTTCATTTCTGATTTTCTTCTACAGTCCTTCAAAACTATCCATCACTTATTTTTCCATTGTTTTGGAATGCTGGAATTCACTGATCATTAAACACCCTGCTCTGCTAAATATTGACAATAATCTAATTTTTTCTGTTCTTCACCCTTTATTTCACCCTGTTTTCTTTAAGCTGATGTTTTCATTGCAACAATACTTGCTCAATAATCTTGAACAATGCGGATACACTTTTCTACAATAAAATATTCATGCATTACACTGGTGTTAGTATAAATACTGTGCCAACAAAGCAGCATTCCACTTCACTTTCTTCTGTACTTGTTCTGTTGAGCAGAACTTAAACTTCATTTAAGTAAAAGAAGTAACTTTATGCTCAGTTGCAGAACATTTATTGAAAAGCTTTCATACATTAGTGCCTTTGCTGTTTCTGGAGGTACACAACCTCCACATTTCTCAGCCATGGAAGGTCAGCAACCTCCATAACAGAGGGAATATTTTTGATGAGTAGGAAACAATGAGTGAACTTGTTTGTGTACTGGAAGTGTAGCACAGCTAGCCTGGGGTATCACAGCTCCCTGTTGAGGATATACCTTATCATCATCTTACATCTTTTCTCAATTTATACCATGTGAACAAAAGTTAGCTGTTTCATTAGAGTTCTCTGTACTTTTGTTACATATCTGAGGAATAATTACAGTCATCTATACAGGAATCATTGCAATTCTGTGTAACAATACTCATGTCCACAGTCTGGGGTCTTTTGCTTTTAATGCTCCAGCCTGAGACTGAGAGATCAACCCTCACATTACTTTCTGTGTTTTCTTTCTTGATCATTAGCATAGACACCAGGCTGGATGGGGCTTTGAGCAATGTGGTTTACTGGAAAATGTCCCTGCCCATGGCAGAGGGCTGGGACTAGATGGTGCTTAAGGTCCATTCCAGCTCACACCATTCTGAGATTCTATATTAGGGCATAATAAAAGACCCACCACATCAATGGACATATTTTGACTGCATAAGATTAAAGCCAAAACATAGTAAAATCTAGTTTCAAAAAAAACTTTCAAATTAATGCATTTTCCACCACAATTCTTCTGTAATTAAAATTGCATTATACTTGATGCTCTGATTACTTTAGGGTTCTATTTTTCTCCAAGCCTTGCTGCAAACTTCTACAGGCGATAAGATATTAGAGAACAAAAAGACTCTCCTAAAGCACTTAAACCCAAAACAAGCTATCTTGGCTATTAAAACACCATTACCCAATGTTCTGTCATTAAGAAATTGTATAAATCCCTGTTCTGTTCATCAGAATAGGAGCTATAAGCACTGTGTCTGATGGAAAAACAAGATGTGGGTGGTTTTGTGAGCTGTGTTTGTGGAAGTAACAAACTGAGTAGTTTTCTGATTTTTAGAACATTATTTGAAGGTTGAAAAGTTCATCCAACATATGCTGAACAACTTGAAATATAGCCATCACATTTTATCAAAATTTCTTGCTTTTACTACAGAAGCTTTGAAAGTATAAAAGCTTCAAATAACTTTTTCTCCTTTTGCAACATGCCTCATTCCTTCAACATGGGAGATGAATTCACTTTCTGCCTCACAAGTTTTCTCACATTTAGAAGGTTCCCATCTGTCACACACACATTTTTTCTGAAGATTAACTTCTTCCTTTTCTTTCTATCTTTCATATGCCTCCTTTGTCTTAAACAGGAAAATATTGAATTGTTTTCTTTTGAAAATTCTGCTTTAGCTATTCCTGCTGTTCTATTGCTGAATTATAGATAGTTTATGGGGTTTTTTTAAGCATCAACATAGGCCATTATTTTGTTTCATCTCACATGCTAAATGGCATAGAGATTTATTACTTTACTGACTAACTCCTCAAAATGTTCTCACTTGTTGATATGCAGTATTTGGATGGTAGATCTCAAGGGACAATGCATATGCAGCATTCACTGGAAAGAGATATCATGTTCAAAAGTAATTTAGTGCTCCTGAAAAAAATTAACATGTTTCATTGGTAAAGATAATTGAGAAATATAGTTTAGAATTGAATAATTTTTATGTCTTTTTGTTTGCCCTTCCAGATTTTGTATTATTTCCATTTTTAGCCTAGAAAGGTAATTGAGATATTGAGTATCTTAATAGCTACAAGTCATCCAGAACTTTAGGGGAACAGGATTATTTAGTCTACTTTAATGGACATAACTGCTTATCTATTTGAATAAAAATTTCAGTATTGTTTATGGATCCTCCATTTTCCTGTGACAATTAAATATGGCATATTATAGAGCTATGTCTTGAATGTTCTCAGCTTTGAATAACAGTTGATAATTTTAAAACTAATAAAATAATTCTAAAGACAAGGGCTTTTTCTTTAAGCTTCATGCATTGAAAATAGTAAGGGGTTAAACTGTATATTTTTCAGTCTTAAGAATGACCTTTCTGCTATCATTTAGTTTTTATGAGGTGTCATCTCATGAAACTGTCTTTTATTTGCTTAAGGCCTTACAGCAGTACTCACTAAAGCATTCTTATTTAAGGGAAAAATCTGTTAGTCTTCTGATAGATGATTTTCCTTTTCAAAATGCTAGTAGGCAGTTTAGCTGGGAAAGAACCCTTTACAGATTTAGTGTACATTCTCATGAGGAATAACCTTGGACAATATTTTTTGAAGTGATGCCACAGTAAGCCAGATTGCACACATTGCCACATGCAATTCAATAGTTTATATAGTTAAAAAGTTATATGTTGATAACTTTTGCCTAAGGTTGTGAGATTTTGCATATGTTAACAAGACTCAGTTGTGAATCCCTGTCTAATAATAATAGTCTTTGACACTTGTCAAGTCTTGTTCTACAATGCTTGCTATGTATTGCAACATTACAGTGGAATTTGCATGATTCTTTAGTATTGTTGTGCATCCTTATTAGGTGACTACACATACACATATCAAGTTGGCAGCAACAGTGTCTTGAAATTCTTTGCTCATTTAGAAAATGCTTATAATAATCCTTTTACTGGACAGAAAAACTATTTATGTAAAGATCGAAATTCTAATTTGATCTTTGTATGAATAGTATTTTTTTCCATTTTATCTGGGAACATTTTAAATGCATTTTATTTCTAGTATCAAATTGATTTGAATGGAAGCCTGACAGTGATGCCTGGGATTTTGGCCGTCATTTGTATAAGGATGTTCTGAGACCATTCACAAGACAGATTCAGACCTAGAGCTATGGTCTCTGTCACACAAATATAATAAGTTGCCCAGTCTGACTGTTTCAGGTAACAGTAATCTCATGAATCCAGACGGAAAAAACATGCTAATAGCTTTTGGGGCTGATCACTGTGACAGGTTTGCTACTTTTTGTATGAATGTTGTGAAACAACCTTGGGCTCCTATTATGATCCTTCTCCTGTTTTGAAACCACTTTTAATAGGCTTTTAAAGATGAGACTAGATGCAGTTGTTATGAGAGTTTTGACATAATTTTGGGCATCCTATGGCTTGTTTATTTTAAAAAGACTATAGTTGAGCTGCATTTGTAAGTCATCTGAATTGTATTAGAGTTTATGTATTTTTTGTTGTCTCTTTCGCAAGATAATGAATTTTTAAAATTTTTTTATTTTGAAATATGATGCTTAGAGATGCTATTAGACTCATGGTCATTTATACCAATTTTTTAAGGTAGCTCACTTAACATAAGTTATGTAATTCTGATTCCACATGTAGTGACCAGAAGATATTTCCAATAGCATGAAGGTGACCTTGTAACTGTGTATTGAGCATCACAAATTGACATCATGATGGGAAGCCATGGAATATTTCTGCTTTTTTAGGTGAATGCTGCTTATTCAACCAGCATTATAATTGAACCAAAAAGGATCTTTCTTTTAAGATCCTTTTCCTGTTTTATCTTCACAAAGTAAAATCCATTCCCACTAGATATGTTTTTTGTGGCACAGCATATTTACCTTTCCTGATCCATCAATAGAGACAGGCAGTGACTTTTACAAGTGAGTATCATTGCCTCGGGCCAAGTGGACTCACTGATGACATAGCTTCCCATTAAATTTTCAAAACAAACAGGATGCATTCCATGAGTTCAGATCCATACTTCAGAAATACCTTTGAGCTTAACAGTGGTATGATAATAATTCTACTAGCAAATTTTCTACTATAATTTGAGAGAGCAGCTAAAAAATAAGAGTGCTTTTTTCATTATCAGCTGCTTATCTCTGATGTTGTAGGGCTGAGAGAAATCTTGGAAATGTAGTGAACTTGACAGCCATGATAGACAGAACAGGGATATTTTTGCAGTTTTAAAAGCTTTGTGGGGATTTTTTAAATAAACATCTTATACTATTTTTATTGCCAACTCTTGTCAAGAGCAGTCAGATAGTAAGCCAGATTAATTGAATTAAATGTCTCTCAACAACTTATCTTGTTTTGACTAAAATCTTTATATTTGCTGATGAAATACATTTTATGCCATTCTAGTGTAGTATCTTGAGCGTCAAGGCTCATCTTTAAATCATTTTCCAGAGAGAAAAGTGATATATATTTCTATCGTATAGCACCTCATGCCTGAAGCACTGAGAGGAACAGGGCAATGAAATAAATTAGTTTCTGAAGTTTTCTTTTCAAAGAAAACTTCCCACTTCTGAAAGGCAATTTAGTTTTTTTTAGTGATCATTAGCAGGCCCTCTCCTTTTTAAAAGACACACAAAGAATATATCCTCTGTGTGGTTAAAATATTGGATTCTGTAGAGTGTGGGGATAAGCTGACTGACTGCTGCACTGTACCTTGTGGGAGATTGATTTTTTTGTGACTACAGTTAAGCTTGAAAGAAAGCAGAAAGTTGAGAAATGTCAGCATTTGGTCCTTCTGCCATTCACAGTTTCATTATTTTAAGACCAGAAAGTCAAAGGAAGAATTGGCAATTCCTGAGTAATATCACTAACCACAGAGTCCTAGAGTGATGTTGCTCTTATTTTACCTCCTAATGTCCCCCTGGCTCTTTTTACCACAGCTGCAGGATTATTTTAATTTACTGTAAAAGTCAGAAAGGGGAATACACAGGGGGGAATTCTTCTTTACCTTGCATGCAAAACCATCTCATTTGTTTTGTCATCTTTATTAACAGTCAATAAATAAATTATTGTACAACAGAAGGTAAATGTCCAACATCAGACCTATAGTAAGACATTTTGGTCTTACTAAATGAGGGAAATCTCATTTTTCCTTTTGAGTCATAAAAACTGTTTCTATGTCTTATTCCTCTGACCATGCTGACGGGATCAGCAGCCTCTTTGTCTCATCAGCAAGAGCTGGGAGCTTAAAGGTCTTTCTGCATCCATCTGGAATTCACCACAGGCTGGTGCTTGTATGACCATGCCTTCGCTACTCTCCATGTTGTAATTCATTTTGGAAAGCCAGCTTTCAGATGTATCTGTGAGAGGACATAAACAGTAGCTTCCAGTGGCTGCTATCAGGAAGTAAATCCCATATCAATTAATAACTTTTGTGCTTACTTAATTATAGTGACAGTATGCTTGAAGACCTGGCATTATCTGAAGATAAAATATTGGCAAAAGGCTGTGATTGAGTAAATACCTTTTAGCTATTAGTATGTGGGAGTAGAATATTGATCAGATAAGTGAAGTAAATGTTCTAGCAACATTTAGAGTGGCATAATAAAGAAGGGAATGTAAGTAGGGGCTCAGAGGTAGCAAAAAGAATATTTATAACACAAACATAAAACATTTAAGTCATTTTAAAATTTTTTTTATCCTTTGTGCTTTTTAAATTATAGCACAACCTACTTGGATTTGTGCAGCTCCCCATACTTTAATATAAGAAGATGCACAGAGTTAATGCAACGAAAGAATAATTTAAGAAGATAATTTTAATATTAAAGTTAGACATGAGATACTGCTGTTTTTATTATCCTTGTCAGTATTTACTTCTGAGATAGAATTTACAGACTCAGGTTAGTAACCAATCAAAACAAAATTGAATTTAAAATTTGAGCTATGTGACCCAACAAAAATGTTGGATTTAACTCTTATTGTGAAGCTGCTTATGATATTTTTTTAATTTTATAGAGAAGTAAAGAAATGAGTTTCAGTTATTCTATAGAAAAATAGATTTCTACTTTCAAGCACTAATTTCCATATAAGATACACAACAATTCTGTTAAACTTTCAGAAAAGTCTGCTTGTCACCTGAGAAGTGAACTGGGTTATTTTGCATAAGCAAGATGTAGAACTTTTCTATATATGGCATTGACAGTGCTTTAGTAAATATAAGGTCATGTTATTAAAATAATTAATGGTGAATGATAAGTGATAACTAGCCTGAGATCTCCAGTTTTCAAGGAAACAAATAATGGGAAATGTCTCACAGGAGAAAAAAAACCCATCTGATTTTTTGACACACGGGAATCAATAATTTTACACTCTAGGACAAATGTTTTTAAAGAACTGTCTGGTAAATTTCAATGTTACCAACCATTCATAACTGTTCTGAATAAGCCAAAAACAAATAAAAACCATCAACTCTCAAATATTTTTTTTAACTCCAGAGAATTCTGAAAATGTAACAAAAATGGTATCTACCGTTTCAGAGTAAACCCCAAGCTACCTTCAGTCATATCAAATTAAAGGTTTGTCTGTATAGTTTGCAGATGATTTTTGGAGCTTTAATAATTATTCATAAGGTTTCTCTCCTGAATCCTGACTGCATTGCTTAGTAACACACAGATGCCCTCCGTTCATGTTTGTCAATTTTGGTAGCCTCCTAGGATATGATGAGGATAACTCACTGAAAAAAATGTTAATTCTCTGAAGATTTCCAGTCAAAGATATGTGTTGGTGAGGGGATTAAAAATAAATCACCTTAACTGAACTTCTCTATTAACAAAAGTTTCCAGTTTGTATCACTGGACTTCAAAATTATCATTAATACAGACTACTGTGGCCAAAGAAATAGGAAGTGCTTTTTATCAGATATATATTGGTGATAAAGCTAGTAATGCAACATTTTGAAAGGTGTATACTGCCTTCCAGAACACTAAATAAATGGCTTCTGGATTAGTTTAGAGTTATCTCAGGGAAAAAGTCTGGAGTCTGTGTGAAATCAGGGGACACAGACTCTGTAGAATTGTTTATTCTAACTAGAGAAAAAAAATGTGTGGGTAAAGTTTACAGTTACAACAGCAAGCAGTCTTTTATTAAAACACTCATTATTATTCTGCCTCCAATAGTGTTTTTAGATGTTACAGTAACATCTGTACAGACCATAATGCTCAAAGCCCAGTCTTGCCTGTCAGCCAGAGTTGCCTTCAAGGCACAGGCGGAAAAATGGCAGCATTTTCACTGGTGTAGCATTTCCTGGGCAGTTCCCAGAATTTATATCTGCTTCCACATGTCCTAGGGCAATTGAGGACAGGGGAACTGAATGGAGTGAGCTGTTGGAAGGAAAGAAGAAAGAAACCTCCATTCAGAGCCTCTGTTATCCCTGTTTCTTCCTCATGTCCTGTTATCTGCACTGACACCTCTCTATCCTTCCCCATCCTACCCCCATTTGTTTGTCCCAAAGCCAGTGGGGCCAGAGTATAGGAAATAAACTCTCCTAAATGGATTTTAACTACAGACAGCTGCTTCTCTCTCCTGTGATGTAAAACTGCAGTGAAATAGAAATCTCAGCCTCCCTTACACTCAAACTATGAAAGAACTTTGACAAGCTTCTCATTAATTCAGTTTTAAGGAGTGAAGTCTAGTTTTTGATAGTCCATGGTCAGCATAGTTAAGATGAATGAGAATTGATTAGAAACTTGCTGAAGAGAGCAATGCACAAGTTAACATCCATGCTGCACACAGAAGAAACAACAGTAATACAAAAGGCTATTTAACAATTCAGTATTATGTAATTAAAATATGGACAGTTGTAAAAGTTTACTGCATGATGCTCACTCAGTCATTGCTGAAATTTTTGAAGCAGAAAGAAAACAAATTGAAAAGAATATGGAGATGATTTTGGTTTTGAGCCCAGTTTTACGCAGATGAATAAAAGTATATGGAAGCAGTCTTCTGATCTATGAGATTATGCTTCCTCTTAATTTGGCTATCAGAATTCCTTTTGTATTATTGCCCTTAACCTGACCTCCAAGGTTCAATCAAGCATATACTGAAATTTATTTAAATCATTACAACATAATAAGGTTCAGAAGAGAACATTTTGATGAACTGTGGATAATCCTTCTTTGTTCCCATGAAAGAATTTTATAGTCTGCTTCATTTAATACACTCCTCTTTTCCATAACAGTCTTTTTAAGGAATGTAATTAAGATTAGTAACTAGCTTTTCCTGAGGAAGAAAAAGTAAAATGCACATACATTTACAGAAAGATGCAACAAAAAGGGATTTTATTGTCTGGTCTTTTTCTAATTGCAACATTTTATGGGGTTTTATGTCTTTATACATTGTGTGCTTTCTGTTTCTTCATTAGCCATTTTAGCATCTTGCCATAGCAATAGCTGTTATGGAAAATGGTAGCATAAGTACTAAAATAAGCACAATTTTTTTTTTTTAGTTCTTAAAAAAAGATAAAGATAGAAATAAAATTTAAAAAATCCCTTCAACCCACCCCAAAGCTTTTCTTTCTTGCATGTACCTCAAATTTAGAGATTTCACTGAGTATAAACAACAACAGTCTTATGAGTAAGAATCTTTTAAAAGACTTCAGTTCCAGGTGAGTCATACTGTGAATCATACAAAAGTAGGGTATAAATAACTTTCCTCCTACAAAATACATTGGAAATAAAAAAAAAGAGGACTAAAGAACAAAAATCAATCTTCTCATTTTGCTGTATTTGCATATGAGAAAAACATTAATATCCTATTATAGTCTTCCTCCCTGTGAGCCTGTAGAAGACCCATAAATTAGATTACTGCTTTTAATCTATGTTAGCATAAGGCCTAGGGAAAAAAGATAAAGGAGGAATCCTTAGAGAAAATTTTGGTTTCTGTCCTGAGTATTTAAGGGAAATGCTCCCCAAACAGCTGTTAGCTGAAAGGAAGCCCAAAGATCAAATAGAAACCCAAAGATAAAATTTAAGGAGCTGCTTAACTGACATGATAGTCACAGGGATGCCAGGACATCTAAATATCTCAGATGTGCTTAAAAAAGCCCCACAGGCCAGATGAAAAGAGCTCTCAATTCTGACAGAAAATATAGGAATTAGATACACTAAGAGTTCAGTTCTGCCTCCATTACTCAGTACACAATTATTAATATACTATGTTCATACTGTGCCATGGGATATATCTGGAACACTTGTGATCACACCTAGTGCCTTTAAAAATAATTTTAAAATTGCTTAGTAATATATGTATCAAATTAATTTTTTTTTTTGTTAAATAAAGACACTGCCTCTGTCCAAAAAAAAAAAAAAAAAAAGAAAGAAAGAAAGAAACAATTATTCTATATAAATGGAGAGGTAAAACAAAAAAATTTAAAGCATGAATTGTCTTGTCATATCCTCTTTGAACAGATTTGTACAAAACCTACTGGTATTTGCTGATATACTACTGATTTTCTAAAGACAAAATAGCATTTAGGACAAAATAAACATATTTTGTTCTATGAGCGATTATATGTAAAATGAATAAAAAAGAAATGAAGTCCTTGGGAATTGGAATAAAGGTTACCAAAATTTTTAAATTTATCTGGTTGGTATTATATACCTTCTAAAATAAAGATCAATTTTTTCTTGGATCTAAACTCTCCAATAACAGAATGATTTTTTTTTAACTTTTAAAGCTAACATTCTCAATATGGAATAGTTATTCTCTTCAGAGAGTGTAGTAAGATTTGGAGACCAGTTTTTGATACTTGAACATATATTAATATGTATTATTCTCAATATTTTCATTAGTGTTTATTCTAAATAAGGGCTAATATAACTAACACCATAGTATTAAAAGCCAAATTAGTTGTTAGAAGACAAGGTGTACTACTCCCTGTTTAATTCTGACCTGTTATGTCCTTCTCTTTGAACTGGTTGGCAGTGTGGTGAACTATCTGAAGAAATGGAGCAAAAGTTTGATTTATATTTTATTTCATTGTTCAATGGAGGAAAATTTTGATTTATGTTTTATTTCATTGTTTAAAATAGTGGCATTTTTATACATAAAAAGTTTTCTGGGTGAGGTGGTTTCCTCAAGACCCGTCTAGCAGCAGCTTAGCAGCATTTTTCCATAGATTTGGTTGCTGCTTAGGAGTCTGAAATTTTGGCTTGGGATGGCAACTTAACATTGCATTAACTGAGTAACTGGAAGCTGATGCTGAGAGTAGGATTTGTGTGGTCACAGCTCAGCACAGGATACCAACTGACATCCATCATACTCAACATATCAAATTCTGCTTTTTGCCCCAAACTATCTGTACACATCAGTGATGCTGTATGGAATTAAAAGCTCCACTGCAGGGCTCCTTTTGAGGGTCAAATGAGTCCCTTACATCCCTTTTAGCTATTGTTTACAAGAACAGGTGATCTGTAGAAATAATTGCTTAGAGCTTGGGTTTGAGGTGAAATTTTTTGAGAAAACCAATCAAATTTTAATGAGACGAACATATTTATCTGAACTCAATGAGAACATGTAAAAACAACTGAGGTCAGAAGTACATTTTGTTACATGGTAATCAGGAACAAACCGTGTCCAAAATTATCTGAATCCTGTTAGATCTTCAAAAACACTGATTTAAGTCCATCAGAAGATGGAGGAAAAATAATCTTCAGTGCTTTAAATGTCCTCAGTTCTCCAAGCAGGGAGAAATAAATGAATGTCATGTTACTTTGTTTGGCTACCTCACAGAAAAAGAAATGAGAGATTTTAGTGATCAAAAATGAGGGAGGAAGCCAGACTGTTGAAATTATAGAAAATATTTCCTACCTCACCCAGAGTATCTGAAAGTGAGATCTAGGCTGAGACAGTCAATTGATTATGTCCATCTTCCTGAGATGTCAAAAACTTTCATAGCAATCAGACAGAGGTATCTGATTAAAATGTCTGTAGAGACAGCAGAGTGGACCAAGTGTACCTGATAAATGGTTTGAAATCTGTCTCCCTTGCCATGCTTATTTGCTAGTTCTGTAAAAATATATGATTTGTAAATTGCATATAATTTTCAAATTATCAAAACTACTAGAATAAATATTGCAACATATTAGTGTCCTAGAATCTTCTCAAAAAAGTTGCATTACTCAACCTCACTGTTTTTGTTACTGACGACTTACTTTTAGTAGACTTTTTCATTGAAGTATGTTTGCTTTGTCATTTAATTATGACCAAGCATTCTTCACAGGCATGTAACAATCTTCTTTGTTAAACATTGTTCAAAGTGTAGAAAGACAGCTGACAATCTCAGGAAAGTTTTCTTTGGTTTTTTTGGGGTTTTTTTGTTTGTTTTTTGGTTCTTTTTTGGTGTAGGTGTTGTTTGGTGTTTTATTTCATGTTCTTTTGTTTTGTTTTGCTTTTTCAAAAATATTTATCTTATTAAAAAATTATAATAATAGCATTTTCAATATTTTCAACTATCATCTCTTTCCCTTTCGTGAAGTGTGCTGTTTTTGACTTCTAAAACCTTATGGACTTCAAATTATATATGATCTTCTACTTTTTAAGCTAAAAATATCTGATATAACATTTCCTACATTGCATTAAAAACAGGATTAAAAGAAAAAAATTATAAAAAAAAGAAAAAATCAGTTGATGTACACATGCAAACATACATACATTCAACACTCAAGACTGTAACCTTTTAAAATTCTATTTCACAAGGATCTGTGTTGAAAGAACAAGGCTTTAACGTTGTTGAAGAGTTATTATCTAAGGCCCTTTTTCTCTTAGAGGTGATAAAATATATTTGTAGGTAGGTATGAAACCCAAGCCACCTTTTTGTAACTGTGACTGTTGTAGGTTGGACTCACTGAACCCATGACGGACTACAAGTTGCTTGAGGATGAGATCGTATATGATCATAGGGAGAAAAAAAGAAAAAAAGTTAAAGGGCATGCCTGTGTTAACAAACGCAATTTCAAATACATAATTATTTCAGCTGGCATTTATGAAAATATTTTTTAAAAGGGAAGGCATTTTTTATTTAGGCACTCTTCCTGAAGACTTAAATATTTTTTTTAGAGATGATTTACATAACGATTTGAAAACCTAAGAGCCTTCAGTTTCCATGACACTTCCCTCAAGTTCTTTAAATGTGATCTGAATGCAATTGCATTTAGTAAAAGTCTCATGATAACATTGAGTTTGAGTCATTGCCAGACCTATTTGTTTTAATGTAAACAGAAGCATGGGATGTCTTCACCACCATGTTAAGACCTTGATTCCATAAAGTATTGATAGACATGAGCTTGAGATCTTAAGCCATGTTAAACAAGAAAGGAGATTGGCGTGATTAAAATCAATTACATGCTTAAATGCTTTTCAGGATCAGAGTCAGCATGGTCAGCACTCAGCATCATACTAGAGATAACTGATTTTGCATTACCTTTATATATCTTCTGTGTTTTCCTGCAAGACACATGTGATTGTTCTTTATTTCTCACTCTGACTCAATTACAAAAGTAATTGAGGCCTTTTTTCAGGTCATCCAACAGCTTACATGCTGTTGCACGGTTAGTCACAAAAGCATCTTGGTTTTTTTTTCTGGGCTAGCATTAGAAATTACTCTGACATTGACTTCCTTGCCAGAAGCTTCCTTGCCTAGCTTCTTTTTCCTCTGCTTTCCCTCTCATCTCCCTCCTTATATCTCATTGCTGCTTAGAAAAAATAGACTTAACTGTTAGTACTGAATTTAATGCATGAAGTTATACTATATAACTTGAAAGTACCTGAATTTCTAGCAGAACAGCTGCATTTACTTTTTTTAGAAATACATATTTTCAGCGTATGGTAGGAGAATTCCTTTCATTGCACAGTTTTCTACCCCTGTTTAAAAAAACTAATTCCTGCATTATTTTCTTTAGCTCACTTCTAAAGGGATTGATAAATTTTAAAACTTATATTGAAATTATATACAAAATTACAATATTCTGGAGTAAATGTTGCTTAGTATGGGAATATTCTTAGAATATGAATAATATACATCTGGCTTTTTAAAGTTTGGGTTTCTAATATAAACTAGTTTATGTAGTGATTTTATAAGTGGCGCTTCACTGCTGTGCAATTCATTTCACCTCTCTTTTTTCAGACTATGTGATAGCTTTCAGATTCTAGGCTATATTCCTGTAAACCAGTCACATCTAAGGTCATAAATATATCTAACTTATTCCCCACATCTCACTTTTTGAAGTGACAGTTATTGAATAGCAATCATTCTGATTTCTAAATATCTACACAGTCTTATAAGAAAATAGATTTGAAGCATTTTTCTCTTTCTAGTTTTTAGATTTCTTCAGGCCACAGGCTAGGACTTCTTCCATTCAAACCACGCACATTGTAGTGAAATAAAATAATTATTTACATAGTAGTGGTCTCATTTTCCATATGGTAGTCATTCTAATTTCTCCAGGAATTATGTCTAAATGTAGTCTTTCTTCTGGCAAGGCTGCTTTCCTTCTCATTTATGGTATCTCAAATTGCTCAGTGTTTCCTTAGACATTGGTTGTTTCAATTTACAATATCACAGTACAGCCCAGTTAGGGGGAAGGGGATGTACCACCACAATATGATACAGCAAAATTCTTGAGAAATTTGAGAAAATTCGCCTGATAAATTCCTTCAGTACAACCAGTGTACTAAACAAGTGCTTTTCTAGACTGAGAAGCTAAATCACGAGAGTAATTACATAGCATTAAAATTTAGTTGTGTGTATGATTTGATGCTCCACTGTATATAGTTTTGAGTACATATGTAAATCTATTTATTTATATCAAATCACATAGTTATATGTTATTCCATATTTTGCAACACCTTTTGTAAAATACTTATTATAACACATTACTTATTATATATGTAAGTAGCTTCCTGGCATAAATACACTAAGTATTTAACCAAGTATTTTATTTTCAATTTCTTCTTGTTATGGAATAAGACATTCATGTTCATCTGACAATGAAATGACAGATAAACCATTCTGAAATACGTACAAGACATTTTCTGTACTTGCAAATCTAGCCTCAAATTGTCTTCTTTTTATAAATTTATTAAATTAGATTATATCTATTTTGCTGCCCACTGTTTCCTCAAAGAATATTCTGATTTATTGGTCTACAAATATGTTTTTTCATTCTACTCAATACTTTTATCTGAGTATATTTTTTCTCTGGCACATCAGTTTCCATTTACAATGATTGAATGAATTTCTGTTTCTTACCTGCAGACATTTAGAATTAAAAACTCTCCTGCCAATTTGGTGTCTTTTTTCTCTTTATCCTAATATCTGTAATGCCTCCAACTTTTGCACTGTTTTAGAATTTGGCTTTTAATTCAGATAATTCATTAAAATAACAACTTATGTCAAATACACAAAAGATTATCAAAGATCACTGAAATCAGAGAGCAATTCTTCCCTAGTTACGACATTAGGCATTGTGCCTTTTATTTTTTCATGTCTTTGCTTTTGAATTTCCTGACTTATTTGGGCAAAACTAAAATACAAATGGTGAAGTAACCAAAGGCATCTATCAAGGTTTGAACCACAGAATCAGGAGGGCTCTCTCAATTACAGACATGATGAACTTTTGGGTTACATTCTTAAAATAATTACTTAAACAGATACCCAAATAGAAGAGAGAAAGATTCCTAGGGACATGTCATTGTTTTAAACTCCAGATAGCTGCTCCCTCATTCCCCTATCAGTGGGACCAGGGATAGAAGTGGAAAGGTAAAAGCTAGAGAACTTATGGGTTGGGATAAAGACAATTTAATAGGGAAAGCAAAGGCTGGGCACAAAAGCAAAACTGTCGCCTGATTCTTGAGTTTTCTAAAGCCTTCTGAGTTTACATTCTATTGGGAAACTTTCCCACACAGTTTCTGTAAATAACGTGTTGTTTTGCATTCCTTCATGGGGGTGGAGAGACTTGATGTACTAGTGGTTTGTCCAATGTCTTTGGAGAGGTGGCCCATTCACTCTCCAATCCACTGTCACCTTTTGAAAAGTATAAATGTTGGAGTCAGAAAATAAACTTTCTCTTTTACCTTGCAAAGTGGCAAGTGGCTCACGTTGTGCTTTCACGTGTCCTATAGCGACACAAAACAAAACAAGGAATTCATTCACTGCTTCCTGTAGGCAGGCAGGGGTTCAGCCATCCTTAAGAGAGCAGAACCCCATCATGTGTGAAGGTGACTTCATTTCATGAGAAGAATCTCTGATCACCTCATGAGATAAGGCACAGGGCTTTGCATTGAAGGAGTAATAAGTACCCCTTTAATAAGTATCCCTTGATATCAAATCTTGGTCCAAGATTTCTCTTGACCGAGAAAACCCAGAATAAATTCATATGAGAAGAATAAGCTTACTCCTACAGCAGAAATTAATAAATAATTATAAATAAGGAATTGTTGTAGGTGCTCATCATGCAGGTACAGAGAGGTCACTGACGAATGCTAAAAATGTCCAACAGAATTGGGAACAGAAGGAGTCTTGCTGAAGGAGTTTATTCTGTATTTGACTGCAAGTTCATATTCTTAGCACAGCTCTTCTGCCACTATGATAATGATTTATCACCTATGCACAACACTGTGTGTAATTTCAGAGCATCAAACATGTTGAAAAAATTGTTAGTCTGGCCCAGCTGAAAAAATCTTTCCAGAAAAATTTGCTCACTTGAGTATATTTGTGTTGCACTTCATAGCAGCCTGTGTGGAGTGCAAACCAAAAGCCCGTCAGTGCAGCCACAGGACATTCTGTGTTCTCCAGGACTTGTAAAACCTTGACTGCCTAAACACAGCGTTTTATCCTCTGAGGGCAGTCTGGCAACTGTCCCTGCAGTGGTGTATCACACATAGGGAGGAGGCAAGCCCTGGAAGAGGCAGCTCAGACTAGTGCAGTAATCACGGATGATAATAATGGGAAATTACAATTAATCATGGGCACAAGTAGCCAGGCTAGTCCTGGGGGGAAGGCAGAACACCAGGTCATCCCATGGGCATAAAACTGAGTGGTTAGTAAGTGTGTAGCAGCAGGTGATATATACGCCATGGCAAGACAGAAACAAACAGTTTCATCAAAGTGTGCATAAAAGAGATATTTTTATAAGAGTACTGCAATTGTTACAAAGGAAAAGCTGTCTGAATAGTCTTCAGAGTAACTTAGCAACACTTTCCTTCATCTTTGCTCTATTTCTTCAATATAATTTTTCCTTAAATAAATTATTTTAGTTAAACTTTCTCATATGGGCTCTGTTACCATCCCTAACTGAAGCCATTTGTCATTTAGCTCATCTGCTTTTACTGATGAAATTGACCCCAGAAATAACATCTGAAGTCTCTTAAATTTTGGTGCATATGGCATCTAAATCCAATTTGTACAGCTCAATGCAATCACTACTGGTATCTCTTCTGAGTTATTTATTGCCCAAATACCTTGTATTTGTACATATATACTTAAGTCCATGAAAACTTCCTTTGGAAAAAATCTTATCCACCTTATTCCTTTAAGGCACTCCCTTTCTTATTTATCATCACTTTGCCCTTGAAGACATCTATGTCTCTAAGTACCAAGGACTCTTCAAGCTACCTTAATGTGAATGTGCAGTGTTATGAAATTCAAAACTTATTTTCAGCCTTAACTCTAAAATTAATTTGATTTTGTCAAGATCCATAGAAGAATTCAAAGACAAATTTTATGATCTAATATTATATCAGAATTCCTTGACTTTATCTTGCATGACTCTTCTTAAATTTTCCTATTTTACAATACATTTCAACCATAGATTGGACTTAAAGGCATTTTAAAATATTTGGGTTATCTATTTCAGGTAAAAATTTGAACATGCTATTATGTGTCTACCAAATAGAGTGCAGTGCTTGAGGCATTCCAGCTTGTTGGAAAGTGATACAAACAATATCTGTTTTGTAACTGCCTTTTTTAATGGTGTGCCAAACTGTGTGTATAAATGTTAACATAAAGTAATATAAGGCATATGGAGAATAGTAAAAAAATATACACGAGAGTTCATAATACGTATTTCTGCAAAGGATTTGCTTTTAGAACTAGGAAATGGTACATAAAGCCCCATAATTTTTTCTACTCTTCTGTGCTTAGTTTTGCTTCTTTTCAGAATCACTGAATTTTTCTATCTTATTTTTGAGATGGCTATTCTTCTCATATAATCATATTGCAATATTATCATTTTGGGGGTGTCAGTGGGTTCTTTATTTCTTTCCTTGGCTGAAAAAATTATGCTCCTGTCCCCTGCAGCCAGCAATGGTAATTTTCAGTGAATGCAGTAATGAGGGCAGAACTGATTAAATGTAGGTTTCCCTCCTGTTAAATTCAGCCAACAATCTGCCTGTCAGTACCTACAGTTTTTCTAGTTTTTTTTTTTTTTTTTTCCTCCAAAGTTAAAGAAGTATGTTGTGAGCAGTTATTATTATTTTTTTTTTTAAATTCTATTTCTTCCAGGATTAGATACATTAATAGACAAGCACAGCTTTGCTAAATTCTGCAGTTGGGTTTGGACATAGGATTGTGTCATTAGTTGCGGCACTCTACCAGCAAAGTATTCCCCCCTGGTCACCTGCTGTACAAAATTTACCCAGTTCTGGAGGCCAGCTGCTCTTCATAAAACAGTTTCTGCAATGCATAGGCTCAGCTTTTACAACTGTAACACTTCAGCTCTAGAGGAATCATGTCATATTGTTATAGACATGTAGACATGTTAGAAGTAATATATATTATAATATATAAAATACTAAATATTAATGTATATTAAGATATTAATATATTGATATATTAGAAAAATTATTAAAAATAGGGAATATTAACTTATACAAGCAGCCATTGCCTCTGTGCCATGTGATATTAATTCTTCCATCTTCCCTATTGCTTTGAAGAGAAGTTTGGAAAAGTCTGGAACAGCTTGACCAGAAATAAAACTAATAGTGTTAAAATGCTAGTCAAACAGGATAAATTCTTTGCTAGAAAAATTAGAGTACCTCTAAGGTCTTGTGATGCCCATGGAGATACTGCTAATAAGAAGTTCTGCCCAGGGAATATCAGTATTGCAGCAAATAAAACCAGCCTAACTCTTCAGCAGAATTCTTGATCCTATTAATCAAAATTAATTGAATAAAATTTGTCTCAAAAGAATGTTCCTGGATTGAAGAGTTTCTGTCACCATAACATACAGAATAATCATGGCAGAGCCCTTCTGAGAAATATTTGCATGAATAGTCCTTTGTACTTTTTCCAAGATAAAACAGCCATCAAAGGATTGCTGTGAACTTGTATTTACACATAACTTTTCTAGTATTCTGCAGCCTTCTGCATGACTCTCCAGGGACTTTATACAGGATCAATCTTCTTGCAAAATATACATCCACTTTTCTTGGCAGGAGCCATTCATGAGAAGCTGCAACATGGTATTTCACTTTGACCCTTGTTAGGAAGCTGCACATAGCACTTGCAGGGCACTGACCCTTTTGGCAAGTCCTTGCTAGTCATTCCTTGTGAATGAGAACACAAAAATTTAGATGAGTTTATATATGGGTAGGTAACTATGGATACATATGCATACATTTGTAGCAGTGTATATGTATATTTAAACATTCACATAATCTAATGTGTATCTAATTGTGCACATATAAATTCTAAATATTATAGCTATAGTAATTACTACACTGGACTTTTTTTTTATCAATAAATTTAAAGCAAATTGACATCTAGCAGCTTAAAGTAAAAAATCTTAAGATTCTGAGACAAGACTAGATAAATCATCAATGTGTTTCTCCCCCTATGATGAATGTTGGAGTTTCAATTTCTTTAGAAAGAAGCAACACCTCTTGATAAGACCAACGAAAATACCAGCAGTACCAGCATTGAAATATTGCTGGTAGAACAATTGCTTTTTTAGCTTAAATTTCTCTGTACAAATACTTTAGGTAGGAAAACTCCAGGGAAGTAAAAGAGGTATATAATCTAAAAAAAGATGTACAAATATGTACCCAGAATATTATTGGCTGAAAAGTATAAGAAAATGTATAAGTTTTGGAGGAATGAGATATTCCAAAAAGATAAGGGGAAAGAAACCTTACCAGTCTTGAAAAGTAATCTGTTATGAGTCTGTAGAAAAAGGTTTATAACATTTCATCCTTTGAGATAGAAGAAAATTAGGACTTTATGACACAGAATGTCTTTTGCACACCTGATTTCAGAAGGTTTTTTTCTATTTTAATTCTCTTTAATATTGTTAATACCTCTCACTATAGGAACAAACAAATAAGCAAACATATCTGTGATGTCTTATAAAGATTAGCATTCCTGTGGAAATGCTGAAAAGTGTTCTCTCTTTTGCTAAAATGACTTCCTGCTTCCAGCGACACCTCCCTAGATTACACACTGGAAACTGACTTGGTAAATAACACTTACCAAAAAATGTACCTACGGTATCAATTAGTTCTGCTTGGGTTCTTTGAAGCTTATTGTGCCTTTAAGGACTGACTTTGGTAGTCTCATGCTTCAAACCCAAGGGTTTTGTGGGAAGGTTTGCTCTCTCCCTTTATACAGAAATGTCACTCACCAGTATTGATGTATTGTTAATGTTTGCATAGTTATACTGTTAGGAATGTAGAAACATATTTTGCTTAATTTCTTTCCCACACTGGGTTTGAAAATTATACTCAAATTCTGCCGTTTATGCTGCATTTAGGAGTGCTATGGATAATGAAGCAGAAAGTAAAAAATTATCTGGAAAACAAATAAATAAACAAACATGGGATGAAAAATGAAATAGCAGAATGGCAAAACAGTATTACTTAGAGATGGATGAGAGTGCCATATGAAATAAATTAAAAGACAGCCGCATTATTTTAGGCTTAAATTTTGCTATCTTGACTTTTTCAGAAGATATGGTTAAAATCTCTCCTAATGTTCCCTTTAGAATAAAAGTATTCTTCTTCAAGCACACCACAGCTAATTTTTTAGATTTTTAAGACTTGTAATTTTAAAATTATTAGCAAACCCTTTTTGTGTGTCTTTATGTGAATTCTAAGAATTCTCATAGTTCTGAGTGTTCTCTTTCATGAGTACAATTTGTAACATCCTGAGGTTTGAAACTGTATCCTCAAACAGCAGCAAAGTGACATACAGGCGTGTAAAACCTGCCTCACCTAGGTTGTAGAAACAAAAGAAAAGGTCAGCTTTCTTGGCCTTGCTGTGTCTGGTTCACATGGCAGTTCTGATCTTTTGTGTTACATGTCAGAAGGACAGATTACTTGTTCTGGGCATAGTAATGCCTCTTTAGGATGTTTCTCTGAGTGTCTGAGCCTCCTTTCAGAACCATCCCTTTGTTCCCTTTTCTGTCTTGTAATTCCTGAAGTGGAAAAAATTCTCTGAATGCTTGCAGCCAAGACATTTCTGCTGATGATTTAAATGCTGCTGAAGAGAAGGACTATTATAAAGCAATATGTATGCTCATGAAGCGTGACTGGTGCAGGATCAAACCCTGAAGATTTTGTGTGGGTGTTCTGCTGGGGACGTGTATTGCTCCAGGTTATACACATACAGAAGTACATCACAGCACCTCTTATTCTGTCTGGATAAGGGTGACAGGCAGATGCAGCCCTCAGACTGATACTAAAATTGTATATATAATGAGGAGATCTCTTTTCATTTGAATAACACTGGCTCACACAGGCAAGACTTACATTTAATGTTAGACTTCAATTGACAAGGAACAAAAAGGCAGCAAGGATCATCAGAAACTTGTACACAGGAAGACTGATGAGCTCTGTGACCCTTTTTCCAATGTCAGAGAGATGCATAAAAAGGGAGACGATTTCATTATAAAGGAAACAGAATATATGCATGAAGAGCCCAAATGTTACAGTTAAATTAAGCCACACACATGCACAGACATGCCAAAATATTTGGCATGGCATTTTAAGACAGACAGACCATATGGCCCCCTTAGCAATGCACAATGCTTTTTGCTGTGTCCCACTTAGGGCAAAAGAAACTCTTGCAGTCCTGGGTGTGCCAGATGTCTTGTCAGTCAGCCAGCTTCACATTTAACAGTGTTCTCTGCCTAAACTTGACATAAACACAGTGGCACTGCTCATTGAGTAGCCAGCTCATTACTCTGAGGGAAAATATCATTAGAAGAGAATATATGAAATGACAGGCAACCATAGATCCTTCTTAGTGGACAAGGCTCCTTTGAAGAAAAACTACCATTTTGTAATTACAGGAGAAAAAAAAAAGGCTAACCCCCAAGGCATCGAAAAGGAGAGAAACAGATAGGACAATTATATTAATATTTTTGCCTATTTACCAGTGCCTTTAATGGTGTATTCCTCAAGATTTGTGGCCACTTCCTAGGATTTGTAGTGCTTGAATAATTTATTATACCTAAGAAAAGGCATTGCAGGTGAGCAGGATGACAGCTCTGGGTCTAAGGGCTGGTACAACACTTCTATAATGATATTCACTCCTTATGAACCTTCTCTGCAAGATGACCAGTATTGATCATTAGTTTTGGAAGGATCATTGTCTAAATAGAGAAATATCAAACATCTGCAGAAATTTTGCTTTTCACTACCTTGATAATAAAGACTCTGACTTCCAAGATGACAATACATATGCATTGAAAACAAAGAAAAGTCAAACCTCATTTATGAAGTAGTCTGGTAGTTTTCAGGGGGAATTTCACATATTTTTCAAGTTTCTAGTGCTTTCTAAATTTATATTGAGCTTATATAGTCAGTACTAATAGAAAAAATGGCTTAAGGAGACCCACTTTCTTTAAAATTATAGTCACAGTTACAGACAGACACACCATATTTCCCTCTTTCATTGAAGACATCAGTTATGCTCAGATTTGATGGATAAATATAAATAATAATTTCTTTAAACATAAGACATTACAGCTCAAAACTTGAAAGTTCTGAAAGTTTTACACTCTGAATGATGTGAATGAATTTGTAGTTTGAAACACACATCAGTTTCTCAGTATTCTGGTTAAAAAAGTGACTGGGAAAGAGTAAAGAACTAGTACATTTTCAAAGCATTTCATAAATCAAATCATAAATATTTTAATGTCTTTTATTTATCTTCTGCTACTATTTAAAATATAACTTTTTATTAAACTAATTACAAATATGTTTGTTTACTATATGTAAGACTAACAGTACCTTTCTACCTACTTGCAACATTCCTCTCAATCTTGCCTTCTGATGTCCCCATTAGGATAATGTTTTTACAGAAGGTAGTAAAAAATTTAAAGAAGTTACCTGGAGAGACTGTGAAATCTGTGCCCCTGGATATAATCCAAACTTGACTGGGCATGGTCCTGAGCAACCTTATCCAACTGGGTTTACCTTGAGCAGGATCTTGTACTAGGTGAACTCTAGAGGTCTCTTCTAAGCTAAATTGTATCTTTCTGTGTTTTATTCCTTTCATGTAACTAAATATCAATTAGTGCAATGTCATTTGAATACAACTTCATGCTTTAATTTTCAGGCATATCTGCTACATAATAGGCTGAATACACTATATGTCTCTGTATGTGTATACATCTATCTGTCTATCTATAATATACAAATGAATTGGCATGGTACTGGAAAACATTACATTTATATCTTTATAGATAAATAGCATTTGTCTGTGGCAATTTGATCCTTAAAATTATTTAGCTGATTCTAAAGTTTGTTAAATTAGTTTTTCCAGTCTTGGAAAACCTCACATGAAACTGAAATTTTCAAACTATTCTGAGAATATAAAAATGGATTCTGTGTATGATTTTTGTTTTGTCAGATACATTAAAAAATCAGCCTAGTCAAAGCAGTGTCATGTCCATTATCTTCCATGAGTATCACCCATAGTGCCTTACAGTTATGCTGAATGTAGTGACATAATTCAGAACGGTCGAGGTCTTTAAAATTACATGTTTTGTATGCATGCTACAAAAGCCACCTTGATTTTTTTGCACTCCTATGAAATTATACTACCAGTGAAAAATTGGAGGGGTTGTCATTTGTGCAAACTGGGAAGCACATTATGCACATATACATACATATGTATGCTCTGCTTCACTGCGCCACTGAATAATTAGATGCCATGGTATCTGATTTAAATGCAATGGTGTTTGCAAGTACAGTTTTTAAAGTATAGCTTGTTTATCTTTATTAATCAACTGGATAATTCCTATTATTTGTTACTGTAAAGCTACTGTTTCAGGAGCACTTCAAAGAGAAAGATGAAATGTAATGCTCTGGTGTAGCGTTAGGGAGAAATAAACCCAAGGGATGTTCATCGCTATACAGATTGTGATTGAGGTCTTTTAAAAGTAATAGAGACTGATTTAATTCATATTATAGAGCTGAAAACTTTA
This sequence comes from Taeniopygia guttata, assembly GCF_048771995.1. Classification (NCBI taxonomy): domain Eukaryota; kingdom Metazoa; phylum Chordata; class Aves; order Passeriformes; family Estrildidae; genus Taeniopygia; species Taeniopygia guttata. The sequence goes on along the minus strand of NC_133025.1, from coordinate 20,713,415 downwards.
TCTTGTTCTGAAAAATTATAAATATAGAAAAATAAAATTAATAAAATGTTATTTTGATAAAAATCATTTCTAGACAATATAATTGTATGGCACTATGGTATAATACAATACTATAAAATAATAATAAATAATAACAAATAAATATATATAAACTTATAAATAGATTTCAACTGTTACCCTTCCCAAAAGGGTCAAATCAATTTCAAGAAAGGCAATTTACTATCCCAAAAAGCAGGACTCTTTTAGCTACCTAAAATCCACTGTGGGAAGAGGATCTTGCCACCTACGTTTTGTGCTCTCCTCAAAGAGAAGTACATCTGGTAATTGACATTTCTTAGATAAAACAGAATATGGTGAAATACTGACATCTTGAAAACAATGATGAATTACTACACAGACTATTGGGAAGAAGTGATTTGAGCTGTTTTGAGGAAGAAATAAAAATTGGAAAGGGAGATCTGAAATAAGCATATTCTTTATGTATGGGAATTTATGGTAGAATTTTAATTCCTCAGACCTTGATAACGTACTTTCCTTCGGAGTGTGGCGTTAGGAATTCACATGCAAAATAGGTGCCTCAGAATCTCTTTCCTCAATATATTTTCATGCAGTGGGCATATCAGGAAAGCTGCTGTAACAAATGATATAAGAAAGATGTCAGAAATCTGGGAAACTTCAAATCATGTCCTCTTCAAGGGAAAAATTAATTATTATAGTTCTTATGTAATATTTATTAAGTAATACAAACAAAAAGTTTTGTATGATTTTTCATAGTTAGATATAAATTTAACTTTCTCTTTTTCCATTGAAAGTGAGTTTTCCACCTCATCTTCCTGAAATATTGCTTTGCCTATCAAGAACTGAAATCTTACTCCATTATGGGGCACTTATTTTTAGATGTTTTTGTTGTCAGTGCTTAAAGTAATTAAGAAAATAAAATAATTTCTAGTAAAAAGGAAGTTATTAAAATGTATAAATTTAATGTGTTTTATCAGCTGAAAAACCTGACCCAAAAGTCATTTCAGTGGAAACTCCGGTTGTGCAAATGACTTCATCCTCTCTTAGTGCTCCTTATTAAACCATGTAGATGTCCCACTGCTCATCATGTCAGCTGCTATGCCAGGCTATGCTACAACAAGGCTTGTAAACAAAATGGGCTCGGGTCTACTCTTTGACCTTGAGAAAAATATACAATAGTATACAATTTGCTAAGAATGGCCTCAATTATACTCCCTGTTGGAGACAGTCTCTGGATTGTGGCTGAGCAATGTCTGGGAGAGCACTAATTGGCACAGTTTGGAAACATGCCAGGCTCCAACAGCTAATGTAAATGATTACGTGCAGTGCTGGAGACTAAGAATAGTGCTGTTTACTTTATTAATGTCACTGCAGCACCTGTGCCTCCTGACAGATATCTGAACTCTTCTACATACTTTGTTTGTGTGTAGAGATTCTGATAATGAAGCCCCTACCCATCCATTAATGATTAACAGCACAAAGACTCATGGAAGATCTGCAAATTAGTATTTGGTGTCCTATACCTGAAATGCTCCTAGGGTTATAGTATTCTCTGGTAAGCATAAGTAACTCATTTTCATTTAATCCTCAGGCAGAGTGTTTTAAATGAAAATTATTTAATCCTGATGTTGCTTGAAATTATTTATCTTTTGTCTATGGTGAAGGTGGGTAAGATCACATAGCTACATAGCTGCATATCACTACATTAGTACTGTGCTTGGAACATCTATAAACCAAATATTATCCACCAGTAAACCATGTTCACAAGCAGCACGTTTAAGCATTTTTTAAGTACTTCCAGAGATGGTCACTCAACTACTTCCCTGCACTGCCTCTTTCAATGCTTGGCAAGCTATTCATGAAGAAAATTTTCCTAGCATCCATTCTAAACAAACCTTTGCTGATCAACTTAAGGCCATTTTCTCTCATCCTGGCAATTTTTACCTGGGAGAAGAGATAATGTCCACTTTGCTACAACCTCCCCTTAGGCAGTTGTAGACAGTAATAAGGGCCCCTCCTGACCCCTCCCAACCTGAGCATCCTTTTCTCCCAGCTAAATAATCCTAGTTCCCTCAGCCACTCAAGATAAGACCTGGACTCCAAACACTTCACCAGCTCCTTCACCCTTTTCTGGACTTGCTCCAGCATCTCAATGTCTTTCTTCTTTCAAGGGACCCAAAACTGAACACAGCATTCAAAATGTGGCCTCACCAGTGCCGAGTACAGAGGCACAATCACTGCCCTAGTCCTGCTGGCCACACTATTGTTGATACAAATGAGATGATATCAGCCTTCTCGGCCACCTGGGTTATGCTCAGTGGATTGTGTACTCTAAGTCCTTTTCCACCAGGCAGCCTTCCGGCCACTCTGCCCCAAGCTCATAGAGGTTGTTGTGACCTAACTTCAGAACCTAGATATGGGTAAGGGAACCCTTCTCACAGCCTGTATGAGCTTGCTGTATATATCCATCAATGATATCTATATTTCACTAAGAATATGCAGAAACATCAGTGAGCTCAGTTCAGATGATGATCTCAAATTAAAACCTGGCATATATTAAACACCTATTAAGAATTGGGGGTTTTGTGATAAGCAATTACATCAACATTTGCACTGTTCATGTGGTGAAGAAGTAGAATCCAGTTTGTAACATTCTGATAGTGTTTCCTTTTTTCAGATAGAGATATAAATACAAGTTTAATAAGCTAGCATGGCAGGCCGACATATATCTGTGTAACTACTGTCAGGTATAAAGGAAAATAAATTAGAATAATAACAGGATATAAATTTAATCTGCTTTTGACTAGACCAGGTAACAGATGAAAGACGCGCAAGATTGAAGGGCATCTTTATAAAGATCTTTGAGGAAAGATGTAGGTCTCAACATTTTACAGCTCCATTAGTTTTCAACAAGAGATCAAAGGCAGTGAGAAGTTCTTAGAGAACCCCTTGGGAAAAAAAATTGCAATACCTTTAACTCATCTATAATTAAAAAAAAAAAAAAAAAACACAAAAAAAAAAAAACAAAACAACAACAAAAAACCCAAAAAAAACCCCAAAAAAACCCACTTAAAGTGCAATTTTTGCACAATTGCTAAAAATAGGTGAAAAAGTAGTTGATCCATGAATTTTCTCACCTCCATAATAGTCAAGCTACAATGGACACTGAGAAAACTACTTTGCTGTATTTAAAGACTGTTTATTCTTTTTCCTTTAGCAAAAAAACATGTGCAAGAGATGGCCCAAGAAGACACAAGTTCTTCTCCAAAGATTGCATAGTATCAACTGATCAATACCATGTTATAAATTCCAAGCCTTTATGTCAGTTGCTAAAAAGTATGTCCTACAGGGTTGTTAAGTAGTCCCTGTAAAGTACAGGTATGACTTACAGAGAAGACTTAATGGCTTTATGCTTTATTGCACATCAAACCATTGCATGAGCTCCTGCCTTTTCAATCGTTACTGTTATCTGAATTCTCACTATGCACAAGGTGATAGGAAAAGCAAAATTTGATCTGATGCTAATAAGGACTCCCAAACTTTGTCTTAGTTGAAAGGGATTCTTTTATCCTTTAATAAAAAGCTATATTTGTAGAAGGTAAATTTCATTGTCCATTCATGGAAATGTTTATTTTTGTTCCAGAAAAGACCTCTGAAGAGATGAGAATAGACTGGAGATAATCTGAAATATTGTGTAAATAATGATTTTAAACAACTCAATATTTGGGTGCTGGTCTAAGCACACATTTGAAACCACTAGTGCATTGAGATTGGTTTCTTAGTACTCTGAATGCAAGGAGCATAAGAATTAAGAATAATAGAAACATGGCAGATTCATTATTCAGATTCTGAAATGTGCATAAATACTGTTCCTCCCTGCAGTTTACCTTGCAATCTTATGACTATCAGCCTGCAGACACTGATATCTTCTCTCTGGTGCCCAGTGACAGAACTCAAGTAAGGGGCCTGAAGTCCTGTCAGGGAGGTTTAGGTTGGCTATTAGAGAAAGGTTTTTCACCCAGAGGGTGTTTGGGCACTGGAACAGCTCCTCAAGGGAAGTGGTCACAGCACCAGCCTGACAGAATTCATGAAGCATTTGAACAGTGCTCTCAGGCACAGGGATGACTGATAACTCCTGGGGATGTTGCTGTGCAGGGCAGGAGCTGGACTGGATGATGCTTGTGGGTGACTTCCAAATCAGAAGATTCTGTGATTCTGTGATTCAGCAATGTACTTTACAGCATATTCACATCAGTGATTAAGTATATATAGATTCATGTGCCATATAAAGTACAACATTTGTGCACAGTATAGTATTAATGTTTTTCCATATTATTAAGTTTCATGTAATTTCAGCTATCAAAACTTAGATTTTTGGTGCAAGCCTCCAAACACAATGGAGGGAAGGCAATACATGTTGTAAAAATGGATTTACTCCACCTTAATATAGACAGAGATATGGTATCTGTTTCTCTGTTGACTACAGCTAAAGGCTGCCCTAAAATGTGCACCTGTATGACTAAACACTGTATTAGGCCATGTTTTAATCACAAATCTTGATTCATTTCAACTAGACAGTGGCTAATAAGTAATGTTCAAGCTTGGTTAAAATTATCTACCTTTAAAGTACACAAAAACTGTATTACAGGATGAATTTTGGGGGAAATTTTTTTCTTTTCATAAAAACTTTGAAACATATCAGGTCAGAGTCTTTGCTGGTGTAAATCAGTGGAATTGAATTCACTACTATCGTCACTATTTACACCAGCTGAATCTCTATCCCATAGAGATAGATTTACTAATGAGACATCTTTATGTATTGCAACTAGAGCACAATTCTGGAAAGTCTTCTAATCATGACATTGCCAATGAATTCAAAATCATCTCTGTATGAGTAAGGCTTCCTGTATGTGAGGCTTAATTACTATTTTAACCAATCTATTTATTTTTAATTACTGCATAATTTTTGTAAGGACAAATAATATTGGGAACAAGCATGTTGCCATTTGTTTTCACAGCTGATTTTTCTCCAGATAGCAATCCAAATATATTTGGATGAAAATGGAAAAAAATACGTAGCTTAATATTTTCCAGGTACAGCTGGTCATGCAGAGATATTAATATACCTTATTAAAGATGTGACACCAGGGTTAATCTGATAAAGCTCTCAAATGAACACGCTGTTTATCCTGTTGACACAAAACATTAAGTCTGTCACCACATCCTGCTTTTGCCAGCTATGTGGGAGCTATTGTTGAGTCTCTGAGTACCAGTAAGGATGACATTACTGAAGGACCTAGCTGAGCAAGAGACTAACCTAAAGATAGGAAACTAAGTAATGTGCTAATCAGAACGAGGAGTTTCCATTCCCTGTAGAACAACAACAACAACAAAAAATCAACAACTGATTTTATCCCCTTCCTCCTGTCTTTTGTAAGGATTGTGGCTGTAAATGTTAGTACAAACATAAACATAATTTGAAACTATAAGAAAAATTGATTCAATGATAAGTGGTGCTAAATGATGCCTGTGATTATTCCTAGACTATCTAGTAATCTTCAGAACACAACAGTTTAGCAAGTATTTAACTGATATTTGTGACTGTATGATGCTTAAATCTCATCTTTGAGGCCCATGGAAAAATTAATTGACACTAAAAGATGACTGTTCTGGAAAGACTCAAAGAAAAGAGAGATTTATTTCTGACTCTTCATTACAATTTACCACAAATTTACATTTAATATTTTCACAGAATTAGCAAAACTTTAACTTTAGGGTTCCTATTAGTGCTTAAATTTGTGTTTTATGAATAATGATGAAGTACAGCATTTGGATGGTATGACCATATTCCCATGTGAAGTCTTTGTGAGATTTTTTCCTATTGGTTTCAGTGCTGAAAGATCCAGTACATAGAATTCATAATAAGTTCACAACAGTAATGCTGCATCTTTAGGTCTTGAACCTGTCCTAGAGAATGACTGATTATCAGATTCAAAGTAAAACAAAAAAATTCTTTCTCGAATAATTCTTGTAACTTCAATAAAAATTCCTAATCTTTTTTAATTAATATAAATTTATGAACATCAGCCTGAATATATATATATATTTTCACCTACATAAAGCAGATATAAGATAAATTGAGATAGAGGTGAAATAAAAGTATTAATTGAGTGGAAAAATTACCTGTAGTGCAACTAACTTCTCTGACAGGGAAAGCCACTGAATGGCACAATACCTATGTAGCGGCACAGAATTAAATAATGGCCAACTAAGGCAAATGTCATTGTAGGTATTTTTATGATTTATGCAAACATTAATATTCTTTAGGGTTTTCCTTCCGCGTCAGACTTTGGAAGAAATTTACAAAATTTAATCATATGGAGTAAAAAATAGTTCTTCCTGTAAGCAAATTTAAGAACCATGTCTGTCAGCTTCACTGGATGTAATACAATGAGAAAGGCTTGTTGATGCCAGAATATATCTTATCTACAACATGCATTGTTTTGTTTATTCTGTCAAGTTCTTAGTCTAAGCTAATCATTGAAGCCTTTTCTGTCTCTTACCATGCTTCACTATCTTAGCACATCTTGACATTGTTTCATTACTATAGACAGTCATCATCACTAGATACAATGTTTGAATTTGTAGATTAGGTAATGTTTAAGTAGCCCTTCTGGTTACACAACATCTAAGGACTGCTACCACTCACCAGTGGGACTTGGCCATGGACTGAATGCTTTCTCCAACTGGTGGGGCTGTGGTGGAAGTAAATTATGGAAACCACACATTTAGGCCAAATTGTTGTTCTAGTTTTGGGCTGAAGTGCAGAACTATGCACCATGCAATGAGTCTCCAAAAGGAAGAGGCAGAAATCAATAAAGATGTTTTGGGCGCTTTATGTTTGGTGGGCAGATGTTTCTTCGGAGACCTCAGAGTCACAACTGTCCATTGACTAGAAAGCAAATTAAGGTGCTAACTCAAAATTAAGTCAGCAGCAGCAATGGAGATGTAAGTCAGTGGATGTGCTAGATGAGTGAAATCCCATGTCATGCTTTATTCTTCTCACTCTTGCTGATTACTTCCTGAAGGTTGTTTCCTCGCCATCACCTACCGAAGTCTATGCAACACCACTATATTGCACAAGAAAAGGTATTTCTTAGAATAAATTAAGTTTTTGTGGTGTGTAAACTCTACTGATAATCAAGATGCATCACATAAACCACTGGGCAATAAAAATCCACAAACAAATTATCTTAAAGTGACATTAAATTAAAATTAGGTAGCCTAGAAATACCAAATAATTTTATTCTATTAGATAACCTGAAGTTACAAATAAAGGTGAGCCATCTAATTAAACAGAGATTTTATTCAGTTTTAAAAGTTAGGGAAAAAAGATGCAGTTGAATAAACATTTTAATCCTGCAAATACAAGGCTGATGCCAAGGACATGCAATTTGTATTTATTTTGTCATATAGATGCTTTTATTCCTCTCCATTGACTTTGAAGGGCTCATGAGTGATCTGGTTTTAAAGACAGAAAATATGAGTATAATATTTCAGAAAAAAACCATATATATTTCATATTTTTTCAACATTTTCCTTGAAGTATATTATCTAATTAAAACATAGAAATATTCAAAATAAAAGCCATATTTTCTGCTGGAGAACAATCATATTGCTCCATGGATGTAGACAGAAGATCTGGTAGCCAGAGTGATCCTCCTGACCATTTTGTTATTTTGAACTTTGTGTGTTATTTTTTTCATTACTGGCGAAATCCTTGAGTCCTTTGTTACCGTGATTTTCATGACAGCAGTTTAGGAGCCTCAGATTAAATCTAGGATCAGTTCTGAAGGGCAGTATATAAGATAATAAAAAACTATCCTCAGGTCCTTGTATATAAATTTAAATTGGACATTTGAAATGAATGAGGCCAAGAGAAAAAGGGAAATTAATATAGAACTATTTTAGGCACAAATTACTCGCATCTCAGTTTAGGGGTTTAATTATGATAGCACCTTTATTTACATTTATTTACCTAGAGGTACATTTTTACTCCAGACAAAAAGGGAGAAAGAGAGAGGGGGGGAGGAATGCCACAGGAGTAAGATATCTCATTCAAGAATTAGGAAACAGCTCCTCCATTAGGCTGCCCTTACCTGCTTTTTAGCATGCCTATTACTTTATCTTTTGGACCAGCACGTATTTATGGCATTGATAATAGTAATCCCTGCCCAACCACATACCTGAATTTCTTTTATGTGAAAGAACCAGGCAGCTGATAGCAAGATTTTGTTCTGTTTTCTTCTGATCTATGGGTATCTAACCACGCAGGGTGCACACCCAGAGGCCGTGGTTATATGGTAAGGTGGAATAGAAGTAAGGTGAAGTGAATTAGGACTTAGACCCCACGTAAATAAAAACAGATTTTGTGTTTTCTTCTAATTGTTTATAAATCCGTTCTTGTACTGTCTGCACCACAGTTAACACTGACTTAATGAACCTGCATTTCTTTTTCCCATTGTTGCCTTGCCATCCTAAAGTTTCTTCATTTAAGGGATGGACATATAGAAATGAAAAAAAATGCAGGAGCACATGTAATGTATGAACGAACTCTGTATATCTTAGTGAAGATGCAAAGACACATTATTAATGGTGGTAACCCCAAAGTAAAAGAAACACCTCCCCCCTCAGAAAATTAAGATATGTCTGTTTAATTCTTTTGAAAATTTTAACATTAGAACACTTGGTAAAGATACAAAAGTCTATGGAGCTCATCAATAGATCACAAAATTGGCAGCAAATAATACAATACAAACAGAATATTTGTAATGTAGCAATTTGAAAAATAACATGGAAATTGATTTTTTTTCTACGAATTATTATTTTTATTTGATGTTAAGGAACTGTGTGTTTACTCTGTAAGAAAATAAAGTTGTACCTCAGTCACTTGATTTTAGTACAGATTTTGTGAGCTAAAATGAAAAAATGGAAGGGCGGAAGATTAAAGGTAAAAGAAAGTCCATTTGTCTGCAAATTATTAAACACAGATGGGAAACTCCTGCACCAAAACAGATGGCCAGCAAATACAAAAAAGTTAGCATATAAACAGTCATAACTGAATTTAATTAAATGGGAATCTAGATATTAATTAGGATCTAAAAGCAATATCATAAGCAGAAAAAATTGCATATTCCTAGAGCATAGGGAAGTCTGATTACAGGGGAGGATCTGTTGACATTTACATTATAATTTCATAAACTAATAATTATATGTTACTTGAAGCTCTACAGTGGAGAGTATCATATTTTGTCTATGCTTTGCATGGAGGTCAGTTCTAATCTACCACCACAAAGTGGGAAATGGCCAATGGCCTTAGAGATGAAATAATAAAGATTTTTCTTTTCCCTAGATACTACTTAATTTTTCAAATGTATTTCTAAGGTTATTTTGAGTGCATTGGTAAATATTCTAAAATACTAATATATTTCCAAAAATATATATTTTTTTTTTGTCTAAAAAATGGTTTCCTCTCTGAACAGAAGGGCCATTGCTATTACACTTCAAGAGCACTTCATTTCTGTAGAGAATGGGACAGTCTGACTGAAAAAAAAACCTCTACGAAGACTGTAGAAGCTCAGACTAGGGTCCAGAACAAGCAGTTGTGCTTCTGTACATTAAATTAGAAATGGGAAATAGTTTTTACAAGAGCAGAAATGTAAGACCAAATTCCAAAGCAGAAGTTACGTTTTGCCTTTATAAACTTCCTGTAGTTTCAGTTGAATTAAGTTCTTTACTTAACTATTCACTCTCATTTTGTACTAGAAATTGTAACCCCAAGACACTGTAATATATTAACATTGCTCACAGCTGTCCATAAGCTTTGTATTGAGCTTTTAACTCCTCAGTTAAAGCTTGTCAGGTCTGCTCTGCCTCAGCTTTGTTTTACTGGACGTAGCTATGAGAACAATCTAATCAAACAAGTGTCTATATCTAACATATTTTGTTTAGTTTGTTTCTGGTTTTTGTTTTTGTTTTTGTTTTTAATTCTTGTGTGGTGACAAATGTAGTTTTGTGTATTAGATATTTTACATATTCTAAGCAACCAAGTGAAAATTTTTTACTGCCCTTTTATGTTAACAGACCTGGGCAGAACGGTGCTGGAGCTGAACACCTGTTTCCATTTTTTAAACACTCCCACTCTTGATCCTGATTGTAGAGACAATACAGAAGTCTTTCCCAGGGTAACTTGTTTTCCCTCCCTATTTCTTCTGCGCAAAACCAAATTTATCTGATTATTTAACTAAGCATATTCTTAATCAAGCCATGTTTTGTGATATTCAAACAGAATATTTGTAACTGATTTTACCCATTTTATAGGCCCCAAATAGACCCACTGTATCCATACGCTATTTTTACTGCCAATTTCTCTGCATTTATTTTAAAAATCTGTTGGAGGAGCAAATGTCACTGTGGAGTTTGCAGTAGGCAAAGTAGGGCAGCATGCTTTGCCATATGAAATATAAAATAAATGAATAAATGCCTGGAAACATGAGTTTTCCCATATCTTTACAAATATGGGACAAAAAAGGACCATATTTTTGGATTTCATATAAACCTTTCCTCAAATTGCATTGCTTACCAAGATATGTTACTCTGCATCAATTCTAGTGCAGTTGTCAGAAACTGCTGCTCACATATATTTCCTTGTTTGAGCTAATGTTTCTCTGTACACTAGCCATAAAGCAGAAAAATTTGCCTTAATTTCTTCATCAGCAATTATGGAAGTCAATAGAATATCAATATATAATTTCTTTAAAACGTAGTTTTATTTTTGATTTACGGATAATAACAGTGAAAATTCAAATAGGAGGAAAATGAGAAAAATTGCATCTATGTATAAGAGGAATGTCTTTTAAGATCATACTCAATGTGGCATATTGTGCATACATAGAGCCCTGTTCCTAATATCTCCTAAATGCCATATAAGAAGAGTAACATTATCTCTCTTAGGTTTTTTTTTTGAGTTTCTTTTTACTGCTTCTCTGTAGGACATCTCTTTTAAAATACTTAGCAATGGTCTTTCTGGTTCTGTGATAATTCCTTTAAAAAAAAATAAGATGGTTATCCTCTTGGAAATTATGATTTAGATATGCTTATATATTTTTTAAATCACACATTTTTATGCTTTCATTTTTACTGTCATTTATTTTGGCCACACTCTTTTTAAAATTACCCCTAATTTACTGTGAATTGCATTCCAACCTGAACTGTCTGAACCCATTTGAATTAATTTCTACATTCATTTGAAATTGGACTTTTTCTTTCACAAAATATTTGAATACATTTAAAGACCTTGTTTGAATACAGTAATTTTGATAGTAGAAATATGTATTAGGAATCAGAAAAGAAATGGACCATGAAATTCTAGAGGGGAGAGGAGGGGGAAAAATGGCATTAGGATTTTTCTTTAAAAATAAGAAAAAGTATTAGTTGTTGCTATTTTTTGCCACCTCAGGAAATTATACTATTTTTAGATACAAAACTCCAACATTCAGTTTTTAATAAGTGCTTGGGCAGTTTTGTGACCCAGGCTGAAATACTAATGCATTGAAATGTTAATTTATCACAGCTGTAGAAGACAGATAGATGGTGTTTTCTTACAGCTGAACTATGCCTGTTTTAAGAGGTTGACTTAGCAGTAGGGAATTATGATGCTAAGAAAACTTACAGATAAATTTGCTTGTATTCTCTGGTTTTATTTTTGTATTCATATATCTAGAAAATTCAATGAAAAAACCATCTATCAGTCAGCAAGTAAATAGTCAAAATATTTTAGTAGTCAGTGCATTCTCCCACCTGAGGTACAAAGGTCATAAATAAAGATAAACTTGCAACTGTAGATTACCCTAAGTAATTACAAGGAAGGAAGTAAGACCACCAAATTACAAACAGATAAACCAAACAAAGGACTTAAGAAAGTTGGTCAACATTTTGTGATCTAAATTACTTGGATATAGTGCTTGCTATGTTTAATTAATTATGTATTTTGCCAGCCTGATGTTAGTGTTCTTTGAAGCTGAAAGACACGGACAGAGCAACACTATCAGTTACCTCTAGCAGCACTAGTTTGCTGCTACCAATCTACACTGGAAGGAGTTATATTTTCTTACACGGTTTCCAACTTATGTCAAGAGCACCAACAAACTTGTTTTTATTCATAAATTGAGCAATCTCTTGACACAAAAGATCATATTCCCAATGAACTCTGGTAAAAAGTTTTCAAATAAAGCCTGAAGAGCACACTATTGTATGGGCAGTATGAGAAAGTACAGAGAGAGGGATGACTGGGAGACTGTCATGAGATGGAAGCTGCAGAAAGCAATGACAGTCTCCTCATGTGTTCTCTCATCAGGTACTTAGACAAATTCCCTCAGAGCAGCCCTTCCTCATTTAAAGGATTGCCTCCATTCTGCTCCTGTTTCCCTCAAGCAGATGTCTCCTTTCATCTCCCTTGTGTTAATCTCCCATTCCTTATGCTCCTCCAGTGAATTGGGAGAAGAGTGGCAAGGCAGGACACAAGAGATATAGGCCAGCAAGCTCAGTCTTTTTTTTATTTCCATCCTAAGGAAATCTCACCCAAGAACTTGAATACAAAGGTATAGTATAAAGCCAAAGAGAGTGAAAAGGAAGTAGGGGTGCTACATGGCTGGGAGGAGATGCAGGAGACGGGAGGCTTTGCAGGATACTCAATCCAGGAGATTCAGGAAATTCAGGAGGCCTTACAACAGAGATGAAATTTCAGGGGTTTGTTTCTTGGATCCCAGTCTCAAACTGATTGAATCCTTACTTCACATTTCGGAAATGATTTTGTGTTGGATGATTTTAAGAATGAAGAAATTTAATTGAATGGCCTGAGGGGGTAAGCATTGGTGCTTTTTGTTTGCATAAAGTTTCTCTGCCTGTTTCATGAAAACAAGATCAGTTTTAGATCAAAGAAGCTTCAGACACATCAGGCTGAAAGCAGAGGAGTAAGACAAAGCAACACAGCGGACTTAAGTTCTCGTGGTTTTGGGGTTATTAACTGATATTGTCATGTGGGAATGGAGCAGAAATAGGCAGCTTTTAGTGGTGCATTTTGATGCCTGGATATAATTCTCAGCAGAGCATATGGTCTGAGGCTAACTCCTGAGCTCCCAAGTGCTGGCCATTGATGCTTTAATCAGACAGTGTAGCGGATGAGGATACTGAGTGCGGGTTTTTTAGCTGTGAATAAATTACCTGTGTTTTTTTCAAAAAGTATCAGCTACAAGAAGTAAAAATACTAAATAAGATTTTATACATATTTTAGGTTGGTTGTTTTATTTTTCTTTTTTTATCAGAAGGATAATAACTAGTTCATTTGCCTAACCAACCCAGAATGGATTCAATTAAAATCCCCAATTAATTTCAAAAGGAATATGAAGACCTTTGTATTCTGTGGTTTTATAACAGAATCACAAACACAATGAAGACAAATTGATTTGCTGAGTTGACATAAAGTTTTCAGTGTGAGGCTTGGTAGAAATCTGAAGCTTAAAGATTCTGGAAGGATAAGAAAGAAGAAAAAAATTGGTATTATTTTGCATTTTTGGGAAGTTTATTCTTAAATTAGTATTTTTTTTATTTCTGCTCATTTCATTATACAGCTATCATTATCAATAATGTAATATCCCATCTGTAACTTATATCTGAAATTTAAAAACAGGTTTGTATCAACTTCATTATAATGAAGTTTAAAAATAGATTCTATACAGTAAAAGTTTGTAAAGACAAGCTAACAAAATAGAAGTTTATCATTGCTATTGACAAATTGCCATATTCTGATATAAATATATTTTCATTTTCTCAAAAAAAATTAATGGTGTATTTTTTTATCAAATTAAAAACGAGAAAGTTTGAGCTTTTGGGGGAGGGGGATGTTTAATGTTGTTTTTCCTAATTATAGTGCTGCTTTTAATGTCATTCTGTCTTATATTTACATGAAGATGAATGTCATGTAAACATTGAAAGTAGTGTATTGCTCTTGCAAGTGACAGTTGCAGGTGTACTGACAGTATCTTGAAAACCCGTCAGTTTTCAATGACTGCCAGAAGAGGCAAATCTTGGTGTTCTGGGCCAGACAATATTTCAGAGACAGAATGCAACATCTCAGGCTGTCCTGAAAGGGAGCTCATTATCAGCTACAGCTCCTGCTCCCTTCATGGGCACCAGGGGACACGCATTTCATCTGAAGGTGGGAAGTACTTGAGTGCAGTTGAGATGTAGCTTTTTATCCCACAGACAGATTAAAAGATTTTTCTTCCAAGGTGAAGTGCATTACATCGGCGGAAAAGTTTTCTGTTTTACAGAACTTGCTTTTAGGCTGTTGTTGCAGACATGGGATGTCAAAACAGCTGAATATTGATGGGTTTGCACTGTCAGAGACAAAGGTACTAGAATTTCATATGAGCTTATGATTCTTCAAAGGTAAATGATCTTACCTTCCTTGTGGGTACCACACTTTACTTTGTGCATCCATAGTGCTTCACAAGGATGGGTGGCAGCCAGGGCAGTTCTTCATGAAAGGTTTTGACAGTTTTCTCTTTATATAAGTTCTGCTTTATATCTGAAATTTAAATAACTTTTCCTTCAAGTATCAGATCTATATACTGTGCCCATTTTAAAATTTATTTTCTAAGTGAAACAGTTTTGCAAAATTTATGTGGATAGCAGTCCTATTTGTAATGTACAATCTGCTTGAATTGCCATGAAAACCATTCTTCCATACATGATGAGCTAGGCAGAGAGAAAATCATGCACCCTATTGTTTTGGAAAAATAGCTAATTTCAGCTCTTTGCTATCTAGTAGTTTGAATTGCATCATTGTTTTTCTTTACAGTGCATTGAACGATGAACCCTAGCAATGCTCCTGTGGAGAGAAGTAGAATAAAATTATATGGGCCAAAGCCTCTGAATTTTCAGTCTACTGTAGCATATTATGAAGTAATGTTTACAGGTAGATGTCAGTTTGTATTTTCTTTGATGGAAATTTTGAAAGCCATCAATTGAATATGCACATTATGCTGTCTTTTTGATTCTATCATATAGTTTAAATGTTCAATATAAATATTTGTTTGAAAAAATAAGCCTAAAATAAAGTCAAATATTTAAAAGAAATTATCAAAAAAAGTTAAGATTAGTGAAAACTACTTTCTTCACATTATGCCCGTACTGACCAATTTACTAAACGAATGAAGAATTCAGGACAGATCCAAGCAACAATCTGGCACTAGTATTACAGCAATGAAATTTGGACACATGGTTATGTTGGTATTCCTAAAATGAGTTGTCCAGAATGCTCTCTACTAACGAACTAGTTATAGCTAGAAATAAAAGAATATGCAAGAAAACAGGGAAAAACACCTGCAGAATCCAACAGGCAGAAGATTTTGAAGAATCTTTGAAGAGAAATCACAGATTTTGTCAATTTGGTACAGTGAAGAGTGGACAGGAGGAAAAACTCTCTAGGTTGTTTTTAATAGACATTTGCAGAACATCTTACTACCCTGACTGATCTACTTCATGTGCAGAAGAACTATAGTAGTTGCTGTACAATAGTACTCATTTAAATCACACTGATCAGAGCTTGTGAGGACTTGGTATTTGGCTGATGGTAAATTGGTTTAATGGTCAATTATGGAGCTTGCAATTAATTTACAACAGGCAGTAAGTTCCTACCTGGATTGTTCTAAAGAGTCCCATGTGGCTGTGGGCTGAGGGTCAGGACTGCTCTCTGGGTAGTTATAAGGCCTCCTGAGAGATTTTTGGTGACTGTTTTATTCCTTGAGCATGTAGAAGTTTCCTTGAGCAGTTAAGAATGGACAAAATCTTTGGCATCATGTAAAAGAGGCAACTTGGGCTTTTTTTTTTGTTTGTTTGTTTTTTTTTTGTTTTTGAAACATGATGGTATAAGAACAAGGTAA
Source organism: Taeniopygia guttata (assembly GCF_048771995.1). NCBI lineage: Eukaryota > Metazoa > Chordata > Aves > Passeriformes > Estrildidae > Taeniopygia > Taeniopygia guttata. The sequence goes on along the minus strand of NC_133025.1, from coordinate 20,697,393 downwards.
AAGAGAAATATTATATAAAACAGAGCAGTGAAGTTAGCATGCACAAAATCTTATTAACTCCCCCTTACAGAGAATTTACAGAATAAGAAGCAGCTGAACAGAGCGCCCCAAGTGGGCATGGGCAAAAAAAAAGGAAAAAAACCCCAAAACGTTAAGTGACTGGCAACAACAAAGCATGATATTCTACAATATTATGAATAAATGACATGATCTGTGGATATGGGATTATGTAGTCTGTGAAACCCTGAGTGAGATAAATGGGGAAGTTCATTGCTTTCAGAGATATAATTTCATATATTCCTCATCTCAGGAAGACATTTGGTTACACTCTGCTACCTTCCATTGGTTACAGGCACTGCTCATGCTGTCAAGGTTATAGGAAGGAAGGTTGGAAATAAATCTGTGTTTTATTTTTTGTTTTAATGAATACTAAGGTGCTAGAGTCCCTGTTGGCTGTGAGAAATACCTCCTATGAAAAAAAATGTAGCTTTAGAATAAAGTGGCCCATGGATCAATTTATTGCCCCATATATTTCTTTGTCTCCATATTCTCCATTTCTGAGCCACTATAAGTTGAAAGATGACTTCTGAGGGGATTTTCAGGAAGGTCTCATTACCATTAATAAGTATCAACACCTAAGTAAAATAATGCAAAGCACATGCAAAATTACCTGAAGTTATAAGCTTGGCTGTATGATTCTGAGTGTGCAGATTTTTATTGCTTCAAATGATGCCATTCTCCTAGAGGCTATTAGGTTCACCCCTTCTACTTTCTAAGGTGATACAAATGGAAAGAATCAGCCTACATGTCATCATCACCCAGTAGGTGTTCACATGCATGGGCTAGGGAGCAGCTGGTTTCAGCTGTCGTGCAGGATCCCTCCTCTTCATCTTAAGTATCAGCAGACTAACATAACACTATTAATCACCAAGTTCAAAAGCAAAGATTTCTCTATTACTGGACACTTGTGAAGAACATGTAAATAAATCAAAGAACATATGAAGCACGAAGAGAAATAAGAGTAATACAAATAAGATGAAATTCAAAATAATATCAAAATATCTGCAGTGAGATAACTTATACCAGGTGTAGCTAAGCTTTTTCCCATCTTGCTGTTTAGAATTGTATGGTTTTGATCATAGAAAGGTATTCTTGAAACTGCCTCTGTGATGGTACTGATAAATAACAAAGAAACCAAACAGCTTAGAAGTTCTGGATTCTAAAATATGTTTTCCTGTATTTTTCCTTACTCATAAAGATAGTTGAAAGTAAATGAACTAAATTCTTTAAAAAAATAAAACAAAATTCTCTTTACTTTTACACCAATATTACAGATCTGAAGGATATGTGAAGTGCGTATATATATGTTTAAATATATTTCTGATGTTGTTCAGAGATTGCCTATTTTTACTACTTTTTCCAGCTTCAAATTGCAGAAGAATGCAATGAGTTTCATTCTAAGTTATACTATTATAAATTGAGAATACCATTCTAAGGGAAAAAAAGCCCAAGATATAGAAGCTTTTCTGTAAAAATATAGAATACCATTGCAGATCAAACAAACAGTTATATATAATTCCTAGTTAAAAGTGATGACCTTATTTCAGATTACATGAATATCAGATGCATAATATGGACATATTTAAGATCTATAAATATTTATATCATGTAAGATTAGTACAGTGGTATTTTTGTATTATGTCTGAAAATTCCAAGCCCATATGCTTTTATAGGATTTTTTCAGGGGACAAAATGGCTCCCATCAATTTAGAGTATATTATTCTTGCTTATTCTTAGGGTTGTTAGGTCCACTACCATTACAAAAATCTTCTTTCTTTGTTGAAAAGAAAAAAATTGAAAAGAGAAAAATGATTTTGAAAAAAGAACTATATATTAGCTTAGAAAAGAATGAATGTGAGATGAAATGAAGATCTCAAAAGAGTTCAGTCAGAAACTTAATGTCATAAACATTTCTTTTTGCTCCTATATTAGGTCTTATTACAGTCTTTATAATGGTTTTCAAAATCTTATGAAAGTTGGTTTTGGTCTAAAGCTGAACACAGTTGGAGTCCTTTCCAGCAATTTCTTTTAAAGAAGAAAATCTGCCAAACAGTTGCAGTTCAGTTTTTGAATACAGATTCTCATTTTCTAAGTGTACTGCTGCTTTAATGTCACAATTTTTTAAGGAATGAGCTTAAATCAGAGTCATTCTGGACAAACTAATGACATTTCTAATACAAAAAGCAAGACTAGAAGGACATTTTTGTATTTTCTGCTTAGCTAGAGCAAAAATTGGAAGAACTTACATTTACAATAAAATATGTCTGGTTTTGTTTCAGAAATTGACAGTCTGTGTAAAATTAGGCTGTACATTGATTTTATGATGTTTTACTTAGACTGAAATATGTTATCAAAAATGTATAGTCAGGCAATCTCCTAAATATTCTACTAGATACATTTATTTCTATTTTTTTTTTTGCCAGTCAATGACAGGTGTGTGGTACATACCAATTATATCTACTTTCCTCATACACAAAGGCATTATTATTTCGCTGCTTTTGAGCTTGTCAGCACAAGTTGATTACTTATAATTTTCCTTTTATAGGACAGACTCTAGATAGTTTCTTTTTAAAGTATTGAAGTACTAAATTAATTCTATAGTGTTGTCAGAAACTGGAAAAGGTGATCTGTTTCGAGACATCTCAGGTTTGGAATGGGTAGTAGGGGGTGGGTCAGGCTTTGCTCTGGTGAGGTTGTGTCCTGCCCCATCCAGTCATGGCTCACTGAAGGCAGCCCCCCAGGGTCACCTCACCTGTGTGGCAGATCCTGATCCAGGGAGGCCACAACGGCGACAGGGAAAACAGACGAGACAAGTCTCTGTTGTTTAATGGGGGAGTCCATTTTATTCCCTGCCTCTCAGAGTCCAGGACATCCCTCTGGCTGCCCCGGCTGTCTCGAGGCTCTGGCAGGGGTCTCGGAGACTGTGGCATGAAGTCAAAAACATCTGTGGCTTTGATTTTAGTCTGTGGAAAGCTGCCAACTCTGGATGAGGAATTACAAGCCACAAGGGTTTTAGTAGTGTGATATTTGAACTAACACAGGGTGGAAAAGTAGAATTTTGGGTTTTTAGAATGGGGTTCAAGGGGGTACGAGATGGAGGAATTTGGGCGTGTCCTAGCCTTCTTCTCCTTTGTCTTCTCCTCCATGTCTTGGTGTGATGGTGGCACTTTTCTATTGGTTTAAGATAGAGATTCACAGTCTAACGTAGGTGAAGGGAATTGGTAAAGAAATTGTAAACATACAAACGTAGTTTTGGGTATATAAGGTGAGAGCCACTTGAGGCTCAGGGGCAGATGGCCATGGCTTCTTTTCTGGACAGAGCTCAGTAGGTCAGAGAAAGAATGTTATAGATAAGCAAAAATAAACAACCTTGAAAGCACAATTGGAAGCATTCCAGGCTCCTTCTTTGGCTGCGTCAGGCTAGGGAGAAAAGACTCTTTACTATCTCAGGGTCACCCTGACACTAGGAACCCCAAGAGAAATCCAAACCCTTCCCATCACCCCCCTCACCCCCACATCCATGCCAGGGGGAGCAGGGGGGCAGAGGCCCGGGAGCCTGAGCAAAGCCCAGAGCTGAGAGCAGAGAGAGAGTGAGTAAACTCAGGGCCCTGGGGTCCCATGGGAGGAGTCTTAAAATCAGATTACAGCCTCCTTCAGAACAGGGAGGCTCCATATACCTGGTCCCTAAAAGGGCCAGAGAACAAAAGTCTCACCTGAGAGGGAGGCCCAGGATGGACCAAAAAAGTTTAGGAAGGTTCACCATGAGCCAAGCACATAGTCGTTTAACCCTGTCTTCACCTTGGAGTTTCACATTGCTGGAACCCAGGTAGCTATGTCTGGTTTTCTATATCTTTCCTGTCTTCTTCCCTTTCTTCTTCTAATTCTCTTCTCATGGAACACAAAATCAAATGGATTCTATTTTCTATGTTCAGTGGGCCAACCCTATACTGTGATAAGTGATTTTATGTTGTATTTACTCTTTTGCCAATGTTCCTTAATTTTTCTACAGTTTGCCAGTAAACTTTTGTGCGGTTTCTACCTCTTGAGAATAAGTGGTTGGAATCTTCTCCTTTCTGTCTACTTAGAGCAAAAGAATCTTGTACAGCCCTAGGTTTGAGTGACCAGACTGTAATAGCTGTACAACTCCATCCTTCGTGTTTCCTTTACAAGGCTACACCATTTTAGGGAGTCCTTTCTTTGAAGAGCTATAAATTGCAGTGGTTCTCACTGGATGACCACAGCATCAAGTGGCTCTGGTAACATGAATGTCACACACCATACCTCAAAAGATACATGCTAACACACAGTTTTGTATAAAAATATGAAGCCCTCCTAAACTGGAAGAAATACGAGCAGAGTTCTTCCAGCTAGTATGTGTATTTTATAACTGATAATGATTTTGAGAATAAAAATTGCAAATCTGCGTATATGGAGAGCTATAAGATGTTCTACAAACAGCAGTAAGCAGGGGGTTAAAGCCACAATGAACACATAGTTTTAAAAAGTTTTTACAGATCTGTTTGCAGAATGAAAATTTAATCCTGTACTTTCCTTTTTAAGAGGATCTGTCAGTTCATTGCATGGAACAATTTATTGTGGTTTGTTCTGTCAAAAGTAAAAAAGATAAACACAAGAAACACATGTGGGTTCCTCTTTAAATTTAAATGATAATTCATTAAAATGTTGTATATTCTTGAGTTGGAAGTCGATGTGTGTTTCACACATCTTCTGAGAGTCATAGTGTACAACTGAGGCACCTTACAAATATGGGAGTTGTTTAAGAGTTAATTGAAGAAGCTGGACACTGCAACCAATGCAACAGAACTCTGATTCTTCATGGAGTCTCAGGTGAAGTTTTAGTTCTGCTTCAGAAGTAGAATTCAGAAGTCAAGGACAGAACATAAGAAATATTTTCTTTAAAACTATCTTATTTGAAAACTAAATTTTCTCAAAAAGCAAAGCAATGAAAAAAGTGATTGCCTCTACTGCTAGTCAAATTATAGAGTAGAAATAGAGGTTTAATAAAAACATTTCTGTGGAAAAGCTGTTCAAAAATTTAATTTCCTTCTTAAGGCATGCAATGTTTTTCTGCTTCTGAAAAGTCTGATGATGTAGATAACAAAAATATGTCAATTATACTTTCAGAAGTAAAGGAAAATACAGACTAGTCTTATACTTGGCATTACTAGAATTTCTTAACAGCTTTTTGTAGTATTTAAATTTTAATTTGGGATCTCCAATGGAAAATTTCTTCATTTCTTCAGTTTCTTTCCAATCACCTTGACTAACATAACATTTTTTCCTCGTGGTATGGTATCAAAAAAAACATTTTAAGAAATCATTTTGTCACAGATTCTCCAATATCAAATTCTCCAAGTCTGAAAGCAGAACAAAAAGAAGTGGGTATTTACTTTTGATTTATACTGAAAACCACAAACCATGATGGCTCTAGACACACTGCCTTAGAGAAAAGGTCAGTCAATTGTACATTTCTATGCATCCTGAAACTGATAATACAAGAGGACAGAAGAAACTGATAGGAAGTTAAAAATTAGAAGATATTTTATTTATCAGCATGCAGTTTTGAGGGTATGAATTAAGTCTGATACACACATAGGAAAAAAAAGAACTAGAATTTTAGAAGGATTTAGCTCTCTATCTTTTTTAAACTCTGCTGTGTATATAAAATAAGAGAGACAAAAACTATATTTCTTGAAAGAATTCTTAGTGGGTAACTCTGTCAAAAGCAAATAAGAACAAGGGGAAAAACTTTCATTCAATTCATAATTCCTAAAATGTTTTCTTCTGTTGGCAGCAGAATTTCTATCCAAAAATTTCCCGTAAGGACCTTTAAATTTTGCTATCTTGAAATTTAGTAAAGCTGTACAAAAATAAATATTAAAATGAACAGGTAGAAAAACAGCTTTGCAGCAAGAAAATGGTAGGGTAAAGTGGCAGAAAGGATGTCTGAAAATTAAAGGTATCTTAATATTCACCTGCACTGGGCTTCTCAAGGTTGGAGACTACTTAATGGGGAAGAGAATGGTTGTTTATTTTTTTTATTTTTATGTAGTTTTCACGAAACCGTTTTTTTTCTTACATTATTTTAGAAGACAGATGGAACTGAAAGGAGATACTATGACTGATATTTATTACTGCACTGTCACAGCCTCCTGTGAATTTTGATTCATCCTCAGTGTGTGTGCTTTGAGATCTCAAAGAGATCAGTTTTAGGGGGAGAGGGACACAAATAGTGCCTGTTGTCCTTCCTTGTATAGTTGTGTGATCAAAATTTGGATTAAAGCCAAGGGTATATAAAATGATATTTAAAGGAAGCAAACGGGAAATTCTCCAGTCATTGCTTTACTGTCACACCCTAAAGAAGGAAAGATATTCAGTTGTTACATTGACTAGTTGCTGCATTATCTCTTCAGTACTCAAGGAAGTTCAATGACAAATGACAGGAAAATCAATAGAGTGCTATACAATTGCTTTTTCGTAGAGAGAGGAAGTCATATTTGTTTTTCTAAAACAGTCTGAGAGCTATGTTAAAAATAAATAATCTTGACGTTTGAGATAATTTTTAAATTATCCTGCATGCACAGGTCTGTTTAGCAATCTCTGATGACTTAAATTGGTTCCTTTTTATTATGGAATCCATGCCTCACTCATTACATAGGATAAAGTCAAGTCTGTGGCTGAAACAAGGTTATACAGGACAGGGGCATCCCATCCTTCCTAACATAAGATGGCAGGAAGTAGAGTGGAAAAAAAATCTGGAAATAGAGAAAACTGCTCTGGCAGAGAGAAGTGATTTGCTGATTTGGACACTCTAATGCCCCTGGTCAAATCACTTCTGTCACTGTCTGTTTTATGAAATTTCCTTGTAATCTGAGCAAGTCTAATGAGTTTTTTTTTTGCCAGCCAGCTCAAAAGTACATTCTTTCATCATATTGGAAAATTTGGAGTATTTTAAGAATAAATATTTTGAAGACTGTATGTCCTCTGACCTATCAGAACATAAGCATCTTAAATTGAACAGCTAATGCTAGTTGCAGTAATGTCTCTATGCTCCAGTGATTATAACACCACCACCTCACACCAAAGGGGACAGACAAAATCAATACCGATTATTCAGAAAATATATATTAGCAAATACCAAAAGCTCACAAGAAGTTAATAATTCTGTTCTAATAGCAGGTCATAATTAGTATGGCTTTAAAAAATAAAATTAAAATTTAAGCAGTTGCATAGTCTGTGCTAATTCTGTAAACATCACTAATTTGTTACGAAGGTAGTTTTCCAAGAAAAATTATGTTATGTTATATACAGTATAATAACAACAAAATAATATATATATAACGTGTATTTCATATTTAATTAAAACTGGAAAAAAAAATTTGTAACAAATAAGTGGAATTTATGTAGTATAGGGAGACTTGGTTCAGGTGGTTTGATGTCAGTATAAAAATTGAAGTGTTCCTAAGAGGTATACACCAAAATGTCAGTGAAGTCACTGGGAAAGAAGCAATTATATTGATCTTATACAACAACAGCACTACATAATTGGGACAGCATTGTGCAGTACTGTCTGTCTTTAACTACCTTAGAATCTGTAATTTGAGTCTTTGTCTTATCACAAGTGTAATTTGTGAATTAATGTGCTGCATGTTTTATTTTGATAACTTAATCCATTTTACAGATTATAGTAGTTTGAAGACAAAAGAAGCAGTTTTGCTGGATTGATTCTCAGAAAGTTTAAGCCAAGATTTATTCATAATGTTTCCAACTACTTGTATAGCAAAAGAACAAAAAGTTAGTCTATTTCTGTTGAAATAAAGGAAATAGTAAATGCTGAGCCTCTGTATCTCATTGCAGTACTACATTTGTGGTTGGTTTCATCCTGAAATTCAGAAAAAAATAATGTGGTTTCGCTAATATGAAGGGGAAAAAGGAAGCAGGCCAGGACAGTGTAGTCAGAATTAAGTTTGCCTTATTTATGGAGAAATTTTATTTTGACTTCACAGTAGGATCTTACATGAATAAGGCAAGATTTAGTTCAGAGTTGAAATAAATAAGGGTTTCCAATCAATTAATTTTGGGCAGATTAATGCATTATAGGGCTAATAGCAGACTCCCAAAATGTCCTGTGATCCACAGTGTTACATCACTCGGTGTGAAACTCCTCGCCCCAGGAAGGTACCTCAGCAAATATAAACCTGCACGAATAAAAACCCAATAGATTTGGTGTTCCAAGGATTTCTCCCTCCACTTCTTTGGACCTTCCCACACCACCCAATGGATCTGGTCTGTAACCACCACCTCAACCAAGATTGCACAAGTCTCGTTACCAGACCTATAGGTGGTGAGCTAATCACACTCTTTCCCTTGTGCATGCCCTTGGGTTATGTTTTGCTTTTATATTGTTGTTGCTATAGATAAAAATAACCAAAATGATACGTACCTGTTTTCCTTGCAACCAAGTTGTTCTATAATAAACCCTAGTAACAAGAACCTGTGTTACCCTCACCTTCTGTGTGGGGTGGTCGTTAACAACTTACCTGGTTTAATTCTGAGTAATTATTTTAAGAAGATACATTTGAAGTGATATTTTATGAAGAATTAGCAAAGAAATTTCTGTGTTGTGAAAGAGGCCAAAACAATTTATAAAACTTACACAAATGTCACTTCAGTCCAGAAACCCAAAATTTGGATCTTTTTGAAGTTTTTCACAGGTCTGTGATGTATAGAATATTGTATATAGAACACTGTATTCAGAAAGTGAGAGTGGGCTTAAGAGTTACTTGAGAAGGGACAAACTAATATTGTAGCAGTGATTAGTAGGATCACTTTATTTCTTATCTAATTTGATTATTTCCTGAAAAAACAAACAAGAGAGCTCAAGGAAAGGGAAAACAACACAATTGTTTACTTGTGTTTTCTTATGACACTTCCAGGGCAGACTGGCTTTGTTCAAAGCCAAGTGCTTTCTTTATAAAAAGGCATTTCCTTATGGGCAGAAAACATACTTGGTACTAAAAGCCAAAACTAAATGCCAAACAAGTATGTGTCAATACACATCCAGGATTTTTTATTATTTTTAAATATCCCAGTTCCAAGTTCAAATGTGTCTTTCCTATCATAGTCCTTTGACTCTGGAGAATAACCCTGAACAGCTTTGATTACTGTTAAGACTGATGGAATAAAAGCACAAGGCCATTTTCAGTAAGGTCACATCCTGCATATTTTTAAAATATCACTTTTTTTTCTGAATGTTTAAGACCATTTTCAGACAAACACTCTAAAAACGGCTGGGTTTCTACATAGAAACCTCTTTTGTATCTTCTCTGATCCTTATCATCTTCTTCAAAGGCATTCCCAGGAGAAGGTTGAATCTTTGCAGTTATAGCACGCAATTGCTAATTCTTTAACTGCCATTAAAGAGAGTGTTTCCATATGTGCTCTTTCTCCAGTACCGTCAATCTTTTTTTTTTTCCCCTAAGTGAGTATGGCATTGCATACCATCCCTTTTTTAGATATACAGAGAAGGAAAAAAAAAAGTTCTGTAGCACCGATGATGGTTTCTGGTCCAGGGCACTCAGCAGAAGTGTGTTGCAGCACATGCCACAGTCAAGATGGCCACAATATACGGAATATCACCATGCAATTCCAGAAGCATTCATCCAAGACTTTGCTGAACATAGCAAAGGACCAGCCTGTCCTTACACAGTCCCTGGAAAGGTCTCAATACTGTGAAAATTTGTTTAAGGTTTAGCATTTCTTAATTAACTGGCTTTGTTTGTCTGTTTTAATTCACATTTTGATTTTATCCACATTTTAATACGTGTGACTGGCTGTCCCAGAAAATGAAAACAGAACATTTGGATGATGCAACTATAAATACTCTTTTGGATCAGTTAAAGCTGAAGAAGGAAAGTAATTTTTCTATGCTTATATATAAAAATTTTGCTGACACCTTTCACTCTATGAGCCATTCACAGATGATATCTTGATAATTCTGGACTGCTGCATGTCACTGTCTGCAATACTAGGCAGCTCTAGGCACAGGAAAAGTCCTTGTCTAGGGTATCATAAGGCTGAGAGGCAAAGTGCCACACTGCTGCAGGGCTGCCCTGCCTGTGATTACATCCAGGAGAGGAACCAGTTCTCTTTGAAGTGATGCTACAGCAGTGGGTACAAGAGATAGTACAAGGTGCTATCAGTTGGAATTATTTGCTTCTGCTCACTTTCTCCACTTACTTGCCTTCCCACCCCATCTTTGCTCTTCATCCCTTCCCTTGTAGTCTACTTCTAGCTTCTCATTTGAGGGAAAAAAAAAGTCTATTTGTCTATGCATCTGAATATCCTTGAGCTGTTTTTGTTCATGACTGCAAATCTCATTGATTTAACTTCTAATTGTTTTTGGAGCATGCTTATTTACAGATCAAGCTTTGTTCAGGTTGAATTGCTGCAATGAAGTTACTGGTAGAATGGAAATAACTTGGAGCAACTTTCTAATTTCTTTACTAAGTAAGAAACTGCTATTGATTGCATGTAATAGCATGCAATTTCCTTTTCATGTTCACAGCATCTGTGCATATTTTTCTTCTACAGCTCGAGTGGATGAAATAAATTTCAATGGTCAGTGAAATAATATTTTCTTAATATTTTATATATATATGTATTTTAACAAATATATATAATGTATAGTTCATTTTCATTTTGTTGAGAAAATTCTCTGTCATCTAACCTCTCTCTGTCCAGGTGTTCCGTGCTTTGACATAATACTGGTAAAGAGGACTGAGATCTGTTTTTAAGTTGTAGTTTTAGCACTTCTGTTTCACTTACAAAGAAAATTAAAGAAATTTTAAAAATCAACAAATTTTTTCAATAAAGAAAATATGTACTCTCAAAGAAATTTATTAAAAGTACATATTTTCTGATCTTAACAAAATTTTATAGGATTACTGCTGAGAGAAAAGTATTTTCATTACTTGAAAAACTGTTTTGGAACTTCACTTTTATTACAGAATCGTTTGCTCTATCCAAGAAGAATATTCATGCATATGTAAATAGATTTTACAGTCATAACCATGAAGGGTATCTTACAGTATTAAAAAAAACCCAGTTCCTTTTTCTAGAATACATGACCAAGTTTCTCATAAAAATCAAATGGAAATAAAAGGTAAAATGATTGACCAATGAGAAGAATTTTATAGAAGTAAAATAGTGCTTTATTGTGTTACATCGAATGTGTTTGTACTTAGTAAAATACAAGTTTTCCCATTTACAGGAAATTTTCAAGGCTTCAGAATGTTTTGTTCTCTGCATAAGAAAAAATGACTACGATTTTGAATTTCCATAAATAGAGCTGAAATGAAAAAATGAAACTGTTTGTCTGGAATATTTAAAAGGCTTTTTCTTGCCTCACAAAAGAAAAAAGTGGTTTTTTTTTAAAAAAAACAAACCACAGTATACATATGGATTTGTGTAAAAGACTTTAATAAACAATATTTTTCGATTTTTGTCTTTTAAAATTTGAGTCAAGAATTTAATGGAAATAGACTTTCTTCTAAGAAAATTTTATAAACAATAAAGCATTTCTACCATAAGGAGAAGCTGCTAACAGCAGGAACAGACACATAATGCTTGCAAGGATCTCTGTTGTGATTGTGTTAATGTATCTTTTGGCAGATGCACAGAAATCCTTGTACTTGTGCACCTCTTTCTTAGGATAGCCCATTTCTCATCACTGTCTTTTTCTAAGTGGCATGTTGTGGAGGATTGCTATTGCAGATCTGAAGAGCCAGAGCAAGATGGACTGGAAAATGAGGAATACACTAAGTAATATTTGATTCCTATTATTCTGCTGGGGAAAATGAATGTTCCAGTGCCCAAATAATTTATGGTTAATTTTCTGATACTGACATTTATTTTTAGTTCTAATAAAAAAACACCTATTTTTTGGTTTGTTTTACTGTTTTATTCCTGTTGAACACTTATCCATATAACAGTCTTGCTCACAGGGCAAACCGGAAAACAGTGTTCCTGTGATCAGCATAGTTTAAGAAATATTCTGTATTTTCCCAAATGCTCATACAATTATCATTATGGATTCCTAGATTTCTTTTTTCAGTGATTCAGTATTCATGTAATCTAGACTTCTGCTTTTCCTTTCTCTTAAAATATGAAATGCATTGAAGTCCAACAGTCAGAGTCTATGGCTTGGTATCTTAAATCTTCTGAATCAGAAGATTTTTTTCATCTGACGGCAAATTTTCTTCCAAGGCTCAATTTAAATCCCTCCTGCATGGTGTAGGCATATTGATACAGGATTGCTAGGTGGAAATTTCAGAGGAACGCCACAAGAAATCAGTGTCACATATCACAGAATCGTGGAATCATTGAGGCTGAAAAACAGACACAGAGTCCAACAATTAACCCATCACTGACGAGTTCACACTAAACCATGTCCACAAGCATGAATCTTTGAAATACCTCCAGGGATAGTGACTAAATCACTTCCCTGTTCTGACGCTATACAATCTTTTCCATTAAGGAATTTTTACTATTATCCATTCTTAACTTTCTTTAGAACAACTTGAGAACAACTCTTGTAATGTCATTTCTTACTTGGGAGAAGAAACAAACCCTCACTTGCCTACAGTCTTCTTTCAGGTAGTTGTGGACAGCTCCAATAAGAGCTAAACAACCCCAGCTCCCTCAGACACTTCATCGTATTGCTAAGAACATGACTGCTCATCAGCTTTGTTGCCCTTCTCTGGACTAATTCCAATACCTCAATGTCTTTCTTGTTCTCACATTTGTGACTTGCAGTCAGCTGACACCTCTGCAGTTAGCCATACCTGCTGGTAAATGATGGCGACTGGCTTGAGCAATTTCCCCAGCTTCCTCAGTGACCCTGAGTGGATCCTGCCCTGCTGCACAGATTTGTCTGTGTGGAAGTGGTGCAGTAGGTCTCTGACCATTTCCTTTAAATAATTGGGGTTTAATTCTGCTCTCCATTCATCCTCCAACTCAGTGGGTTGGGTTCCCTGTGAAAAAACCATTGACTATTAAATTCTGAGACAAAGAAGTTATGAAGTACCTCAGCCTTTTGCTTGTCCATGGTCAATGTTTCTCCCCACATCCAATAAAGAAAGGAGAGTCTCCTTAGCTATCTTTTTGCTATTCATGTATTTATAGAAATATTTTTATTAGCTTTTACAGAAATAGCCAGATTAAGATCTAGTTTGGCTTTGGCCCTTTTAATTTTCTTTGTGCACAACCTCACATTACCCTTGTAGTTCTCCTAAATCACTTATCAGCCCCTTTTTTTGAAAGTCCATTAACTCTCCCTGTTGTGTGAAGTTCCAGGCAAAGCTCTGTTCACCCAGGCCAATAGTCTTTTCCAGTGGATAGTTTTTTGGCACATGGGGATGTCTGTGCCTTTAAGATTTACTTCTTTAAGCACATCAAGCCTTCCTGAAGCCATTTGCCCTTCAGGGCTCCATATATGCTCTAATATGGTCTCTCTGCTCCTTTTGAAAAGAACGAAGTACATATCCAAGGTGATACTTTATTTTGTTTTATTATAATTGCTATAAAGTGCTTTTGTGTGAAATTATTTTCTCTTTGATAATACTATCATAAAAGCTATCTAGACATAAGCATGCAAAACCTGCTACATTTCTAAAACTAGGTTATGAGATCAAAATAAAATTGAAATCTTATTCTTAAACACTGGCATCAGCTTCATATTCTATAAAATAAATCAGAGTCTGGCAACTTGTCTGAAACAGAAAAGTACAATTGAATACTAATGTCTTTTATTTTTTCTCCTGAGAATATATTTTCAGACATTGAATATAGTTGTATTTGTGTATATGCAAAGAGCCATATACACTTTTGAAGCTGGACAAGAATGTTATAAAGTAACTTAATTTTTCATTTCTTATCTCTAAGAAAAGAATAATATGATTTTGACTTTTCTGTCTTATAATGAAAGACATGATGGAATTATTGAAATTCTAAAGGCAATTTAGCAAAGAAGAACATCTAAAAAAGCAGATTAAATTCTAGGCTATGTCATTCAAGTTATTTCCAGTAGACAAATGGAGCTGTGATTAAATCATGATTGTGCCAGCTTCAGTTGGAATACGTATTATTTTGAGCAAAACAAAATCAACATCTACTGCAAGGGAAATTACTATATTACTAGCACTGGAAAACGTATCAAATTAAAATAGACTGAAAAAATCTTTGGCTTATCTGGCCTTCGTAAAGGAACTTTCCCTTCAAAACCATGAAGGTAAATATCAAGACACCAGAAATTCTAAAGATGTGTATTCGTTATTATAAATACTACCCTCAAGCTAAAAAAAACCAAAAATAAAGTAAATATACTAGCCTGAAAGTTAGGAAAAAAGGGTTCTAACCCCTAGAAGAGTAAAACTTTACCATATCAGTCCAAGAACAGGAGGGAAAATTAGAACTCTCTGCAGTACTTAGCTTCATAAATGTACATTTATATAGCACAGTTTTCTGTCATAATAGGTACCTATGAACAGCAATACAGGAGGACAACTCAATTCTATGCCCTATGTTCCAAATCTGAAACTGCAAAAAAGTGTATCTATTATTGCCTGTTACAGCCCATCAGCTGCAGGTTCATAAAAATATGTCTCTTAGAAGAGACATGCTGTAGTTTGAAATGACAAGTTTTTACTGCAGTCTTGAGCAGTGGGAGTGAATTTAACAGTACTTGAAAGAAATTAGGCATATTTGAAGAAAAGGGAAAGAAATTGATCCAGGATGAAAATCCTTTAAAATCTGTTTGTGTGGTATAAAATTAACACTATGTAGTACAGAGATTCTCCAGCATTTTTCAAAATCAGTTATACTGATCTGTTCTAAATCAAGTTTTATATTAAATAATTTCAATATACTTTCTAAAACACATTAAGTAAATTATCATACATGAATCGCTCACCCTTTTATCAAAATGAAAATATTGTTAAAGTATGGGGTTTTTTGTTGAAATTTCTTATGTATTTTTCACGTTTTTCAGGGAGGGGCTTACTTCTTAATACCTTTTGTATTTATTTAATATATTTGTTTTAATAATTTAAAAATCACTCCAGGCTTATACAAACTTTGACTGAAATTCTGCCTTGATGGTGACTCATTAAAAATTCCAGACAGTAATTCATTATTAGATCATTTGATACAACTCAATTATATTTTGATTAAAATATTTTGAAAAAAAAATCTGTTTAGCATCAGATCTGAATAAAAGTCCCTTAGCTGCACAAAACTTTAAAAGAATACAAGATAGGAAAAGAAATTTAAGGGTTTATTTGTTTAAAAATTTTCCTAAAAATTCAAAGGAAGTATATATATTTAAATTAACAAAACTAAAATAGAACCATCACTTAAAGGCAATATCTGAAGAGGAAAATAAAACCAAAAAAAAATCCTAGGTTTGAGAAGTAGACAGAGAAATAAATGAAGGTATGGATAGATAATGATCAATCTGAGTTGCTGAAACTCAGTCTCATTTCTCTCTTTATGCTAAAGGCAGCTGAAGGAAAGTATAAGCTTTTTCAGTGCACAGTTTGATTTTGCTTCCTTACTTTCCTTTCTATGAATACTACTTTATAGTAATATAGCTACTCAATAATAACATAAAGCATGCTTTACAAGTGGTTTTCTTGCAATATAGATATTTATAAAAGAATTTCAGATGGAAAAGTATACCAAATGGGATTTCTTCTTCATTATAAAATTATCCCTATCTTAGCATTTTGCAATCACATCATTATGATTGTAGAACACATGGGAAAATCAAGTGTAGCTATTATGATAGCAATCTTTACTAACATTAGCTGTTCAAACCCAAAAATTGATGGATTGTCTCACTATGTAAGAAATACCTTTATGGAAACATTTACTGTAGTAAATTATTAGATGTAATTTCTCCTTACTGCTGTTCAATTTGATAAAAAATATATTCAGTAGAGGCAGCTGCTAACTGAGACTCCTTTACGTTACAGCTGCTGTTAAATTTAACATTTCATGTTTGCTAGTAGCAAAACCTTCTAGACATGAATAAATCTATCATAGTACCAACTCTCCCTCTCTGTCCTGTGGATTTATATTATACCCATGTAATTTCAGGCCTCTACAGCTGCCATGATCAATCCTGTAGAAAACAGTATCATGCACATTGTCACTCAGATATCTATACATCTAATGTCTCTTTACTGGTATATATCATTTTCTACCTGCTTCCTTTATCTTCTCCACCTAGTAGTACTGGAATATCTAGCTTTTGATGAGCTGAGAAAAAATGAAATGCTTTCTCTGCTTTCTTTTTTTCTGTCATCATTATCCAAACCTTTTAAATAAAAAGGAATTGGTAAAGCCTGATTACTAGTAGTTTTTTGGAGTATGAATTCACATTAACATAATGCCTGGAAAATCACAATCTTCCTTGAAAATGTGAGATTTTAATACCATTCACTGTCTGAGGGTAGCCAGAAAGAGGTATGGATTTTCTGTAAACTTAGAAACCTTTATGCTCACTTAGTCTTATCTGTAAGACTTGTCTGGCTGCCATGAAGTAACTACATTATTTTGATAACAAGTTTCTGAGTCCAATACATGATGAAGAAGATCTAATCTTCCACAGCTATAGAGGAAGAATTGAATTTCATAATTTCTCCTTGGAAAGTGTTTTTAAGTATTGGAATGGACTGCCCAGGGAGTGGTGGAGAAACTATTGGTCATGGTGCTATGGTCAAGTTGACAAAGTGGTGATTGGTCAAATTGTGAACTAGGGCACAGGAGCCTCACCTGAATCCCTCTTGGAAACAATGTCATGGAGTGACAAAACAAGTGGGAACGGCCTTAAACCAAGAGAGGGTAGGTTTAGATGTTAGAATTAAATTCTTTTCTGTAAGGTTTGGGAGACACTGGCACAAGTGTGTCAGAAAGTGTGTGGACTCCCCATCCACGAAGGTGTCCAAGACCAGGTTGGATTGGGCTCTGAGTAGCCTAGTCTAGTGGAAGGTGTCCCTGTCTGTGGCAAGGAATTGGAACCAGATAATTGCTAAGGTCCCTTCCAACCCAAACCATTCTGTGGTTCTGTGATTCTGGGTTCTTGGCAGATTTTGCTAGCCTAACTCTGTGATTCTATGAGGAACTGTACAATGTAAATTTTCAATCATGATTTTTATTTGGCACACTCAGATATCCTCTCATTTCCTTCCTCATGTCCAGAATGTAACTCATTAAGCAGGTAAATAAGTCATAAAGACAGTCACTGGAGAGCTGCAAGGGATGTATGATTGAAGCTACTGTTCTCTCTCCAGAGAAGCAGCTGGTCCTTCTCACTAACATACACAACAAAGGAAAAGGACAGCACAATGATTGTGGTCTTTACTAGTGCCTTTGGAGAGCTCCAGTTTCCCTCCTCTGTCACAGATCTTCGGCAGCAGCAAGCCTGTTTATGCATTTTGTCCTGAGTTTTTCTGGCTAACAGTTGTGTTTAATAAAATTTGCTGAACAACCAACCCATAGTGTTTTACTATTTCTATTAGAATGTTAAGGAACTCAAATGTTGTGGTGATAGAAGACCATAAAATAGTCAATACATTTGCTTTGTTTTACAAGATACAGATAGTCTCCCCAATGTCAACACTTCAAATCTTGTTATCTTCATGTTGACATCTTTTTTTCTCTTGTACTAAATCTTTTATCTCAGTTTTTCTTAGCTTTGATTATTCAATAGAGCAGAAACTGAATTCCAGTAATGAAACCTGAAATCAAGAGTATGAGGCAGAAAATCAAACTTGACATCATTATATAAGGTACATAAGAAAGCAAATTTTATGCAGCCAGGCAATTCCAGATGAGCAAACTTAAACCAGCATTTTAATACCATAGACATGTGTTATTCAGTGGAATAGACTTACATAGGATTATTCTTATCCACCCAGAGGTCAGCTGGCTTGCTGTCATAATTGCTACACGAGTACATTTACCACATGGCCGTTTGTGCCTTGTGGCAAGGAAAGCTTTGATCAGAATCCCTGGAACCTGTGCTCCTTTAAGTAATTTTCTCTCCTCTCCAAGGGAGTCGTAAGGAGTTTATCAAGCCATGCACTTTAACTGGTTAATTCTATGAGTTACACAGAACTTTTTCCTTTCTAAAACAGGCTGATGATTGTTATTATTAATAATTATTATGTTACTGTGCATATCATGGTATCTTCAGACATATATTGTTAGATGCGCTACTAAAGCATGGTATGCGCAAATGTTGTACCACTCTGAATATCAAATCCAAATAGAAAGGATGGACCTATTATTTCCATTTCTACATAAAAGGAAAATATGTGCCATAAGATTATATGGTTTACCAGAATCACTAAATAAGCTGAAACAAGATGGACTGTCTGTGGTTATTAGTTATTTTCCTGATATTTCAGTCTTTTGTATATACTGAAATATTGTTCTGTCTTTCTAAAAATAAGCTACTTGTATTTCTTTTTGGAAAAGCATAAAAAATTTTTTTTACTATTTTCTCCTTCTATTTTTACTGATATTTGCATATATGGAATACATTACCTTTCCTAATAGTTAGTTTAACAAACTTGACCAATTAATTATGCTGTGTTTTTGGAACACTGCTGCACTTTTAGTATGAAAATTCAGCCTGTGACTTGCTGTGATTATTCTACATCTATTTCTACTAGATTATTCTACATGTAGTTCTAGCACAAATTAATTCCTGTTTTTATTCTATTTTTATCAGGATATAACTTTACAGACTTCTATCTACCATCCTGGTGGAATAAACAATTCTGTCAGACTATAAAAGTTTTTAATCAAAGCCAATTACCTCCTTTTACTTCAAATTTCAGGACCCATGGTTTGTAAATGTGGATGACCTTGTGGCTTCTGTTTTTACTTGTAGCTCTCTTTTTCACCTCTTATAATTATTGGAGTTTTTATGTAAAGTTTTAAAGGTAGTGATTGTAACTTCACAGACCATCATTTGATGGATAATCTGCCCATTCAGTCTGAATAGAGAATATGTTTCTACATTAATTATATTAATTAGCAGTGCATAATTTTGGTTTGTGTGACTTACTGAACTGCAAACATTGTAAGACTGAGCAGCTGCATGCTATAGAGTAAAAAGAAGGCAAGTTCCAAGCAAACAAGTAAGTTTCTGGACATTCTCACAGATCTCTGCATTCTGTTTGTGTTTAAAGAGTTCAAAGAGAATAGTCCATTTATTATGAGCTGGTGGTGGGATTTAAAAAAAACGAACTATGTATTCTACTTTGCTTATCCAGCTACTGGATGCTTATAGAAATCTCATACTTTTTCTTATTCAGCTTTGTTACCAGATACCTTATGTCTGATTATTTTTTCAATTGTCAGAAGTCAACGGAACAAAAATTTCATCTCTTTTGTAACTAATTCATCTGCTATGTACCGCAATACTACCTAAATGCCTGCAGAGCTCTAAACTATGACTTTGTGCAAGCCTTAGCAAAAACATAGGCTAGGAATTAACTGGCTGGGGATCAGCTTTGAGAAAAGGCCCCAGGGGTTCTGACTGACAGAAGGCTGGGAATGAGCCAGCAGGTAGCATGTCTCAGGAATCCTTCATCTGGAAGCAAGGGAGGTCAGTCCTGGGCCATATTAATAGGAGCAAAGTCAGAAGGTCAGGGGAAGTGATTATCTCCTCTGATCATCTGTTAGACTACAGGTAGAGTTTTGCACTCCCATCCCCACCTCAATTCTAGAAAGATGTGGATAAATTGGAGCGAGTTCAGTATAGGGTCACCAGGACAGGAGAGTCAGGGGCCAAGGAACTTTCAGCTATGAAGAGAGGTTGAAGGAACCGGGCTTGTCAGCTGAGAGAAGAGCCCAAGAACTTCCTCCCCTACCTGTGGGAGCAGGTTCTCCACAGTGTATGCAGTGGGAGGGTGAAAGACAATAGAAATGAAACAAGGTAAGTTCAGTTTGATATAAGGGGAATTTTTTCCCCCGTGAGGACAGACGGGCGGTGGAACAGGTCACACTGAGAATTTGTGCAGTTTTTTCCATCCTTCAGGGTTTTAAAGGCCCAGCTACATAGCTTTGAGCTGGCCTCATCCCATAACTGACTCTCCTTTGAGCCAGCAGTTATCCTAGAGACAACTTCAAGTTGCTCTTGAATTATCCAGTGATTCTAATCAGGAATAAAGACTCCATGGATTGAAAACTGAGGTAGTAAGTTACCACGCAGAGCTGTGGTAACAAGGAACTGGTGGCACATCCTGAGGGCAAAGCACTGACTGGGTGATAATAACTTTCACATCCTTCAGCTTGTTTGAGGTATGCAAGGACCCTCTGTCTGCTATGCTTGCATTCTGGCTAAATTATTTCAGTATTGTGAACAATGGAAATTCACCTCCCTAAAGATTCTGCAATATTTTAAAAATTATTGCAGATATACCAAGCTATCTTTTTTTACAATAAATAAAGGTAGGAAAATTCAGGTAGCACTTGTAATGTCTTCCTACTCATTATTAGAATTAAAGAATTGATGGGTACTTGTCCAGTGTTTCTGTTGTTATGCCACATCACTGACCAGGCCTTGCAGTCTAATTATTGACATCAATCAGTGCTAGTGAAGTTCAAACTCATCTTCTAGATACATCCATAGGACTTTAGATGAACAAGTCTGTATCTTTATTTAGTTTAAACATGATTTACATTAAAGAAAAAAGAAAAAAGACAAAGTCTATAATATATAGGGCTTTTCCAAGAAAATAGCCATGTATATTATAGACAAAGTCTATAAAATATAGGGCTTTTTCAAGAAAATAGCCAAGAAAATAGCCAAGAAAATAGCCATAGAAAGCAGGTAATATGGTCTGTCTGTTAAATATTAAAAAATATATAAATCCCATATATTCAATTTTACAACAGTTTGAATATTAATTCACAGTGGAAAAATCAATTTAAACTCTCAAGAGCAAGAATATTGCTAAGATTTTTTTTAACATGACTTTTTTCATTGTCTTGGGAACAAAAGATTTACTTTTTACTACAGTGACAGATGTTTTCGTTTGAAAAAAAATTGCACTCAGACAGAAAAAAATTACTTAAAACAACATATATGCATTAATTCATCATGAATACCAATGTATAATGGTCTAAATAGTGCCTCAAGATGCATAAAAATGTTCTTGTCAGAGAACAAAACTCTTTTCTAGTTTTAGATCAACTAGATGAATAAGTGATTGTTCAAAGTAGAATTGTAATACACCCTGCCATCCAAATCAGGAATCATAATGTGATTTACTGTTTGGCTTACTTTTTCAGATAAACTAGATGAAATAAACCCAATTATACCAAGTTTAAACTGATTTTACTTAGCAGAGACTATACAGATTCAGGCTACAGATCCCCTCCAAGTGTTTACACACATATGTACAAAGACATTTAATTAAATCAGAGGTGGAAAGTAGTGGTAGCCATGTTCTCTGATTTTATCAATAGTTAATTTTACTGGCTCCAATGTATTTGAAAAAACCTCAACAGATATCTTCAAAAGCAGAATGGTCCAGCACACATTCTCACCTCCCAGAAATACATCTATTTGCAGTCTTGCATGCAGATGAAGATGTTACCTTTCTTTTCATCTTCTCCACCTGTGCCATGGCTGTTGAATGAACACTTAATGGCATATGGGGAATTAAGGACACTTTTTCTTTCGTACATGTAGACCTGCAGATCTGGTTCTGAAAATAGTGTGATCCCAGGCTGCACGCTATTGTAACCATCTCACTTGGGATGGTGAATTTCACTATTATGACCAAGCTTAGTCACCTTTCATGTCTGCTTGGCCTTGATTTTGATCATATTCTGCAGCCTGCTATCTGAAAAACATCCTTACACTGTGAATGTATGGATATGAAAATGCACTGTGGTAAATCTAGCTACTGTTGATACTCTCTACTCTAAAATAATTTTCCACTTGTAATAGTGTAAGAAGTAAGCAGTATTCCAAGAAATATTTCACAAGAAATATCTGGATCTTTAGGATTCACAGGTAAATGTGTACCACTTATAAACTTCATGCATTTGTAGGCTCTTAATAAGTTCATAAACAGATCTATAAAACTAGCTAGTAAAGAAGGTGTTTGGATTTAGTGATCAAATAGCAACCTAATAGTCCTGTCTTCCTAAAGTCAGACAAGGGGAAAAACTTTGTTATTGAAAAATTGATTTGCCTCTTATTTTTTAAAAAAGAGATCAATTGCATCTAATTTTCTTCCTTTTAAAATAATTTACATATTTGATCACTTTCCTCATGGTCTCCAATTATACATATTTTGAATTTCATATACATGTGTACTTTAGGTAAAGCAGTTGCATTTTCTTACTTTTTAATATATTTTTTGAAGACGTGCATAACTAGGAAAAAGTGAAGAGATCAAAACTGAAGGCAAATGGATCTGTATATGGGTCTAGGATATAAATTTACTATCTATAAGACACATAAATAGATTAAAATTAGAAATATAAACAGATATATACATTCTATATGCCTGCAAATATACATGTTTATGATTCAGGATGTTAGAAAAGTACAGAAAAATGTATTAATGGTTTATAAATGCAGGACAATAAAAGATTAGTTACCTTGTAAAGAATTTAAAATACCATCTGAGGGAAAAGAAGCTTAATATTCTTTTGAATTTCGAGTTTGTTGATTGATACAATAAGCAGAATGCTGCAATTAAGATCTGTATCTTTCATCATAAAAAAGCAACTTGATGTAATATCTCTTAAACAGACAAAGAAATTTAAGTGTTTCAGAATACATTCTCTCCTCTTCATAAAATATTAGATAAATGTTATGGGTCTGTCCCATAGAATGCCTTTTATGGATTATTACCTACAGATCATTCAATACTGTGCCCACTGATTATTGAATAGGATGAGTCTTTATTTCCACAAGCACAATTTCATCCCTAAATAATCAGCTATTCCATAAACTACTCCAAACTTTGTAATCATTCTCAGCACAGAAAGAACATATCTCAAGTTATCCTTCCTTCAGTAGTTAAAATAAGTTAGGACCAACTAGTTTGATATCGTTACCATGTATCATTTAGTTTGTATTTATATTCACATTGGGTAATGTCAAGCAAATGTTAGCATGGGAAAGAAATTATTTTTTGCTGTCTAAGAGCGGGATGTTATATTGTAGTGAATAAAAAATTAGCTATTAGTTTTATGATTGAAGAAAATACTGAAAAAAAAAACCTGGTGGGATTTTTTGTAAGTAGTAAAATGATAAAATTTACTTTTATTTATTTTAAAGAAAGGGAATATGAAGATGCTTTGGTAGTAGATTTCTAGTTCTTTGCTATGAGTCCCAGCTATAGACCTAAATCATGCTGTAGATTAATGCTGAACTTTCTGCTGAAAGTTCAGGTATTTATAGATATTTGATTGTCAATGAATAGTAAGTGCCTGAAAATATTAACGACTGCATAATTCTTGATTCTCTGGAAATACTTTGTTGTTAAGCACAGTAGTTGAAAAGGTCTAACTTTCAGAACCACCAGCTTGAAGATCCCTGCAAAGGATTGAAAATCCCTTCTTTGGTTAATGTTGCCTCTTTTATAAGTAACATCTTGATTCAGCGAGGTTTGGAAGTTACTGAGCTACTTAAGTGTGAATGGTATGTGTAATTAGCCAAATTTTCAGTCAAGGAGCTTATCTGAGTATGGAGTGTAATTAGTATGTCAGAAACGATAACAAGTACAATCTGTAATGCCCAGACACCAACCAGAGCTGTGTGTTCATCTGTGTTATTTTGAGGAGCCAGATTTATATGCTGAGATCTCCCTGTTCTCTAGAAGTTGGTGCAAGCAAAAGTTATATTTACATGAATAATTTACATTAACAGTCTAGAAAGCCCATCCTACTCTCTGATAGAAACTAAATTAATATGCGATAACTGTACCCCAACTGTTCTGGAGATGCACCATAAAAGCATGGAATTCTAACCCCTCTTCAGGCTCTGACTACACTATCTTCAGGGAAGAGCTTTTTTGTATTTGATCAGAAAACTCATAATTTGAACTCTTTTTCACAAAAAACCCAAACAAACAAACAAACAAAAACAACAACAACAACAACAAAAAAAACCCAATAACAAATCCAGCTATTACTGCTTCTTTCAATCTATCTCAGGATCAGCCAGTTCTATTAATGCACCACAGTCACACTGTGAACAATGACACTGAAGAGTGTTTGCTGCAAGAGGAAAAACTAGTTAAAGCTGTGTCAAAAATGAATGTTTTGCAGATTAAAAAGCATTTCAGTGCTCAAGTGGGAAAATAGGTTACTGCCTAGAATGGAATAGAGACACATTAATTTGAGAAAGATCAGTGAACTCATTCCTTTCAGTTCATCCTTGAAATCAGTGGCCTTTAGTATCATAGACCAATGCAGTAGATTTGAAGCTTTCTAGATTGATCTCACTTGAATCACATTGTTAACCAATGAAATTGTATAAAACCATGATGGAAACAGTTTTAACAGCTCAAGAACATGACTAGGTGCTAATATGGCATATATTAGAATAACCTGATCATTGTTCAAACATATAACTGAATCCTATTTTCTGACCATGTAAAAACTTGGTAGTGTCGAGTATATTATCAAGAGACACAAGAGGTGCCAAAATGAGCAAGCAGATGAAATAGATGACATAAATGAATGTCAGAAACAAAAGCTAGCAAATGAGCTGGGGCAACAGATGGAGTGTGAATCACTGCTGTTATAAGGACTCACATTCCAGGGAAAACATGAGTAGAAATAAAAAGAATAATTTTCAAATAAAGTTTTACAGCCTGTAAAAGAAAGTACAAAAAGCAAAGGAAGATAATACAGGAAAAGAGAGGAACGAGAAAATGTTGGACAAGTGTGTAATGACTAGTAGAGCACAAAACACAGCAAGGATGAAAGAAGTTTGAATTTCTTTTTAAAACCTGAGCAGGTCTCTGAAGTGCTTTTGAAAGCTTAAACAAGGTGTAGGAATGTTTGTTTTAGCTAGTTGTAAGACAAGAATTTTAGTTGTGGACTAATGGTTAATTTAAAGGGTCTATGCCTAGGACAGCTATAATCAACTTCACAGAAGGATGTTGAGAAAAAATAGTGCTAATACAAGTTAGGGTTTTTCATTTTATTGATATTAAACATTTCAAAACTTACACTCTAACATTTCAATCATTGAGTGTTTGAGTACCGTTAGCAAACTGGTCTGTGTTCTACAGTTTATAATGCAAATTAATTCTGACATGATGGCACTCAATAAATTTTACTATAAATAAATAAAATTCCATGATAAATCCCACATGGTGAAAAATAACTACCATCTGCCAGAAATTATGGGCAAAAAAATTAGTCGCTGAATTATTAATATAGTGCTGTAAATCCAGAAGTGCTTTGCTGATAATTTGCTAAGTGTTTCATACAGCATCCTGTAAAGCATATTGTAAATCATGGCCTGTATTAAAAACTGTTTAGGCCCTAATCTGTGTTGGGTTTCTTAGAGGAAGAACTTCAAGTATATAATAAAAACAAAGAACCACAACAAATGTATGCCAAGTTTTTGTGGGGCCCTTTACAATCTCTAATAGAGCTTGTAATGAGAGAGGTGTCAGCCCTGCTGTTCTTATAGGAAACAACCTCTTTTAGATTTACACAAAACAGTGCCAGGAAATGCCTCCGGGCATTTTTTATTTTGTTAAGACTTTTTTTGAAAGTTCTGATAGACTATAATAGAGGCTTACATGGTCCTTAGATACAGTAATGTTTGATATCTCAGTACTTAAGAGAGAAGGATGAGACAGATGGGTAATTAAACCTCTAGTGATTTTTTTATTTCCTGGGATATAAAGAAGTCTACATAGCTTTTAATGCCATCTTTGTTATTCCCTTTCTTGCATAACTTTGTCTATTCTTTGATGTAGTTTTTCCTTTTGCTTAATTTGGTTTAGTTTTAGACTATATTAAAATAATGGCAACTTCATATATTTTTTCAAATAATTTTGCAGCAAGACTATAAAATGCAATACTTCATTGATTAATATCAATTCTGCATTCAGATTATAAATGCGTTTTCAATACCAATCTTTAGTTTGTTATGACTGATACATTCCTTTTTCTTGTAACTTTCCATTTTCCAAAGTTTTACTCTCCTCTTCACTCATGTTGTTGAATCTTTTCTCCAATCTTCAGGATTAAGATTTATCAAGCAAAAATTCATTGCATTTTCTTAAATACAAGTATCTGTTTCCAGATCATTTGCCATATGTTATCTATCCTATTTTGCATTTGTGGATTTGTGTGTGTGTTTCACATGTTATGATTTAGTTGTAGTTAAAAACTGTAATTGAAGTCGACTTTTTACTGCTGCCTAGATCAATAAAGAGAATATCAAATGATCTCCATTCCAGTACACTAACTAACTCCTGAGAATAATACTTCATTTCCTGTCTTAGAAATCTCACAGGAATTCTAGTATGAGGCAGGTTTGATTTGTGACTGATATTTTCCTCTGATTCATTTTAATTAAGATGTAACAATGTAAGATATCTCCTTTTTTTTTTAATTATACCTACAGCAAAAAGTATGAGTTACGACTAAACAACTAAACTTACCATCCTAGCCTTTAGTCTGAAAGCCAGCGGCCTACCTGATTGTAAATTACATCGAAAAGTGAAAGCAATAGATACTGACGACTGTTTTAAATAGTACAGGCCACCATATTCCATGTCAAGAGATACTAAAACATATTAAAGTGATGATTAAAATTTAATCAAAAGCTTGAGACATCAGTTTCAGAACTATTGAAAAAAGTGACTTGAAACAGAATAATTTCATGGAATATGCTCATGATGTAAAAAATCCACAGAAATAAAAGAGTGGATATTTGGAAATAAATATAAGTCATTGTGACCAGCCAAGAAACAGTCAAAACCTCATCATTTAAAAAGTGTTTTGCTTACTGAAAAAAGCCACTGGACACATGAGTTTGTTTATTACTGTCCATGGTTTGGTCCATATGTAATACTGATAGTAAAATTCCAAGGAAAGACAATCTGATAAGCCAAAAAACAATGAAGCTATTTTTTTATGAAGGAGACTCAAGAAATATTCACATCTAAGTAATCATCTCAAAAACAGTCACAAAGAAAGTGACAAAGCAGACCATGAGAGACTATCAAAAGCAAAAATATAACAGTAGGAAATCAAAATAGCACAATAAAACTTACAATGTTCAAATAAGTCTTAGGACATCCTGATGACACAAAAGGCTGTCTTTAGAGAAGAAAATTACTCTTTGGCAAAATGAGAAGAAAGGACTACGTTTTTGGTTACTATAAAAGTCTTCTTTCAGCCAGTAGAAGCTTTCACAATGATATTTTATATCCTTTTGTGAAATATTCTGATTTGCATTATTTGAATATATGGACAGAGCAGAAAAAATTGAGCTAAAAATATAGCCTTTCTGCATTTTGTTAAAGGAGAAACATTAAAATGATTTTCAGGATATTTTTCTGATAAGTGAAATTGTACATAAATATCAAAATATATTCCCTCTCATTACTTTTAAGAAATATAATATTTCTTCTTAATTTTCATTGCAAATCTGAAATGGAAAGTAAGTCCTCTAGTGCAATTGGCTTAGATTTTTCACTTCTTCAACAGATGAAGATAAGATAGTTTCTTCTTTTCTGAATTTAAAACCTTCTCCCTTCTTTATTACCTCTATGTATAAAGACCCCCTGAGAAATTAAAAAAAGACAGCAGGAGGCCAGACTTTCCTGAATATGATTCATTCTGAAGAAAGATGAACATATTTTAAACAGAACTACTTAGGAAGGAGAATCTGTTCTTCTGTGATGTTCCTTGTGTTCACTTGGATTTTAGAGTTTAAGGCAAAAAAATCAGCGAGTGTGAAATATCTAAAATAAGGTAGGCAGAACCGATGGGTTTTCACATCCAATTTATTTAAAAGTGTCTCAGGGTGCAGGAACTGGACATTTTCCTTAATTAAGGTTATTTTTTTTACTTAAAAACTAGAAAGATATTTGAATATGCTTCAGTGTTGTGGTTTCTTGGCACTGTCAGGATTTAAAATAAAAGACAAGACTTCTTCCATTATATTAAAGCTTTGTCCCGAGTTTCAGTTTAGGGTAAAAATCATATTTTTCCAGTTGGGAAAGACACACACATGATGAAAAAAAATCTGGTTTCCTCTACAACAATACAAATGCTTAATTCTTATGCTAATTTTAGCATTGCACTTTGCTTATTCTTTGCCTTAACATTAGCTTGAAGCCCCATACTGTTACCACATTTTTGGATGATATACATGTATGAAAAAAACATAGGAAAAATTCCAGCATACTTTTCTTTACACTCATGATAGAGATTTTTGTCACATGCATACTGTAGATAGGTTGCACACAGAGTACATTCTTGGACTGAGTATGAATGAAAGAGCACACATAATTTTAGACTTACTTTTTTTACTTCTTTTTCCTTCTCCTTCTTATTAATAGGAATGTTTCCATAATTATTTAATACTCCATAACTGTATTTCAAAACTGCTTAAACTCCCATTTAATCACTTAAGCAAACAGATAAGTCTTAAAAAGAACCATGTAATAGGGACATTGGAAGGCACTATGTTAAGACCATCATGCAAAAAAGATAGGTGATCTCAGGGAGAAGAACAGATGAGACCCTCTCTGAAGCATATTTTCAGCTTTATTCTCTTTCCTTTCCTACCTCTTGTTCCTTAATAAGAACAAGTTTAGTTTTATTTTTTTCTCATCCCAGACCTTTTCTAGACAAAATGACTTTAGGGATTCCAGCTTTTAAATTCCAGTACATTTGATTCAGTATAGAAACTGCATTGCTGCTGTGTCAGGGAGCTGAATAAGTATTAAACCAAAACATTCTTCAGATTAGATGAGGAAGACAACCTTTATTAAAATGGCTGTAAGTGGTACTCACAAAATTATCAAGAAAGTATGTTTTAATTGAAAGATGGGAAGAATATTTTTTTATGTGTGTGTGTGATAATAACACTAGGAATTAGTATATTAGTATTAGTTAGTTTCAGCTTTATAGGGAATCACTGACCTATTCAAAAAAAAGTCTAGATCTTTCTTTTTAAATTCATTTTAATGCAACCACCATGGATCAAATTATTTTCCAGGATATAGACAAGACACAGTGATTTATTTCACCCTACCTTACATTGTTAGAAACTGAGCATCAGAATCTCTTCAACTACCCTACATCCCTCTGGAAGACCACAGAGAGAAATATATTCTTCAAGAGTGGTTTAACTCATCTACCTGAAGAGTGAGAGAGTGTCCATCTCTCTCTGAGGGCTATAAAAGAAGTTTTGTAGTTATCCTTCAGTTAACCATTCTGTACACTGCAGACTTCTGAAGTAAAAATGAATCATCTTATCTCATTTGTTTCCTTAGAATTTGCTTGCAGGTGAAATTCAGCCTATAATGTTTTCTATTGTAGTGTAAGACCCCACATAACCTAAGAATTTAAGATAATATATAATAATTATTTATATTTATTGCAATATAATAATAATACTTATATAATGTTATATATGTGGCATCTATTAGATGATTAACTGAAAATAGCAGCTTACTGGTTAATAACAACCTTTTCTCACATGTGAATTCCTCCCTGGAATTGAGAGCATGTATTTCATTGCTGATCATCTGAATTTGTAGATTCCTAAATTCAAATTCTTTTGGATAGTGATTAAATCTTAAACTCAAAATCATATGCAAACATGAGCAGAATAGAAAGTAGTAAATATGTATTACATTTCCTTAATTTTGCTGGAAAGGGTGGAATAAATAAAGGTTTGTCTGTTTAGGGAGTGTAATCATCTACAGATATTTCAAATGTAATAATATTAAAAGTATTCTGTGTTAAGGATAAAAATTTCTTTCCCTTCGGACAGGAAATGGAAAAATTTAACAGTCGAATGGGACTTAACCAGATTTTCATTAGATCAAAATTGCTAAAATACTCTACACATCCACCTTTACATCAGTCCTGTTTGTGTGAGATATGATTTCATCAGAGAGTTTTGGTTGCTTCTAGAAAAGTGTTTTAATTTATTCCAGCTACAAATTTCTCTTTTTTTTTTTTTTTTTTTTTTTTTTTTTTTTTTTTTTTAAACAGAGCTTGGTGTGGTGTAGTCACAGGAAAATAAATTTCCTTTCAGAGACATCTACAAAACATGGAGAAGCAGTCAAAGTGTGCAGACCTGGAAGAGGTACCAGGAGGCTCAGTGTTCCACTCACAATTATAAACCCAGGAACAACAGGATAAATCTCATTTGCCCAATCTGTTCCAGAAGATTTACTTTTTTTTTTTTTTTCCCAAAGCAGTGTGTCCCAGAGCTACTTACCTTTTGCTTTCAGAAGTTTAGTGTAGATATCTATCGCTTTAATTGCCTTCCTTGTCTGTTGCTCTTTTTGTTTTCTTTCTGCTTATATTATAAAATGACATTTTTTAAATTTGTAATTAATTGTAAGATCATCCCTGAGATTTTTGTTCTCAAATATAAGCAAACTGAATTATCTCAACATTTCCTCATGGCTAATGCCATCATTATTTCTACTTTCTGTGAATTTCTTCAGTTGCACAAAATGCTGGGAGCTACAAAAGCTTGACACTGGATGCCTTTTCTGCCCAAGCAGCAAAGGATGATTGCAGACAGACTACAGAACTGTAAGACAGTTCTGTCTCTATGTATTGGGATGGGGTCTGCCTTTCTCAAGGTTGTTTGGTGCAATTGACTCCTGTGCAGTTCGCAGTCTATCCCTTATAGATGTTTTTACACAAAACAATAGACTTGCTTGTCTTTCTATATCTTCTATCTGTAGATTATTCCTACAACATTAAGAAAAAAATTTTATTTGCTCTTACCAAACAAGGCTTTTTATCCAAACATTTATTTTTTTTATAATTTAAATTTAAATATAACCCTCTTCCCTGTTATACTCTCAGATTTTTACTATTTGTATGCTCTGCAAATAGATAAGCAATCTCTATTTTTAGGCAATAATATCATTAATGTAATTTTTAATAACACTAGAATATTCCAGAAAAGATTCTTCAGTGTCTTCTCATTGCTTTGTGCCTTTGCTACGTATCACTTCAAGTAGCTCATTTAGTGTGGACCAAGTGATTTAATGCTGAAGAGTTAAAAATTAGACTTAGCCTCCCAAGCAGTTTAGGATCTATTCTAAGTATTGTAGGAAAATCAATGTGCTCAGATACTTAAGATTCATCCTCTTAGGAGCTATCTTTGATCTCTGGGAATATTCACCCATACACAGGGCCCACTTTTTTCTTTGACCTTTGCCCAGTAGACAGATATTCTCTGTTTGAGACCAGTCTTCATTGATTTTATAGTTTCTTTCAGAACTCTCTTTCATAAGGAGGCAAAACCCCCCTAAAATAAAGAAATTTTATATTAAGAAAAAAAAAATCTCTGTTTTTACATCTTTTCAGCAGAGCAACAGAGTTACAGAGGAAACAAAAATTCAGATATCAAATTATTGAGAAAGTGTATTCTAGAACAATTATTTCAATAAATGTTTCATTATTTCCCTGCTCACACAAAGATACATTATTTTAAAAATTAGAAAATGCAATAAAAGTTCAATAAGTTAAAAATCTGTTGGAATTAGCCTAGCACATATAAATTCTTTTTAAAGCTATTTTTTTCCTATGGACAGCTTGGAGAACTTTATTGAGGACATCATTAAAATCTCAATTCCATATACTCATTAAAAACATAAAACAAAATATTATAATTCTCTATGACTTAATATAGACTATTTCAGAAATTTTTGCCTTTGCAATTTAGAAAAGCCTGCTACTATTAAATACCTGTCATTAACTGTGTGAATTTTCAGAACAAATAATCAAATATTTCCTGTCATCATCTTTTTGAATTGCAATAGTATTTTTCTTTAAAATGGATTCATATTAAAAAATCAAAGGGTAAATTTTAAATTATCACTTTATATTCAAGCTTAAGCTAACTTTTAAAAATAGCTTCACTCACCAGACACCAGCGAAAAAGAGCAATTATTTTAGGTTTATAGGTGCTTTCCTTAAGAAGAATGCATAAAAATAATTTTACTCACATTTATTTCCTCAGTTCTCTAATTCAGGTTTTGACTAAGGATTTGGAGCTGTAATATAATGATATGCTAGTATAGGAGCAGCTTCTCAGATTCATTAAGTGATCTTTAAAGAAATTTATATTATGTATTGATTTCCTAATCTGCTTAAATTTATTGGGGAGCTGAAGACAAATGAAAAATTGTGTAATGAAAAACAGTATAATTTAATCAACACATACTGTAATTTTTCAATATTAAAGGAATTATTGTCTTGAATTCTCTAATCAAATTTATGTCAAAGACTAATATTCCACACATTTAAAGGCTTTCCTTTTATTTGATGATATTTTTGAAAAACCTTTTCTACTTTATTTGCTGCTTTGCAAATTAATGTTCTTGATAAGTGATTTCAAGAAACTTTGTCCTAATATAACTTGAATTATCACAATTTATTAATCATAGCCTACTGTCCGAGATGATCCCATACATTTCTTAAAGCAAGTTAGGAGCTGACAGACATGTGAATATATTAGTTAATATATAGAAAGCCTTAGCAGTATATATGATGGCACTATTTAATTTATTTATGTATTCCAAATCATGTTATTTTCTGGTATTTGCATTGACTTAAATTTATCTTATTTTATATGCTACTGAAGATCTCTTTCTTATGTGCTTTTTTTGTTGGTATAAAATATTTGATGTATTCACATGATAAGACTTCTACATGTAGTTATGAGGGTACTTGAATGATATACTAAAAAACAGACAAGTACTCTGTGGAAAAAAAAAATCTTTTCATGCTTTAAATATATGGAAATGTGCAGATACAAACTTATGAGACTTTTTGCATTTCAACCAAATTCTATTAAAATCTTTTTTTTTTTTTTTTTTTTTTCTTTTCAGACTGGATTATGGAACGTTAAATCTCAAAGCTATTGTGCTTAACACCCTGATAAGAAGATATTAATGTTCTCATTCAAAATTCAGAGAAAGAATACCACCTTCTTGGAAGAGAAAACACTTTATCCACACAAACTAAATACATGCAGAGAAAATAAAAATTCTTTTCTCCAGAATAGCTTTTGGGAAAAAGAAGAAAGATTGTTGTGTGGAGATGAACACCACGAAGAGAAGCAAGGAAGGAATGGTCTTGGTCAGTAAAACTCAGTGAGAACCTTCAGGAGAACCTTTCACTAGTTAGGCAGCAGCCATCATGTAGCACCCACAGATGTATAAACTATAGCCTGGATTGTGTGGGTGGTTGCTAATAATCAGCTCACAAAACAAACACAACAGGGAAAACAGTGGATCAAATCAACTTAAGATTTCAGATGTATGAATTCTAAAGCAAAAAGTCATGGAAAAAAACAGGAATAAATTTTACACAAATTACAAATATTTGGTATATTTTAAATATTTGATTGCAAATAATTAATATATGATTACAAATATTTAATTTATTTCTTAACTTAGTTGCACAGGGTTCATTCATGTGACCCATTGATATGGAAGGCAACAGTTTTTTCAAGGAGAATGAAGCCAGAAAAAAAACCAAACAGGAATATTTTTTGAATGGTAAGGAAGAGGGATGTGTTCTGATCTACTGAGTGTCTGAGGGTTGCAACAAAAAAGTGAAACCATGAGCCATGTCTTTTTGCACATAACAAAATTTAAATTCAGGATCAGTTATTTTCTGAAAGGTTAGTAGGATCTTAAGCATCTGACTTGTTGACAAAAAGAGAGTATAACTACATGGGCATCCATGAAGAAAGAAATAGAGGAATACACCCAAAAATATTTTAGAACATTTGGGTAGAGACTTGATGGAGGAGATGGAAAAGCATTCATCCATTTTGTCTGTGACTCCAGCAGTTATTAGTTGAAAACAATTAATTAAATCAATTAAAGTTCAGTGGGCATCTGGCAACTAGCCAAGGTCATCCCACCACTCTTTTATTGAACGTTGCTCCAAAGACACAACTGCTTTATTTTTTACATTAAGGATAGAAACCAAATAAAGTTGAAATTGCTTTTCTTGGTGATCACTTCTATATCACCAAGACAATGAAGTATGTTTGATATTAAAATAGCAATATAAGTACTTATATTTTGTAAGGGAGGTTGCCATCTACAAATTCAATTTCAATTGTATCAAAGTGTAGAAGGGAAAAAAAATTGTATTGTCTGTCAACCATGAGGCATCATATTTCCATGCCATTTCCTTCTGCTTGAATAGGCTTTTCTCCCCCATTTACACTTCTGAAGAAATATGTGAATTGTAAAGTAGATCTTCTTTTTGAAATTTTCCACTATAATTTAAGAGGAAATATTTACACTTATGTGGCATATTTAGCAAATCAGTTAAAAGATATAAATAACATTTAACACAAATATATTGTGTGTGTTTGTTTCAATCACTTAGCATATATTAAAGCATAACTGAGCAGCACAACTAGATGGAGATTTTAATAATCTTAATCTTAATCTTAAACTGCAGGTGAATGACTACTTCTTTTAAAGTTACCTTGTGGCGATTCTACTAAAAAAAATATTTGAAGTGATTTAATCTTGAATCTTCTCCTAACTATTAATATTGGCAGAGCTAGGTGTAATTTTTGGACTGAGAATAAATGTCAAGATATCCTGGTTAATTTATACCTTTTGTATTACTAAATCACAGAGAATATCAGATATACTCAAGTTTGAAAGAGAGGTCATGAATGGAGAGCACTGAGGACAACCATTAATCAACACATATTTTCACTTATCTAGATCCTCAATTGGTAAAAATCAATATAATTCCTGTGAAGAAAATGGTCTTTGTATTGATTTACCTCTTTTGTGAAAATAAGCACAGCACTTGGTTGAGCTTCCTGTGTGAAAGAGAACTTTGCTTGGCACAATGTAGAAGAAAAGAAGAACTGAAATTGTCCAAGAACTAAAAAAGAACCATTGAAACTGTCCAAGAACAGATGTTTCATTAATGTTGTCTTTTCTATATTTTTTTTTTAAGTTGGAAAGATAAAAGCCTACTTATTAAGGAAACAGTGCTATTCTAAGTTTTCATGGGGTAATTCCACACATCAATACTTTTATTTGGAAGTGATATTAAATTTTTTCAAGGATTCTTTAAAATTATACATATTAGTTAAATAAAGTTAGGAAAACCATGTTAATACAATTTCAAAAGGAAATTAGAATTTTCTGATGTTTTCCATTGAAAATCAATGCTTCTGTACAGAACAGTCAATCTTAATAAAGCAAGTGAGAGAAGCATATGCAGAATCAGTGCATAGATTGCTTACTGATAAGGAACTAGTGTCCAGATCTGAAAACAACCTCACCTTTAGAGATTTTTCTACCCATACGCAACAGGTAAACAGAAGACATATGATAGGGTGAGCATCTCAGAAAATTCTGGTCTGATACCATCTAAAAGAAAAATGGCAGAGCTTCACATTGGCTGCAGCACATGCATAGTAAATTCCAAAGACATAAAGGCAACTAAAAAATCTTTTCAATAATCAGGAAAGACTAGGGATGGGATTTTTTCCACATGTTTCAACAAGCAATGTTCCAAGTTTATTCTACATATAAATGTTGACAATGAGGGAGATACCATGAGTAATCAGCAGTAGGGTAATTAGTGCTTCAGATAAGAAAGAAAAGTCCACAATTATGCGAAATTAAAGAAAAACAAGGTTTTAGACACTTCCAAAGATTTTAATATGGTCTCCATCTTTCTTTCATTTTGGCTAAATCAAAATATTTGACCAATAAATGTTCCAATGTTTTACTCAAATCCTATAATGATGCTGCAAAAAACCCTAATTGCAGTGCAAACATATTGCCATTGTGTCTGCATTGTGTGTGGTGCTTACGAGCAAAGCCAAGTCTAATATGTTTCAGGATTAGAGGCAGCTGGGTTTAGGGAGATGAAATTTAGGAGATCAAATTTCGATTTTCTTCCTATCGAAGGAAAAAAGGAATTAACTTTTGAAGCTAATGTTTTTACATGGATGGGTAAATTGATTGTGTGTCAGTCACATCTTATGGTTTTATATGTAGTCTTTATGAGAGGGGATTATTTAAAATGAATTACTGCATTCAATTTTCTTTCCTTGGTTGATGAAAGAGGTTTTCATTTTAATTCATCCTACGGTCATAATTGAAGGCATGTTCAAACTAGTGTGTAGTGCTTATTGGATTTTAAGAACATTTTAAACTTACATAGGAAAGAGAATATGAGAAAAAGACAGATATCTATATCTTTATTTTATGTTATTGTTGTGGTTTCTGCAAAAAGGACTTTCCCAAATAAGTTTCCTTCAGAAAGTTAAAAGTTTCTAAAAGTACTTGGTACTTGATGAATTGACATTTTCAGTCAAAAGCCATTTTGTCCAGTTCTACTTAGACTGCTGCTTCATTAAACAGATTTCCTGGTTTCAGTTGCACCACATTCTGTGAAATTCCTTATGTTCCACCTTTTTTAGTCAGTGGAGAGTGGAATATCAATTATGATTATAATTTATTGTTCTATCATCTTCAAAGACTCTCTGTCCTTTCTTGAGAGCTGTTACAATTTAGTTCCTCCAAGGCACAAAATACCAAACTAGACTTTTTTTTCAGATGTTAGAAAATAGTTTAACATGAAGGATCAAGTGAGTAAGCCTATTCACAAGACCACTCAGTCAGAACCACTTCACATTTGACAAGAAAGTTTTCCAAAGGAAAAAATGGGTCTGTGTAAAGCCCTGAACAAATTACAAATTGAGGTTGTCTACAGTGTATACACTTATTGTTATCAATAGTTTTTGCTGGAGATATTTTCACTCTCACCAGTCTGCCATGAATAGTGGAAGACAGTTTATGTCTTCTCTCATGCTTTATTTACAATGGTGATTCATGACACTCTTGCCCAGAAGCTCTATAAGGAGAACACTGATTTTTTTTTTTTAACCTGGAAAAGTGCTCTCAAGGCCAGCTGACCCAAAACATGGCTAAAATCAGGGCTAAATTCAAAGTAGATTCAACAGAAAAATATAAAAGTCAATAACTCCCATTATTGACTTTAAGATCCCCATCTGAAACTGTCTTGGTATACAACTTCATTTTTAACAGTACACATATTTGAAGTTCAAGTGTAACCTGAAGACATAAACATATAATACATATAATCAGAACATTCATCATTGCTCTCAGAGTTTAATTACCAGCGACGAGTTTATTGCCTTTTATGAAATTGTTGCTAGTGGACAGTTAATTGGTAATGGATTTCAGAGCAATAGGGAGAACCAAGTTTTCTCTATCAATATAAGTGTATTTTGTTGCAAGACATGATGCAATTACTTGAGGAACAATCAGGGGAAGACCTGCAGAGACACAGTGAGGATTCAGCAAATCCAACCTCCAGGGCAGACCACAAGCCGGACTGAGAGAGCAAAAGCAGGGTCATCTGTTGCTTTAATAATTTCATAAAGACATTTGTTTCAGTATGGTAGAAGGATCACAAACTAGAAAGAGTCAGTTTCACTAAAAACCCTGTATGAACAGATAAAACAGTCGGTCAACCACAACCTGAAGATTGATAAGCTGATAAGCAGTGCATGGCCTATTCCACTCTGTATTCCCCACCAGACAGCACTGAGCCTGAGAAGTAAAGATGTGATAACTGTAAGCTTTATGTCACAAGTCAACAGCAAATAATTATAATGGCAGTCTTAAGACAGTAGTTGCTGTAGGAAACAGAATATGAAGTTCTTAATCTTAGAATCCACAAAATACGATATATACCCTAGAAAAAAACTGACGTGATATGATACAGGTCATATGAAGATTAATTCTCCCTTACATACAAATATAATATAGAATTAGAGAGAAACTCAGATTTGTTTCTGTGATTTTTCAGACCCTGAGACAAAGGAATGAAAACACACCAACCTACATAATTCAGATCATATTTTAGGAGTAGTGCTTCTACAATCATTTCTGTGAGGTAATTTTTGGTATATGTTCATAAATATGACTAACCTATATTTTTTTTTCCTCAGTATTTGGAAACATTTGGAAAATTCTGAAGACAGAATAGAACCAGTCCATGAAAACTTTGTTAGAGGATCCACTTCCTTTTGGTGTTCAGAATCTATTGATTTACATTGATAACTTCTTCTTATTTTGGAAAATATGGCAACTTGATAATCCCTACATGCTCTCTTTATTTCTTTTGCAACCTACTGTAATGGATTTGAAGTCCAGAACTCAGAACTTTTCATCTACTGTTGTATCAAGGGATATAAAAACATTGAGCAAAAATAGCTGACTCTATCCTTAATGCAGAGAAAAAAAATGCTACGATCAAAATAATGAATATATTTAAACTCAGGTGCATGGATTAATTTTAAAAAGCCTCAGAAAACAGGGTGGGGAAGACACAGGAGGGAGGCAGTGCTCTAAAAAATCACTAAACAATTTTTTCAAGAATTCATGCAGCAGTTCCAAAATGCATATGCTTTTTAGCCTAATTAAGCATATGCTTTAGCAATTATTGATTTGATGTGCTCACTCGAGGGCTCAGAATGCAGAAAGAATTTTGTGACACTGGGAAATACTTTGCTATGCAATTCTGAGAAAACTCTGGAGGCAGCAGAGTAGAGTTTATCTTACTAATGTTGTTTATAAAAGCAGATTCTTTTCTGTCAGGCCTACCAAGGGAAAGAGTCAGATCTAGACACGTGAGACTATCTGGAAAGACAGATGGAAAGAATAATATATAACACCTAACCCATTCCCTAACCTCTCCATAAATTATCATATACTCAGTTGTACTCAGTGAGA
This sequence comes from Taeniopygia guttata, assembly GCF_048771995.1. Taxonomy (NCBI): domain Eukaryota; kingdom Metazoa; phylum Chordata; class Aves; order Passeriformes; family Estrildidae; genus Taeniopygia; species Taeniopygia guttata. Next base: position 20,658,214 of record NC_133025.1, on the reverse strand, counting down.
ATTGAATAAAGTGACCTAAAATCAAATAGCTTTAATCAAGTACCACCTATTTTTGCATTTAGTTTAAGATTTAGTTCCCTCTTGAATTCTCCTTTAGGTATGTAAAAAAGATAGTTTTGGCCTTCCTAGGATCCTTTGGTTTTTTATATTTCTGGTTAGATGAAATATCTTCTATCTTCTCTAAAGAAAATCTGCAGAGAAACAGATGTTTCAGCCATCATTCTGTGAAGGGTGTATTGAAGAGGTGTCATTTTCTTCATGGACTTCTGAACTGAACCCATTTTTAACTGTCTCATCCACCCTTCGAAATGAAGGGCTTTTTTTTTTTCCTAAATAAATAGCTTATTGCTACAGTTTGACATACATAAATAATTTAAGACTGCATATTGCATATACCCAGAAAGCCCAGTCCATTACTATATGAAGGCACTTGAAAATATTTAATTTTTCACTGGTTAAGTTTCCTTTGTTTTTTATTACATAAGGTACCAAAAACAGTATTGATCTTGAAGATGATCTTTTTGTTCAATTTAATTTTAAATGTGACAGTACTCAGAACAGAAGGTTTTCTTAGACCCAAAAATAGCATGTTTACTTCATTTGTGTAATTTATATGCTAATAACGTGCAGTCTTGGATTCCTTGGGATATTGCTTTACTGCTTATAAATTTTTTCCTGTGATACCGTCTGGCACAGCAATTTCATGTCAGCCATTATCTGTGGAAACAGATTAAAGCATCCCTGAAGCTTTTTTTCTTTATTTGAAGAGAATTTTCAATCTTCTAAAAGCATTCAGAGAAGGGAGGGGAAAGAAAGCAATATATTTTCCAGTTCAGGCATACTCTGGCTCTTGATTATGGACACAATATAAAAAATAGTACAGCATTCATCAGTATTGTTTGACAAAAATGTATTGATCTCAATGAACATGGATTTTGGAGGCAATGAGCAGGCAGTAACCTCACTATCTACTGCCATCAGAAAGTGTTTTTGACAGAAAGGTAATAGAGAAGGTCAAAATTAACAGCCAGAAGGGATAGGCATTTTTTAGGTAATACCGTAAAAGTACTGTATTCTATTAAGCAGTGGCTTAAATAGTGTAAATAGTATTTGTGTTTGTAGTACAAATATTGATAAACAAATTTTATTTTAGTGAATATCAACATTTTTCATATTTCTTCTCTAGTTTCAGAATATCTGAATGTAGAGGCCCACAAGTAAATTGCTTCATGAAAAAGTAGGGCATTACATTGGCATTTTGAATAATGGGCTGTCTCCTTCAGGATTCTTTAAGGGCGTAGACCTCCCAGACAATATGCAGACTCTGGAGTTAAGACATCAGATCTCAAAAGGCAATTAAAAAATATTAGAATCACCAAAGATATCTTTAAAAGAAGCAGCTGAAGAAAGTGGGAAAGGTGGAAAGGAAAATGAGAGGATGAGAAACTTAGGGAGGGAGAGGTCTGACCCATAGTAGGTGAAAGATAGTTTGGAAGAAGTTTAAGGGAGGATTAGCTTTTCTGGTTGAATGTGAGAACAACCCATGAGTCCAAATCTTACATCAAGACAGTTTTAAGACAATAGGAAGGACAAATGTATCATTAAACTCCAGCAGTGAAATGGTTTCTTATCTTTTTCTTTATTTGATAAAGGGACTAAGCCGACATTGACTCACGTATTAGATTAAATAGAAGTTGATAATTAGAATATATGTGTTTTTTCTAGGAAGGGGAATAATATTTAGGATTTCACAAACCAACCTCAGAAAGAAAGGAATATGCTTTGCATCTCAGGCTGACCAAAAGAACATGCCATAGTATTTTGAGATTATCAGCCTTAAGAAGAAGTGTTTCTGAATGGTTTAAAATGGTTATTTTGGCCAGAAAGGGGATAAGTAGAATTCGCTTTTTAAATTAAATGTATCTCAATTTGTAAAAAAATAAAACAACCCAGTTTTTAAAAATATGTATTTTGCTTAACTTTGGTGCAGGTTCTTTTCACTTGATGATTTAAAAATATATTTTCTTAATAAATGCCATCCAGTTTCCTACTTAGGAAATGTATTTCATGATTTCCATATGGTGGGAGTACATTCAAATACAGATGGTATAATTTTTTAAAAAGATTTTTTTTTCTCCTGTGTGTCTCATTATTCTGTGTGTCAGCTGATGATCACCATGAATTAAAGCAAGCATGAAGACCCATGATGACTCATAAAATCACTTAATTTGGATTTCAAAGGTATTTTAGGATCTCCTAAATCTCTGAAAGAAAATAATCTAAAATATTTGATCCTTTGGGAAGCTAAAGATATCTGACAATTAAAAAGCTACTTTTCTTAGTAGGATTTCACTAGCAAACAAAAATCATACTACATAACTGTTTGCAGAGGACAATTTTACTATTGGATAGTCACCAAAGCTGTGAACAAAAGATCTTTCAATTTACTCTCTTGATTTCTCAAACTGTACCTCTGACAACACAGAATATGGTTGACTTTTTCTTAAGATCATTCTCTGAGCACACAAAAATTTTTATAGCTGAGTTTAAGTGGAAGCAGTATTTATCCCAAGGTTGATTTAATTCATTTTAATTTTGCAGACACTGTATCCAATCTCAGGGGCCACAAATTTAACTTATGAAATTACTTTTTTCTGCTTTCTTTTAAACTTTTATGTATACTGAGTGCCTATGTGATTCAATTTTTCTAATATTAATTCCAACATATTGCAAATGTTCCTTTACAGCATGTATTACTTCGGGCACAGAATACAGAGCTTTTTTTGTGTGTTCTCTTACTTTTGGGGAAAAAAAACATGTGCTTCATTTTGGATTAAGCCACCTCACTAGTACCAGTAGGAAGAAGTGTATGTTGATAGTAATGAAGTTGTCACTATCCATAAATATTAATGTTATAATTTATAAATAAAAATAGAAGGCCTCTAATATGCTCTTGAAAGTTGCTTGTGCTTATCTTCTTCACCACATAAACTCATGGAATAACAAGTGAAATAAATACTAAAATAACATTGCTTTGGAAATCCTTTGGAAATCTTAGAATATATTTGATGGAATTGTGCATGTTAAGCAATAAAAGCAGAGTGTACACAGAATGAGGTTATATTACCTCACTGGGCCCTAAATAACTCCTTATGAGAGTCTGAGTACAGCTAAATTCCTGTAAGAATCCTAGAGACACGGAAATGAGACCTTTAAGTAAGGCCACATCTGTGTTACATGGTTCTTGTGTGGACACTTTGACCTACAAAGAAATTACCTCCTCTTATAAAGAGAAGGAAAAACAACAACCATAAAAAGCATCTGCATTGGCAAGGCTTGCAGAAACTTCATAAAGCATCAACGACTGATTGTTTTTTTCAAACTAATTATTGCCAAAAAAGCAGTTGTTATTCAACAGATGTAGGAAAAGTCTGGCTTTATTAATTTTCTTCCTATTCCCTTTAATTAGTTTGAAAATTGCTGTGAAGTGTAAAGTCTGTAAGATTATACAAAATGTTCAGGAATGACAGATCTAAAAATTGCAATAAAGAATGACTAGCAATAAAATTATGGATGTAATGCTGTCAGCAATGCAAAGTAATGGGCTGGGGGAAAACCCAATCTTAACAACCTAAACTATCTTTATACACCAGCAGTCTCAAGATTTACTATTATCTTCTGGGAACAAAGTTTCTCAGCCACTGTGAACACTTCCCTGAAAACATCTCTGAGCACTTGAAAATGGCAGAGATATTCCAAATTACTAGAAAAGAAATGGACCCAAAACAGGTTGTTTTATTTTACTGCATAAATTACTGAAGTGCCTACACTTAACATAATTTTGTGCATTTCTGTTTACTCTACTGAAAACCACTTAGAACATATATATGTTCTAAATCTATATGCAGTAGTGAGCGTTTCAAGTGAAATAATTATGGCAGAAGCTCTCAAAGAAGGGGAAGAAATTTTAAGTTGAGAGACTTTTGATTTTGTTTGGTTTATTGTCTGGATTTTTTTCCTAATTAACATGTGGGATTCTGAAGAGTTGCAGGCTGCTGTGGAAACCAAAGTCAGAAAGGGGTGACACAATTGTGCAGGAAGGGTTCGTTTATGCCCCCTTGAAGATTAACCTCTTGGCATTGCTGTTCTCCTTGATCATATGGTCACAAGAGCCTCAAAAGTGCTTTGTGTCAGCTGAGATGCCTCAGGATCTCACAAAATTCTTTACAAAATACCTGGATTTATGGGTATCTCCTAAGCTTCCTTTACTATCCTCCATAACCAGTGGACTGAAACAGGAATTTTTTTTATAAATCTGATTTAGACTGAAGTTTTGTGGCTTTGGCAAGAGTCATATGAAATGTATATTTATTATCTCAGAATGTTTAGAGGGCCCAACACTCACAAAAAGAATTGAACATATTCACAGCAAGTGGTTTCTGAGTGGCCCTCTCAGGTCAGCATATCTGTATATCTGACACTTACTTTTGGTATTACGTGTCCTACTACTGGCACCTGGAAAAATTGAGTAAATTATATGACCATGCATGGCTGTCATATTTCTAGGTCTAAGGGCTGAAGACAGAAATGATTTGAAAATTTTGCATAACTACTGCTTTGATACTGTCTAGAATGCAGATTGCTGACCTATAGATGAAACAGTTTTATGCTGGACTGATGTAGAATTACAACTACTGCAGAAGATAAGGTTGATGATCTTGTGGAAGGGGGTTCTTTTAATCTTGGCCTCAAGATAAGAAACAGAACTGAAAGGTTTCCTCTTTTAAAAAATCCACAAAGAACTGGAGCAAACCTGTATTTAGCAATATTTCTTTGTCCAAGCTCTTTTCTCCTCCTCATTGTGCAAGCAGCCTCCTTATCTGTGTAACCCAGAGTCATATCTGAGAGTTGGTTGCTTTGGGGTTGTTAAATCAGAGGCTCTGTGTTCATCTCCAGGCAGATGTGTGCCCTGACTTAAAGCAAAATGACTTAGTGATAGATAGAACAATAGGTTTTATACACAGATGAATGATTCTAATTCATTTAATAGGACTTCATGCTTAAAAATTGCTTCAGGGGTTTTATGTTCTATTTTGCTTTACATCTGAGGTGTTATCTTCACATAACCATTGAGGTGTATTCAGAGCTTCTGCTAACAAAATGCTGTTTGTAGCATTTCCCAACCATCTGAACTACTTTGCTCCTTGTCTTTTCAAAGATAATTTCTCCTATTACATTTTCAAGATTGACATACAGAGCGAAGTATTGTTCATTCCCATCAGTCCTACTCCTACATCCTGGGGTTTGGGGCTTTTTTGCTTCTGTTTGGATTTTGGGTTGGTTGGTTGGGTTTTTTAAATAAAAAATAGATGGAACCATAATAATCAAAGTTTGTTCATCCAAACATTCATCCTAAAACTGGTTGAATTCTGAAAGGACAGGCAGAAAAAAATCCAATTTTCTCATATTATGAACAGTAGCAAAAAAACAAAAAAAAAGCCGTTTCTAACAATTGGATGAACTATAATAAACACTACAAGTAGCAAATAATATGCAAGATCCTGTCAAACACAGAGAATGCAAAATGGAGAAGAATAGTGAGAATTTTAAAACACATATTCTGAAACCTTCCCTCTACACCTTGATTAACTGTTTAAATTGGCTTCATTGTGCAATATATTTTTGATTCCCTCCTATTGGCATTTGACTTGGAAGTTGATGATAAAACCAGATTGTGCTGCAATTAAGAAAAAAGCTTAGCAAGTATTTACATAAGCTAATAAAATATTTATGTAAATCAAATGTATATTCACTTGCCATTTTTTTCCTCAGGCAACAACCAAGTAAAGCAAGTATAATAGCAACATGATATTCAAAATATGATTACACCATATTATATATGTAAGGCATCCTAAGTGTATTTTTAATATTTAAATTTCAAACAATAAGTTTGTTTTGGATGCCAGTATGATTACATTACAAATTTTTTGGCTTTTCTCTATGATCTCAGTGATAGGACTGTTTTCTGAAAGATGAATTTAATTTGTTTATGTTAATAAGGAAGAGCAGCAGAATGCTATTACTACTCATACAACTAGAAGCTATCAATGAAATAAGATGAAGCCCTATACTGATTAAATTTAAAGTTATATTGACATTTAATTTAGATTTAGATTTAATATATTAATGTTACACTGTAATGTGGAAAGATCAAAGTGTTGATGCTAATTACTTTTAAAGTTTCAGTAATATATTGCATTCACTACTTCCTATCACTTGTAGATGACAGTGGGAGATTTCTTCTGTAACAATTTACAAATAAAATAAACAAGGTTGTTTTACTTGTTAAATGAGACTGGACATGGAAAAATTGTATATAGAGTAACAACCACATTTCAGTGTGATCACCAGCAAGAAAATGGGTTTCAAAATAACAAAATCCTTATTCAGACATTTTTATTTGGACACATATTCTTGTTCTTGCAGTACCAAACAGAAAAAAAAAAATCACTTTTTTTTTTAATGCCATTATTATGCACTCACAATGGAGGTATCACCTGTATGTAGAAAACTCTCTTTAAATGGTCCCCACTCTAAAGAGACATCACTAGTGATTCACAGGAAGTGACAATTTGGCAGGTCGACCATCTCCTTCCCAAAATGCAAAATGGCATAAAGTGACAAAACTTCTATCCCTGGGAACCTATTATCACAATTTGATAATGCAATAAACAATGTAAAACTTAGTATAGACATTTGTTTCATGCAGGGAGTCAATGAATATGAAAAAAACTGTGAACAAGGTAAGTTTGAGGAAATTTTGTTATTGCTTACTAGTTAGCAAGGGAGAATCTTTGTTATTTCCTCATACAAAAAAAATCTATTTTAAGAGACTAAATTTCTTCTTGCAGTATAAATTCCAAAATTCAGATCACTTTAGCTTTCACAATATTGCATTTTTATGAGCTCTCAAATGGCACAGCACACCTCTGAAGCTTCAGTAAACCTGAAGAACAAAACCAAGTTAAACCTGAAAACTGAGTCACCCTTCAATTTCCAAGCAACCTGTCACTAAAAATGTAAGAAAGATTTTTTTTTTGTTTTTTTAGTTTTATTAAACAGATGTTGTAGAAGCTTCACTGAACCCTTAGTCCTCTCTTCTGTGTGGAGATGTGTAGGATATGACACTGAATGCTAAGCTAGGATAAGCTGGTGGTTCCAGTTCCAGCCCTGAGCCCTCTGTCAGCATGGCAACATATAAAGCATAAAGCTACATCTGTATTCTCTTTTCTTAATCCTCCTTACTCTCCAGGTAAAAAGTATAGGGAGGTAAAAAGATAAACTAGTAGAGTTATTATTTAGGCTTGTCCTTACAGTGTGGGAGTGGTGTGGGAGCAACTGCAAGAACAGAACCGGTCAACAGAGCAACATAAATCTTACAGTTCACTTTCTGAGGGGAATGTGTGCAGCAGCCTAGAGATCTGTCCTGCCACACACAGGACACACATCAGGCAATGCCCCTGTGTGCCTCTCACTCTCGAGCACAGGAATGGGGCAGTGTCCTTGGGTGCCTGAGCTGGGGCACTGTCTCGCTCTGTGTGTGACTGTCCCACCTCAGGATTACTGTCCTCAGCCTATTGCAGCATGGGGGATCTCTGCGGATGTGTCTGAGGAACTGAGGAACTACTGCTGCTTGTATTCTTGGTTTTTGAGTTAAATGGTCAACAGCACTCGCCTATAATCCTGCTGGTCACCTACTCCCAGTCTGGTTTACTCACACCCTTTTTAAAATCCATTAGCAGAGGCTTCCTGAGGTAATGCTGTCTTCTGATCTTCAGCCCAAAATGTGTTACCACGACCCAGCCCTTGGGGTTAACAGCTTATATCCAATTCTTTCCAGTGCATGTCTAAACCATTACAGAAGGGTAGATGTGGTTCATATCTCATCTAGCAGGACTTTCGGGTAAGAGTCCCTCATGACAATTATCTAGGCTACCTTGAAAGCCAAATTTCCACTGCATGCCAGAATCACCAATTCAGTTGGAGGTGACAGATAAAGACCTCATTTTATCTGAGCTGTGCTTTTGGGTAGGTTTTATCCTGTCACAAGGCTATTGATTTTTCAATGTATAAAACATTTAAGATTGAAAACTTTAGGTATAGCAGCCTATAGATAACAACAATTTTAGTGTGTGGTGCATTCTTACTGTATCCCAGAAGAACCTTTTTCCTCTCCTCTATTTTGCTTTAGCAGGGAGCATGATAACTTACAAGTGACAAATCCTTACCCCAGATCCCAGTTCAGTTTGTCAGTTTGCTGGTTTTTGACTTCCTACTTCTGCTTTCCACTCCTGAGTAAGCAGAACCTATTTATTCTGTAACATCTGGACCTATTTTGATACATTTAGAGAGTTTAGAGTTTAAAAAAAAAAAAAAAGGAATATATTTAATATAACTAAGACAGTTTATTCAGTTAGTCAAAGAAGAAAATAGTACTGGGAAGATGTATAGAACTAGTTGCTTTTCATTTTCTCCTCCAAGATTTGAAGCCACAGTTTTGATCCAAGATCTCCACAAGTACCTGAGAAAAGCAGTTTATTCCTCATAGTCAATACCTTTGTTTTCATGTCTTGTGACATATTCCAAATATTATTAATGTGTCATATGTGCTGTTGTCAAAACAAATGCTGGTAGAAAGTGTGTTTCAATGAACAATGTGAAATATACCACATGGCTGTCCATCTGCTTCCAGTCTTACAAATACAAATCATAACCACTCCTTTTCATTTATCATTTGACGCTGAGACTGAAGTTTCATCTTCATTAATGCTTGCTAAAACACACATTCATATACATATGAAAATGTACTTTCATATGGAAACATCCTTAAGATTTCAGACTGCAAGAAAAGTCAAGGAAAAGTTTCTGTTGAATTTTTTCCAGTTTCATATGAAAGTAATTTTTTTTCAGTGTTTCAGCACTGCTTTGTTTCTGAAATATTTCAGGACCACATAACAATTTAGATAACAGCACATTTTTCTGTGCAGTTCTTAAATGATATTTTACCTCCTTTAGTACTACGAATTTCTAAGTCAGGTACTAAACAACTGTTCATGTGAGGAGAGGAGTAACAAAGGAAAATTGAAATAGAAAACTGGAGCACTGCTTTAATTTGAAAAGGAAAATGAGGGTTTGTAAATAAAGAGATGGAAAAATAGTGAAGTGCAAAGCTAAACACAAGACACCAAAGAAAAAGGAAGAAAAAAAGCTTGTAGAAAAATATAAGAGAAAACATGTACAAGATAGCTGTTTAAATTTGAGTTTGTGTCATGGAAACACATGGTACTGAAATAGTTTAACACTATTATAGGATTAGAATACTGACAAGATTAGAAATAAAAAAGATCAGCTAAAAGATCAAACCTAGATACTACCTAACATCAAGTAATATATTCTCAGTTTTCTAGGTGAAAATTCCATAAATGGGTCACTAAATATTTATTATTCCTGTTCAGTGCACATATCTTTATTTTTAAATGCTTCTTCTTTCTGCAATTTTCTTCTTTCCTTGAAAACTCTTTCCTTATTATCTCTCACTATCCCAGCCACAGTAGCACCTACAAAGACTGAAGTACAAATACTTGCAGGGCTTGAGTGTACAATACATTTGTCTCAGGCAGCCTGCTTGGTGATGAAACAGAACTGTGCCACCAACATCAACGCTTCAGAAAATGTTTATTCATGGTCATGAGTCCCTCGGCACCAGCCTAAACAGAAACAGCAACCCCCAGGCAGGCCTAATTGCCATCAGTCAGTGCTTTATCATGAACTGTGGAAGAAGTAGCTCATCATATCTTTTTAGCAGCTACAAGGTGTCATGCATCATGTCAGTCTACAATGGGGGAAGTTAATTAGGGGCTCTTTGACAGGACACAGAAAGCTAGCTTGTGCTACCAAGAGGCTGGCAAGCAGACATGCGAGATTGTGGTAAAAGCTAACTTCACAGCAAAAACACTGAACTCTGGGCAGCTTAAACAAATTTTAACAACACAGTGGAAGTACTAGATTATTGGTATTTTCCTGGGAGTAAATTTCTGCTAATGCTTAAAATGCTGACTTGACAATACACTTTGTATCATGGTGGACATGATCAATTTGTTTGACTATTATTTCAAGGTCTCATACATCTATGCATTCATCCTGTTCCTTTCTCGTAGAAAAACTTACCCAATAAAACGATGCTTAGCATCATCACCAAGTTATACTGACCAAAGCCAGATTTATATTGCAAGTTGCATGTATCTGCAAGGCAGAACTCACAGCACCATGAAAGTATGGAAACATTCAAGACGATTTCTTCAGGATGGGAATGCAGCTTTGGGGTTGAGATGTTGGACTGATGCTCTGGAATAGCTACTGAAATGTCAGATTTTCCCCTTAATTCAACAAGTCAGCACACAGCCTGCCTCTCCCATAAACATCCTTACCAGAAGAAAAGTGGTAGAGTGTGGGAATCCAGGGCTTCCCTCTGGCTGCCCTGGAGGGCCTGGTACCCTGGCAGGGGGTCAGGAACCCCCCTGTACAGAGCCCCGAGAGACGCTGTCTGTGATCTCTGTCCATGGAAAAGAGTTTTCAATCTTACAGGATGAATTACAAGCTCGGAGTGTTTGATATGAGTAATAATTAAGTATGGCACAGGTGCAAAAGTAAAATTTTAGGTTTCTAGATTAGGGGTTCAGAGGGGACAAGATGGAGGAAATTGGGTGTGCCTTGTCCTTTTCCTCCTTCTTCATGCCCTCCATGTTTCACTGTAGTGTTGGCATTTTTCTGTTGGTTTAAGCTGGGGACACACTGTTCAATGTAGATGATAAATATTGGCACATTATTGTAAATATAGCACACGTAGTTTCTGGTATATAATGTTTGTAACATCCCACTGGGGGCATAGCCCTGCACGCTGCCCTGCAGGACAGACCTGCGGCAGGGCAGCAGAACATGTTAGAGATAAGCAACAATAAACAACCTTGAAAACAGCACAGACGAATTATGGCTTCTTCTTTGGCAACGGGGCAGAAAGACAGAGACTTTCTACAATCTCGGAATCATCAATACCCACAGATTCCAACAGTAGAGAACATGTTCTAAAAATATTTTGGTGCTTTAGGGAGTTAGGTTTGGAAATCCTGGCTATAGGTGCATGTCCTTTTTCAGCTTAAACCACAAAGTCAGGCATTAATCCCAGATACAAGGCTGTGGGAACAGCCACATATCACTTCTCCTGTGTGTTGCCTTCCCCATCAAGATTATTTACATACATAAGGATGCTCTTGTCACCACTCTGACAAAACAAGTCCAGCGAAGGAAAATTTCTTCTTTAGACAGAAGTCTCAGATACTAAAAGTGAACTAACAACAATAAATAGTAGCTCAGGTTGTGCTCTCTGTCTCAGCTGAAACAAGGGATTTGGCTAGAGAAGATATTTCTACTGGAGGATACTCGATCTTAGCTGTCATTTGACAGGTAGCAGCTGTTAAGTAGGAAAAAGGGATTTGCTAAACAGGCCACAGTGTAAGAGATTAATTTTAGAACTGAGCTAAGCCCATGAATTCAGACTTCAAATACATAAATATGATCCCAACTCACCCCCTTCATTTGCTCAGGAAGGCTCACCTTATCAACTACCATTGGAGTTTTGTGTTAGAAAGCTGTGCCTTGCTTCCTGTCAGCTCTAACTTGGCTGGTTGTGTGAAAGCTCAGTCTTCCTATCCTAGCAGCAAACTTGTTCAGTTTTCTTCTTTACACAGCAAATACACAGCAAACAACATGGTTTTATTCTTGAAATCAGAGCTCACAGCCACTCTCTATAATTGTACTGTTGGGTTTTACTTCATCAAAACATGCAGCAAAATGATTTACAAGTCTCTCTGAAGGCCTGCTAATATTTTAGCTTGCAAGGACTCAGTTGTAGCAATGGCATGAATGTTTTATAAAGCAGGCCATTCACACCTGGTGGCCCTACAACTGACTACACCTGCTGGCATATGCAGATGGTTGAGCTATACTTGGTGTATTGAGTATGGGAAGGTGAGATACAGAGTTCTGCCAAAAAAAAGAAGGAAAGTAAAATAGGAAATTGTGACTAAGGTTAAGTCTGATTTATTTAGGAAAGGTGTGAGTTTGGAGTTTTTTGTGGTTTGTTTTTGGGTTTTTTTTTTTTTAAGGAATGGAGGAGTGCCAAATAGTAAAGCAATAATTAAACTAGAGTTAAAATTTGATTAAGCGAAACAGGATGAGGAGAAGAGGGAAATGAGGCTAGCAGACAATATTCCTAATTAACATTTATCCCTCTAACAACCATACAATTAAGATCTGACAGAAAGGGTCAGGAAAATAGAATCATTTCCAAAAAATTCCAAATCAGATGAAGCAGCAAATTGTAAGTTCTTATGTGGGATCCAGATAAATATATGGGTTGCTTAAGCCAAATCCTAAAATGAGTTTTCCTGTCTGTGTGAAGATCAGTTGACTGCAAACAGGATTGATGAAGTGACTTCCTCATTCATCCTTTTTTTGCCCAACTTCTTCATTTATTTGCTGCCTTTGATGTTGAGCAACAGGATTATGTCAAGGAAAATTAGCAACTTATTCCCAGCAATAACTACACTAAATTTCTTCCAAGCTGTATATTATAATCTCTCCTAGGGCTAGATTAAAAAAAAATAAATAAATCAGACTAGTAAACTGGGTTTCAGATAGATATGAAATGTTTAAATCAGAAGCTGTAACCCTGAAAATCCCAGTTTAGCTGCTATGTCATATCAAAACACACATCTCATTTTTACATTAGCCCATAAAACATTTGTATTTTCAGTAGCTAGAAAAAGAAGGGACAAAACCACCTCCAGAGTAATTATTGTGACCACAGTGTGCAAACACTACACTAGCCTTGTAGACTAAACTTATCGATGCTTTACTCCATTCAGTATAGTAAAGCTGAATCACAAGGCTTTTAAACTGAAACACAATAGCAAACAGAGGAGAAATGAAGCTACGTTTGTGAAGAAAGATTATATGGTAAAGTAACAGGAAGGAAAGATCCATGTCCCTAAGCAGGTGAAGGGAGAGGTTAACCCGAAGTTATTTTTTCAGCTTTAGGTGGGTTTGATTAACTATATATTTACTGCATCATATGTTGTAGTTTTATACCTACAGTTCTATCCAGCTGTCTCCCTTACATTAGATTTTTACACACATCTGCAGTGGTGGGTGCAGAGGCAAGGCCACAGGTTTTGTCCATCCCCCCTCACCCCCCCTGAACTGGGGGCTGGTGGAGTGCAGTGCTAGGACTAATTGAATCATACAGGTGACCTTGGCATGGCAAAGCTATGCTAAAAGTCCTTCTTTAGTCTTTCCTTCTCTCTCTGATGAATATCTTTGGGTTTTAAATGGCTATCATGGCATGTCCATACTTTGTGCAGGAGAATAGGCTTAATATAGTCAACTGCAAACATGTTCACATTCAGCAGTCATTAATGCCATACAATTCTATGAAAGGAATCATAGTGCATAAAACCAGCAAGTGTGTTAAAGAGATTCTATAATGTGAAAGGACACATATAAATTTTGACAACTTGAGAAAAGAACAAGTTGTTGCAAACCCAGAGAGCCTTCATTTCCCAGTGCTCTCATTCTTTTCAATCCTGAATAAGGGAAAGCATGAAATCACAGACTCTATTTTACAAATATTACCTTGCAAGGTCTGCAAGTTTGGTTTATGTAGCTATAATGGCATCTGCAGTTTGAATTACATAATCTTTATTAGAATTTTCTAAATATGCATGTATTTACTTGGTTATAAAAACTTAAATGTGAAAGATAAGTTGGTACTTCAGAGGGGGTTAATTCAAGCCAATCAATCATTTTACTAGACTTTAGGTTGTTTCAAGAGACTTGCTGCCATAAACCTCAACTTAAAAAGGTTTTGTCCCTATGTTATACCAGTCTGCCTTACTGCAAAGTCCTCCTTTTGAAAACATGGTCTTGTTAACAGTTTAAAACTGAGAGTTTAAACAGTGTAAAACTGTTCCCAGTTTAAAACTGAGAGAATGCTTATTTATGATAACTATGAAAGTATTCAAAGAACTTCAGAATTAACAGTATTTCTTCCTTAAATATGACAAAAGCAATGACCTTTTCACAACCTTTGCAGAAGCCAAATTGATGCTTTTACTGTAATTGAAAGCCTTCTTTTATCGACTTGCCTGCCATGTCCTTAGCAAAAGTTACCATATAACAGAATAGCATACACTTGATTTGTTCTCATCACATCCATATCCTATAAAAACTAATGTACTATCAATTAACAGTGTATTATGTTTCATTATTAAAATTACTAATGTTACTGCTTTAACATAAAATTAGTGTATTATACAACATGTTTCTTATATCATCATAGTCTCTTAACAGTCCTGGCACCTATTGTCAAAGGCTCATAAAAACTACTGGACAACAGTGAGCAGTTTTTGTGGCTTCAGAAAAAAATTTTTATTTAAAGTCTTTCACATTGCCTTTAGTGCTCCTACAGCAATATCAGTTCTCTGTAAATGGATCAAAAGAAGGCTTTTTGATGGGTAAACACTTGCTGTCATGCAAGCCAAGAAAAAATGAAATCTCAAAGATGGCAGTGTGTAAAAGGCAGAATAAGTATTAGTTGTCAACAGTGAACACTGGAAGTAATCCCTTTTCTTCTGTCTCCTATGTGAGAATATGTTTATCTAGGTGCTTTTAAAGACTGGCAATTCCTAGAGCAAAACTGAAGATTTTGCTTTATGGTTTCTATGTTCCATAGACATTATTGTTTCACAGTAACTTTGTTGGATTGTAACCTTACTTGATTTCCCTTCCCAGCTATGATGCTTTTCAACAATGCAAATTCAATCCTTAAAATCTATATATGTTAACTATCTATAAATCATAACACACAAAGCAAACAACATTAACCAACTTCATGTAGCAATGAAACTCTTTTGTTTGAATTATCTCCAAGTCTGTGAAGTTTGGTGTTGACTTATTGGCATAGAATAAATCAAATCAATTCAATAAAATTTACTGTCTCCTGACATTCTAGTTTTCAGATGAGTGTCCTCGTTCTCCGTGCAGATGTACCAATACATTTCTGTTTGCTGTAGAAATATATGGGATAATTTTGAAATATATAACTAAATAACTTTGGAATATTTTCTACAACAACTTGATGCACTGCTCTGGGACCAATGATCTGAAGATCACTAGTTAAAGGAGAGGCAGAGTGGAAAAAGCAGGAAAAACTTTATAAGTTAAAGGGGTTTTCTTCTCCATTGTTCGGCAGTTTTTCAAGCCATCAACCCTCCTGTAGTGTAAATCAAGCAGGAACAAACTACTATTGCAAATTGCAATCTAAATAGTTTACTCAAACAATAAGGTGATGAGGGAAATTTCTCGTTTGACATCTTCTCCTTATTTGTCATTTACCCACAACAATCAGGTATTTAAACCTGAATCGGTACTTAAATTCACTATTCATTCACATATTTAATGTCCTTGACCCCAATTTTCATCGGGGTCCTCAAGCTGTGCAACCGCCAAGTATCTGGAAAAACTCAGAGGAAGACAAGAAGACAATGCTCCTGGTCCTGTCCTGCTTCCCAAGAGTGGTGGTAGAGAGGCCTTCTTCTCTCCATGCCAAAAATACCATCAATGAGCTGAAACCAACAGGTATTAAGCTGACCTATTTGACTTTGGTTTTTAACAAAATATGGCAAAATACTTGCACATATTGCTGGGACACACTGTCTTAATTAGCATGTCAAGTGTAGTATTGCTTGTGAATTTTTTCCTATTCCTGTCCAAAATTTAATTTTTCAGCTTAACAACTTTTATTAGCTAATCTATCAGTGAGTAAAATAATACCTTTGACTTCACATTGGGAAAGAAGAAGGAAAAGAATGGTGTGGCCATGGAAGCACAACCAACAGCTAAATGGTAAATCCCTTCCTGTCTGATCACACTCTTGTATTTATGTGCCCCAATTTTGTTAGGATGTTATGCAGGTCAAAGTCCTACATTATGGCCTAAGTGACACATGATGTGTGTTAGGATCAGATCCAATCTACCCATTGTGTATGCCAAACTAAGCACAACACTTTGTGAGAATGTTACAGAAATTATTAATATGTATAATTATTTTATGATTTTTATTGGAAGTAAACATTGATTTTGTGATATTGTACTTACAAAGGTTGGAAAATAAAAAAAAAAAATAAAAGGAAATATTTTTTAAATGTCAAAAAATTTCAAACGTATGACCTCATTTCTGGAAAAGACAAATAGATTTATTCTCAAGTAAAACATCTTAAGTCAAGCTCATATCCTTAGTAAAAAAGCATGAGTTCATACATCATTAGATGAGGTGAACTGGTCTAGTTCTAGTTGAATTAAAAGAAACCATGATTTATCTTAGGTGAAGATCAGAACCTTAACCCACACATGTAACTCAATACTTGAAAATGAAATCTCAACTTTATTGAGACTGCGTGGGTGATTCTTTCATTTCATACGTGATTAAGTGTTTTCCTGCATTAAAATAAAAAAGAAAAGGAGTCAAATGTGGAAAGCTCAATATTGCATGTTACTTAGCACTTTCAATTTTATGGAAGTCAATTCAGGCTGAAGAATTTCAGTATATGCAGGACTAATGTCTGGAGAGCAATCAATTCACAAGAATTAGGCAAGTATTTTGTCAAATTTTAAAAATGTGTTATAAGTTTTGAAATCTTGAGCATATATTATTTTCCTTAACATCCCAATGAACCATTTGACATGCTGAATTAAATTTAGTTTCCTAATATCTCTTCATCTTAGAAGAGCTTTCAGAGATATAAACACATGTGATTAAAGAGACATTGACTCCATCACATTTCATTTGAAAAATTCTTATAAATTATTCTGTAGAGAGCATGTTCAGTGGACTGAAATCTGTAAAAAAGTCTATAACAAAGAGTAATGAAAATTAACAATTATATAAGTAGATTGAAGGTATCTTGTGCTGACTCTAGGGGCCAGAGTTCTGACCTCCATTTAATATGCTCATTGATAAACTGGAAAAGATTTGAGAAAGTTAATAAGGCACACAGCTGATATTAAATTAAAGGATCTGAGGCAACTTTTCAAGATCAAGATGTACATCAAAAGTTCCTGGATAAGTGTGAGTAAAGAGAATAAATTATGTTGACATACAGCATAAATTTTGCAAACTGCTTGTTTGAATATATTTCTGCTGTGGATTACTGCTGCAATCACCTTCTCTCTTAACAACTTACTGTACTTTGTACTTTCCCTTTCCAATTTTTCTTTCTCTAGATGCTTTTATGAATTTTCATTGACTGGTTCCTGAATGGACTCTAGAGGTACTTTTCAAAATATCCAATTTACTTTTTCTTAAACTGGGCATTAATTTACAGCATAATAATCTCAAGAACTCTTAATACACATCCAGATAATATCAGACTCTATTTTATTCCCTGTTTTCAGTGAGCAATAAATACATGGATAACCTAGAGAAAATTCCAGACACAACTGTGAATATGAGCTTATTTTTCAAAAGTACACAGAAGGACAAATTAGTTGCAGGTTTGACAAGGTACCAAAAATATCTCCCTAATATATTCATGTTCTTTTTGCACAAGTAGAAATTAGGAATTAGAGCAGTGTGAAAATGATCAATTCCATATTTTTCAAATTTTGATTTTGAACTTCTTCATTTGATCTCTACAAAGTTATGATTTTTGAAGGCAAAATTTTCTTTGGAAGATTCTCTAAGTAACAAAAAATACCCCAAACCGAGTGTTGTTGTAGAATACCCAAAA
Source organism: Taeniopygia guttata (assembly GCF_048771995.1). Classification (NCBI taxonomy): domain Eukaryota; kingdom Metazoa; phylum Chordata; class Aves; order Passeriformes; family Estrildidae; genus Taeniopygia; species Taeniopygia guttata. The sequence continues at coordinate 20,640,311 of NC_133025.1, read as the reverse complement.
TGAGATAGTCACCTAGCCAACCATAAGTACATACATCTGACTGTTTCATCTATTGTGCTTCTGTAATTCATGGTAAAAAGCAGGTCTCTCTGAGGCTTTTCTCATTTTGTTCTAAAGTAGGTGTTTAGGAGAGAAAAATTATGAATTCCTAAAGTGCTCAGTTTTCTATTTTTCAGACAGAAACATTTCGTTCCATAAATATGAATGGATAATATTTTGATATTTTTACAGTATTTCATTCACATTATTTTAGTCAAATGAATTTTCATTAGCATAAATGAATTTGTCTAAGTATTTGGCACATGTTTGGAAAAAATTATTTTGATGTAAACTTGTTAAATCCTCTCTGGTTATTTCTCATAAGTGTAGTGCTTTCAGGCATTTCTTTGTAATGAAACATTCTTTGCAATTGCCCACTGCTAAACAATGTTCTTATAGTTTAAATTAATGTAAAGGAAAAACAGTGTAAAGGAAAAACAGTGTAAAGAAAAAACAGATGGATAGCATGAATAGCACTTTGCAAAGTCCTTTTATAATGCCAGAAATAGTTTCCTTTGGCTGTTTTAGCCACTAGGCTTGCTGCTGCTGGGCTCTTATTAACCAATAATCTTATCAGGATGTTTGAAATGTTAACTTCAATACAGCTGGTTGTTTTCCTATTTAATGTCCTTTGCATTTCACAGTCACTGAAGCTTAAGCATTTATATGCTTGTTGAATCTCTTGATGTTGAGCCATTATTGGCTTTTTGGGTAGGAAACTCATGTGGTACAAATAAGCAGAGCAATAAATCATTTCATCACCTTTGTTTAATGCCTTGAAGCCCTTTCACTCCTTTTTTTTTTTTTCCCTCCAACCAGAGAGAGTGATCACCTTCAAGAAAAATGAGAAAAGCACAATCAGAGCTCTCTGCAGGTTTCTTAGGTCCTTGAACACTGGGATGTTAATGATCAGATCTTTTTATTTTCAGTGTTCAAGTGCTCATACACAGTTCTAAAGGATAGCGAATGTTCAAATTTGCTGTTGTATTACTGACAACAGGAACAAAATGTTTACAGATACAACATATAGTCCACATATTTAAATGAGGAAGGCTGATAAATTCATAAAACTCTTGAAGGAATGCTGCTAATAAACAAATTCTTTCTTTATCACTCTGCATGCCTAAGGAATTTGTATGCTCCAAACCTCAAACCCAGAGACCTTATAGCTCTCTAAAATGCCCTGCAATGAGGTTTTAGTAGGGTGGATGTCTGCCTCTTCCTCCTTCCAGGCAACAAGTGGACAGGAAAAAAGGTAAAGGTCTCAGCCTGCACCAGGGGAGCTTCAGGTTAGACATTGGCAGGAATTCTGGACATTGGCAGGAATTTCTTCATGAAAAGGCATGTTAAACATTGGAATGGACTGCCCAAGGAGGTGGTGGAGTCACTGCTCCTGGGAGTGTTAAAGAGACAGCTGAGTGTGGTGCTTAGTGCTATGGTCTAGTTGACAAGGTGGGGCTCAGTCAAAGGCTGGACTGGAGGATCTTAGAGGTCCAACCCAAATAATTCTGTGATTTTGTGATTCTGAGAAGACAAAAATAGAAACAATAAAAAAACCTAACACAAAAAAAAACAAACCGTGACCACGCAAACAAACAGAAATATCCCAAAACAAATGAACAAAACCAATCCAAAAAACAGTGCATAAATTGCTCTTCCCCAAACATAGTTATCTAAAATGTGATATTCTGATATGGAATATTTGACTAAGCTCTCTACAGAGAGCAGAGACTTTTGAAACATTTCTAACATCTTAGTAACTTCCTATCACACTTAGTTCTTACTTTTGATCAAAGGGGACATCAAGATGGCTAGGTCAGGTTAGACAATGAATTTGAAAATCAATATATAAATACCATTCAAAACATGTAAGATTATGTAAGATTGCACCATAAACAAATGTAGCTGTGGATTCTCTGTGTACTTCTTTAGGAGACAGAGCAAAACATATCTGTCAAAAGGTATTAGGTGAAAAATACGTCCAAATCTGTATTTTATGGGTTCTGTGTATTCTCTCTCATGGTCTGGCTGTTTGCGGCTCCTGGATAGTGTAGATGGGAGTAACTGAACCACATGCAGACACAGCTGATGAGGACATGCTCCCTGGCAAATAGAAAGGAAAAGGCACATTCAGAGTTGGGATTCATTTCATTCTAAAGCAGACTTCTAAAACAATCTGGATTAATTATCCCTATTTGTCTAGACTTGACTACAAATTCAACATCAGATAGCTAGTAAAAGCAGAAAGATTTACTGTAGAAACATTTTAAGTTAGCTGATGTTATTCCTCTTTAGTGACATGTTATTTCAGATAAATGGTTTATTTATGATCTACTAAAGATTTGATTAAGTCTTTTCTAGGTGTATCTAAAACAGGTTTAACCTGGTTGTGTGAAATACTAATAGTGTATTTCCTAGTGTGTTTCCATGGCAGAGCAGACCTCAGCAGAAAGCTATTTTCACAGCTTCAAAAGCTGGCTTTGAATCTGAGGTCTGCTGTGCTTGGCTGTCAATGCTGGTTACCTAAAAGTTAGTCTCAGAAGTTTTGATCTTGTCTTAGGCTGCATGCACATATAAAGCATCACAGTTTAACTGTGCTTTGGGCAACATTCATTTCAGCAATTCTTGTTTCCTGTGAACTTTTTAATAACCAACCACTTTTAATCTCCTCCATCCAGGTTATTTGGCTTGAGGAGTGCCTAAGGCCTAGCAGGATTAGCTTTTTTTTTTTTTTTCTTTTTAGTTTTCCTGGTGCATTCTTTAAGAACCGAAGTAAAAAATACTTTGTGAATTTGAGACTTCATGTAGCAAGTATTTTTCTGAGCTTCAAGGCTGAACAAAATTCTGTTTCCTTGGACTTTGAACAATTATAACTCTTAAACCATTTTACCTAATTTTCTTCTGTACACCAAAGAAGGTATTTTAGAAAGAAGTTGAATTGAGATAAGTTTTATGTATTTGAATAAATAGTCTGAAATGGAATCTTAAATTCAACTTTATGTGTAGTGATGTCATTTGGTTTTTGCCTTTCTTTTCATTTATATGTTCTCTGTATTCTCCACACATATATTTGTAGCTCTGTAGACTATTGTATTAGTAGCTATTTTTTCCCAGTACTTTTCCATGGCCTTCCCCTAAGCAGAAAGACAAAACAACTTCCAGAGCCCTAAGCACTGGGAGGTACAAGGCCTCAGTGCTATCTTGTTTTTTCATGGCAACCAAGGCCAAGAACTCTTTGAGATACATTTCATGAGCAAAATACAGCTAGTGCTAAAGGGAGGCTCCAGAGAAGGGACTTGACTTGGAGGGGAATTGCATCACCATTGGTGCTTTTTGTATATTATGCTAATTTTGTAAAACTTATAAATGTGTACTCATCCCTATATGAGTGAGCTCTCTGGGACATCTTTCCATAACTGTCCCTGAAGGCCTTCATTAAAGGTACTCTTTTATATTATCTCCTTACTAAATTTATCTTGAGTTTCATTTCCAGGTTGGGCTAAAGGTGACAACAGCATATTAAAAATCCTTACCCATGTACAGTATTGTAATACATTTATAATCCTCAAAATATTCATTTATGAAAGAAAGTAAACCTACCACATTGCCTAAAGCATCACTGTACCCAGCTAAAAGTCAAAAAATCTCAAGAAAGATCAGAAAAAAATCAAAATAAATGATCTTCGCCCATACTGTAGTAGGGTTTCCATGGGTACAGTCTTCAGGTGTTCCTGCATCTATTCTGAGATAGAGAAAGAGAGTGGAGAGTGGCACAGGAATGTGGCTTTCTTCCTATGTAGTGCAAGGAACATGACTTGCTCTGTTTACTAATGGAGGAAAAGCTTCAGTGAACTTTTTCAGTTACATCACTTAAGGCTTAAATGGGTATTGTTCATGTCCAGATCTTGTAGTGTAACGCCGCTTGAGGCCAGGGACAGACTGTCCAGTGAAATGGTGCTAAAGGTGTAAGTTTGTATTTTGGCTACAAACATAAAACCCCTAAAATTAATTTACCTTTTCAGAGACAAATTCTGCCTCAGGTGTGTAAAGTTTCCAAATGCAAACAGAAGTCATATCTCTGTTCATCTGAGAACACAGAGTAGTCATGCCTGATAATGTTCATCTCTTCCCTTGCACCAAATCTCAGCAATGAAATACAGAGCTAAGGAGGGAGCATTTGTGTTATAGAAAATATGTTGGCAGAAAAGCTATTGGCACCAAAGTGTGTGGAGTAATAAAATCTTCCTAGGCTGGTTACTCCAGCTGTGTGCATGAGTATGTAAGTATACATACCTGACAGACAGAGAAGCAGCAGCACTGCTGCCGATTATTGCTCACTTTCCTTTGTGTCCTCAATCCTCCATTCACACATCTACCTCCATGAAGACAGGAAGGAGGGTTCTGCCACTCTGAGTGAGTGCACAGTTTTCATCAGCAAATGAGAATGGTTTGATATATATTATTACACGTATTCTATTCGTAGAGCCCTGAACCTCTTTTTGTACATTTAAATGACTGTTTCGAACTATCTAATTTAATGTCTGGCTATCTATATTTAAGGTCTTGGCTGCATAGTGAAAAAAAATGCATGGATATGGAAGCTAAAAAACCAAACCCCAGGAATTAGCATAAAGATCAAATCCCAAATCCATCTAGTTCAGAATATTTTTTTTGCCAGTGACAATAGCCATTATCAGATCACACAGAAAGGCATAAGCTTCTGGCTCTAGAAACTAGAGATTGGTTTGAACCATAGAGCACAAGATTTATTATTATTTTTTTTTAACTTAAGATCTTCATGTCTTCTGTCTGTTGATGACTCATTTTTTTCACAAATGCTGCACTTTAATTGAATGAGGTTTGAGTGAAAATCTTTTCTTTTAGTAATGAATTTAATATAGTCACAATTTAAAGGAAGTTGGTTTGGAAACTGAATTTATTAATCATCTCATCAAGCCATCTAAAATTAGGCTTTCTCAAAAATGGACTATTATTGTTCCTACAACAATCTACCTTATTTTCATTCTTCAATGCACTAACTTTTCAAATGCATGAAGTTGAAGTCCACTGTTGTGGGGTTTTTTTCCCTAGTCTACTATTATTGTTGTATCACATATATTTCAATACTAATAAAGCTTTATTGCTTTACATCTTGAATATGATGAATTTTGGTTTAGCTTTTTGGCTGGCAGCCAAAGAAAATTATCTTACTTTTTCCAGGGAGATGAGGATGTGGGAGAGCATAGTTATATTTGTATGTTTCATTTGTTCTAGAGCACTTAAGTCTTGCAATTTTTTTGTAAAGTTACAGCTTGACCTTTTGCTGATGTAATTAGTTCAAATATGTTTATAAATTAAATAGACCAGTAAATACATTTGTGGTTGAAACCTCTCAGTTGAGGATGTTTAGGTATGATGTGTTAGCACTTTGAAATACAGACAGCTGGCATATGATTGCATTGTGTGTTGGGTTTTTAATAAAGGTCATAATTTCATAATACTAATGCACTTTTTTTCTAGATTCACTCACTACAGTCTAAGAAAAGAAGGATATTTATAGTTATATGGATAAACTTAACTTCAGCAATGATAAATTTTTAGTTAACTGTTTAATCACATTTTCTCTAGTTAAAGTTGATTTGGTTTCTGTAGTCTGAAACATTGCTGCTACACTAAACAATACCTTTTATCTGAAACAACTTTTTTATTAAATAAAATACTAAAATATGATCAGCAAAATCCAGCTAAAATTCATCAGATTATGGAAACTCAGTATAAAAATTTTGTGCCAATTCAAAATAAAAGAAACATGGAGTACTAATTTTGTTCTATGCTCTTTCTTTGAATTTTTATTTCTTCTTTAAATTGAAAATAAAAAAAACAACTCTGCTTAAAATTTATTTTTATCATTAATCCCAAAAAAATTAAATAGCCAATGAGATATTTTTCCTTCGAAGTGTTTTCATTTATAAAATTATAATAAACCTCTCTTTAAGAATAATTACTTTGGTGATTATAGTCTAGTTTGGTATAGATCTAGTCTAGTTTGGTATAGATCCTACAGATCTGAGCTCTATTTGCTGGAGTGCCAACAGTGGCAGAATTATTCCTCAACTGCTAGATTTGCAGAACAATTGCTAGGAATGTAGGATTTTCTTACCCAATAGCCTTAGAGGAAAGTAGTTTTGGGGTACTCACGTGGATTCTTCCCTGCACAAAATCAATTTTTGTTTTCTTTCCTGTCTTGAAAAGTTACTATCTTTTCCCATCCCACAAAACTGGCATTTTCAAAAAAGATCTTTTTTGGTAGGATAAGCATACCCAGTGAAAAAATCTGAGGCCTTTTATTTCAGCTCTCCTCTGCATCATTTATAATTCCTCTAGTCTTTTTAGTTTGTCTTTTGGATGTCACTGTAATTCCTTAATGTAAAACCATATTAGGTGATGAACTTCATGAAATTTATTTTCCACTTATTTCCTAACAATCAAACCATGAATTAGCCACTTACGTGTTAAACCACAAACCATGAAACCACATATTGGTGACCTGAATTCTCTGTTCCATGCAGCCAGGTTATTGATTAGAGACAAAAGTCTAGCACTAAGGGAGGTAGTGAAAAGCTCAGATTGAAGAGTAGCTCAGTTGGCCATGAGGTTGTTTTGAGGATGTTCAGGAGAAAGCTGTTTCTACTGCTTTGGAAGATGAAACATGAATCCCTTTTACAAGCATCAGACCAGCTATCTCTGTTAAGGCTACTTTTTACACTTATCCTACTTTGCTCAGAGAGGATCCCTTGAGATCCTCAGAGAATTTGCTAGTGTTTTGATGTCATAGTATTTCTATTCAGAAAAAGTCTTAAACTTGGAAGCATCAAATGATCTATATAGGAATGAGAAATAGAAATAACTGCATTTGGTATTGTGAAATTAATATAATTCTAGGATTTTTTTTTATATAGAAGTATTGTATTTAGTTATAGAATCACTACAATGAATGCAAAAATGTAGTATATGAAAAGAATGAGAAGTGATTAATATGACTATGACCACAATTACCAGACAGGAAATTATACAAGCATGAAAACAGATACTTTTCTTAGGTGTAGTAATTTTGGAAGTAGATAACTTCATAATCTAACAGACTGATAAAGGAGCTGACATTATGATATTGCCATGGAAAGGCGCAGTGTGCTGGCTGATAGATGTGAAAACTGCCAAGTTCGCAGCAGAAACCTGAGGGAAATTAGCTGAGTTCAAGGGGAGGTTGCACAGCATTGAATGGATAATGAATTTTTGTCTGGAGCCTTGGTTTTGTCTGCTTGTGACTTCATTAAATGACTTCTTCCAAAGCTGCTGAAAGTTGCTGACTCCATTTTGCTTCACAGGTATTAATTAAGCCCTAACAAATCAGATGGCAGTTTGCCCTGTTGCTTTCGGCTACAATAAGGAGAAAAGAAGTCGATGCACTCCTAAATTGCAGTGAATACATTGCTGATTCATAGTCAATACAATTTTGCTTTTTGCAATTTATTTAGATTCCTGCTAGTGCAGCTCCCACTCCTATATGACGTAGGCATCTAAAAATCTCTTATACAACCATTGTGTGCCCATCACTTTGTCACTCACTGTTCTATCCATAATCAACAATCTAGAAAAACTAGTTTTTATCTATTTGTACTTCCTTGCAGAGACTTTAATGATCACTGCCCTCTGTTAAACCTGCTCAATAATAGAGTGGAGAGAGAAAGGGCACAAATGTATTAATACAGAGTTTATTTCTCCTGTCACCCTTCTGCTGCGTCCAATCCAGGCACCTTGCACATGAGTTGTTCAGAACATTTCTTACCTAAAGTTACTCTGTCCAAAAATGATTTTACTCTCATCAATATCACCCTTTCTCTATGTATATATCCCTTTTTGTAGTTCTTATAGATTTTTATCCATTTTTATCTCTTATCCATTCTCTCAGCAGTATTTTGCAGTAAATATCAAGACTTAGTGAGACACATTTTGCCTCAGAGCCAGCAGAAATCAGAGCACAGTACCAGAAGCCCTATATTTTTCGTGCACCTTTTTCCCTTCGTTGGCATTCAAAACTCCTCTTTATTCAATGTTGTCTGTTAATTCATTAATATTACATTTTTCCCTCTCATCGGTCACTTTTGGAGCTGTCAAACAAGGCTTGGGACAGATCCCCAGAGATTCTCCAATAGACACTAGCCTCCCAACACATTGACTACAGTTGACTACTTTCCTACAGCCTTTCTAAGATTAAAAGACTAGACTGCAGCCTTCATGGAAAAAAAAGACTTTACAACTTTGTGTCATAACGAGTCATGTTGTAGCTCGTGCACAATTTAGCATTTGTTAAAAAAAAATGTATTGAATGCTAAAATATTGCAAGATATACTTCTGTTTCCAGAGAAGTCAAATGTGCTGCAGTACAACACTTACTTGTTTATAATTTTTTCTCTATTTTTAATATTATGTTTTCTTCTCGTAATCAGCCAGATTTCCATAACTATATTTATTATTTTTATTTTGCCTTTCCTACAGCTCCTGATAGTACAGACAGACAATGCACCATGAAGGCAATACGTATTCAAAGTAACTCATAGATTTTAAGTGAGGCAGGAATAATTATGACCAATGTTTATCACTTGTGAAAACTCCAGAAATTCCCAGTTTATGTCTGGAGACATTCACATCTTTTTGATGATTAGCCCTAAGACATGAGATTAAATTTCAAGTAAAGAAGTGTAAGAGACTAAATTGAATTTTAACATATTTCAGTGATTTTTATTTGTTCCCAGTACTATTCTCCTTCAGACTCATAAATCAAAAAACATCCTTTTAGTATAGGATCTGTACCTTTGTTCCATTACAAACATTCAATAGCATAAATGAATGTAATAAATATATTTTAATTTTATGCTTTATATCTTAATTCCCACCTTTTTATTACTCCTATTTATTATATCAAAAACAGTGTTGTAAATAATTCTTCATTTGATCCAAAAAGTATGTTTGTTATTGCACTGGTTGTGGCTGTGGTAAAGGTAATTTTCAAAGTTAATTTGAAATTGACTTTGAAACAAAGTTAATTGTTAAAACAAATTTTAAAAAAATAATTTTTAAAGTTAATTTTTTATCAGCTATATGGGGTCTGGTTTGGATCTGTGACCAAAACAGTGCTGGTAACACAGGGATATTTTCATGGTATCTGAACTGTGCTTACCTTTTCTGCTGCACACCCAACTCCACCAGCAGGGAGGCTGGGGGTGCACAAGGAGTTGTGAGGGGACACAGCCTGACCCCAACTGACTCAAGGGATTTTTCACACCATATGGCACATAGAGGTGGGGGAAGGAGAAGGATGGAAGAATGTTCAGAATGATGGGGTTTGTCTTCCCAAGTAACCATTGCACATGATGGGGCCCTGCTTTCCTGGAGACAGCTGAACAGATGTCTGCCTGTGGGGCGGGGTGAATCAATTCCTTGTTTTGTGTGTGTGGCTTTTGCTTTACCTATTAAACTTTCTTTATCTCAACCCATGATTTTTCACACTTTCCCCTCATATTGTCTCCCCAGCTCAACTGGGGGAGAGTGGATGAGTGGCTGGGTGGCATTTAATTTTTGGCTGGGGTTAAACCCTGACAGGTATTTTTTCTGTTATTATGCATTTATGAAGTTTATGTATTATGACATATAGGGAATGCGGAAAAGAGGACAGGCCACTTGGGAGGATTACAAAATGTTGTCAGGGATGTAATGTAGAAGGCTATTTGGAATTAATTTTTTCAGGCAATGTCAAGGACAACAGAAAGGGCTTCTTCAAGTACAACATTAGCAAAAGGAAGATGGGAAAATAATGTCCTGCTGATTAATGAGGTGGGTGCACTGATGATGGAGGATACACAGAAGTTGCAGTTACTGAATGTCTTCTTTTCTTCACTCTTTTCTGCAAGGCCAACTGTCAAGAATCCAAGACCTTGGAGACAGGAAAATCTGGAGAAAAGAAGACCTCCCCCTGGTCAAGGAAGATAGGTTTGTCATCATTTGTGCAAATTGACACCAAGAAATCCATGGATGCTGATGGGATACGCCCACAAGTGCTGAGGAAGATGGCAAATGTTATTGCTAAATCACATTCCATCATCTTTGAAAGGTCATGGAGTACAGGGGACTTACCTGAGGATTGGAGGAAAGCTAATGTCACTTCAATCTTCAAAAAGGGAGAGAAGAAGGACCCAGGAAAATATAGAGCAGTCAGTCTCACCACAACCCCTGGAAAGGTGATAGAACAACTCATTGTGGATATCATCTTTAAGCATGTGAGGAAAAAGAAGGCTGTTGGTAGTATTCAACATGGATTCACCAAGGGAAATCACATTTGATGAATCTGACAGCCTTCTATGAGGGCATGACAGTATTGGTAGAAGAAGGGAGACCAATGGACATTGTCTACCTGGACTTCTGCAAGGCTCCTGAAAGTCTCCAATAACATCTTCATAGGCAAGCTCAGGGAGTGAGGACTGGATGAATGGGCAGTAAAGTCAGTTGATAACTGGCTGAATGGCACAGCTCAGAGGGCTGTGACCAGTTGTGCAGAGTCCAGTTGGAATCCAGTCACCAGTGGTGATCCCCAGGGCCAGTTCTGGATCTAGTCTTATGCAACTGATTCATCAATGACCTGGATGAAGTGGACCCCCAGAAAGTTTGCTGATGATGCAAAACTGGGAGGAGTGACTGGTAGACCATAAGGCTTCCATTCCGACAGACATGACAGGCTGGAGACTTGGGTGGAGAGGTACACAGTGAAGTTCAAAGAGCACAAATTCAGGTCCTTTATCTGGAAAAAAAAACCACCCTCATGCACCAGTACAGGTTGACCTTCTGCAAAGAAGTTCTGTGGAACAGACTGAGTCCTAGCTGACAACAAGTTAACTATGATTCAACAGCATGCCCTGGTGGCCAAGAAGGCCAGTGATACCCTGGGGTTCATTAGGAAGACTGTGGCCAACAAGCTGTGGGAGGAGATCCTGCCACTCGACTCTGCCGGAATAAGGCCATCTGGAATACTGTACCCAGTTCTGGGCTCCTCAGTTCAAAAAAGACAAGAGAAAGAGAGGCTCCAGTGAAGGGCTGTAAAGATGGGCGAGGCACTGGAGAACATATTTTATGTAAAAATGCTGAGAGAGATGGGATTGCTCAGTCTGGAGAAGAGAAAACTAAGTGGGGACCTCAACAATGCATACAAATATCGTCAGGGCAGGTGTCAAAATGATGGAGACAGGCTCTTTTCAGTGGTGACCACTGACAGAACAAAGGCACAGTGGGAACAAACTGAAACAAAGGAGGGTCCATCCAATCAGCTATCTGAGCCCAGGAAATTCAAAGCTCTTGTGCAAAGGGCAACCATAGTAAGCTCAGAGCTGTTTGTTGAGGATTCTTGGTGTTGTTTCATGTGTCCATCTCATCTCCAAACCACAAATACACATAACAAGAGTACTGGAACAGGCTGCCCAGAGAGGTTCCAGAGTCTACTTCTCTGGAAATACTCAGAACCTGCCTGGACATGATCCCATTCAAACTACTCTATGTGAACCTGTTTTGGTGGATGTTGGAGTAGATGATCTCCAGAGGTTCCTTACAGCCCCAACCATTCTCTGATTCTGTCATTCTCTGTATATATTTTACCTTGTTTTACATTGCTGCATGATATTGAATAACCATATATATGTGTATATAATTTTACTTTCCAAGTTGTTTTCCATTTTGACCAAGTGGTTATATTGAAATGCTTTTATCCCCACAGACATGTAAAGAAGTGTATGTTAAAAAGATAAGAAATTACTCATAAATTTCCCAAGTCTAATAACTTCACAGAAGAATTTTGGATTATAACATCCAGGCCTAATATAAAAATGTAGAGCTATACAGGCCAACCCTGCTTGAGGTGGAGGTTTTAAGATGGTTAGCAAAATACTTGGAATACTTGCAACAAAGAAGTTAAAATATGGGGATGTAGAGTTGTAGGTTTTGCAGTTCATTGGAAAATTAGTTTTTCATTGTTAAAAGTTAGGAGGTTTCCTTCTAGATGACAGTGAAATGCAGTCTTGGATGGTGGAATAAAGTCAACATCCTTTAACTTTTTCACAGGCTGAAAAAACGAAACCATTTCAACAGTGCTAACAGCTATAAAAGGGCTGGTCTGGCTGGGATAGACTGAGTTTCCCATAGTCATCACAGAGTGTACAACATGGCCTGGTCCTACACTGCATGCCAACAAGGAGCAGCTGCTTTAAGCATAAGACAGAATTTTCCATCTTTCTCCATGTCCCATTGCCTGGATGGCCTTGATGCCAGCAGCAGCTGGCACAGCCCTGCTGTGATTTTCACTCAGCTGTTCAGGGATAAGGTTGGAATTGGCTGTTGTAGAAACTGAGAAAGATGTTCATTAGGGAGCAGGGGAAGCAGCAGCTGAGTGGCTGCTGGAAAGGATCCTGAATGAGGCTGACATGCCATTCCCTGGGGGACAGAAGCAGCTGTGGAGAGGAAGAAAGGGGAAGACATTCCTCAGATTTCATATTACTCAGAGGAGTATATGCATTTCTGAATATTGGTGACTATGTGAAAATTTAGGGTGTATCTAAATTGTGGTCAGTTCCTACCATTCCTTTATGCAATAGTGTCCATATTGAACTTTGTTCCAAGAGACAGGAAAGTAAACAGGGATTTTGTACAGCATAAAGACTGCAGCATCCAAAAATGGCAGTGCAGGAAGAGAAAGCCTTGGCAACACCTTCTGACACTGTGTCCAATATGAAATAAAGTCTCCCAGGGAGATCTCAATTTCCCAAGAGAACCCAGCTGCAGAATAGGAAAGGTTCCTGGGACCTGCTGCTCAGACATCTGGAGCTTTCCTGACCAAAAGCTTATTAGTTTTGCAACAATTGTAAATATAATCATCCCTCTTGATATTGTGAAAATAACTTTTATCACTAATACCTCTTCTTCTGGAGAAGGAAATACAAATTGTGATCAACAGGGACTAACAAGCATATAAAGGGAAGGAGGAGTGGAAATCAAATAAAATATATATGTACATAGGCAGCATTTAGCCTTTCCACTTTTAATGATACAAGGTCACATATCTCATGCATGTTGATGAGTGCTAACAAAATTAAGGGAGTAGGTAGAGGCTGCATTGGGTAAAACTGGACAAAAGAAAGAAAAGTGGGAAATTTGTGAATGGGAAGAGGTGAGATAGAAGATGAAAGATAATGAGAAACAGCTGTACTTTGAAACCGCCCTTTTGGACTGAATATTTCCAATTTTCTTGATGGCACAAACATGCTATTCTGACTTACACTGATCAAATTTGAAATGAGAGGGGTGGAAATAAATGTTTGGTTTTCCCTTATTGCATATGACACAAGACAAGCAGTTCATTTAAGTAACAGAATAACCCCAGTATGTCTTAATTTGTTTCAGCAGAGGGGAGAAGAAAACATGGGCCAAATAGAAACCTAGGCCCCTATGTACATGCTTTGTTGTCATATGTGTTTCATCTTTCATCAGCTACTTGTCTAGTGATCCTACTGAATCTGAATTCTGCAATGTACTTGAGATAGCATCGGCAAAATAACCTTTCCTTTCTTTTTCATTGCCTCAAGAAGATAGTGTGAGACCATTCATTTGTAACATAACTTATAACCTAGTGGACATCCCAATTTTTCATAAAATTCCTGAAGTAGGCACTGAGCTTATACATGTTGCTGACTGAAGTATTATTTCAATTTATTCTGGATAAAATTCTAAATTCCTATATATTCTGACTATATGTAAAATAATGTCCCAGACTTAACAATGGAGTATGATAAAATAATTTTTTTTTAAGTTGCATGTAATAATCAAATATTTTCCACTATTAAGAGAAACTTTTATTGTTTTCTGCTATTGCAATGATTAGTTTAAACATTCAAAAATTAATTTTTTACCATACTCTTAATATACCATGATAATAATTTATCTTGTGCTAAAATAAGGAACTTTTAAAAAAGAACTTTAAAAACAGTGGAATATGGGAAAAGGCCAAAAGTGGAATGAATATAAATTCAGTTAGGGGCAACCAAAAGGCAGTAAGTTGCTGTAGTTTGTTGTGTGGAATTCTGCCTCGCTGAAGGCTGATCTTTTTTCTGCAGGACTTTTATGTGATAACCTTGTTTTTATAAAGACACAAAAGAAGAAATATTTTGAAAGTAAAAGTACTGTGGTGTTCTAGTGGATTTTATTGATCTCTGAGTGCAAAAATAATTAAATCAAGACCTCTTGTCTTATTAACAGACATTTATCTTTCTATCAGTTTGGCACAGAAAATCTGAAATAATGTATATGTAACCAAGATGCACTACATTTATCCACTGACACATATGAAAAATATCCATATTATAATATTATAAAATATTTTATACCTTTGTTTCCTTTGTGACTGGCTTTATTGTAGGAATATACTCATATATTCAATTTTGTCCATGTGTAGAGAAACTAAATGACTTAAACAGTAAAAGCATTATTTAAAAAAAAATTATTAATATTTATGAGGGAATGTATTTTGCTTTCCAAAGCACAGGAATCAAAGATGATACAAATTCTTCAGATTTGATTTCATTTAATGATTGTAGGAATAGAAAACTTCACATCTTCTCAAGTAAGTCCCTTTGCCTTTACAGAATACTTATGAAGTACTTCTCAGAACCTCTTCATCCTCTTACTGGTTCTTCACTCATCAGAGTTCACTAATTTTTGTCTAGAATTTGTCCTTGGCAAACCTTATTTGAATTGATAGTTTAGAGGATACCACAGAGAGAAGCTACTCTTTCTGAAATGTGACAGCAATAGTGAAGAATCTTACATATTTATCATCCTATTAAGTGTGATTCTGCCCAGTGACAGGGGAAAGAAAGCTCCTGGACTTCTAGGGATGGAGTGACATCCATTAACCTGCTCTGTACCACATAGAAGAGTGATGTTTACAACTGATAGAAAACATTTATCACTAATTCCAGAAGGAAATACTCATCCATAAAAGACTCATTTTATGGTATTTATTATTATTTGAAAGTCTTGGTAAATACTGAGCTATTGTGACTGAAAAAAACCCTATGCAAAAAAACCCTAACCCTGTGGCCTTAACACATTGTAAGCATATTAAAGGCATTTTGATCACAGGGCAGAACGTGGTAGAAAAAGAGTTTGTCTGTCAATGGATATAGAATCACGGAAATGTTGAGGTCAGCAGGGACCTCTGGTGATTCTCTCTTTCAATCGCCTGTTAAAAGCCAGGTCAGGTAGATCAGGTTGCTCAAGACCATACCCAGATGTGTTTTGAATAGTTCCAAAGATTCAGACCCCCAAGATTCTCTGAGCAAACTCTGAGATAGAATGGAAGGATTACCTCCTTTGACCTGCTGGCAGCAGTGTTTCCAGTGCACCTGAGAAAATTGCTGGCCCACTTTGCCTTGACAGCACAATTCATAGCATCATAGAAGCAATCAAAGAATCATTAGATTACAAAATCATAAAATCATAGGATAATACAACAGTTTGGGTTGAATGTGACCTTTAGGATCATCTAGGTCCAACATCCCTGTACCATTATCCAAGTAGTTAATGAAGCTGTTGCTCAACAATGGCCCCAGTATGGATCCCTCGTTGTGCAACTACCACTGACCTCTACTGGATTTTGTGCCACAAATCACAGATCTCGTAGTCTGGCTGTTCAACCAGCTTTCAGCCAATTGCCTGCAATTTTCATTTAAATCATCTTTACACCAGTTTGTTCATGAGGATGTAATAAAAGACAGTGTTGAAAGACTTAGTAAAAGCAAATTAAAAAACATACACTACTCATTTGGTGAGCCACTTGTCTGTCTAAACTACTTTGGGGGTTTTGTTTGGATATCAGTTCTGTGATTTTTTTAGGCATGGCCTAGCAGCATGGTTCACTACTAAATTTTCAGAAGTATCCCTCTAGATATCTGTCTTACTATATGTCTCCTTTGTGTTTACTGCAAGTAAAATAGAACCTTTTTTTTGTCCTAGACAGCAAATGAGAGAATATAATCCTGGTTCAACTGTCAAAAGGCTGTACAGCTGTACTAGGAATTTATATGGCTAACTAGCCTATTTTATTTCTCTATGACATTTTACAATGCTGTCTTGCACACTAAAGAATAACTTTTGTTAACTGCTTTTCATACTAACATTCTCTAATGCCTTTAGTCAGTTGTGACATTCACACTTACAAAGCTTGGGAAGACATTCACCCCTTCGACTCTCTGCAGTCTACTCAGATCCCTCACTTTGGGCTGGTCACAGTTCCCAACCAGATGAAGTTTACTGTGGAAAATAAAGTTCCCCTCAGCTTCGAGATTTATATTTCCTTTCTAGTTAAAATGTAAGAACATGCTGGGAATACAGGAGCAATGATTCCTTTGATTATCTCCTTTTTTACCTAAATAATCAAGAAATTATGATATTAAATACACTAAGCTGCACATGAAAAACTGATGCAGGTTTAGTACTCATGTGATACATTATAATTAAATATATCTTAAAATATTCTCACTGGAATATAAAGGAACCACTGGTTTTATTTTGTGTTTTATTTCTTACTGTTTATACCTGCAACAAAATCACAGTTCTTATTCACTTCCAACAGTGACACTGCTGTCAAAATCCAACTCCATTTCAAAAGGACAAGGCTTGTTTTTATTTTTAATAGCTCCCTGTGCTTTACCTGCCATCTCATAAATGACAAGAGCAGACTCTAAACCAAATAAAAAAATCTAAAGCTTTTCATTTCAACACCATTTTTTAAATCTCCCTGTCCATCTCACTGAGGTGATGGTATAAGAGGGAAGCTTGCAGCATTCATTATATTAAAACCACGTCAGCTTCAAGCTCTGTTATTTTATAAGCTAGCAAAATATATTCTAAACTGCTTGTATCTTCCTGCCATCCTTGCACATTTTTAATGCCTCTTTAGCTGCTTGATTTATCTCCAAACCTGCAGATTGCTTTTATAAGAATTCCCATTGACTGAAGTGATACTTATTCATGTGAGCAGAGCTGATAAACTGCAGGTCTCACCACCACACAGAGCTCTGCTGATTACGATGCTACAGATTTTGTTTTCTTTCAGTAGGCAATATAGGTTTATAAACATATTTTTTCTTCATCCCTCAAAGGATCTCATAGCAGAGTGGCTGAGATTCAAAAACTGGCTTTTCAGATGACAGTAAATAATTTTGAATGGTTCCTATTTCACCTGACATAGCTAGAAAGCCTTTGCCACATTAAGAGATGTTTTCAGCCCAGAGAGACTCAGGCATCAAGGTCTTCTCTTTTTTTGTGTAACAGTTAATCCAACATTCTCCACCTACCTGAATGGGTTCCTGAACCACCCTGTAGAGCATTTATGAGAAAGTAAATTAGTGTTGTACAACGTACATGAGTTTTTTAGTAATAAAACTAGACTATTTCACTGAAGATTAAAATATATGCAAACAACCAAAAATCCTGATTCAAATCTGAATCTATTCCCTCATAGGCATAATTCATTCATTTTCAACAGGATTATTAAGGGGCAGGGGACAGAAGAGAAAACAGGTTTAGGTGATCTGCTACAATATCAACGTCATGATATTGCGTTTCCCAAGTGAATGGAGCTCAAGAAAGAAACTATGGTCCCCACCCTGAACAAATGTATGTCTGCCTCGAGTTTTTGCTTACTCTTCTATGCAAAAACATGCACGATTTCTGACTTAAACAGCTAAACCTGTATGAGATGGCTGAGATAATTTGCAGATGGAATGGAAATGGAAAAAAAGCTAAGTTCTTGAACAGCAAGTCACAGTATCTCTCCTCCATCTGAAATAAATATAAGTGCTGATTTTCACCAAGTTGTTTTACTATACCTAGGAGATGAAGAATAAGAACAAATGAGGTTATATTTGCACAGAGAAATTTGAACTAAGAATTTGTTTAAAATTTATATGAACCTCAAATACAAAAATATATGAAAATATATTTATAAACTCCTATTTTCACCAATAGGACTTTTAAGGTTTCATATAAATCTTTTACAATAATGAACATCCTGGCTGTTCTTAAAAAAAAGAAGAAAAATGGGAAAAAAACTCAAACAAATCAACCACCATTCACTCATCTGTCCCTTTTGTCTTGGAAGAAGCAGTAATATCTGAAATCTGAGCTCATGCCTGAAATGAGGATTTGATGAACTGCAAGAGAGCTGAGTGGAGAATCAGAGCCAGCTGCTCAGTTTTGAGCCTGATCACCAATCTCATGGCTCAAACATGAAACCAGCAATGTCACCCAGTAGCTCCACGTTTTAGGGATAACTGCTCAGTGACAAATACAGGTAATTTGCACAGAGGTAAAAGAAAGCACCTGAAGGATAAGTGCATGGAAGGCCAATTAACCCTTTTGAAAATCACAGTACTGCCGAACAGTACATTTTCTTTTTGACTAGTTGTCTTTACCTCCATTCTTCTCATCGATGCTTTTGACCAGTGTTTTCACTGCAGGGCTCTTGGTAGTGACAATACTGTTTGCTTCAAAACTATGCCCCCAGTGTACATGATGTTAGAGTTATTGTAAAACAAAATTACTATTTCTTCCTCTACTTTAAAAATGCTGCCAGAATATTTTGTAGGAAATACACCCATGCTGCAATTGAGGACTACTCTGACACATACAGAGTTTTTAAAAAGTGTCACTTTTTTCAATCTTTAAAATAAGACATTTTATGTTGTAAAGTGAAAGTTTTCTCCTCCCTGACATGGATAAATTCATGTTCCTTTATATCTTATATGAAGAGCAGTATTCTTAGTACATAGTTTTCAGGCACTACAAACTTATTTGAATGAATGATCCTCTAAATATTCTGTTTGAATGACTCATTAGAGTATTTTGAAGTTTACAAACTGTATTTTGATTATCTCATTGAACAAATGATAAAGCTATACACTGGCAAAGTAGCCTATGGATAGATGACCATAGTAAACAACAATGAAATCCGTTGATTTCATTGTTGTTTACTGTGGTCATTTATTCTATTTGTAACTCGGGAGATACAATTGTAAAGGTCAAATGCCATTCTTTTAAAAAAGTAGCTTCAATCTTTTGAAATTTTATTTTTAATTGTATTGTCATCTTGCAATTTTTTTTTTTTCTTCTCAAATCTCCTTATAAAATTTCAGAAATGAAGGAAGTGGTAGACATGAATATTTGTAAAGTCTTTTTCTGAGATAAATGTGTGTATTTGCAGGTGTATAAACTTTTCATAATTATGTTATATATATGTTATGATTAGGCATAGAACTTCCTTTAGGTAGATTTTCTTTCCTTTGGAAAATATCTCTGGTTGTATTTGAACACTAACTAAATGCTAATAATGTTATCATCGGGGAAATATAAAATATAATAGGAAGACAATAGATTATTTTAACAAATTGCTAAGTAGACTGTCAGTCTTGGCATAATGATGGACTAGCCTCTTGCATAAAATTAAGAAGTCTCAACTTACAAGTTCAGATGACTAATAAAATTCATGAGTCTTCAGAAATTATGCACCAAACACAACTGTTCTTTCATTGTAACTATAAATTAAGATGCCTCCTTGATCCTAACTAGTGCAATAAGACGCACCAAATTAGAGTTTCTAAATACAGGCAACTGTAATTTGTGGTATCAGTTACA
Source organism: Taeniopygia guttata (assembly GCF_048771995.1). Taxonomy (NCBI): domain Eukaryota; kingdom Metazoa; phylum Chordata; class Aves; order Passeriformes; family Estrildidae; genus Taeniopygia; species Taeniopygia guttata. Next base: position 20,620,484 of record NC_133025.1, on the reverse strand, counting down.
TGCATAGCTGCTATTGCAGTCAAATTAATGTTTTACTTAGCATGGCCATTAGGGCATGTAAATAGAGCATGATGACCACAGTAATTTCTTTCATGTTAAGTGATTAGATCCAGGGCTAATTGATGTCCAGATTCAAATTTTACATAACCCTTGGTTTGGGATTTTTTTAAGCTAATTGGATACTAATGTAAAACCAGTTTTATTTATGAGTATTTGAAAAATCCAGAAGTGCCTGGCTTATGCTTTGTGCTGTGTATCTGAATGTTTTGTTTTATTCCTATTACTAATGCATTTGGTGCAGCCCCTGGTTGTAAAGTCCTTGAAATACATTGCTTGCCATATTTCATAAAGGTTGTCAAAGCAGAAAGCTGCTGCTTAGTTTGGTAAGCATTCAAACGTTCTTCTGCTAAAATATCTTCCTTTTGCAAGTCATTGGGGAATGTGCGTAGAATTAATTTTATTTGCTTGTTAAGTTGACTGGGAAAAATTTAAAAAATTGAGAAATTTATCTGTGAGTTTATAAATAAATGTGTTTCTTTCCACTTAAAGAAAAAAAGTCTTCTTTGGCCTTTTGATTAGGGATAAAATCAGTGTATCTTAGTTAGTTGATAATTCCTTAGTCAAGGAATATAGACCTGATCCTTTTAAAATAATTTAAGGACAACCATTTTTGAATAGAAATTAAATTATTTTTCCTGTCTCAAATATTTTTCATTGTTTTATATGAAAAATATTATAATTAGAAAAAAAAAAGAAATAGTATTTCTTTTTTTTTAAATAGTGAAACTGTTTCACTGTATCAGGCAGTAAAAGTTGTCTGGTGTAGGGTACCTAATATGCCCAGTCATTACCCCACAGGAGTATTCATTTATTATTTATTTTGTTTATTTTAAAAAAGATACAATGCAAAGAGAAAAAGCCATGATTCTCTTTGTAATTTTAAATTAAAATTTACTAAAACTTTTTTAATTCTGAAAGATATTTTACCATAAAATTCTATGCGATCAACAGCATTGTTTCCCCTTCAACACCACTCCCACAAAGAGCTGTGTATGCCCACAAATGTCTCTGATTAATCCATGAAAGTGTTATAACTAATTTTCCATTTCATGAACACTTCTGAGAAAAATTTGTACTTGGGTCAAAGTATCATACATTTGAAATATATAAATGTGGTATCAACTATTTTCCTTCAATAGAAAGCTAAAATATGAGATGTAGTCAAAGGGAACACTTTTTTGTCAGTATCATTTTCATTAGCACATGGGAATTGAGTTCAGGCAGGTCAGCCTGAATATATTCAGAAATTATTGAGGAGGTAATTATAACTATATGAATAGCAAGGTAGTATGAACAGATACAATAGAGGTAGAGACATAAAACTTTTAAATATAGTTAACAAGTTTATAATCTACAGTGAGGAATAAATTTTCATAAATAAATTTACCTTCAGGTATTTTAGATTAATATTAGAAATGTAAGACATTTAAAATTAATTAGCTGTTTGGTTTCCTTCAAAAGTTATACCTTCCCTCCCTGCTCTTTCTTTTCTTTTCTTTTTTTTTATGTAACTTTTCAAATGCCGCTTCCACGTCTGTTTTCAAAACAGAGGTGTCACTCCTGAAACTCAAGCATTTTCTCCCTGGCCATGACAATGAACAGCTCAGATGCAGATAACCAGTTGTTAAACAGCTAAGTCAGGAAGTGCACTTTCCTTTTTCTCCTACTCTTGTAGGTGCTAGCGAGTCCTGGAAATTTGTATATGTCCTGTACAGATCTGTGTAGAAAAGGTGTTTGAAAGTAATAATTAGAGCATGGTGAACAGCTGCACAAAGAAAAAAATGCATGGGTAGATCTCATTCATTATTTACAAGGCTCATAGATTTCTTGCATTTAGTGAACTGACCCCTGACCTTCATTCATTTATGCCTTTTAAAAAACATCAGTATATTGATGATAAATAAGTCAACTAATTGAATTTGTGTTAGTTCTCCACTCTCTAGGTCTAATCAAAACCTCAGGCAGCAATCACATCAAGTGGTGATTTTTTTTTTTCACCATAGACTAAACAAAAAGATGTTCCCATTACATCAAATTTTGTCCATTATGATTCAAGTCATTATTTAGTTCCATATTTTTATGGAACAGCTTCCCTCATCCTTTCAGATAGGTGAAAACATTTACTTTATTAATTTCAAAGTAAATTAATTGGTTTTTATTTTATTTATCTTCACTAAAAATAAGATATAATTTTAAATAATCATATGATCCAAACCCAAAACACTTTCTATATCAAACAGAGAAGATGTGATGCTTCAGCCTTTCAAAACTAATTTAGGAACAAAACTGAAATATAAAATTCTCAAAAATAAATATTTCCTTACAAATTATTTGGGGTTTGAAAAATTGACACTTACAGAGAAAAAAAGATCTACTGAAAACCTTCTGACTTTTTTAAGTCTCCTCTGCTGCATTTACTGATGTATGTAATGAGTCTATATGTCTAAGAAAGGAAGATTATTATCTAGCTCATGTTAGCATATTGACACTAAATTAGTGGACGGCAAATTCTTTGCTTTTTTTATTTTCCTCTTGTATAGAAACCCATGATACTCAGAGTACTTTTATATGTGAGTTCTCAGATGATCATTTTCATGCCATAGAAGTTTAGTGATTCTTACATATCCTAAGAGTATTTTAATTTGCTTCTCCTCCTTCATCTTCTTTTAAAACCACAATATTAGTTTATCTCTTCTGGTATTCCAAAGTAAATGTTCATCATTTCACATCAAGATGTCAGTCAAATACACAAAGGTCTTGAAGGTATGTTGGCCCCTTCAACCTTTCAACATTGACTCTGATTTACTTAAAAAATTAATCCTAAGTAATCAATATATTCACCAAAGCAGATAGATTCCTATAGAAAAAAAAAAAAAAAAAGAGTTTTTTTCTCATGAAGAAGCATTTTCTCTACAAAGATATGCTGGTAAAATATTTCTTATGTTATACAGACACTAGGGCATAAATGTCTCTTCTTTTGAAAGAGATAAAAGATGAATAGTCTTCATCTGTATAACATTTCAAAAAGATACATGTGAAAGTAAACATAAAGTGGATAAAATTGTGTGCAAAAACATAAGGTAAAGCATAAAAGCATAATAATGTAAAGCTTAACGTAGAGTAGGAAAAGCAATAGCAATGTAATTTGTAACTAAAAATGAAATTAATAGTAAAATAAATCTCTTTAAGAAAATATTATGAATAAAAGCACCCAAGCGAGCAATGTAATTCATATTTTGTACATGCATTTGCACAATAAGAAAGAAACATATGTGTTTTCATTTGTTTACTATTTTGTTGTTATTCTCAAATAAGACATAGATATAAAGAAGACATTTTTTTCTATGAGGGTGGTGAGGCACTGTAACAGGTTGCCCAGAGAGCTCTGGATTCCCTGGAAGTGTTCAAGGCCAGGCTGTATCAGGCTTTAAGCAACCTGGTCTAGAGAAAGCTCTCCCTGCCTATGGCAGAATGGCTGGGACTGGATCACACTGAAGGTCCCTTCCAATCCAAACCATTCCATGGTTCTATGATTCTGTGATACATGCAGTGACTTTGAAGACATGGCTGTATGTCTTTACATCGAAATCTTCAGTCACTGCTTTTGCTGCCATTCAAAGGAGGTTAACTCCCTCTGACATTTTCTACCACATTATCTACCTTATGAACATTAGCTGTTGACCGGGAGTGCAGTTGTAGCACACGTCTGTGTTACCTCAAGTAAACAGGAGCTTACTTTTACTCAAATTATAAAGAAATAAAGCACACGTTATCATAGATAGAAAAAGGAAATTGTATTTTTCATCTAAGGTGTATGGAAGTTGTCAATTGTTGTATATTGTGTCTTGCCGCTGACTACCTAGCTCCTGAAAAACGCAGGCCATGTGTACTGAAATGCTTTTTGTATTTTTTATATTAACAATACATGGTCCTAATCTTGTAGATGTAAAGTTAAGTGATGCCAATAACATTGTGGTAAAGCATAATGGTACCATAAGCACTGCTTATTATGTTACTTCATTTGAAAGAAATTAAGTTAAAGAAAAATATCATATTCAAACATTATCTGCACTCAGCAGAAAAGGGATAGAGCTGAGTGTTCAAGTGTGAACAGAAGACAGCAACATCATCCAATTTTTAAAGCTAACCAAAGTCCTCAGAGCCTATACTAAATGTCTGTGTTACTTTTCTTTGTGCTTTAAATAGTTTTTTACATCTTGCAAGCTTAAAATCCGTCAACTTTGTATTTCAGTAGAGATGTCAAAATCTATACCTTTAAATATACTAATGAGTACTTATGGAAAAATTAAGAGGGTCAACATACATCATCTTTAACTTAATTTCTTACAGCAGAAATTAAATTAAGCTCTTTAAAAACATCTCTGTGATTGAGAACATGAACCTTTATTTCTACATAAAGAGAAGCAATGAAGCTGTCATGGTTATAGTCCAATTTAAGGAGCACTACCCTTGAAATATTTTGACTTACTGAAGCTTTAATGAGATCAAATCTATATCTAGGTCTTGATTATACTCAGAGCATTTTTCTTGGATATGCAGACATGAAAAAGAATCACACCAATTTTACTGTACTGTGCTTGGAATGAAATCACACTGACTTCTGTGTGAGGCATTTTCAACACATTCATCAGTTCAGTAATTTAGAATCTGTCTAACAGTTATCTTCCAAGATGTAGTTGAGAGCAATCTATGACAATGATTGTCCTAAGAAGAATGATTTTCATTTCCTTTAGACAGATGGATGATTTTTTTTTTTTTTTTTTTGCAGATGCTGAACATTTGTAGATGTCAGAAGCAGGCTTGTCAAAGCATTGTTTCAGAAAACCTTTTGGATTTTTTTCCTCTTCACAGAAACAAGAACTGCTGCATGTGTCTTCAAAGTCTCTGTAAAGCTGTGAGGTGACTCGATATCCCCCACCTCCCCATAATTAGAATAAATTAGGACATTTGTGAGATTAGATAGCAAATTCTAAATACAAAGTCAGATACAAATACAAAACCATATTTATACCAAGGTTGATAATATAGACACTGTTGGGGTCAAGAAGGTAGTCTCATGGGAGGGCAGATAAACCCTGTATATTCTGATATACAAAGAACATATCCATGACTTGACCATTGTTTTTTCTGTGCAGTTTCCTGTTTTGTTGCTAGCTCATAATCAGGATTAATAATCAGGTGATTCACAAAAAAAAATAAAAGTTTATATTTACATTCCTCTTTCCTATAGTATATTAATGCTGAGAAATTTTTGGCTACCTTTTCCAAAGAGAACACCTGCCTGTATTATAATCCACAATTTAACAAACTTGTTTGAATGACCCATCTTTGATTTTAATCTAGGATTTCCTATTTTTAAGCTCTCTGTATATACCTCTATGGTCAACTATGTAATATGGGGACAATGGTTTTATAACAAGCAATGCTAAACTTGAGTAAAGGTTATGACTATTTTGTTGATTTCTCCCAGCAACCATTGACATTTGAACTGCAAAACCCAAGCCATACAGATGCTTATATGTCAATTCAGTGAAAAATGTATCTAGCACCAGCTTTCTTCATGATGAATATTCTTGGAAGAGATGTTCCACATAATATAGTTATGTAGAAACAATATTTTGCACATTTTTTTCACTAAGTACATTGTTCACCTACTTACTATCACAGTCAGAAAGTACTGTTGTTACACAAAACTGTGTCTAAGGAAGTATTTAACAATCGATTTTCATTCAACTTTTTCCATTAACACATCATGAATCATCTAGCAAATCAATTATGTAGTGAGTTATGTTTAATGCTGTTATACCCCCTTCCTCACATCAGATGAGCAATGCTGTCCCTTAAACTAGCTGCTCTGGTACAAATGAAGATTACGTGTTGAGATTTACTACCAACTGAGCATGACCAGACACCACTGACACTTTTTCATGTGTATCTAAAAGAAGACTGGCCTTGCAGGGTGCCGTGTCTTATTAGCTTTCCTAAAGACACTGCTCTGTGCAGAAGGTCATCCTTCAGCAAACAAGGATGCCAGGAACATTCACTTGTGTTTATTAAAAAATATTAGTTTTAATAATGAGGGTTATTAAATAGGTTAATGACCTAAATAGGAGAATTACTTAAATTTCTGGATGGTTTATTTCTGCAATGTTAAAAAAGATTCCTGATAAGTGGGACAGATTTTTTTAACTGTGTCTGTGGAAAATAATTAAATGTTTAAAGAAAGTCACAATGAAAGCTTAGCAAGAATTTTAAATTAATGCATTTTTGATATTTTCAGAAAGAAGATCTTAAGCCCTTGAGGAAACCGCTGTTAGCACCTTTCTCTTTTCAACTCAGTTTGCACTAAATATGATTTGTCACAGTAAGGACTTCAACCATGAAGAGATTGCTTTTAAAAATATAAAGCCTCAAATGATCTTTCTGTTTTTTTAGATGGGAGAGGGACTTGAAGGCCAGAAAGGTTTTATAAATTTGTTTTCAAGACTATTTTTTTTAATTTATAAATTTGATCTTGAGTTCTGATTCATTCACCGACAGTACTCTGCTCTGTCTGAAGTCCAGAAATGGACTGTTTGTTGCAAATTTTAATACCCTATATGTCAGAGAGGTGGCATGAATTTGAGACAAAATTTTCTCTTGAAACCTACTCAAAATAAAAAATAATCTATTATTCAAGTATTTCTTGATAGTAAAAAAAAAGGCCTCTTATGGCTTTTAGAGAGCATTAACATTTCAAATTTATTTGCAAGAAAATCACAGAATGTACATGGCATGAAAGTGTATTATACACTTAGAGAATAAAAGAAATAAAAGACAAAAAAAGTGCCTCTTTTAACCCTCAGGGACATCCAGTTGATTTAATTTCTACCAAAACAACTTAGTGTCTTGATAGGTAAAGTGTGTATCAGTTACACCAAGAAATTGAAATATTGATTAATAACTGAAAAGGATGGTATTATTTGGGTGGAAATGTAAATACCACTTTCAATATACTCTCATAAATTCTGACTTGCACCAAGGGCTTTGTGATATATTGACAATTTAAAAATGCAGAAATTAAAAATATCTCATCAATGAATAATTTAAAATTTCATATACTACTCAAAAACTTTTGTCAAATATGCAACTAATTACTAAATCAGTAAAACAGATGTATGGAAAAATCTTATTATGTCTCTGTCTGCAGCTATTTTGTTATTACTCAGAGTAATTCTTACAACAAAATCTTCCACGGAAAGTGTTAAGGTAGACTGCTCATTGGAAGAGATTTTCTCTCACCATGAAGTTTTATTATTCAAATAAGTCCTATCCTGTTGTTTCCTGATCACACTTTAAACTCAGTACCACAGAAGTTACTCTGCTCCCTGCTTTGTATTCATGTCTGCAAAGTAAGACAACAAGGGTGTTGGGTGTTTAGGGGGTTTTTCTCTGTAAGAATAAGGGAGAAATTCAAAGCAATGATGGCATATAATTTTATAATTATAAAAGTAAAAAAAAAATATAAAGACAGTTTACTGTATCTAAATAGAATGAACCGATGGGTAATTCTTGAAATTTGACAGTGTGATCTCTAAGGTGTTAGCTGTTATTCCTCATAAAACAACTCTATAGTCACTAATATCTATAGAATGCTTCGCACATTAACATTCACTTCTGGAGGATGAGAAATGTAATGATGATGTTTCCTGACAGCAACATGTGAGCTGGAGGTTATTGTTGAAAGGGACAAGGCAGAAGTCTCAAGGTGACTCTGTTTGAGGCAAAGGGCCATCTTCAAATGAGTCTTCTAACCCCAGCCATTCTGCCATACATGAACAGTTTTAATCAAAGACCAGGGTATTCAGTAGTGCATCTGCCTTCTTAATTTTCCTTTCTTTTTTTACATCACGTGACAGCTATTCATGAACCATCACCCACATCCTCATTGCTGGGCTGCTTATAGCCAGGCCCTTGTGCATAGGGCACTGCTTTTCATCACAGGAACTGATAAATTAGGGGTAAAAACCCACCTTCAAGGCTTCAAGACCAAATGTATCTGCACTGGGTAAACAGTGGGTTACAGCCCAGCAGGTTTTCCTTCAGAAAACCTTTACCTCCTCTCTCCCACAGCTTGCACCCACCTGTCCAGTTGCAAGAACCTATGGATGCTGCACTGGGGTTGTCTGGAGAAGCCCTTGTCTGGTTCTGTCCGGTCTAGCAAAGGTGGAGAAAGGTGGACAGTGAGCTGAACACAAGCCAGCACAAGCCACCCTTTAGCAAAGCAGTCCAAGGGTGTGCTGGGCTCCATAAGGAAGGGTCTTGGAAGTAAGGCTTGAAAGATTGCTTGGAACTGAATCTGCTGAGGGATGCCAACAAGGGCTTCTCTAAATGTCTAAGTGGCAAAGACCAGGGAAAAGATGAGCCCATTGCTGAATAGGGCAGGAGATACATTGCCTTGGCTTCAGTGATAAGGCAGAGTTGAAAACTCACCTGCAAGGCCATGGGAAGATACCAAAACCTCTTGCACAGCGGGCTTTCCCTCTTTGGGGCATGTGCTTTTCTGGCTGGGTGGCAAACAGTAAGCAGTTCCTTGGAACATGACTGTCACTGTGACATCACCCCAACTTTGCTGCTTTTCAGAAGCCACAGGCTCTGTCCCCTGGCACTCTGTCCAGGACTCCGGCAGGCACACATGCAAGGTGAACAGGCTCCAGAAGGATCAGGGTTTGGCTCTTTAAGCTTTGGCTTGTTAGAGAGCAGCAGCTGCAGGCACTGGGGCAAAGGCAGCCTCTTCCAATCTCCTCTTCTGTCTGCCCAGTTGGGAGGGCCTGTGTCCCGCACAGGAGCTGTTCTGGAGGGTGCTGGGCTTTCCAGCAATGAAGCCTCTCTATCTTTCCTTGCTGAGTCCTTCAGGTACCCTGTGCTAGACACAGTAATGTCTGCAAGGTTTTATGAGGTCTTCAGGGGGCTGGAGACAGCAGGTATTTCCCCAGGGCCTCCCAACAGCTTGCCAGAGCCTGACCCAAGGCTCTCAGCCATCTAGCTTGAGCTCTGGGGAGATGTGGAGACCAGACTTTCCCTTCCTGCTCTCACTCCCTCTACCTCCTGCCAAGGAGCAGACCTCCAAAGGGTCTGTCCAACCTCCTCCCAGGTCCCAGTGAGAGCCTTTCCAACCTAGGGCCACATGGGCTCTTCATGCCTGCCTTTCCCTGATGCACAGACAGAAGGTTTCCCCAGCATCTCAATGTTCAGTGACAGCTGCTTGCCTATGGGCAGTAAGGGCAGAAGGCAGGGATGTGGCACTGTTCTTGGGCCAGCTCACCCACAGGGCACCTGCTGCTGTTGCTGCTGCTTTGAAACCCAGAAAGTGACCCTTTCAGGAAACCCTAATCTTACTTATCCAACAGCTAGCTTGGGCTTTCCTTGTCTTTCCCCTCTGAGCACCAGACAAAAACAGGCACCCAGGCACTTTGCATGTCCCTCTCTCCAGGACCAGGTGCAGGGTGCTGAGGAAGCCCTAGAGGAGAGACTCTGCTCCAAGGGGCAGCATGAGCCAGCTGCCACCAGCAGGGCCATCGGAAACGGCAGCAGCAGATGGCCTATGCCCCATCTGCCTGGGTGACCTTGAAAATGCCACCTGTGTGGAGGTCTGCCGGCATTACTTTTGCTTCATCTGTATCTGGGAATGGGCCAAACTGACAGAGACCTGCCCATTGTGCAAGCAGCCCTTCAAGCGACTGCTGTGCGCTGGGACAGCGGACAACAACCACGAGGAGCAAGTGGCTGGCAGGCTGGTCTGCCCGCCTCCAAAAGAAGGCAGCCAGGATCCGGAGCAGATGCCCAGAGCAGCACTACAACAAGATGCAGGCGTGCTGACACCCAGCCCTCCACGGGAAGAAGAGGGGCTGTGGGGACACACTGAGCACAGAGAGATCCAGTAGCTGTGGGGCCCTCCGATGCCACTTCTCAGCAGGCTGCTGCAGGCAGCACTGCTCATGAGGGAGCACCACTGAACACAAGGGAGCACCCGGCCAGCCCTGCTGCTACATCAGACAGCAGGTGCAGCAGCAGGACTGCTGCAGCTCCTGCAACAGCCTGATCTCTTTCACTTGCTATAAACAGCCAGGCGCTTTCAATTTTGGGATGTGTATCATGATTTCAATCTTTTTGAACTGCTGCAACAGAAGACGTTTCTCTCCTGCTTTCCCTGCTTCCCACTTCCAAGCACTAGGGCGGGGTGTCCAAATTCTTTGCCCAGCAGCTGGTCCTGCTGGTGCTTCAGCATCCAAATGTTCCTGGCCATTCTTTAGGCCCTACTGTCAGTCCATCTTTGACAACAACAGCTGAAACTCCACCCACCCAAGTCCCCGCGGCTGTGGCTGGCAGGCAGGAGGGGGCTTGTTACGTTCTTATGGCTGAATGCTCTCTGGGAATGGGAGTTCAGAAGCAGTATTAAAGAGTCTGTATTGAAGGGAAATCTGGATGGCCTATTTTCAGCAAGTCAGGGGTAAATCTACACGAAGTAGCTTTGGCTACTTTCTCCACCATGGAAAGTCACACAGATACAGAAGTGCCCTGAACAGCGAGGTTTAAGAAAGGATCAATTCACAAACTATCCAAACTTAATTTTTATCTATGAGCCATTTTCAAGAAATGGAAACGTGCCAGCAGTGACACAGAAACTAAACTGTAAACCACAAGAAGATGAAATGCACAATCCTTCTTGGTTTGCACCTACAAGACTTCCCAAGACATGGACAGTTGCTCAGCTCTGATGCTAACCTGGCAAACCCGTGACCAAATCTGAAGCAAGATGTCACTTCACTCTCCAAGCCAGGCATGTGCCAAAGCAGCTCTGTAGATGGGGTCCTGGGGGACAGCAAGCAGCAAAGGGCCATATTCCATGTCTATTTGACATGGAGGTGATTGGTCAAAGGTTGGATTTAGTGACCTTGGAGGTATTTTCCTTCCTAAATGATTCTGTGATTCTGTGATTTCTACCAATTAGTAACTGATAGAAATAAGGTAGAAAAATAGGAAATGTTTTCTGTTTAATAATGGAAAGGTGATTTTCTAAGGAATATCACAAGATAAATATTCCATCATTTTACTGTCTCCTAACAGCAGGTTTTGCCAGAGAGTAACAGGGAAGACATCCTTTTTCCTAAAAAAGTAATATTTTATGATGCATAGATTTGAGCGCATAAGACCTGAAAGTATGGAGAAATTATACTAAATATGTTTTTACTTTTGTCAACATAACATGTAGTACTAGAGTGTGTGGTTTCAATGGTGTTACTGACAATTCAAACCTCAGTAGTGATTTGACTTGTTATAAATTATAGAACCATGGATACAATAGTCCAGATACTTGATGTTATTTCCAAGTTGTGTTAACACATATCTCACCCTCTTAGTTTACTGACTAACACATAGTTGGAAGTGGATTTGATCAAACATTACATCGAAAAAGTTACATCTCATTTCTTGTATAAGAAATCTCCTATCAAAAAACAATTTTGCCAAAATCTTTAACAAGCAAGTACTAAAGTCTACAAAAGAAATATCAGCCCATCACTGTTTTTTACTGTCAGAGCTGAGACTATATAAGCTTATTATACAGGGAGAACATTTTTTGTAAAAGTTGTTTCTAACAATTAAAATTTGGGATTATAACCAGAAAAAGCCCACAAATAAATAAACTAACCCCCAAAAATTATGCTTCTCAAAACAGCATTAACGTGAAAATGGATTCCATATTATTTATTTTGTCACTATAGAAAGGAAGAGGAAAAATAATTTTAATTACAGTCAAATGCTTATACTATGCCTTGGTAAGAATGTTCAAATAGCTGCTTTACACGAATGATCATGAAGAGTATGGGTATTTTAGTGTACAAGTCTCAATATGCAACAGGTTGACTAACAGTTAAAATGTTATCAGTTATATGAAGGAGCTCGTAGACACCTTGTTTCTCACCTTTTCATTTTTATTTCATTTATAAAACAGAGCAAAATCTTTTAAAGCTGAGAGAGCTTCACAGTTGGAACATGTGGGACTCAGATTCAGTCAAAGAAAGAAACTGAGAGTTTCTAGCCAGGCAAAAAGCCTGGGAAAGAGCTGGAGAAGAATGTAAATAATTCTTTATCTCTCTTGTTTTTTACATTGTTTATAGTTAAGTTCTATCACTATATGTCAAGCACTTTGCACCAATGCTTTGGGTTGTTTTCACTTCAGAACCAATGGAGTTGATCCTCACTAAGCTCTGTATAAAAGAGCAGTGTATTTTGAATAAGTCAGAGTTTTACTCTCGTGCAGCCTTCTGGTCAGTCTTCTCATTCCGCCGTGCCTCGACAGCAACAGGAACACACCAGGAAAAAACGAACTCAGATTATGAAATTTGTTATTTGGATTCAATATCTGTTATATAGATTCACACAGTAGCCCAGGTTGAAAGGTTTCTAAAAATATCATCTGCTCCAACCTTTTGTGGGAAAGGGAGACTAGAAGAAGCCTTCTAGCAGCCCTGTAGGAGGTTGTTCCAGTGAATGATTGTTCCTCCTATAAAAAGCCTCTCCCAATGCAACTTGGACTCGTTGCCTTTGTCTTCTCTGCATGGGTCCTTGTGAAGAGAGACTCTTCTCTTTGTAGCTGCCCTTTAAGTCCTGGAACACTGTGGTGATGTCCCTCATAAGCCTTCTCCATTGAGATGAGATCTAGGTCCTTCAGTTTTCTCAAGGGTTGGGTTCTCCAGCTCTGATTATCTTTGTGACTCTCCTTTGGACATTCTTCAGCATGTCTGTGTTTTTCTTCAGTTGTGAAAATCAGAACCAAACACAATACTCCAGATGAGGCCTGACAAGACCTGAGTGGAAAGATAACTCTGCTAGTGGTGTCTCTGAATGCAGCCTGGGAGATGTTTTTTTGACCTGACCCATCAATTTAGCGCCCCCCAAAAAATCCATCAAATAAAAATAAAATTGTTTTATTTCTCTAATGTTAGAAAACATATATAGATTTATCAATTTTAGTCCAGCTATTTTTCTTACTATGCTAAATTATTTTATTCCTTTCATTTTTCTGAGACACTCAAATAATAAATAAGAGTTCCATCATTATGCTAAAAGGTCTAGGCAGCTCTTCTGTATTATGATTATTCTTACAATATCAAACCTGGCTAGAACAGCTGTGACTAAAAGTAATTTTATAAAAGCCAAAATCTTACCTGAGAGGAATATAGGTTTCAATGAATTTTTCAAAGGAAGGTTTTCTGCAGTCAGGAGATTCCTGGTCACCTCTAATGAGAAAGAGATGGATTAAAAACCTCAGGTATTATTTTGAAAAAAAATCAATTTTTGACAGAATTCCAATGTCAAAAGAACATTTGTGGCCATTTCAATGTGGAATAGAAACAAAGTTTGAGGTTTTAAAAGTTCTTTTTCTGCCAGGCTCACTGCCACATGTGATGACACTGAGAACCCTTTTTTCCAGAATACCAGTTCATGGTTCAGTGAAACCAGTCTTTTATTTTTATGCCATGGGTTGTCTTGAGATACTATCTATACTTTGATACCTGCAAACAAAAACTACAAAATAACTGAGAGTGAGTACAGAAAACAAACTATGAATTTCATATTAGGGCTTATTTATATACTGTCAGTTAGCAAGGAAAACGCATATTAATCCACAACCATTGCTCCATTCTGGGGTTCACTTCAAGCTCTAATGCAAAAAGAAATAAAAAAATCAAAACCAAAACCAAAACACCAAAAAAACCCAAAACAAAAGGCTTCACAGGCTAAGATCATGTCTGCTGTTACTAAGCAAAGTGATATGATTCAAAAATTCTGAGAAAATATTCAGAAGAATATTGTCACTTTAATATTATAGTAAATGCTTTTAGTGTACAGATTCTCATGAAGACTTACAGGTGTAGAGGATTTGATAGGCTGCAACTAAGCAAACTGAGGGAATTGAGCAAGGTCCTTGCAAAAGCATTCTATAATTTTTGAAAGAATAAGTCTGTGCTGACTGAAGAAAGGCAAATGCTTCATCCACCTTGATAAAGGGAGCAAACCCAACAATCTGGGAAATCAGAGATGAGTCTGCTTTAGTCAGTCCAGCACTAAATTGCCTCTGATCAACCTGATTGTCTTCTATGAGAAACAGATTGAAAATGTGATTGAAGAGAGAGAAGGGGATGTCTTTTACCTCATGTGACTGAAGGGAAAGTAAGGGGTATCATTTACCCCAACTTTGTTACTCTTTCAACATTGGCTCCTATAATATTGTTGAATCCATGTTAGGAAGGCCCAATCAAGGTTTAGATTGATGGATCAGATGGCTACACAACCCACCTGTTTGGATGACTGGACTCAGAGGGCAGTGGTTAATGAGTTGTCCTCTACACAGAGACCAGCTGTAGTAGCAAGTGGTGTAATGCAGCAATCTACCCTGTGGGAACAGTCTTGTGTAAACTTCATAACTGATGATGACTCCACACTGGGGTAACTAGGCCATATGCTTCAGGGTAGGGCAAAGGGACCTGGAAGAATATATTCTCACAAAGTTAAAGGAAAAATTAAAAATGCTTCATCTGGGCATGAGGAGCTCCTTGAGGTGACACAAACAGTGGACTGAAGACTGGTGAGTAGCTCTGGTAGACAGTAAGCAGTGTATGAGCAAGCAGTGCTCTAGCACCAAGGGGACCCAGCAGTCCCCTAAGCTCTATTTATAGAGTTCAGACAACACATAGAGGGACTGATATTGAGCTTTGGTCAGTCCAGTGCAGATAATACACTGTTAAACAGGAAGAAACTCAAAAGTAGAGCAAGATCTAAATGTCTTTCATTTATAAAGGGCCAAAGTGTAATCTGCACAACACGGCTGGTCAGTCAGCACAAAGGATAATTCTACATGCTGTGCTTGACTAACTCTTATTATCCTATATTCAGTGCTTTATAGTGAGAGTGTAAAGCCCCCAGACGGATAAGGGTAAAATTTTTCCATAAAAATTAAATTACTGGAAAAGCTTACTTTGTCTTGGAAATGGAACTAATGGGATTAATGATAGAAAAGCAGTGAGAAATTCTTTGTGCTTTATTTCTTGCAGGAAACTGGGACTTGATTGATTCTTGTGGCACCACTGCACACACTCCCTAACACTAGTACATCATGGAAGCTTTTTAGAGCTCTCCTCCACATGGGGTCTGCAGCAGGATCTGCAGGGAGTCAGGTGGTACCACATGTAATCCTGCAGGGAAGGAGGGAGGGAAAGAAGGGAAGGAAGGAAGGAAGGAAGGAAGGAAGGAAGGAAGGAAGGAAGGAAGGAAGGAAGGAAGGAAGGAAGGAAGGAAGGAAGGAAGGAAGGAAGGAAGGAAGGAAGGAAGGAAGGAAGGAAGGAAGGAAGGAAGGAAGGAAGGAAGGAAGGAAGGAAGGAAGGAAGGAAGGAAGGAAGGAAGGAAGGAAGGAAGGAAGGAAGGAAGGAAGGAAGGAAGGAAGGAAGGAAGGAAGGAAGGAAGGAAGGAAGGAAGGAAGGAAGGAAGGAAGGAAGGAAGGAAGGAAGGAAGGAAGGAAGGAAGGAAGGAAGGAAGGAAGGAAGGAAGGAAGGAAGGAAGGAAGGAAGGAAGGAGGGAAGGAAGGAAGGAAGGAAAGACCCGTCCTTTCAATTAAAATTGTTTTGATAAGAGTATGGGGAGTAAGGAGGAGGACTAGTCCTAAGCAAAATGCATACTTCCAATGTAGCTTAACTTTTTGAAAGACAATAAGAAATTAAAGAAAACAAAAACAATCTGAAAACATATTATAATGTAATTATGCTAATGAATAACTTCAAAGACCTGTTTGTAAGTTTATGTGGAATGGGTATAAAGTATGCAAAAATAAATGGGAAGTTAGCTGCTTCTCTCTCTTTTCTCAGAATATACTTGTTTCATTATCAACTTTTTTTTCCCTCCACAGCACATTTTATAGCCAAAGTGTCATTGCATTAAGAATTTTAGCCTCATTTGCATAATGCTAATAGCACAAAGGCAGGTTTGCTTAACTATCCATACAGGAATGGGATTGATGCAGCTCTGAAAGAAATGGATCCACTTGTTTAAAAAAAAAAAAAAAATAAATAAAGTAGTTGATACTAGACTGTCAGCCAGAAACTGATTTTGCTGCTAATGCAAACACTTTATTATCTCAACTAAGCAGACATGTGTCATTAATTCAAAAGAAAACATTCCAACAATCCTGTACCTCATGATGCTTTTATTGTGCAGTGGGATGGGGGTATTACTGAAATAACAGGACTTCAGTTAACAGGATACAAAAAAAATTAGGACCTATTATGGCATTTTATTTTTTCCTTCTTAAAGAGACAATGAAAATCTTCACTGGCCCCCAAACAAAGTTTCAAACACTTAACACTCAAAATGAAGCCAGAAATACAGCATGCCTGCAATATCCTTATTTCTGTTAGTGGGAATTCAAGGCACAGAGAGAGGCAAAGATCTTCCTAATGTTATTATAAAGAGATCTTTTCATCAGAATGAAATGGTTAAAACAATCCTAACTGCATTTATTGACATAAGCTCTGCATCTTGGATGTTAAGGAAAATTTTAATCATTTGAAGTTGTATAGGTTGGATTCTCCTTACACATAAAAAGAAATAAATAAAATAGTCCTTTAACAAAATTATGAAACAGTGTTACATACAAGAAAATACATAAAAAAATTTCTGGATATTTTATGACTATATGGTAATAACATAATCCATATTCTAAAGGACAAGAGAAACTTAACCATATTAGGCAGCTTCTTACCTATAAAAAGAATATATATTTTTTAAATAAGCTACATAGTTTTTAGCAAGTTTTTATCAACTTGATGTTTGCAAACAAAAATGGGATTGATGTGGCCAAGTTAGTATGAAACTGTATAAAACATAGAAATATCTATATACCATCAAGAAAATTATAATCATCCTGCAAAGGATGTCTTTTAGGTTTTCTTCATTTTCTCCAGCTGGTATTTCCAGTTTCTAATAACATTTTTAAAAACCTCACAAAAACAAAGCCTTACCACTGGTTCTCAGGAGAAGTAGTCTACAGAAAAGAAAATATTTTTAGCTGTATATGTATATTATGAAAGCATATAGGATGATCTTCAGGTGCACAAAAAGAAATTTATCCTACTATTGGTCTCAAAGGAGGCCTCTTGCTTTATTAAAGGCATTTAATAATTCTGGAAAAAATTTAAAGTTTGCGTAAATATGTAACTTTTAAATAGTGTTTGATGTTATAAATTATCAGTAAATTACAGACCATGGGTCTAAGCAAGGAAATATATGCAAGGGCTGCTATCAAATAACAGGCAAACAATAACTGCCCTTTGTGGTGGGAGTTCAGAAATATGATATAGGAGATTTGGAAAGAAAAATTACAAAAGCCACTTGTCTTCCAAGAATTTTACAAAATAAGGAAAAATAAAATCTCTTAAAAATATTTTTTATAGGGGAGAGTGAGTTCTTGATTAAAAAAATAGCTTCAATCAAGAATTATAAGAGAATAGAAGGAAAATATATTCTAATAGCACCCTGTGGCCCAAACCTGTCAGAATTCAAGGTATTTGAAGTGGTTAGTTATTGAACAATGTTCAGTTGTTTATGCAAGACAAATATGACCAAATGCATTTCAAGCAGATATTTTTGGGGAACTAGGTGTGTAAAGCGCTTGCAAAGTGTCAATTCAGAATGTCTTTTCCTATTAAGTATGTCGAAATCAGTTAATTATATTTGATAGCATTGTTTTTCAACTTGCCTGTCATTGAATCTATATTTTTTAAATCGCTTTCTTTCAAAAGTTAGATTTTCATCTCTTGAGGCAGACTTTGTTCACATAATTCTTGTTAGTCAGCACAAATATTTAATAAAAATTTATATAAGGTCTCTTGTAAACTGAATACAAATAAAATGTACAGAGAACAAAAATAGAAATGTCCAAGTTCCTACAATGAAATAAAGAGGGAAAGATTGTCCTGATTTTATGGCTGTTTTCAATCTTGAAAATTCAAAAATGTCCTGATAGCCTACTAACTTTGGACATACACGAGACAACTAGGAACAGAAATAAGATGCACCTTAGCTATCTAAATACCTCTTTTCACAGTGCAAAACAGAACAATGCATTAGTGTCAAGACTGGGGAAAAAGAATGCTTGAAACTGATGCCCAAAATGTCTAGCTTATGTGTGGGAAGCTGAAAGGTGATATGGGCAAATAGTAATTCTGTCATGTTGAGACTACGATTGGTTGCTCAAAATGATACAGGACTCACTTTTCTGTTTCACAAATATGATCTTCACCCTCTCTGACATTTAGGAAACCTTCTTGACAATACCATGAGTTTAGATAATCTAATTAATTTTGATTTTTTTGTACATATAGTAGATCTGTTCCCCTATACTTTTGAGAGATGATATAGTTGTTTCAAAGAGCAATAAAAGACATAAATAAAGACATAAATAAAACAATAAAATGAAATAAAATAAGTTCAAATAAAATAAAATAAACAAAAAAGGTAGTTTTTTGTTTCTTTATTTTCATTAAGCAAGGCACGTCTCCTGAGGCTGTTATTTCAGTATATTGTACTTAAGAGTTTAATAGCTATCTATTTGCATTGCTTTGATTCTTATAATTGAGACTGGCAGTAATATTCTTGAAATATATCTGTTTGTAGTTGAGAGCCAAATAACTGTGCAGTTCAAAGAGTTATAAGATATACTTTCATTTCTGTTTAGATCACAGATCAGATATTTGCTAAGTGATTTCTGTTTGGTTAGGAAATGAGACACCAAGCAATATGAGATGAGGTAGAATCAGCATATTTACAAAGATGCCAGAGATATTGTTTCTCAGGAGCTGGATATGGACAAACAGCATCAGGGGAGACTCAGGAATAAACAGTTATTGTAAGTTTGCCTTCTGACAACAAACAAGTCTTCTTTCCTGAAGGTGTTTTCTTAGCTCCAGCCATATTTCCATACATAGCCCAACCCACTTCCATTTCATTTTCAGATAGTAAACCTACCTAGGTTTGCATGAATTTGCTATGTTTGCATTCACCCATTCAAACTGTGCAAGATTAAATCATAATACCTTATGTTTTAAAAAACAGAAAAGCAAATACAATATGCAGATTAAAAGAATTGTTTTGATGCAATTACAAAATTTGCTTTATAGGTAGCCTACAGTAACAGATAGTAATAGTGTCCTGGAATGACAATGAAGCAGAAAACTCTTTTTCCCATTACCTATTTTACAGTGAGGTAAGTGCACATGGTTCCTATAGACTGGCTGATGTATTCTGAGCTTCTACACTTCTTGATCACAATTACTTTATGTGCCCATTCCCTTAATGACACTTGGAAAACAGTCAGTGCAATTCTGTCTACTTCTGCCAAAAATGAAGAAAACAGGCTGCTTCTGAGTGAGAACTTTCTTGTTGATTATGGAATTGTTGCCTTTGAGACTTTCTGATAGTTATTGGCACAAGAAATGAAGTTAAAACTGGGCAAGAAAAAGAGAAATGTTGCACTGATGGTGGCATATCACTTCTTTAATATGTGGCTCACTGACCAAGAAAAGGATTCCTAGATAATATTTTTTTTTCTACTCTAACTGATTTTAACTTTCTACTCTAACTCATTTTTTTCTTGACCTGATTCTCACTCATTAGAGTTAGCTGTGAGGATCTTGTAAATAGTTCTGCAATGCCAAATAACACTTACAGTATGTTGCTTGTAGATGTCCAGAAACACCAGATGGTTGATTCTGGTCATTCCATTTGGAATGACATTACCTGAACTGTATTAGTATAGAGATGCCTTAAGTTCTTTTTTCCTCAATACTGTTTCATTGAGTAAACAGGTGTTTCACTTCTGATAACCTCAGATAGAAGTCCAAGAAATTCAAATAAATCACATTATGAATGGTAATCTTCTGGCTCTAACTGCAAAATGCCTGAACTTTAACCCAGTCAATTTTCTTCACCCCACTTAAATTTAAAGATTTAAAAGCATCCTGTTACCTTGCAACATTATTTATGTCTTGACAAGCAGAATCCTCAGATATTAACTCAGTCCTTTCCTTTTTCATAACTTTGCTAAATAAAATTTCCATAATCAAAACAATTAACAAACTAAGAAATTATTAGAAATATTAACTTCAAAAAAAGAAAATCTAGAATCCAACACTAAAAGCAATATACTTAAATCCTGAAGATACTCAGCATTTTCCACCTGAAATAATCCCCTATAATTCCATTACATAAAGAGCACTTCTTACCTACAAGTTTTGGGATTTATAATGTAAAAACAAGTTTCAAGACAAGTGCATTAGAAGGATAAACCCATCCTAAAGTCCCACTGATTTTCAAATTACTATCCTAGAACAAAGTTCTTCATAGTCAAGAACTATCTTGACTCAGATGTATTATCAATGCACAAACAGATTGCAATTATGTCTCTAGCAATAATGGTCAGTGACTAATTACAGGGGAAGATGGAGTAGGGGTGAAAGATCGCATGTTTTATGCTACTTAATAATGAATATTTCTAAGTGTTTTATTTGCCTGACCATTATTATTTCATACATCAACATAGCAAACTCCTCACATGTATGTTTTTCTCTCTCTTCCTTTGTTTTTCCCTTTTTAACCCCTTCACTAATGAGTCTAAGACATGGTTATGGTTATTAACAATTTTTTTATTTAATGTATTGAATTGATCTTTTTTCAAGTTGGCTAAAAAGCAACAATAAAGAGAAAAAAGATAACTCTTTAAAATATGCTCATTTAAAAATAAAGATCTCTTATGGATATTTTCATTTTAAAACAAGGGCTACTTTAATGGTTTTCCAAGTTTTTTTCCCAGGAATTGAACGTATGTACTAAAGATATTTTTTCATAGATTTTTAGAAACAAATTATACTCTCTTCAGGTTAATTAATTTCTGTCAAGCTATTGCTCACATAGGTTTATGGTTTTTATTTTTACAAAAACTTGTAGCAAAGCACCAAAATAACCAAATCACTTTTGATGACAACAGGTAGGTCCTCTCTAAGTCTGAATATCAAATTGAACAGTGATCAACAGCAAGAAAAGCATGTCTGAACTCTTTTATTAAAATTCCAGTTTCTAAGCATCAGTTGGTGCACATGCATCTGGCCAGCCTAAATGCAAATTGTACTTGAAGGAGAGAAGTTAGTATGATTCAGAAAATTGAGAATCTGTGTTCTCAGCTGTGCAAGACTACAAACCATATCTCCTTCCAAAAGTGTGCTTCACAAAGATTATATTTGGTGATGATAGATAGTCCATATGATAAACTTATTGACTTTTCCTTTGGGAACAATGCAATGAATAGACTTTCAGCTCTCCACAACTTGCCATGCTTAATGCCATTAAGTGTGTTACATTTAACTCGTTCATAACCTGTATTGTATGAAAGTTTTAAGGTGTATTTGGCTCTCCTGCTAAGATATCCATGCCAAGAAGGTTATTTCTAAAAGCTCCTTAAGTAAAATTTTGGTCTTGACTGGTCAACAACAATTCAAGCCAAGATTTCACCCGCATGCAAAAAAAGAGGATAAACTGATGGTAACATTGTTCCAAAGGGATGAAAAAAGTTTGGTTGTAGTTTTTTTTCTTTCTGTTGATAATACTTTTGGTTGGTTTTACTTTCTGAATGATACAATCTCAAAATTTCTACACTTATGTGAATGTTTTCTGAGAATCATCACTTTCTGACAGGAAAGAATTCTCTCCGACCTGCTCTTTGGGTAATTTTTGCCCCATCATCCTTGCAGTGGTTTTCACTCTCTCATGCCATCTCTTATCTATCTTGTCTCTGTTCAGCCTGAGTATTCCCTATTGGGCAGGCTCATGTTTTGAATCTCTTGGATGATGGATATTTTCAGAGCATCACTAGTGAAAAACCTTCACTTAGATCAGTCATCCACCTCTGGATACACATTTGTGTTGTCAGACTCTGACTGCTGCTTCTTTTCTCAACATCTGACTATAATACAACTTTTTACCTCATATTATAGTGTGCAGTGACTCAGAGCAGAGGGATTTCCCCTTCTGTAGCTATTATTTTTCACTGCTCTCGATGCTTAGTGACAGCTTAACCATACCCAATTCCTTTTTTCACAGAATACTTAGAGCCAATATAAAAAAGGACTGTCTGAACAGCAGTTTTTGAAGAAAAATATTCATTTGTGCACAGGTCTGTTGTTAATTAAATACACAAATTTATACTGCTCCAAGCTTTCTGAAGAGTAAAAAAATAAACAAGAATAAAAAGCCCACAGAGTTTGGGTTGCACTATCAGGGAAATTTCCTGATGTCTTTGTTTAGGGTAGGTAACTCCGACATTTACTTAGTTACCAAGTTATCATGGCCATGACACAGTTTTCTCCTGTTCTCACAGTGTTTGCTGAAAATATTTTACCTTTTCATACAACAGAGTAATGTTCTTTCTGATAGTATTCAGATGCAGTATTGTGCTGATTTATTGAAACATCTCTTGAATTTAAATGCTTACTTATGCCATTAAGGAAATGAGTTTATGATAAACTAAGGTGCTTGTGACATGGATCATTGTGCTAATGATCAATATCTCAGTCTTGTAGAAATTGCTGCTCCTGAAGAAGGCATTTATAGATGCCAATTACAAGCTATTAAGTTGTCATTTCAAGCTAGTTTATTGCAAATTCATTAATATTATCTGTTTCAGACATTATAGTGTAAAAGGAGAAATAAAATAATTTTAAAAAGTCATATACTGAATCATGAGTGAAGTAACATATGTGCAACACAGTTTTAAACAAAACAACTGAAAAATTCACCTACATATTTTTACTGATGGGTAAAAACCATTTTGTATAGAAGTCACGAGGTGTATGCAACATAGTTAAGGAGAATACACAAGATAGGCTGTGTTAAGTTTGTGGAGATAAAAATATCAGCTTTTAAATTAAGGATTTCTTTCCCTTTCATAGGTCTAATTAGCATGCTTTGGTTCTTTGGAGAAAGGTCATGTTCTGACAAAAGCCAGTTGTCAGATTAGGTAATGTGACAGATTAGACTCTGTGACAGCAGAGTTTAGCATATGTGACCATTTTTACAATGTCTAATAAATTAATTTACGGAGTGATTTCAAAGAGAATGTGGTAGATGAATGTATTTTATAAACTTGAGAAATACTTTTATAAGGTCATCCTGTGATGCTATTTTCCTTCTGTTACAACAGATATAAAATAACACAGTTCAAATACAGTCACATAGAACTATCTACATTAATAACAATGGCCATATTGTTCCAAAGTTTAAGTTATTTTATCTTATGAATTTTACAATATGACCATAAGCAGAAGACAAAGACTGCTTTCCAGTTTGGACAGAATTAATACTTATTGTTTCAAGCAATGAAGATTTATATTTTAAGTCAGAAAATTTTTCTATTCAATCATAGCAGGGAATAGAGCAAAGTAGGTGGTCACAGAATTTTAAAAAATGGTCACCCTTTTAAATGAAAACTTTTTTATTTAAGACTAAATTTCAAATTTTAGAATACATCCATCCATCATCCATCCAACAGAAATATTAATTATTATTTTTATTTCATATTTTTATTTTAGTCTTTATCCAGGCAAGTCACTCATCCACCTGTTAGTTGAGGTAACAGTACTCTCCAAAAAACAGTTATTTATTGACTGTGTATTTGCAATACTAAGATTAAAGACCCCAGGGATATTTTAACTGTTAATATCTGTAAGAGACAGACATGACATATTAAAAAAAAAGCCCAAACACACTCAGTGCAGGCTGAGACATAATGCTTTGATTTTGGAGAACAGAGGCTGCCAGTAAACAATAGTTGACTAATCAGGGTGGTACCATACTGCACTTTTGTCTCCAAGCTAGTTTCCAGGTTGATTTTACAATTTTGTTGAATGTGTTTATGGCTTGCTATGCATTATCCCTGTTAGACCAATATTTTCATCTACATAGGCTAAATACTGGCATGTCTTGACATCAGTGCCTCTCAAAATTCCTTTGTACGGTCTTCTTTTTTTTCCTCAAACATCTACTATTTATCTACTTCAGAAATCTTCAAACTCACTTTCTCACAAGGCTAATTTGCCCTGAAGTTTTGTCTGTAATTTCCCTAAAAGCTTAGTTGTATTTCTGTGACTGGTTTTATTGATTGCATTTTTAAACCTCTTAGGATACTTGAATATATAAAGTGCTATCTAAAAAATTACTGTATAGTTATATAGCACTGAAAAATTAAAATTAGGTACTAGAGCAATTGGTTTTTGTTTGGTGGTTTTGGTTTTTTTTTTTTTTTTTAGTTCTTTCCTCATTTTCTGCTGGGTTTTTTTTGTTTGGGGTTTTTTGGTTTGGTTATTTTGGTTTTGTTTGGGTTTTTGTTGTTTTTTGTTTGTTTTGTTTTGGGGTTTTTGGTTTTGGTTTTTGTTTGTTTGTTTGTTTGTTTTTGTTTTGTTTTGTTGTTCCTCAAATTGGCATTAATTCCTCAAATTCCTATTTCTGGCTAACCAGCAAATACCTGCTTCAAAATTGTTGTGACAGATAAGCATAGAAACATGCACAAGACTACGGATTACAGAACAAGTACAAATTCCCATTGCCATAGGGTGGGCTGAAAAAACAAATCTATCAGAGATTGAAATGGACATTGCAGCACAGACTTTGGAAATCTTTTCATTCTCATTGCTTTCTCTTTTATTTTCTCCTAATTATATGATTTTTCCTTATTCTTCCATTGGCAGTTTTACTGTGCAGAATAGCAATAAAAAAGTATTTAACAACCTGGCTTACTCTACTAAAAATGCTGACCCCAAAATAAAGAGAATGAAAACTAAAATTAAAAACCACAGCTATTCAACTTTAGTCCTATTAAAGATACCATTGTTCTTCCTATGTTCAATACAAGTAGTATAATTTAATTAGGCAATTCAAGTGTAGGACTGTATTAGTGATAAATTTAAAGAACTATTTACAAAGATACATTCCCACATCTAAATGCTTTTTTCTTATACTCTTGCTTTTATAAAAGACAAAAAGGTTTGAGAAAGATTTTGCCCAATAATAAGAGGCCTGATCCTTGTAGTTTAAACTTACTCTTTTATTGTGTTGGCTGCCTAAATGTAGGAAATAATTCTGAGGCTTAATTTTTTCTGTTTGTTAGTAAAGAATTATGAAAATATCTTAATGATATTTGCTAAATGTAATGCAAAACATTATAACCAGTTATAATTAATAAATAAAGAATAAATTAGTTCTCTTAAAGATGTCATAAAACAAACTGCAGTGGTAGCTTGCTATATCAAGAATATTAAGTAGATAAAGCTAAAATATGTAAGAATTAGGAGGTAAATTCTATTTAACAAGTTACAAGAACATACAAAGGTTTGAAGACATTTACATGGGTACTATATACTCTTAAGTGTGCTTTGAACTTAAACTAGCTCTAGCAATGGGCTCTACTTATGAAAAAATAACAAAGCAAAACAAAACAAAAAGCCAAAAAAGGTTGTCACAGAATGATAGAATGGTTTGGGTTCAAGGGGACCTTCAAAGGCCAATTCTTCTGCCATGGGCAGGACCTTCTCTAGATCAAATTGCTCAAAGCCCTGCTCAACCCTGAACACTTCCAGTCACAGGACATCCACCATTTCTCTGTGCAACCTGTTCCAGTGTCTTGTCACCCTCTCCATAAAAAATGCTTTCCTTGTGTCCAATCTAAACCTATTCTCTTACGGTTTAAAACCATTTCCCCTTGCCCTGCCCTAATGGGCCTTGGTAAAAAGTCCTATGCTTTTAATATGAACCTTCCTTCAGTACTGAAAGGCCATAATAAGATCTTCCTGGAATCCCTTCTTGTCCAGGCTGAGCAGCTCCAACTATCTCACGCTTACTTAAAAGCAGTGTTCCATCCATCTGAATCATTCCCTTTCACTCTGACTCTCTAATCATCCATTCCCTTTTGTACACGTATACATTTTTAAAGCACTGTGCTTGTAATAGAACATCTTTTGAAGAGGGTTCCTCACTGGCACAAACTGCCACCATGCTTTTCCAGTAAGGAGCTTCTGAACTAGAAAAAAAATATTTGGGTAGCAATCATCTGTTCTGGATTGCCTTTGGCTTACTATTAGTCCTTTTCTAGTGATCAAATCTGGAAAAAATGTGGAGACATACTGTGTGAACAAGATAAATAGATTAATTTTCTTGCATTTATTGATTTATAAGACAGTTTTGGTTTATAGATAGTTATTAGCAACTGAGGAAAGAAAGTAGATATTCTTTATTTTTGTAATAAGAAAAGACTATTAAATGTCTGTGTGAAGAAGACCAATGCAGCACAAATAAGAAAAAGAAATAGAACACAAGCCAGTTTCTAAGATATCTTGGAAACCTGAGAGTTAACCCCTTAAGAATCACCAGCATATCTTTACACACATATGGTAGTGGATTTCTGAGGTATTTTGACTAACTTAGGTGTAATATTTGTTTGAAGACCCTTTGCTGACTTCTGAAGCAAAATAAGAAGAATGTCTTTGACAGCTGGGATAGATGCCTGTCTATCACACAAACAACATAACACAGAAAAGCTGCTAGGTTAAATGGAGTTGTGACATAAGAAAGGCTGTGATGGAAAGAGAAAGGGCAATTTTAGGTTATTATCAAGCATGGAAGTGAGATAAGTTAATATAGTCAGGAATACAGTCTAGGTTGAATCAATGTGGAATGTAAATACCATGTGAGAATAAATCAGAAGTTTAGAAAAAATGTTAGGAAAGAAGCGTGTGGGTATTGCAATTCAATAAGACGGAAAAAGACAAAAGCTAAATAAGTAATTTGGGCTTTATCTGTTCTAGTACCCATAGAAAACTCTTTAGAATTAATGATCAGTGATAAGTAATTTGGAAAATTCACTCATAAACACAATAAATTCAAATTTGTATAGGACAAAAACATTTTAGTGGTGATGACATTTACATTTTATCCAAAATGTTAACGACTTATTTGATGAAAGTCTGAAACTGAAAAGTAGCTCAAAGTAAATTCTGGTTTTAATGTTAACCTTATGTTAATGTTATGTTCCTCTATATAAAGAATGGAAAGCCATAGAAAATGAGGGTATAATGGGGATATGAAATATGTCTTCATTAAGTTCATTACAGCTGCTACTAAAATAATTTCTTGTGCAGAGGAGGGGAGATAAATCTTTCCTGCTGAAATTTGAATAGTCTAGATAAAACTATTTCTTCCTTTTTCGGGTTATCTTTGTGTGTTCTGAACAAATCTAGCTTTCACATGGCACAACTAAAAGTCTTTGAAAATCCCAAAGCAAGAATTCTCCTTTTATTATAACTGGGTTAAAAAGTGCATATTGACAAAGGGGTTCACTTAGCATTATTTTGGCACTATTACTCTTTATAAAATAAAGTTTATTTCCTCTGTAATTTAGATTTAGCAGGAATTGTGATAAAGTATGCTCCATTTCCTAATCACTGTATAGCAAGAAAGTAGGACTCAGAATCTCATAAGTAAGAAATTAGATTGCATCAGATATTGAACACATCTTACTAAAAAACTGAGTGATTTAGGGGAAACCACCCAGTGATATGCATCCCAGTTAATGATTGCCATCAAAAAGTAAGGCATATAATCAAGGTTGTCTAGAGTTAATGGAGAGAGAAAAGTACCTGAAAAGGGGATTCATTATTTCTATATAAAATCTTGCAATTTTTTCTCCTCAACTTTAGTTCAAAGAAGTGAAATAAGAATGATAATTCCTCTGCCAAGCTTTATCTTCTTTTGCTAGTTAAGAATTTTAAACTTTGGGGAGATATAACAAGTCAGCATCTTGTCAATGCTTTATACTGTATATCAAAAATTAACTGGTAAATATGCAGAGTTCTTAAAGTAACTGCACCCCCAGTTTTCCACAGCATCAATTTAGCAGATTAGGAAAATATAAAAATCCCATTTCAAAAATTACAGGGTATGATTGATTAATTTGAGAAATAGCATTGAGCAATTTAATTACAGTACATGTTTACCATAAAGCATTCTATATACTGATTAATTGAGAAATAGCATTGAGCAATTTAATTACAGTACATGTTTACCATAAAGCATTCTATCCTGCATGATGTGATAAAAAGTTATAATAATCAGAATATAATGTATTCTGAATTATTGGTTTTCTAAATAGTAGCAAAAAAGCAAAACAGTTTATCTTAAATTTTCAGTAATTAACAATGGAATCATTAGACTTGTTTATTGAGTCAGTCCTTAACAAACCTCTTTTTAAAATATAGATTTCCTTTCTTCCTACAGGTTGCAGTCTAGTCAGCATCAATGTATAGCGTCAACCAACACACTGCATGATCTGTGCTGCTTCCTTTGACACCAGTAGTTTATAACTGTGACTTGCTCTCTTACATGGTGCTTAAACAGTTAAACAAAAGTAGCTTTTTAGCATGTTGCTAACAAGGCAGCCAAAAAGTTCAAAAGATAACAAGAACTTCTTGCTATTAAGGAATTAGAAAATGTATTTGCAAATATGTGTCTAATGGCAGTTGTCAGAAGCAATTAGTTTCAAATACATTTCACAGTTTAATCATGCTGTGAAATGCTTCTGAACTTTAAGGATTCAGACTTAATAATATGACACAGTTTCCTATTAAAGAGCATGAAAAATAGTGGAGGAAAATTAATTGCCACAGATTAAACTAGTATATGGTATTTAGGTTTCATTCATTAGTTTATAAACTCTGACTTCTCAAAAGAGTATCAAGTGGTCATATATTCACCCCAAGTTCTGGAATTTTGATTTAGCTTTAATTTAATGGAAGACATCGAAAATGTTCTTTATTTAGGTTTTCTCTTGTAGATTCAGATGGATCATGAGTCAAATAGTTAAGGATCAGACAAAAATTACCATCTACGTCGGTGGTCATGATGAGGATTCTATGACACAATGATTCCCTGAATTGACTTGTCCTTGTTCAGCATCCTGGCTGTTAAAAGTCACAAAAAATAAATCCTGAAGAAGCATATAGATTGAATGTGTTTCAGGAGAGAAAAGAAGTGTTTACATTTGAAAAATGTAATTAAGGGAATCTGCTTACATCAAATGAAGACAAAGAATAATGTTGGAGATGGGAGATAGTCTGAGATGAATATGTAAATTGAGAAAGTGTATTTTAAACAGTCAGGTAATGGAATGGGCCTTGTATGGATAGGGACAGATACAAAAATAAGAGAAGAAAAATAAAAGGAAAAACAAAAATGCATCTCATACTTAAAGTCAGACTGTAAAGATAAGCTGCACAGAAAATAGTAATAACTAAGAGTTATATGACATGTATTGCTTAACTGTAATATACACTTTTTAATGAGGATGCATGGGACAGTGTTCCCTAAGAGACTAAAGACGATTTCTTCTTGCCTTTTATTGATTCAAACCATCAGGTCATGATGGCAGTGGTTTCTTTAGAGGACTTTTTTCCCTCCTTTCAGAGCCTGGGGACTGAAAATATGAAAACTGATCTAATATTTCATGGCAGCATAAAAAACTGAGAGATTATTCAACTACACGAAAGACTCCAATGAAGGCCCATTACAGTGACTAAAGGATTGGGGCATAAATTATGTAAGGGAAAGTTGTGGGTGCTGGAGATGTTTAGCATAGAGAAGAGAAGGTTTAGGGGCATCTCATAAATATGTACAAATACCTGAAGGGCAGGAGTAATGAAGATGGAGCAAGTGATGGACAAGAGCTGATGGGCACAATCTGAAACAGCGTGCTCCTTATGAACACCAGGAAAAACGTTTTTACTGTGAGGGTGACTGAGAAATGTCATAATTTGCCCAGCAAAATTGTGGAGGGAGTCTCCATCCTTAGAGATACATGAAAGCCATCTCGACATGGTCTTGCGCAACTACCAGCAGGCAGCACTGCTGAAGCAGAGGGGCTGGACCACACGGCGTCCAGAGATCCCTCTCAATTTCAAACATTCTTTGGTTCTCTAATTTTGTGGTACAGATTAATTCACATAAAATCACCTTTTCTTTTCCACTCAGGAATATCAGTGGCCATAAAGCATTTTTAACTCTTATTATATGTGATAGATAATTTCTGGACTCCAGGCATCCACAAAGCAGCTGTATTTCTCTCCTCATCAACAAGAACAGGGGGAAAAATTGTATTGAAAAAGCTATTGGATTGTGATAAGGGTGGGGAGCTCACTTACTAATCACCATCACAGGCAAAATATACTTGGCATGGGGAAATTAATTTAATTTATTGCAAATTAAATTGAGCAGGATAATGAGAAATACAAAAAAAACAAAAAAACAAAAAAAAAAAACCAACAGAAAAAAAAACCTAAAACCATCTTTCAAACACCACTCCCTTCTTTCCAGATTTAGCTATTTAGCTTCACTGCACACTTCTTTCCCTCCTTTCCCCAAGCAGCCCAGGGGAACAGGGAATGGGGGTTGCAGCCTGTTTCTCACACATTATCTCTGCTGTTTCTTCCCTTTCACACTCTTCCCTTGCTCTATATGGTGGGCCTCCCATAGAATATCCCTTCACAAACTTCTCCAGTGTGGTTTCATAAAAAACTTGGTCCATTGTGGTTCCTTGCCATGGGGTGTAGTCCCTCAGGAACAGACAGCTCGAGCTTTGCTCCCCCACAGGACCACATTTCCTTACAGAAAACATGTTTCTGTGTGGGATCTTCTCTCTTTGGTCTTGCCAAAAGCTTACTGCAGTGCAGGCTCTTCACAGGCCACAGTTCCTTCAAGGCTTTATCTAACTACTCCAGTGTGGGTCCCTTCAGAGGCTGCAGGTGAATTTGTCCTTCCCTGTGGGCATGCAAGGATATCCTGAGTCACAATCTTTCAACAGAGTCTGCAGGAAAACCTTTGCTTTGGTGCCTGGAGCACCTCCTTGCCCTCCTACTTCACTGACGTTAGTGCCTTCAGAGGTGTTCCTCACATTTGATAACACCTCTCTCCCATTTGCTGTTCTGCAGCAGATTCACCTTTTCATAAATAAGCTGTCATAGAGGTTGCTACCAACATCACTGGTGGGCTCAGCTTTGGCTGACAACAGATCCATACTGAAGCCCATTGGAACTGTCTCTGTTGGACATTGGGGCAGCTTCTGGTTTCTTCTCACTGAAGCCACGCCTGCAGACCCTCCACTACCTAAATCTTGCAATATAAGCCCAATATACATATATGAAAATGTATAGAATACAAAGCTGGGGGGCACAAAATTAAAAATAAGACATAAGATAAAATTAAAAATTAGATAAGAAAAAATTAAAAACAAGACATAAGATAGACTCCATCGTGTAGAATTAAGAAGTTTGTTCTATTCATGTCGCCAAAAGAAAGGAAGTTAATAGAACTCATCATGGCAATTATTGAAAATGGAGAAAATGTTTGATGCTGCAAATATGGATGTCTAGCAAGCAACTCATTTGAAGACCAACTGTGGTAATATGCTTCAGCTCCAAGAGAATTTGTCTACTCAGTCTACAATTTCTTCTCTTTTTTCCAGCTAGTCTAATGTTTTGTAATCTGCTAAGAGCTGATTTACCTGCTGATGCTGAAAAGGCAATAATGGGGAAAGGCTTCCAGCAGAAAAATAAAAAGGGAAGAAGATATAGGAGAAAAAAAGGCTGATCTGAGATGCTGTAAAAGGAAACACAAATTTTGTGTTTACTTTGGAACAGATATAAGCCTTTTTTTTTTTTTCTTTATTTCCAGAGCTACTGAAAAATTATTAAAAATGTAATCTCAGGGACTCCTAAAAGAGCCTAGAAATATTCCACTGCAAACTGAAATTTATCTTCCTAGAGAGAAAGCTACTTAAAGATTGAAATAACATGTCAGGATGGATTGATTAGAAATATACTTTATAAATAGAAAGGACTTTGAACCAACTTCTGGAATCAATTTTTTAATCTCTTTGTGCAATGCAGGTGGCTAGGAAAGCTGACTCACAAGCTTTTTGAATTCCACTGTGTGTTGTCTTGCCTTTTGAACCCAGTCAAACTAACAATATTTGCAGATGTCCCCAAAATTTGTGGTTAAGCAATGCCATTTTAGGGCTTCAGTTGGTCAAATGCAGCTATTGGGGGATCTTTGCTGTATAATTTAGCTTTGATTACTTGGATTTTGTTTTTTATTTTGTTTCTCATCTTCTATAAGAGAGAATATATGATGCGCCTAGAAATATACTATTGAAAAAGTGACTCTAGACAGTGCCTCCCTTCAGATTTCTAGCACGTGTATCCTGCTTACTAAAACTGAATTCAAAAGAGCAGTGATATCAAAAGAAGGTGCAAAAGAAGCACTAGTATGCATTATATCCACACTTTCTCAGACTCAGGATTTCCAGCAGTCTATTCAGTTACATTGCTAAATTGCTCAGTTACATTAATGATTATATTGCATACTGAAAAGGCAGACACAAGACATGGGTAGATTAACTTATATCTTCATATACAATTAATATAAACCCTCCTTCTTGGCAAAGTTCTTTTCACAAAAGTAACTAGCGCATAACTCAAAAGGAGTCATTTATCACAGAGCACAACCTGTTCGTTTGTGACTTTAAAATTTCACTGAGTTAGTCCCTGATGTGGCCAGTTCCATCACACTGACAGGATTGATGGGACAAGTCAAGGGCAGTACTCATTTACCTAGGAAATATAATCTAGTATATAAATGTAGACAATTTATCTGCCATCAAAATCTACGTCATCCATCAACTTCATATTTCCTTAGGTAGTCTAAGCCCTTGGTGGTCTGTTATGGACATATGGGTTTATTTTTCACCTTAGTAGAGTTCTTTCAATTTGCTTGTGTGCAAATACAGAAGTGTTGAAAGCACAGCTGGTTCTATTATATCCTCTGGTATTAACTTTGTTCCTGAGTCTGGATCTGCTGGCACATACTAAATGACTTATCCAGGACTGTATTAACAAGAGCTTTCATTTCCACCTGAAAGTATATTTATAATAGTACTTAATACATTTAAAATATTTTTCCCTCATCTTTTAAGGAAAAAAAAAATTTTCCTGTCTGCGTAAATCTAAATCTAATGTACGGAAATACCAAAGAGTTCCCTAAATTTGCACCAGAAGGTTGGGATTCATATCTTGTAACTTTAGCTACAATGTGATTGATGCCACTCTAAAACAGATATGCCTGTCATGGGGAATTTTTTTTTCCTGCATCTAAAGCCTAGAAAGTTTGCTGGACTATACAATTAAGTTTTAGATGCCTAAAGCTGGATGACATTAATCTTTTGAATGGTTGTGGCCTAGTCCCTGTATTGTCTTGTTATCCATCCCTTGTTGCTGGTTGCTGAGTAGGGCACAAATGTCTTGATACTTTTACTCTGTTTATATATATTATTTTAGAATGTTTGCCTTTGTCTTCATTAACAAACTATTTCTTTTAAATAAGAATTCTTGCCACAGGGGAATAATAGTCCAGGATTCATATATCTTCTCTATCTGTGAGATATATTCTTCTAGGAGAGAATTTCATCTCTTTAGAGAAGAACTTATTAACATTCATAAGACTATTCTTGTTGATGTTAAATTACTCCTACAATTTTCAAAACAAAAATAAAGATATTTGTATATATAATACATATGCTTAACATTTGTTGGATTGTTTATTCAATTTAAAATATTTGAAATAGTAGGTTATAGGTGCCATTCATGTTGACATTATTCAGATAAAATAAGTAATGCTTCACAGTTGAAAAAGAGAAGTAGAACCTTCAGGTTTAGTCACATGCTATTTAACTTGAAATCTACTCTACATTTTGAGACAATGGTTCATTCTTGTCCTTAAATCCTCATCCCAAATTCCTTTTTTCAATCCTGTCTGCAAGGACAGATTGATTTACTAACATATACTTTCTCTGGAGGAGGACCAGTGAAAGTATATGTTAGTAAAATTCATCTCACTCTCGGGAAAACCAATACAACAAATTGACCTGAGAGCGATTTCCAAATGTTTTAAGCAGAAGAAAGCGATTTGGGGCAGTTAGTGCTGATTTACAAAGGGGAAGTCACGCTTGACCAACCTGGAAATTTTCTGTAATAAAATGACTAATTTGGTCAAAGAGGAGGGAAAAGGAGAGAGTGTTTATCTTGATATCAGACACACTCATCATGGACAAAGTGGGGAAGTACAAGCTAGAGTAGTGTACAGTCAGATGGACTGAAAACTGGCAGAACTGCCAGTCTGACAGTGTAGTGGTCAGGAGCACAAAGCCCAGGTGGAGGCAAGAGACTAGCAGTGTGTTGTTACTGGCTCCAGTCATGTTTGGCATCTCCATTAATTACCTTTTCCCTCGATCAGCACATAGAATACCCAGAGAAAGTTTTCAGGTTATATATCTGGGATGAATGGCTGAGAGATCAGATGGTTCTGCTGTTTCAGAGGGACCCTAACAGGTTGGAGAATTGGGCTGGCATGAACCTTGTGAAGCAGAACAAAGCCCTGCACCTGCAGAGGGATCAGACTAGACAATCCCCAGAGGACTTTCCAGCCTCCAAAATTTTGTGATTCTGGGATTCTTCTAGGCTATTTTCTGATTCCAGTATTTGCCAAAGCATAGAAGCATAGGCAGGATTTTTAAAAATATATATATATATTTCAGTTTTCACAGCAATCCACAGAGATTTAAGTAGTTTTTCAAGATCAATGAAGCAATGGAGACAAATTAATAAAATATTTTTTAGTTTTGGACTATATGATTTGGGATAGCCCTCTCTAGCATGGCTTCAGTGCCCAAACACAATCATGCGCTAGTGCAGTTAAGCCGCTTTTAGTCCCAGGATACTTTGTATAAACACATTACTCTGCAATAAATTTCTGCTACTGTGACAAGATCTCATATTGCCAATGCAGGAGTTGTCTGTGCCAAAAGTATAGACGCTAGGACATGACAATTAAGCTGAAATCTATTGTCCATTTGAATTGGTGAAACCTTTATTATTAATTTCAGAAAGGTCAATTATTAATCATAAAGGCAAACTACCACATATTAGAAGTGAAGACTTTTAAAGACATTCTTTCCCATTGTTCCCCGAATACAGTAATTAATCTCCACTCACAGACAAAAGTTCACATTCTGCACACTATTATACTTCAGAATCACAAAATATGCTGAGTTGGAAGGGATCCAGAAGGATGATAGAGTCCAGCTCCTGGCCCTGCATAGCACCAGCCTCGAGAATCACCCCATGTGCCCAAGAGCACTCACTGTTCAAACACTTACTGAATTCTGTCAGGCTTGGTGCTGTAACCACTTCTCTGAGGAGCCTGTTCAGTGTCCAACCACCCTCTGAGTGAAGAACCTTTTTCTAATATTCAACCTAAACCTCCCCTGACAGAACTTCAGGCCATTCCCTCAGGTCCTGCCATTGATCACCACAAAAACACCCACGTCTGTCCCTTCTCTTCTCCTCACAAGGAAGTCATAGACTGCAATGAAGTTTCCCCAAAGTCTCTTCTTTGAGGAGACCAACTGACCTCAACCACTCCATGCATGCTTCCCCTCAAGGCGCTTCAATCATCTTTACTGCCCTGCTTTGGATGTTCTCCAGGAGTTTATATTCATACTTTGTGGTGTCCAAAACTGTCCCAATATTTTAAGTGAAGCGCCCCCAGAGAAGAGCAGAGCAGACAATCCCCTCCCTTGCCCAGCTGTGGTGCTGTGCCTGATGCACCCCAGGACAGGGTTGGCCCTCCTGGCTGCCAGGGCACTGCTGAGTTGTATTTAAATTTCTGTCAACCAGGACCCCCAAGCCTCTTTTGGCAGCAGTACTGTCCAGTATCTCTGAGGCAAGCCCTTTGCAATAATACTTTTCAATACGTATCATCAATTGTTTGTTATTTCTTTTCTTAAAATTATTGGTAATAAAAGATGATTTTAAAAAGTGGATTATAAATAAAAAATTTATAATCCTAAAATAGCCCAACCATCAAAAAAAGGTCAGTCCAACGATCTGGAATTTTTTTTTTTTTTCCTTTTAGAAACTGAGTCCTTCAGAGTAATATTTTCAATTAAATAAATGACATAGTTTTTAAAAGAAGTGAAAGTCTCCATTAAAGTATATATTGAAAAAACCTGGTTTGCTTCAAAATTTTTCAGTTTAGTATTTTTCATAGTTTAGGCTGAGGTTCTGTCCAGTTGCATTTTAATTGCAACAGAAAGTCACATAAATGAAGAGAAAATGAGGCATTTCTATAAGTGAAATTAAAAAAAATATAAACTTAAAAATTATAACAAAATCATAGTATCGGTGCCAGAGCTCCATTATTTTCAGCTTGGCCAAAGAAAATATTTAACCGATTTTAAAATCAACATTTTTAGGAAAGCTTTAAAGAGCAAAGCTTGTAGAGTAACTGCTTGTATATACTCCTTTGCAACCTTCATCATCTAGTCCACTTCTTGATTCAGGTTTAGAGGTAGTTACATTAGCTCAAAACAAGATATCTTTGTACCTTATGTATTGGATTTTACACATTAGGTCAGACCAAAACTTTCAGTTAACATAATATCTTTTCTTCATCTGTAAAATCAGACAGTGATACTTCTCTGGCACAACCTCACAGCTTTAAGCTGTCTGAATTCTTGAGTCAGAATTGATGTGTTTGTGCTTAATAGCCCTTGATATATTTGTCTTTCTTGAACTCATCTAATTTACATCACTTCCTTATCTGTATCCATCTTTGGGACCACAATGACTTCATAAATATCTTGTCAAAATTCTTTAGAGTCATCGTGACCTTAAAAATATTCAATCATAATCATTGGTGTCAAAAAACACAACCTCATAAATATTTTATCAAAATCTCCTTATCACTCACTGTCAAAAAACATTATTATTTACCACATTCACACTCTAGTTCAATAAATTACCATATGACAAAATCTTGTTTTTGTCTAGAAGAATGGGTAGAATTTGCTGTTGTTAGATTTACAGGTTTCTTCTCCTATCTCTCCCTTTCTTAAATGTGTTCTCAAGTTAGCACTCTTAGATTATGAAATCCTTATATTTATTAAGAGATATTAAAGTAAAAAAAAAAACTCAACATAGACATTGAAGTAACATATCCCACTATGCAATAGGGCACTACTGCTCAGTCCCCCTGAAGGTGCATTCTCCAGAATGAACAAGCCCAGCCTCCTCAGCCTCTCCTCACAGGACAAATACTCAACATCAAGGCCTTATGGTGGCCCTACACTGAACTCTGTCCAGTTAACTATCTGATATTAGGAGCTCAAAACAGGGTGAAATGCTGGAGATGCTGTCCAAAGTGTGCTGAGTAGAGGAGTATAATCTAGTCCTTCATTCAGCTTACTGTCTGCCAGAGCCCTGGGGATGCTTTGCAGAGCTGCTCCCCAGTCAGTCAAGACACAGACTGTACAGGTTGCAATGGGCTCCTCCTCCCTGATCCAGTGATTGGCATCTGACCTTCCTGAATTTTATGAGCTTCCTATTAGCCTTTTCCTACAGGCTGTCTAGGCCCCTCTGGATGGCATCCCTATCCTTCCACATACCAGATGCTTCCTCAAATTTTTTGCCATCAGTAGATCTGTTCAGCATGCTCTATTATGTCTTTCACTGATAAAGATGCTAAGCAGGACAGTTCCCAGGACAGGCCCTGCATTAGTGCTTACTGTTGCTGGCCTTCAGGTAGATTATGACCAATTAACCATGACCCCCTTAACCAGTTTTTACACAAATAGTTGTTCACGCACACTGACAGTCATGCTCTAACTTGGATACAAAAATATTCTGTGAGTCAGTGTTGAAAGCATTGCTGAAATTAAGGTCAATGGCATGCCCTGCATCTCTTGTAGGCAGGTGCAACATTTGCTTTCCTAAGTTACCCTTGGACTTTGCTGATCTTCATGACCTTTTCCAAGATGTCAGAAAGTAGCCTTGCAAGAATAATTTCTCTCAGCTTCCCTGAATACAGCATGTCAGCTGGGGTCAAATAACTGATCTGAATCTATTGCTGTGCATTCTCCCCCTTGAACTCTGCATCTAAGTAAATACAGATGCCTCGGACGCCTTGGTGGTGAAGAGACAAAGGGTGCAAGGAATCTGTGAGGCTTGTCTGTGCTTTCTGTCACTGTGTCTGCTCTGATGCTGCCTTGCTTTCATCTTGAAACTAATCTTGAAATCTGTTACATCTGAGATGACCTTCTCTGGATTACCTAATGTTGAGTCACATGTCAAATTATTTAACACCTATTGAGAGTACATAGGTACATAACAAAAAAGAAAAGATTTTCATCTCTAGTGCTGGATATTCCTAATTTATTTAGGACTAAAGTTTATTTGGACTCGTCAAAACTTACAGATTAATAATGAAATATAGCTTTTATTAGGAGATAATTAATCTTCTTTCACAGCAGAATTTTTCTGTGAAAGCTTTTAGTGTAATTTATTTTCTTGTGAAAAACTTTTTGAGCAGCAATTAAGAATTCAGTTGTGTTCACTTAGCCTTTAGTGTTTTGTAGCTACAAAATCTGCTTTCTCATATGATTTCTTCTGACTGCAATATTGGAATGATTTGTTCCACTCATGTCAGCAGCCTCAGTATAGAGAAAATTTCTTCAATTTCACAGTCAGGAGAGAGATACTGGTTGTCCTGAAAGATAACACTTAAAAATCTCTCTCAACATTCATCCAGCTTTGATACTGAAGTGATTTAAAAGATGAAAAAGGTTTGCTTGATAAGTTCTCATTAGGCAGAGGAGACTGTATAAACATGTTGACATGCTTCATTAAAACTTTGTCTGTTTAATTCTTTTATGTATTAGCAGATGCAGGTATTAAGCCTACTGGAGAACTGGGAATCACTAAACACCATTATCTACTGTACTTTGTGATACATTCTTATAGTTTTCAGGGCTCTCTGTGCTATCCAGATTGGTAAACTCACTTTCCAGTCATCTTGGTAACATGTCACTCTTCAGGTTATTTTCAGACAGCCAAGGTCTTCTGGTGTAGCTCAGCAGAGCCTGGTAATGTCCACACTGCAGCCTACAGGATTATATTTTTACAGTTAGAGTTTTCTGTGATCAGAAAACTGTGGAACCTTCTCAAGTACATGTGAAATCACAACTTTATGTTGGATTTTGAGATTTAGCTCCTCAGCCTCCAACTTTGTAGGTGTAACTGTTCTCCAATGTGTACTCTCTGTGTACTCTCATAGAGGGGGAGCAAGGATGTAAAGTACCCTTCTAGCCTAGGCCTGTACCTAAATGAATCCTTATCAGAAATATGGAGCTCCGCTACTACAGCGATTCACCAGAAGGGCTGACTTACAATAAAGTCTCTCTAGTTTTTGTGTATTTAGAATTATCACCACTCTCTGTGGGACTGGCCTTAAAGATCCCCAGAAGAAAATTCAGAATTTGAACTTCTGGAAGAAGTTTGCCTAAATGATTTGTGGGACCTTCTGCTGAGATGATGGATGTTGACTTTTTGCTTTTAGCCATTATGGTCCACCTTACTTGTTTAGGGACAGTTTAGAGCTACAGAGGCTTTTATGGATGCAGAACATCGAGCTGTCAGTTCAATCTGAGCAAAAGGAAACTCGTAACAAAGATGGAAGGAAAAGGGATTGGATCTAAGGTGGGATTGCTAAAAGCAGAGCAATGTTGCAACTAGGATGAACCTCCTCATCTGCTGGGTTGGGCTTCCCAGCTCATGTGTTAACAGAGACTGGTTGGGTAAGCAGAAGGCTTTGGAACCTCAGGTTAAAGCAAATAAGTAAAAAGCAGAGTCATTATATAAATGCATGAAATGAAAAACAAATAAGGAGTAAAAGAAATAAAAAGCAATCAAACAAAAAACCTTCAAACCCAGTATGTTATTACAACTAGTAAGACGAAATATCTGAGAGGTCCATGAAGTAATGTTAATTATGTTAGAAGATTCTTCCTTTAAGTGAGCTTGTGCTTTGGTAAATATGCCTAATAACCAACCTAAGACTGTCTGTCTGCAGTTTAAGCCTGTTACTATTTTTTTGTTCTTAAATTAATAGGTTTTCTAGAGATATCCCTGTAAGTATTTCCAAGGATAGTTATCACATCTTCTGTCAGTTATAACTTTGACAGTATACTCTTATTTTCTTATACTTTCTACTTCAAAGGTTTTATATTCTAAAACTGTTAACTCTTTTTGCCCCTGTACAGCAATGCTAGTTGCTGATTCAGCATAAAGTTTCTCTTCAGAGCTGAAATAGATCATGATAATTTTTTCTGTACTTTATTTTCACTTTTATTAATCCTAGCCATTGTGGCAGGACCTTTTCCTGCAGTAGTTACAGAATTAATTCATATTTAAGCATTAATCCACTTTAATTTCCATCAGCTGTAACAACTGCACCTTCTTTATGAACCACTTGCATTTAAAAAAAATAAGTCACTAAACTCATCTATCATTACTTTATTGAAAAAAAAAATTAAAGGAAAAAGGAGGAAATTATCAGCAACAGACATTTTTTAAGGAGTAGGACCACTAACCTTTGCTGCAATGGATCTGAATGTTATAAATGCTTCCATTCCTAACTGATCATACTAACTGATCATACTAACTGATGTGTAGCCACAACTATTGTCAGTAGGACATGGGAAGTTGGCCTCACTTACTCAGTTACTCAAGGTATGAACGTCTATCATTGTCCAAACTTCCCAGCTTCTCTGAGTGGCATAGTTACATCCAGTTCACAATAAGGCATTGCTGTGTTTAATTCTAGACTAGAAACACAAAGGGAATGAAGAGTCCTAAACTATTTCCCCGCATAGCTGTCCCAAGATTAGGCACAGCCTAGCTTCAAAATTCTAGGCAACTATTACTTGAGCTGTGCTTGAATTTGGCCTCCCCAAGAAAGCTGAGACTAGTGTGTAACTCTAAAATGAAATGCAAATAAATTGTTTGCAACTGTGTGAAATTGGTGACAATTAAATATGAGCACATTCTGAGTGCATAGTCAATACAGCTATTTATTGACTATAATAATCTCCAGCACCCTTTCTAGAAAAGGGCAAATTACTATGAATATTTTTAATTTAACTTTACAACCACATGAACCAAAAAAGGAAAGAAGTTAATTCAAGAATCCATATAACCACTAATTAGCTTTCTTGTGCAGAGACA
The DNA here is from genome assembly GCF_048771995.1 of Taeniopygia guttata. Taxonomy (NCBI): domain Eukaryota; kingdom Metazoa; phylum Chordata; class Aves; order Passeriformes; family Estrildidae; genus Taeniopygia; species Taeniopygia guttata. The sequence continues at coordinate 20,579,106 of NC_133025.1, read as the reverse complement.
GGACTTTAAATTCATAAAGTTAATTAGCTATTTCATTATTTCATAATGTTTTCTGTGTTTATTAGGCTCATAAACAAACCTTTTATTAGAAATCTATGTTTGTTGAAATAGTTGCATAATAGAAGTAAACTACACTAGATAAGTGAGTATCTGAATCACAGGTGCAGCTAACCCATCTATGCAGATGTCTTCATCATAAAACTAATTAATTTACAGAACTTCATGGTTGTAAGAAAAACAACTAATGTCACAAAGAAGCCAATTAATGGAATCACTGTTAATAGTAACAAAAAATGGTTAAAAATGTAGAAGTCACGAATAAAAAATGAATACTTAGGCATTCAGTGATTGAAAGGTCATATTTTGAATGCAAATTCATATCTTGTTTTAAATGAAACCCAAATTATTTTCCATTTACAAGTCTTAGTGTGTTTACAAGGGCTTAGTGTATTTGTTGATCTGCTTCTAAACATTAATTAAATGGCTATATCCTGAAAAATCTGGTTACTTGGTCCTGCCTATACCACAAGTATTCCAGTTCAGTAGTCCTTCCAATGCACATTGTTAGGATTAGGCCACTGATGAAATGCACATTAGCTGTTCTTTTCCTTGTATTTTGCACCAAGTAACTGACAGACAAACACCAAAGCTAGTTGTGATAGCAGAGACAAGAACCATTACTCTGCTTTGCCAAATGAACACACAAACGTAGAGAATTGTATTTCTGCTGATCCCCATTCCTCTCATTCCATAAATCATAGAGTCATAGAATAATTTGAGTTGGAAGGAACCTTTTAAATGTCACAGTTTAACTCCCCTGCAATGAACAGAGACATCTTTAACTAGATCAGATTGCACAGAGCCCTGTCTGACCTGGCCTTGAACACTTCCTAGGATGGGGTGTCTGTCTCTTTTCTGGGCAATCAGTGCCAATGCTTCACCATCGTCATTACAAAAAAAACCAGTATGTAATCTAAACTGACCCTTGTTCAGTTTAAAACCATTACTCCTTGTCCTATCACACCAGGGTCTGCTAAAAAGTTTGTCTCCCTCTGTCTTATAGGTGCCCTTCAGGTACTGAATAAAGTAGTCCATCCAACTCCAGACAATAAGGTCTATCTGGAGTTAACTTCTCCTGGCTGAACAACCCCAACTCTCTTAGCCTTTCCTCATGGGGTAGGTTGTGCTCCTTTCTAAGCACAACAATTTTAGCAAGAAGGCTACACAGCTTGTTCTATTATTATAAAGTTTTAGGATGCTCTCTTCTCACCAAGACATGAGGGTGAGAAGGACTTGGAATCCAACTGTCTGAGCCCTTGAAGAAAGCTCCACTGAATCCAGTACTTATAAAAAGAGTAGAAAGAAGGCACTGACAAAATTTATTCTAGTAATGTTTTAGAAACAAAACAGTATCTTTGATTAGTTCTTTGTAAATATAACTACTAGAAAAGTTGTTCATTTTTGTACAAAGTTATTACTGTCACATAGATGTAAGATATCATTTCAACTCCAAAATAAGTGGGGAGAGTTGCTACATCCAGTGCTTTGTTTGGACCTTACAATCATCCAAGGCCTTTATTGGATTTATGTGCAGTTACATATTTCTCGGAAACAAGCACAGTTCTTTTAACAATAACCTTAGGAATCTTTTACACAGCTAGCAACTGACTAAAGAAAACATGAGGTAGCTGTAAAAGTAAAGTCATGATGTCTATATATAGGGTTTTCTCACAGCTACAGAGAAATAAGAGAGATTCTTAACACAAGTGTAAGAGACCAAGCAAATAGTCAGCCTTGATTGACCCAGTCTATTAAACAGAACTGTAATACACAAAATTCACATACAGTGCAGTCCTACGTGCATTAGAATATGTGCTCTTTATGCTGTTTGAAATAGCTCAAAGAACACTTAAAATTACATCCTGCGTAATTTTAAATTCCAACTGAATTTACTTTTTTTGTTTTCTTTGATGAAACAGGTGTTTTCCTCCCAGTGTGAGAATGTCTTTAATGACACAGAGCTATCATAGCATCACATTTTCTTTTCTATTAAAGGAAGTGTATTGCAAAGCCAGGCAGCAGAATCAGTGGTTGAGCCTATACCTGCTGATCTTGCCAGGCAGCAAATTTCCTTGCATGAAGAAGTTCAAACAAAGCTAAGGGTAAAGGGAGAGTGCGCTATCACACTGTGAATTGTTTTGAAGATTATACACTGAATATGGACACGTTCTGCTGCAATGACTGCTATAAGCAGTCTGGTGAAGATACGCAAAGGAATCTTGTAGGAGGTGTAGTAGTAGGAGGTTGCAGGAGGTGTCCCGGGAGCTGCGGCTGTTCCCGGGAAGCGGTGTTCCCAGGGATGGCTGTTCCCAGGGATAGCTGTTCCCGGTGAGGCTGTTCCTGGTGAGGCTGTTCCCAGGGATGGCTGTTCCTGGTGAGGCTGTTCCCAGTGAGGCTGTTCCCAGGGATGGCTGTTCCTGGTGAGGCTGTTCCCGGTGAGGCTGTTCCCAGGCAGGGCTGTTCCTGGTGAGGCTGTTCCTGGTGAGGCTGTTCCCGGGCAGGGCTGTTCCCAGGGATGGCTGTTCCTGGGCAGGGCTGTTCCCAGTGAGGCTGTTCCCAGAGATGGCTATTCCCGGGGAGGCTGTTCCCAGGGATGGCTGTTTCCGGTGAGACTGTTCCCGGTAAGGCTGTTCCCGGGCAGGGCTGTTTCCAATGAGGCTGTTCCTGGGGATGGCTGTTCCCGGTGAGGCTGTTCCAGGTGAGGCTGTTCCCGGGGAGGCTGTTCCCAGTGAGGCTGTTCCCGGGCAGGGCTGTTCCCAGTGAGGCTGTTCCCGGGGAGGCTGTTCCCAGTGAGGCTGTTCCCGGGGAGGCTGTTCCCGGGCAGGGCTGTTCCCAGTGAGGCTGTTCCCGGGCAGGGCTGTTCCCAGTGAGGCTGTTCCCGGTGAGGCTGTTCCCAGGCAGGGTTGTTCCCAGGGATGGCTGTTCCCGGGGAGGCTGTTCCCGGTGAGGCTGTTCCCGGGGAGCGCTGTCCCGCAGCGGCGGCTCCATGCTGTGCCTGCCACAGCCGCGGGATGGCGCTGTCGGGGGTTGCTGCCGGTGCAGGGACCCTGTCTGCGATCACCGCCCCAGCCGGCAGGTTCGGGCCGTGCCTTCCTGCTCGTGTGCTGTTCAGATAAAAGCGTTATCCAGACGAGATAACAGGATCACAGAAGTGCACAGAAATCCAGATTTCGGAGTGCTATGATATATTTGAAAGGTCCTGGATAACTAAACTTGACAGCTGCCGGCAGCATCTTTATCTGCCCTTTCTTCAATAGTTGCCACTTACTTTTTTTTCCTCCTTTTTTACTGCTACAAGATGTGACATTTCCTTTGGTCATTTTTCACACATTTTTATGTTTATTTTGGGTGAAAAATCAGAAACCAAGCAGCTGTAAGATAAAATAATTAACCTTCATATTATAAAGAACCTGTATAAAACTTACACAATAAATATTTCTTAACATTTATTATCATTTATTAAGAATATTTATTATATTCTTAACATTTATTATATATAAGCATCATTGTATCAGATAATAGGTTCATTGGCACCTCTTTGATATCTGAATGGCAGTTCTGCCCAAATATCTGATATGTATTGCTGTTCACTACTCACTAGTCATTTGTAGATACATTATTCTTATTTAGAGTATTTCCTGCCTATTTTCTATATTCATGCATCATGAACAGACATCTAATGTGATATGTATATGAGTTCAATTGATGCAGACCAGCAAAACACAACTTTTTAAGAGAATTGGAAAATTCACAAATAATGAGCATTTGATTCAACGAAAAAGGAAAAGTTGTGGCATAAAACATACAAAGAAGACAGAGTACAACAACCCCTGTGCCCATTTCCTAGGTCAGATATTACCCTAGTACAGTTCAGAAGCAATATAATCACTAGTTGCCAATGTTTGCCTGGATTTCCTTTGAAGTTTATAGATTTTGTTTTAACTTGAATAATGGTGTCAGTTCCTGGGAGGATGAATTAGAACTCAGACAAAAGAAACATTGCTGTCTGAATCCTTTCACAGAAGCATATCACCAGTAAACTCAATGCTTTAGATGTTTTATAACAATTGATACATTGATGGAATCACAAATTTTGGACTTGCTATGTTAGTAATGCCAGAGAAGAATAAAGTGGTTTAAAAACAACAAAAAAAAGTTGTTGTGTATGAAGAATCATTGAACTAACCAGCACTGATGTATTAGAAGTGTTTAGAACAGAAACATTTCAATAAGGTTGCTAGCAATTGTGTCTATGCACATGATAGCAATATCCATAATCTTTCTCATTTGCTCAAAATAAGTCCCTTTACAATTTCACTGAGCAACTACATGCTGCTCATGCTTTTTATCTGTGTTCATAGCTGAATAGGAGAAACAGTGCCCCTGGCCAGTTTTTATATAGTGCTTCAGCTGTTACAACATTAATTTCAAATATAGCTTTTCCAGGGTAAGAGGATTAAAACATACATATTTTACTTTTCTGGGTAGACTTAATCACCAGTGGCAGACCATTCCCATTCTATGTGATAGAATCCCCAATCTCCTGTTGACTATGGGCATGCTCCAGAAATAATGTAGTGAGTCCCCAAAAAATATTCTAGAGGGAAAGTGTTCTAAGTTTAATGACTAGGGCATTGAAAGGAGGGCATAATTTTTCATTCTTCCAAGTGAGACCTGGGGCAATGGTCAACAGCTGGCCCAGTGTCCAGGTGGCCAAGAAGGCCGATGGATCTTGACCTGTATGAAAAATAAGACCAGCAGGACCAGGGCAGTGATTGTCTCCCTGTACTCAGCACTACTGAGGTCACACTTGGAATCCTGTGTCCGGTTCTGGGCCCCTCACTACAAGAAAGACATTGAGAGGCTGGAGCGTGTCCAGAGAAGGCAACGGAGCTGGTGAAGGGCCTGGAGAACAAATCTTGTAAGGAAGGGCTGAGGGAGCTGGGATTGTTTAGGCTGGAGGAAAGGAGGCTCAAGTGGGCCTTATTGTTCACTACAACTACCTGAAAGGAGGTTGTAGCCAGTCAGTCTCTTCTGCTCCCCAGGGAAGTGGTCACAGCACCAGCCTAAAGGAATTCAAGAAGCGTTTGGGCAATGCTCTTGGGCACATGATGTGACTCTTGGGGGTGGTGCTGTGCAGGGCAGGAGCTGGACTTGATGATTCTTGTGGGTCCCTTTCAACTCAGCATATTCAGTGATTCATTATCCAGGTATCACTAATGAACATGAAAATAGTTTAATTTCTGTACATATGAAATGGAAAAAAAATATTGCAAAGAACCTTTTAACATTTGTGCACTTTCTTTCATCATCTTGAATTACCAAATGCCTGTGGGAAACTCTTATGAATGTTATCTCTGAATTATAGCTTGTAGTAATATATACTTTGCAATAAATTTACATAGTTTTTTTTTGGTTGGGTGGTTTGGTTTGGTTTTTATGAGCACATGAACACATTACAGTGTTTTTCAATATCTTCTGTTTTTGCAGTAGACCTGTGTCATGAGTTTGGTAGCTAAGTATAATGTGTAGCTGTAAGATAAAATATAATGTGTAGCTGTACAGATGAGAACACAGACAGATGCAGCACAATGCTTACATATATGTTGAGATCTGCACTAGCTAGAAAGGATTTGAGCTGTCATTGTTCAATGGTATGAGTGAACATTAATAAACCATGAACCTAGTAACAAAGGTGCTTATTTAGAAAAGTGTTTTAATATTAAACATGGCTGTCCCATTCAAAGGCAAAGAATGCACAAAAGCTTTAAAAAAGCAGTGATAAAGCAGTCTTTCAGGGCAGCCATGAACTTGCAAGTATAGATCTCTGTCGCCCTGATTCTTGAGTTTTTCTAAAGCCTTCTGAGTTTACATTCTATTGGGAAACTTTCCCACACAGTTTCTGTAAATAACGTGTTGTTTTGCATTCCTTCATGTGGGTGGAGAGACTTGATGTACTAGTGGTTTGTCCAACGTCTTTGGAGAGGTGGCCCATTCACTCTCCAATCCACTGTCACCTTTGAAAAAGTATAAAAGTTGGAGTCAGAAAATAAACCCTCTCTTTTACCTTGCAAAGTGGCAGGTGGCTCGCGTTGTGCTTTCTCGTGTCCTATAGCGACAGATCTCAATACTGTGTCTTTAACAATATAATAAGCATAAGTATCCTTTAACAATATAATAAGCAAAGCCACAATGAAACCAGACAAGCTAAAGGAGAACAGCACCTATGCCATAGCCTGAACTTTCTCTCATTGCATTTCTCAACAAATCCAGGCTGATGTTGTTCTGAACATGCAAAGGACTCTCTCTGGGAGCAGAAAGTTGAAAAAATAGACCAGATGTTTTCACAGAAATCTCGGAATACTTGGTGTTGGTAGGCACTTATGGAGATACTCCAGTCTGGTCTCCCTGTTCAGAGTGGAAGACTGACTCTTCATAGATTGCTGAGACATTCATCCAGTTAGGTTTTGAATAGATGTAAGAAAGGAGATTCCCAAATCCAAAGTCCAAGAAACACCTCTACATAACCCATTATATTTGACCACCCTTATTTAAAGTTTTCTGACTCATTGCCTCATGTTCTTTTACTGGGTACTACTGAGAGAAGTCGGCTCCACCTTCTTTGCCTCCTAATCAGGCATCCGTGCAGATTTCACTTTCACTGTTGCTGTCACCCAACCACCCACATTGCCCCCTCTTATTGAGGTTAAACAGCTCTAATTTAAGAACTTCAGTTGCTTCTCTAATTTAGTTATTTCTTTTTGTACAATATTTATCTATGAAACTCTTTTTGTTGCCTCAAAAATTAACATTAGTTATCTCTACTGCAGACCAGTATAAGGTTAAATGGCCAGGTAAAGAAAAATCTTCCTCTGGTATCCACTGACACAATTATTTTCTATATAAGGACTCACATCGCACACTTAGGAGGTATGTGGCAGTTTTATTCTACTGCAAAAGCTAAGAACAAGAGATTGCAATTGAACAAAATTTTCTTCATCTGCAAAGTAAAGGTTTCTTTCAATTCTTGTGTGTCCACATGAACTATTGCTCTACTTTCAAAATCTCTTGATTTTGAGCAAACGTTTCTATATTTTTAACTTTCAGTTGTGAAATCAATATAGTCTATTTGTCCACCTCAATTTAGCAAGTTTAGTAATCCTTCAAACTAATCCCAGTGAAATTGCTTCTGTGTTTTAGCAATGAATTAAAAAAGAGGGAAGGAAAAATATCATTCTGCATTCTCAGATCTTATCAGGTCTGCACAGTGAAGCTAGGCAGCTGCTGTCAAAAGCATTGGCAGAAATAATGACTGCTTAAAATCTCAGTCCCAGACTGAATTTGTGCCATTTTAATTTCACTAGAAATGAAGTTATTCCACATTACTGCTATGAGTTTCTGTCAGAAATATTGATAGAAGGAATAAAATGTTTTGTTAATTTAATTTTGCATTTATATAAAGACATGTAATTTATAGTTTATACTGAATGTTTTTTATTTATGGATGAGTTTTTAAAAGAGCAAGCATTGTGATACACCATTAAGATTACATGTTAGAAAGCAGAAAGCGAGTCTCAAAGTTTGGCGTATACTGGTAGCAATTCAGAACTCAGAATCCTAACAAAATGATAAATATCTTAAGCTAACCAGTTAGTATCTACATTGTAGCAGGTATTAATGTCACAAAAAGAATAAAAATGTTGACATCAAGTCACAAAGTATTAGATTCCTATGTAGTCTAACTTCATTACAAAGTATGTGAAAAATTGTAGAGTCAAGTTTTTACTCCCTCTTAACATAAATTTTTAGTTTGCAGTATTACAATTTACAGTATAAATGAAGAAAAATTGCCAAAACTTCAGAGTGATTATATCCACCTGAGTATGGGTTGGAGAGAATTGCCCAAGATTTTCATTTTCTTCCTGTGTGAGTCTGCCATACACTTCAAGTTCTTTCAAATGGATTGTTTTGGATCAGAGTCAAATTCCCTCATACTGCCTGTAAATCTGTGACTAGAAGTTCTAATTCAGGTCAAGGTGCATCAGTTAGACATTCACAGATAGCCTGTTACTGTTCAGAAATACTGTGAAAATAATGTGCTACTGCAGGGTGATATAGTAGGTTAGAACCCCCCTTCAAATACTTCTCTGTAGCAAGGAAATATAACTATGGCTTGTCTTTCCCAAATGGAACTGCCTGGAAACTTGTCAAGAAATAAGATATTATTTGATATTGTAAGTTTTCATGAAAGTGAATCTGTTTCTACTGTTTTTCCCTGCCTCCACAATCCATTTGGGCGTGAAAGAACAAAAACCCCAGTTAAGAAAGAGACCCAAGTGTTCTGGCTCTCAGCACCTTCCCCAGGCTGCCAGACTACAGCTACTGCAGTTCCTATTTCTCCTTCAGAAGCCAGGAAGAGCTCAGTCTGCTCCTAATGGCTGGTCAAGCAGTGGTTAGCTCAGTCTTCCGGCAAATTAGATTCCTCTTTTAATTTTGATTTAATGCATTATTCACCAGCTCCCCTTTTTCTGACTTGTGTAATGCTGTTACTCAAAAAGTGTCTGAGTACATTTCAGCAGGATGAATTGGAGCTCAGAATAGAAGGAGGGTGGGATTCATTTACACTTGGCTCGGAGTAGCCCCTATCTAGAGGGATAGCTGAAGACCAGCTGAAGACAGAGTACTTCTTTAGTAATTTTTAAAAAACACAAATAAAGAATTACATGAGTGTCTGTGCAATCAGCCTTTATTCATTATATATTTTTGTTTAAATTACAATGTACAGGAAGAGAAATTGAGATACATATTGAGTAATTCAATTAGAAAATAAGAGAGGAGAAATTGGTAAAATTATTTTTCCATCTTCAGAGAAGATACTTTTGAATGTAGTGAAGTATATGAGTATTTTCACTCGCAGATTAGTGAGGAAAAAACAAAGAGTAACTGTTTCTCACTGAACAAATGCAGTTTTACCTGTAGAAATATGTAACTGGAAGATAGTTTGGTAATATTTTTCAATGGGAGAAATCTGAGATTTTTACTTAAGTAATATTTTTATTATTTTTGTTGAGATATTTTATTACATAAATATGAAAAAGTAAAAGCAAAATTAGCATTAGCCATGTAGGGATTATTATTTTCTATTTTATGGTATCATGTATATATTTAACTTTCTCAGGAAATATTGACTTTATTTTCATGGTCAAGTTTCAGTTTATTTGGGGAAGGGTTGGGGGTTTTCCAAATCTTTGGGGTTTTTATGAAAGGAAAATGTTGACTCCTGCCCATCTTTCTAAACTGATTGGTAAAATATGGAAGCAGAATAAGAAGAATGGATGAGCATTTATATTAGTGAATAAGTAGCAAATATTCCCAAACACAACAAAACTTACTTTAAAAAATGTAGACAAAACCACAGTAGCATTTTCCTAGCTTCACTCTCTGCATACTTGTAAATAACTAAGACTAGAGATGTAGTTGAAAAATATTTTTTTCCAGCAGAGGGATTGTAAGAGCTAAATGTGAATGTGTTAACTGAATTATCTCCATGCAAATAGAGCTGATCAGATTGAAAAATAACCATAAAGGTAACGGAATTAAAACATTTAGAGAGTAGGTTAGGTTCTTGGATTTATACCCTTAGCAAATATAGCAAATAAGGTAAAAATAATGAGGAGATTCAGAGATTGCCTTTGCTATTATGGGAGGAAAAGGTAAGCTCTGTGATTTTTATTGAGGATGTTGCCACAATAATGCCAAGGGGTCAGTGTTTTGTGTTGTAAACCGATTGTCACATAAGCTGTAAAATGGGCAGTTATACAAGTGATATTGCAATGATTCACCCAAATTTTAAGTGAGCACATTTTTTTTACACAAACATGATCATTAAATAACAACAGTATGATTCCAAGTCATTAGAACAGTGCAGACTGCTTAATTCATGAGCTTGGCCAGGGAGTCGAAGGAATTGATTTTCCCCCTCTACTCTGCTCTTGTGAGACCCCATCCAGAGTACTGCATCCAGTTCTTGTGTCCCCACATAACAGGGACATAGAGCTGCTGGGAAGTCCAGAAAAGAGCCGAGGCACTGCAGTTGTTCTGCTTGAAGAAGATAAACTTATGTGGAGTCCTCATAGCAACCTTCCAGTATTTGAAGGGGTGCTACAGGGAGGCAGAGAAGGACTCTGTCAGGAACTGTAGTGATAGGACAAGAAATAATGGGTACAAACTGAAAGAATGGAAATTTAGGATGGACATTAGGAAGAAATTCTTTACTGTGCAGATGGTGAGACACTGGAACAGGTTGCCCAGAGGTGTGAATGCCCCATCCCAGGCAACCTTCAAGGCCAGTTAGGAAAAGGACCTGAGCAACCTGGTCTAGTGGGATGTGTCTCTGTCCATGGCAGGGGTGTTGGAACTAGATGATCTTTAAGGTCCCTTCTGACTTTTACCATTCTATGATTCCATTATTTATTCCAGTAGATGCTTCTGGAAGACAGTGCTTTGTCTTTCAACCTTTTTTCCTTCTTGGAATATCTTCCTTCTTGGTGGTATCTCAAGCAAAAACAAAAGTCTTTTTGTTCAAAAAGGATAATAAGTGTAAAGTGCTTTTCCTTCCCTTCATAATTCTAGGAAATTCTATTCTCATTTACATCATCATGAATGCAGACCTTCCAGTGCCCAGCAGACTGAAATTATTTTTAAAAACTGTAGATATTTTAATTAAGAACACGGAAACTAGGGTTTTGTATTCATACAGCTTGTCATTATCTTCATGTTAGTTATGAGAAGGCCTTTTCTCCTATGTAGAGTGATGTGAAATCACTGTTTACAAAGGAAGAAATGTGGGGGATCTTATTCAATACTTATGACTACCTCTTTCATACCATAGTATGCTGAGATAAATTCTCACATGCTTGATATCTCTAGACAGTAGGGATCCAAGGCCTTTGGATTTATTCAGACCACTTAGGAACCTGCCGAAAAGAGAAAAGGGAAAAAAGAGAAGGACACTTTTATTCTCACAGGGAGATAAAAGAGCATTTCTTTGTATTGTACCTCGATCAAGAATACTGCATCCAGCTGAGCCTAATCAAAAAAAGAGAAATACATAGCAGTGTTTGTGTGCAGAATGCACACACACTCCAAGACACCATATGAGGCTTAATGCTTGTTGTCAGACTTTCTCCCCTCTGCAGCATATTATTTTTTAAAACCCATTTTATCTCATACAGATTCTGTTGATGATTTTTAAATTTATTTTTAAAAAACTCAATGCATCTGCTTATGTTTCAGAGATCCTTTAAAGAGTGAAGGTTTTCTTTCTGTCTCAGAGATGAAGCACTAGGATGACAGTGAGAAGACAGTTATTTCCTTCCCTGTCTCTGAGGCTGATTGAGTGTGTTACCTTGGAGGATTCAACTTCTCTCTCTAAAACTCAGTTTTTGACATCAAAAACTGAATAAATACCAAACCTTCAACATGGAAATTGGTAGATATTTATGTGATATATTTAAAAGAACGCGAGAACACAAGTAGGTTATAACACTGCCTCCTGCAGTGCTCAATGCTCAATGACAAGAAATGGCTAGACTTGTTTTGAAGGAGATGGAAATCCATATTTAATACTCCACAGTTGTTTTTCTTTGATTCTGTGGATCCACACACTCCATGTATGAACTAACGTTGGTTTTTAGCATCAACAATATTCTGTATTGAAGATACGCTGAATGAAGAAATTGTTTATATGCTACCCTCTTCTCTTGTTGGATCATATTTAGTTCTTAAAATATGCATTTCCCATACATTTACTTTATGACATACATGATTTTATACATCTTCGTATAACCCCTCAATTTGCCTCTTATCTGGTTTGGAAAGCTATAATGTATTCAATAATTCCTTCTACTGTTTGATACTTTTAAACATTTTTTATCACACACCTTGTCATGTGAAAGGCAGCTTTCCTTGAACTCTTTATGTTAGGCCCATCTATCAGCACAGCCAAGGAAGACAAGATCCTTGTGCTCAACCAGCCTGTCAGCACCCTATTGCATAGACCCCATGGAACAGCCCTTCGTAAAGAAGCGTGGTTCAACTCATTTACTCAGGATCATGCACGTGCACTTTTATTTGGAACATTGTCAGCTTTGTCAACTCTGTTATCTGCTGCCAGCTGCTGCTAGTGCCTTCAAAGAACTTGCATTAAGCAGTGTATGGAATAACACTCTTTATTAACGAGCACACTGATAGTAGAAGACTGTGATAGGCTGTTCAGAGATTGCAAAAATAATCTTGAAGTGATATACAGACAAGCTCCTATCACCAATGAAAGTTAGCTTGAGATAATCACTCTGTGTGCATAGAATAAGATTCTTACCCAATAAGTGTCTCAAGGAGTGAGAACATAAGTTCAGGTTGTTGACCAATCCCAGAAGTTATGATGGAATCTTCCTCGACATCCCTCCCCACATATCTTTGAGGGAGAGGAAAAGGTAACCTTAAAGTTGATGTCAGTTCATGTTTAGGTGGAGTTTGACTGACTTTAGCAGGGGCCTGTAAAGTAATATGCGTTCTGTAGTTAATGAAGCAAAGTTCAGTTTTTGATTATCATCTAAATCATTCTTTGACTTAGTTGCCATTAGTTGCATTTCTTCAGATGGAGCATAATCACAACACCTCTGTGTTGCTCAATCCTTTGCTTCATATCTGCAGTGTTCCCACTCTTTGGGTGTGCAGACAGTTTGTCCCTGGTGAACTATAGCCAAGACATACACTCCTTGCTGACCTTTGTGTTTTGGTCTTCTCCCCATACACATCCAGACCTTTTTTAGGTCTTCTATAATGTTTTTGCTAGGAAGAATTATACAATATAATCAAATGTGCATATACCGCACATTTTGACAAAAAAAAGGACATAATGAAGTATTCTGTTTGCCATTTTTTTTTCATAATGATTCATAGAATTACATTTATTTTCTTGACTGGTCTTGCTCTGACCTGATATTTTCATGGAGCTGTATGTTATGTATCAGAAATCCCATTTCTCAGAAATGATTGTCACCTGTTTGCACAAAGATTTGTCATTGTTTTTATTAATCCTGTGCAAGTTCTGGGTGTGTCTGATCCATAATCTCTGCCAAAATACTGAGATTCTTCTATGCCCAGTGAGTCTCCTAACTGCAATGTGGATTTTATTGTAGTTGTTATCCCCCAGTGACTTCTCTTGGAGCTATATTACTCTGTATAATCAACCCACCAAGGGAAGGATTTAAATATTCTAGGCAACTCCTCTGTGTTACCTTGGGAATAACTAATTATTTCTACAAAAGGAAAGAGTCACAAAGAAAACAAGACAGTCTGAAAGGATGCTAATTTTCATAGAATTCCTCTATATTCAGGAGAAAGATACTTGTGGGAAAGTGCCCCAAAGATTTCTCCACTGGCTATTAAGGACACTTCTTTTATGTGTTCTTTTTCACCCACTCGGCTCAGCTCAGTGAACAGAGCATTCAATCAAGCATTGATGGAGGTAACACAAGAATTACAACAAGAGCATCCATCATTTAAGGTAAATTCCCTAGTTAATAGGAACTAGGAGTCCCAGAGTTTTAAGGAAAGTTTATTTCTTTTTCTGATCTGGACAATATTCTCTTTACTGAATCCAAGAAACTTTTGGATAAAGTTATGGGATAATAAATTAAGAAGCCACACTCACAAAAAAGTGAGTATAGAATAGTGAGGAACTAAATGATCATATTAAAAAAAAATCCTCTGGAGTTAAAAGTGAAATAAATAAGATATAGCCATGAAAAATAAAAGGATTAAGCAAAGAGAAGTTTTAAATTGTCTGAAATTTTAAGATTACTTGCAGCCACGAATAAGGCAAAATCTGAATTTTGTGGTTTCATTTCTGTGTTTTATATTGCAGTCACAATTAAGTCTTTGTAGTGAATGCAGCTTTGTCCCAGGGCATTGGGCGTCACCATGGGCCCAAGGCTGGGATGTTGTCCTCTAGGTGGTTGTGGCTCAGCAGGAGCAGGAGGAACGTGGGTGCACCACAGCAAGAGCTGGACATGGAGCTTTGGCAGGACACTCAATAGAAGGCACCTTCCCAGCCAACGTCCACCCCATGGCCCCTGGGATCTTCTTCTGGGTGACCACTGGGAAGGAGTAATCCTCAGCTGCACTGCTTCTTAACTGATAGAGACCCTTATCAGCTGAATCTCCGGGAGCCCCTGGGGATGCTCTCATGGCCCTTTCAATATCTTCTACCCCAAAACGTCCTAAGTAGATACCAGAGATTACTGTCATTGCATTTGATGTGGACTGTAATGTAAGAAAAATACTCTGAGATTATCCACAAGGTGAAGTTCATTAAATATCATGGATAAGGACCAACTAATTTCTAAATAGTCATTGGGCATTGACAGGGTTTAGGTATGGACCTGTTTAAAACTGTGCAAGCGTATCTTGACAGCCTTATAAATAGGACTTCAGGTGTGAGGGAAATGCTAAGTTAAAAATGTAAAGGATTAAAGAGTTTAGCTGGTTTGGAATGAAGCAGTAGGTTAGAAAGAAAAGGAATAATGTCATAACTGAGAAATTTAAGTATTTGAATTCTGTTTCAGTCATTTGAGGTATCTTGTTCATCTCCCAGACCACATTTCTTTGGAAACTGATAAAAAAGATAAACTACAGTTAACCTTGCAGGTAGCGTCTTATCTGTGGCATCTGTTTCTTCCTACAATGCTATTTACACATTTTGTGTAGTTTTTGAATAAACCCTTGGATCAGTGCTGGGAATAGGGGTCTTTAATCTGAACACCTACACATGAAGTTTTGCTTCTTTGAGTCTTTTGTGTCACCGGCAAAATTGTGTTCTTTGTTATGTGATGACAGCTTTTATGGGCTTGAGAAAAAATTCTAAGACCCACCACTCAATTATACAGTAGCTGGTATTTGCTGACAAGAAGGAGCGTTGCCAACCTGGAAAGAGTGCTGACCTGTGGTTGCTCAGCATCCTTGAGAGGTTCATACCTTTTTTATTATAGGCAATATCTTCCCATAACTTCAATTTAGATGGAATTTACCTTGCCCAGATTCAGATATGTGAGGGTTTATTATGGCTGGGCCAGAGGAATCAGCAACCTGAAGAGGTTCTGGATTCTGAGATTTATTAAAGGACTTTCAGGCTTTTACCCTATTTGATTATCTCACACACTTGCTCTAAAAAGTGCTGTGTTCACTAGCTGTCAGTTTCCCTCCCCACAGAGAGATCCCTGCTGCCCAGGGAGGGCAGACAGTCAGGTCTGGACAGTGGCTTGCAGTTTCAGCCCAGTCCCTGGGCATCCCCCAGCATTTAGCTCCACTCCTGTCTGAACTCCAGAATCATACTCCAGTTCCAGTATCTTTGCTCCAATCATACAGAATCATCAAATCCAATCTTTGACTGGCCACCACCTCATCAAATAGACTATAGCACTAAGTGCCATGTCCAGTCATTTCTTGAATACCTTCAGGGGTGGTGACTTCACCACCTCCTTTGAAGTCTATTCCAATGCTCAATGACCTTGTCCAGGAAGAAATTCTTCCTTATGTCCCACCTGAACGTTCCCTGGTGTAGCCTGAGATCATTTAGTTGCGTTCTTTCACTATTGCCTGGGATAAAAACAATAAGGCTTTTGTGTGATTCTGTGTGATTGTTAATGTCCACAAATACTTTGAACAGAAATGTGATTGTATTTATGTAACAGCAGTATGCCTCTGTATCCCAGAATCAGACCACTCACCACCTTTTCAGACCCTCTTTTTCTTTCTAAGACCAGTTCTCAAGAGGTCTTATTTTTAATACCGTCTTTCTTTCCAGAAGCCCAGATTCTGAGATTTACAACTTAATTACTGTATGAGTATATGCGTAGCTTCCTAATTGATGCTTCTCTCTCATGTATCTATTAATTGTAGGATTCAGGATGTGTCACTTTTCCTCAGTTCAAGTGTTACCAGAATTCATGACCAGTCCACATTGGTTGAAGCTGGGAAGTTTCTGCTTGAAAATGCAAAACCTCTATTCCAGACATTCACCCGTACACACACACATGCACCAAATTATCTGCTGCCTGTTAGCATTTACAGTTTAAGGTATTTTAGTCACCTACAACAGATTTAGACAGCTGCTTCTATACTAATCATGCCAGAGTGCTTTTGATGGCCATAGAGAGGAAAAGACCTATTTGGGGTGTCTCATCTGCTTTAAAGGTGCCATTTGAAGATGTCATGGACTGAGTGATGGAAAAACCAGTTGTCTTATCTGTAAAGTAAAAGAAGTACTGAGGGCTGACTTCCAGGTGCCTTCTGTTTTTTACAGCTGTTTACAATGTAAAGATGCAAATATTTTTCTGCTTAGTTTGGAAAGCCACAGGGTTGTAAGATTTAAGCAGGTCTGATCAGGTGTGAGCACTGAGCAGCACTGTAGGTGCAAAGAGAATGATGAAAAAGGGGTGTTCATGAGTGCCTCAGGCTTCTTTACAGACAGCAATGACTAAGAGAGATTTTTATGGACCTCAGTTTTACTTCTAAACATGTAAGAGCCTTAATCATTAGTCCTTAAACTGATTTTTGGAACTGGCTTGCTCGATGATTTTGTGTTTGGGTTTCTTTTTTCCTAGATGTTTTTTTCTAGTTCAATACTAGAAAATAAATGGCAATAAAATTGAACCAAGACAATCCTCACTATTCTATTCTCTTTCAATAGGCCCTGGACTCATGATGTTGTATTCATGCATAACTATTTAGAGATTTTTTTTCTTCTAAACTTTCGAACTGGTACAGAAAACAAATAATTTGCATTATATTTTAAGTACACAATGGAACATAGTGAACTACAGAGTTAAAAAAAATCCTTTTAGAACAATAGACTTATTCAAATAATTATGTGCATGTCTTTGGTATTTTTATATATAAAAAGAAAAGAAAACCTACACTCCAGTACAGGTATTATGTTATTTCTTTTGACATTCATGTCCATTAACGCAGCTTTAAATTAGACTGAACTTTTCTTTTGGCTTTAGGGAATGGCATATGTACAATTTATTTTCCTGTTCCTCTTTGGCAACTACTCCAATGTCTATTTATTTAAAATTCAAGGTGCACTTATTAATTAGTGCCAGAGGAACTGTAATCTTAATAGGTCATAATAGGTCTATATGTCATACTGTTTTATATGCACCTAGGAATACATAAAAATGAGATTATTGTGGGGGATTATATGTCAGATTTGATAACAGGCAAAGTCATTTAAACTTGTGACTTAAAAATTAGAATATGTCACATGAAAGCCCTGTGTGCATCCAGAAGCCTAAGGGATTGAGGTGTCATATAGCAGTCTCAAAGTAATATTTTACTACTCTATTTTCTTTGGCAAATGTAGTAAATAGACTTCAGTATATTTAAACAGGCATTTTGTATTTGATATTTTATTCTCTGAGTGTCTTTTGGATGACATAACTTTTGAATATAGTAAACTAGAAGAAACAGACTCAAAATTATAAAATGGTCTTTGTTCTAATTGCTGTAAATGTTTCATTTGGGAAGGAGGAATGAGAAAACACAGTGTTACGAAATTTTTTTACTGTAGAAATATATTAATCCGCATATGCAACTGGCATAACATGCAGTCTCTCTATCTTTGCAAATATTTGAGTTCATTTACTGGAAGCAGTGGGAGAGTCTAGCTTTTGCTTTAGCACTCATGGGACAATGTACTCCAAGTCAGCTAAAGGTGGTCATGGGGAGTGACAGTATTATCTCCCCAAAGACTGTATTTCACATGCTTAATGCATTTGCGAGTCCGGGAGATGGGAAGTTTATGAATTTGAGAACAGATGTGCCTGAGGCAGTGACACGTGCCAAAGCTATGGCTTCAGCTTTCTTCTTCCCTGCTCTTTTTTTTTAAGTGAATGGCTCTCATTCCAAGGAAGGGAAGCTATAGTGCTTCCTGTGGGCTGCAGGGAGTTCCTGAGAAGTGAGTATATCAACTGTAGTTTTTCAAAACTTTACAATCTAAAGACAGATTTTATGTGTCTTCACTTTGTGAAGGTGACCTGTCTCAAGTTGTCCTGGCACCATCTCAAAGTCAGGCTGTTCAAAGACCTCTGCATGTGTTTTTACATGGGTAACACTAGATTCCTCCAGAGTTTATTGTTAAAGTACTTATCATGGTGGCCGAAATGTTTCAGAATTGTACTCTGACTCTAGATCTGTAGACCATTAGTGTGAGCATTAAAAACTCTGCACACCAGAGACAAGTTTATGTTGCCATTTTGCAGAATCTTAGAAGGGGTGATCCATGTTAGGTCATCCAGAAAATATTTCTTCCAAAGCAGGAATTCTTTTCCCGCTAAACTTTCTGACCTTAACTGTACTCTACATCCTCTCCTGTTTTAAATGCTTCAAGAGAGAGCTTCTACTTATATTCTAATCTATGTCACATTTTTACCTCAGTGCAATATGGCAGTCTGCAGTGAAGAGAAATCCCATAGATGATTAAAATAAAGTGGTTTTTTCACGGGAGACAATAAATTATTTTTTTCTAATTTACTATTGGGTATATTGGCTCTGTTTAATGTTTTCAAATTTTCAAATGTAGTTTTTAAAGAAAAATATTTCAAGGCAGATTTTTATGTTTACTTCAAGAAGATTTTCATTTTAAGAATATTTAATAAAAACCTTGCATGAATCTGGAAATAAGGGGTTTTGTCTTTTCATACTATTAATTTTTTACAGAAAGCATTTAAACCCCTCAGAATTAGTTTTTGTACTGTATAAATAATGGCATTCTCAAAGATGGAAAACCTAGATAATCTACTCTATAATCCAATGGAAAAGGCATCAAAGGGAAAATTAGGAGGCATAGAGACCAAAAGGCAAAAATTTAGAAAGAAAAATATGGAAATGTATGTAGGAAAGCTTTTGATACTTTTGGCTTGTTTTAAAAAATTAAAACCCTTAGAAACATGCTACTGATAACTACTTCACTAATCCATTCGTCGGCACAGAAATGAGTGCAGAGTGTGTTTATTACAGTAGACTACTGCTGTGTGAGATGTTCAACATTCCTGAACTAAAAATCTGCAGTTTCTTTCTTTTCACTTTAACTCTGTAATGTAGATTTTTTGAGTAGATGCTTATATTCACCATGTACATACATAAGAAATAAATTAGTTTAAAAATCCAAACACTATTATTACCCTTTAGAAAATATTAAACTAAATTATATTCCCAGCTATGTCAGTGTAACTGGCTTTAGGTCAGCACAAATGCTTGTGCAAATAAAAGAGATTTTGACTCAATCACTTTAGAGAAATGGGACTGATAAAATTAACAGTGACTTTAGAACTAACTAAAATTGCTTTTGCATGCTGCTAATGTACTTTATCTACCACAATAGCTGCAATCACTAGTGCTTCAATGGCTGTCTTCCTATATTAGAATTTACAACATTGATCTGAATCTTCCAGTCGTTCCTGAAAACTAGGTGTTACAAACTCATAGCAATGATTTCATCCATTGTTAGATCTATTCATGGAAATTAATAACTTAAATTGTTGTAATCTTTATATTAATGTTCAGTATTTGAAATCAGTTCCAATGACGCTATTGAATACTTTGCCCTGATTTAACATTATACTGTATCACCACAGCTATTTTTCTCTACTGAGCTTCAGTTTGAATTACAGTTCATATATCAATACTCTATTCATTAATCTTTGTTCCTTTTACCAGGACAAGGCAATATTTTTCATTTATTGGCCAAAATTTTGTTAAGAATGTAAAACTATTCTATGGACAAATATGCTGACAGACTACACTAAACAATCAAGAACATACTAACAGATATTCTCTGAAATGCTGAGCTAATAATTTGACTTCATAAAATTGCTGTTGGCTCAATAAGACATCCATAAAACTGGAATTTTCTTCATTTCCTCTATGATTTTAAAGTTAGCATTTTCATTTCATTTATTATCTCACAAGTGAATATTTGATATAAGGATAACAAATTTCCTTTGAGTTATTTCCTGATGGTCCTTTTGCCCAGAAATTTAAAGACACTACTCTTGGTCAAATATATGATTTCCTGATATGGTTTATGATATAGATTGGCTGAATATTGGTTTGTAAATACTTTTAAAATGTTAGTCTTTAGCTGCAGAATTCTATATGTTGAGGATCTTGTTGGATTGTCTTATGTTTCTGAAATATATTGAAGAAATGAACAGTAAATAATAGTAAAATACTTCATTTTTCCCCACTTTTCTATTATATTAGAGATGGAAAAACCTCCTACAAGAATCATTAATCAGTCTACTTTTAGTTTATATCTCATGCAGAATACAGTGGCAAATGTGATTATAATGTTTATAAATCTGCCACTGTAGACTGCTTGCTAAACAGAGCATAAAATTAAAACTTATATTTCTTGTTTTAAAATTGCTTTATAGAAAGATTTTTATCAGTATTTATTGAACTGAGATAACTATTTTCAAAGATAAAAATCATCATGGTCTTTATTTAATGTATTGCATTCCACCAGTTCCTTACAGAAGACCAATGAAGAGACCTTGGGCTCCTTTGACTACATTTCCTACAGACAATAACTAGGTAGTTAAAATTATTTTAGTATGGCTATGTCTTTCATTCTGAGACGTTCTCATCCAATGTTGCTAAATGCCTAATTCAAATGGGTTTGATTTGCTCACAGTAAAAGGAAGCACCCTGCTTCTCTGATCAACCCTTTGAACAGATCACTAAGAAAATATCAAGTATTTCAAATGAAAAATACTTGACCTTGTGAATCATGTGTGGACAATTAACTCATTCAACCTATTCACATCAGGTGAACTAGTAAAGACCATTATTGTCACCTGTACTTTAGAATTATATGTGTATGATGCTTACCTGCTTGTGATATTTACATCTACAAAGACATAATCCTTAGATCTCCCTTCCATCTTTTTCTGTCTGTCTCCTCCAGGCAATTTCATGAAGCTTTGATTAGTCCCTCTTTCTCAGGAAATCTTCCTTTTCTCCATAAGGAAAGGAATTTTTAAAAAAGAGAGTAAGATATAATCATAAAATAAATAAAACTTATATTACATGTTCACAGATCCTCACATGTTGAATAATTAGTTTCCCTGAAGAGGACTATCTAATTGACTTTCCTTTACATTAAAATAAAAAAAATATTTTACCTCCTTACAAAATTAAAATTATCTTTCATTAGCAACAATATTAATAATTTATTATATTAATTATATTTTATTACTTTATTTAACTTTCAAAAATAATTTTATTATATGGCAGTGAGTAACTCAGATTCTTCTTTACTGTGATGAAAAGTATTGCTTAAGTCATTACGCATATTTTCCTTTCACTTTACTCTCCCTATTTTGCTTAAGCAGGTTTAAAAAAAAACAGCCCTGTGTGCAATTATCTCTTCTCCATTAATTTTATTTCTTAGTCATGACCTGAATGTTTGGGGTTTTTTTTTAATCATGGTTTCATAATGCCCTTCTAATAAGGTCTGATCTGCACTGATAGAGTATTGACATAAGGTCTTTGTTCTGGCCAGGACAGGGTTAATTTTTGCAGTAGCCAGAAGAGAGGAATGTCTGGGATCCTTGTGTTGCTCTTTCCATTAAAGTTTTCTTATCTCAGCCCATGATATTCACCTTCTGTGCCTCCACTTCTCAGGTCCATGCTGCCAGGGGAAAGGGGAGGGGAAGCGAGGCAGGGCTGTGTGGGTTTTGGGAGAGTCTTGGTGGGGGCAGTAAGTGGGGGAATACCATTCCCAAACTATGACACTCAGCTATACTGGTTTAGAAGGGGCTGTTGAAAGTTGTGTGTACCTATATCACAAATTAAATTTAATTTTTATCCCACAGCCTCCATTTAATGGGGGTTTCATGAAATATAGAGCAAGCCCTCAATAAGGCAATTACAGAGATAAATTCACCCAATAATTTAACTGTACCTATTTTGTGTCACAACGTTTTCTCCCTTCTTTCTTTCCTCCATCCCTCTTTTCCTCAAAATGGTCCAGAATAAGGACGTTTTCTTGCAGCTTGAATAGGCAAAAGTGATGCTGTCTGTGTACCTCGTGTATTCTTGATCTTCCAGATCTCCAACATAAATATATATATATGCTGATTCTTTTGGTTGTGCCAAAGTGTTTTGAGCTGATTTAAACATTGAGATGTTAAGGTTTCTTGACATGGACAATTCTGATGGAAAAAACGTCTCTTCATTTTGGCATACCTGCAAAAATAATAACCTTTGTCAGCAAGGCATGGTTGAGCAGCTGTCAGTGTGTTGAGGAGAATAATCTTTCTTTCAACTCAATAGCAACCAAGACAGCTTGTCAGAGTATAATTCAAAACAATAGATAATCTCTGAATAAAAAAACTCCAGACAACTGAAAGTAGAAGTAATTAACTTCATTCTGGAGGAATCATCCTTTGTTAGCACTAAAGATTCTTTAAATTCAGATCATGGAATATTTCCTTAAGATTTTCAAAGCATGGTGATTTAATTGAGCACTACTAAGATTACCATGCTCTTTCAAGTAATGGATAAAGAAATAAGAAGCATGGCAATGGTAGATTCACTTAGTCAAATACTCTGGCCCTGACAGTGACCAATATTGAACATTTGGCAAGAGAGTTTGACAGATAAGCTTGCAGTAACAACTTCTTAGCTTCTAACCACCCATGATTCAGAGACAAGTGTTACATTTATCCCTGTGTTTAGCCTTCAGTAAAATTTTGTTCTACTATTATGAATAATTCCTTTCTGAGTCCATTTGTGCTTTCAGCATTCATCAATATCCCAAGGCAAAGAGTTCCATCCATACCTATTTTTATATTAGTCTGCACTAAATAGTTTCCTTTGATGAATTCTTAATCACTGTAAAAATTGTGAATAATCACTATATATCCACTTCTTCTTATTAACTGGGATTTTTGTGCCATTACCATTTGATTCTATGATTTATCCTTTTTTCAAAGTAAAGAATGATAATTAATTTCTCTAATATATAAATTAATCCAGAGCAGTGATAAGGCTTTTATCACTTTTCCCATGCTTTTTTCTATTTCTGATAAATATTTCAGTAGGAAGCAGCAGAACTGTACAAAGCATTAAAGATGCAGATAGTCTAGGGATTAATACAATGTCATGTTTTCTGCTTTATAGCCTATTTTATTGTTAATAATTCCTGATATTATCTCCACATTTTCCACAGAATGTTGTTCAGTTTTTCATTAAAAAATCAAAAATTAGTCAAAGAAATCCCTTCTTAACTGTAGTAGTTCTATTTAGATTACATCACAGAGTGACATATTTAGGATTGCTCTGTATCTTACTTGATTTTTTTTTCCTGCCCATGGGCATTATTCACATTTCAACTATGACTTTATTTCCCACTCTTACCATATTGTGAGCTCAGTTGCAATTAAGTCTTTGTACCAACTCTTTAGAGTCAGTCTTTATCTTTAGACATCTGGATGTTTTTGTGCCTTTGTTATTTACAGCTTCACTAATGATATGTTGCTCACATTGTTTATAAATATATCGAACATTATAAATATCATATAAAGAGTAGGGTTGTATTTATTCCCTCTAATTTTACAATGACAAATATTGTCCTAGTTCTATGTTATCTTTTTTAAATCTATGCACAGCAATTATACAAGAAGTTATTTTGCCCAGTTCAGCATTAAATTAAATTTAAAGGGTATAATTCATAGATTAAGAAAGAGAAATTCACAGACGTACAGGAGAGAAGTGTGAATTAACCATTACAGTCAATGAAGACCAAATCATACAGTCTGAAAATATTCTTCATTTTATACTAAACTAAACATTTATATATGGTTTCACAATATTTGGATCATTGATGTTTGCAATATGATTGTGTCCTTAAAAATATTTGGAAAATTTGAGGCAAAATAAAAGTTCTTTTTAAATGACCCCTCTTAAATCTTCATTATTGTAAAGTATTTTTTATCAGATTTAATTATCTTTCAGTTTATTTAATTCTTTATTATGCTTTGTAGTAATTTCCCTGATAGAGAAGACTGGTCTATATTTTTCCAGCCCTGGAAAAAGGAATATTTTATTTAACACATTTTATTCTACTGAAAATACTTTGATTAAGTAATAAGTTATGACATAATTAATTCGACTATTTTTTAGTCTTCTGGGCAGTGGATGAATGCTTGACAATTTCTTATGGTTCATCATACCATTTTGATCTAAAATATCTTTTAATGATATGTTAATCTGCAACAATTTCTTTAATTTTCCTCATTAAAGTAAAATTTCCAGGACAAACCTCCCACAGCTCCTATGCATTGGACACCAATGCAAATAATACTTTTATTTTTCCCATTCTTATCTTTGTCATCTCTTTTGAACATTCCTATTCCAGTTTTCTCATCTGACTTTACAGAATTTTTGGTAGTCTTCCTGTATAATTAATACTTTTAATGTATTTAGCAAGCTGTTTTTCAAAATATTTCTTGGTCTGCTTTTTAATCATTTTATATTGACATCTGTATGAGCCAGCAGAGAGCCCAGGAGTAAAATTGCATCCTTGCTTGTGTAGAACTTTTGTGGCAGCAGAACCAGAGCAGTGATTATCCCCCGGCACTCAGCACTGGCGAGGTCGCACCCCCAGTTCTGTGTCCAGTTCTGGCCTTTCACTGCTCCAGGGACATGGAGGTGCTGGGATGAGTCCAGAGAAATGCAACAGAGCTAGGAGAGGGGCTGCAGCACAAATCCTGCCAAGAGCAGCTGAGCGAGGCTGCAGCTGAGGTTGCTTAGCCTGGAGAAGAGGATGTTCAGGGGAGACATTATCACTCTCTACCACTACCTGAAAGGAGGCTGTAACACAGTGAAGATGGTCTTTGAAAGGGAATTTTTATGACCATAAACAGTAAGACAAAACAAACAGGATTTTGTCAACTTGCTCTGACTTGCAAACTGCCTGAGATTTCCATTTTTCCTTTCTCATCTCTCTAAAAAGTAAGAAAAACCAAGTAAAAAAAGGAGGCTTCTCTCCAAGATCGGAGGGGGAGATACAGGACCCCAATTTCAGATCCATAAGCCATCCTATATTAAAGGAATCCCCATGGTTGGTCCACATGAGGACTAAGAACTGGCTCAGGGTACAGTGAAAGGCAAAGAGATAAGGAACACTGCATGTCATTAAGGAGTGTTGGTTAGGTTAATGGCAGCCTTTGCAGGAAAAAGTAAATTGAAAACACACCATGCCAGCATAACCTGACAGGAGAAATCAGGCAATAAAAAGAAGGGACTAAAACAAAGAGGAGAAAATACTCCAGCACACGTAACTGTGTTTATTATCATGATTCACTGTCAGGCGAGCTCTTCAGTGAGATTACATCAGGAGCTTAACAATTTAAAAATATATACGGTACCTCAGAAACCCAGGAGTCTTGCTAACATCCATCCTACCATTCATGTGAAAATTTTCAAAGCAAATAGGTTTAGGTATACCAAGGTTCTAATAGTCATAAATTATTTTTAAGTTCTTTATATTCAAGAGCAATCAGTGAGTCCAGTTTGTTTGGGTTTTTTCTTTAAAAAGAAAGTCACCTGCTGGTGTGTATGAACATGCTTCCAGAAAGGAGGGAAAGGCCCAAAGCTCAGTGAATGAATAGTGTTATTGCAGTTATTCTGTAGTTCTGTGTGTTGTATATTACAAGTGTCATGTGTACTTCCTTGTAAGGAAAAAAAGTAAATATTTTCTTTTTTCCGTGATAAAAACTGGTTTAGAAGTGTCATTTGTGCTGTTCAAAAAGGCTACAGACAGGAATTCAACATGCTTTTTACAAACCAAGATGTAATTTTTGCATAAGCAGAAGATACTTCCTAAATAACCTTTTGGCTAATTATAAATTTACACTATGAGAAAAAACATAAACAAAAAATTGTGTAACACATCTAAGTTCTGAAAAAGTAGACAAATGAAAATTTGGACTCTATTCTTTAATTCAGTGTAGCTTCCTAATTAAATTTTTCCTTTAGTAATGTGGTATATGCAATCCTCCTTGCAATATCAATTCTGAATGCTATGCTAAAAAAAAAAGAGGCAAAATAATGTAGTTTACTGGTAATGAACTAGCCCTATGAAGAATTTAAATTTTTTTTTAATAAATAACTGTTCAAAACAAAATACAAATTAATAGTGTAAAACAAAATACAGTCAAGGGATTCAAAGGATTTGGGTTCTTTTTATTAACATTTTAATACTTCTCCTCTTCCTCCAAGAAACAGTGATCACACCCATGGAATCCAGTTTGATGTATAAAACAGTACATTTAAGGTAGGGTCTCATATTTTCTTGGCCAGCTGTGGTGAGACATCAATCCTGCCTCTGTTGTCCCTGTAGTATCTCTTCTTAAAACAACTGTCAGGAATCATGGCTTTCCCAGAGAAACTCAGTTATAGCAGAGCAAAAGGCGTCTCCAGTCTGTGAAATGAAGGCAAAATTCAACTCATTGCAATTAACAAATACTACATGCAACTTCTACATGTTTCTCTGTCTGAATAGGCCAATTAAATGTCAGGATTAAATTCAAATATACTTACACAGTCATTAACTTCTCATATCATGATACTGCTATGTGAAAGTGAACACGGTTCTAACAATTTCTATGTGGTTGTATCCTAGATTTCTCCAGAATGTCTTAAACATTGCTTTGGAAAAAACCCAAGGCTGAATTCTGGGTTGTTTTATTTGTGTACTTTGTAATAGTAAACTAGTAAATCAAACAAGTTAGCAAGCAGATCATAATTATAGATAGACAACTGGTAATACATATCAGATAAAAGAAAGCAAGAATATTTAGTCTGAAACAGGTGTCAGTTAAGATCAGACCCCTACTCTGCTGACAGAGGGCCTTCATCCTATGTATCCGAAGCCATCTGGTGCAAAAAACAATGAGTTGATTTTTGCAAACTCTCTCAGAAAAGCAGAATATTTACCGAAAAATCATTCTGGCAGTCCCTACAGAGAATACACTGTGAAGACAGGAGACAATAGTTTTTCAGTGGTTGTTCAAAACACATTGTATATCTTTTATTATAAAGCATTCTGGAAATCATTCAGACACCATGACTCCTTTCACCTATTTCACCCACATGAAAATGGTTCCCCTTTTGTCTTTTTATTTTGTTCCCTTTTTCTATTACCTTTTATATCCTTCATTTGCAGAGCATTTTATCTAACATATTTTTGTCAGTTCTGATAGCTGAGCTGACAAGAACAAATCTTACGCTTGGTATTTTGTGTCCAGTACCTCAGTGAATCTCTTCTATGGGGGGGTAGCTTCTGCTCCTGAGTGACAAGGACCCTTACAGTATTTCTCCTTTGTTATTACACTGCATACTAATTCACTCTTATGTTCATTCCTAGGTAGTTTCTTCGCAAAATCTCTCATCATAATTTTTTTGTCAGAAACAGTAGGCTGGTCTATGGCTTTTGGTAAATGACAGCAAATTGTACTCTGTATCACAATGACTTGAAACTGCATTTGGAAATAATCGGATTTTCTTGTGTAGCATGTTACTGGATAAAACAACACCATTTTTCTATCTGAAACACAATGCTGGATCAGTCTTTCACAGGAGCAAAGAATCAACACTAGACTAGAGAAAATGCAAAAGCATGTTTAATGGAACTTTCATCTTATCATCTTAAAGAATCTATACTTCCATGACTTTATAAACCCAGTTTTAAATCAAGTTTATTTAACAGTAATGGTAATGTAACAATAGTACACTACGATCTTAATTTTTCAGCTAGTATATTTATTTTGGATACAAATTAAATGCACTGAAAGAGTTTGCAAGCATAAATAGGTTACTATTATCTATGAATACTGTTTTATTTTATTATATTTCTCAAATTTTAATAATTGTTTCTGTTTCTGCAATCCATCCAAAATGTTATTTTGAAGTAATTTAAACCATTATTTATCTGCTGAATACACAGGTAATTTACAACCATATGTAATCTGTAAACCAATAAAACCAGATTTTTCCAGACTACTTTTCTGGTAATCCATTTATTCCAGAACCTTGATACTCAGTTTTGGAGAACCGTGGTCTGTGATTTCTTTACTAACCTCCCTTTCTCTTTTTCGTTCTCTTCATGTGGTATTTTACAGTGTGACAGCTTGAGCAATGGATAATACAAGGCTTTTGCAATTTCCAAAACTGCTGTCAAAAGAGGCAATTATTAATGATTCCTTTTTCAAAGTCCTAGAAGTTGCAAGTAATTGTATACTTGCATGTGAAAGATGATGTTCATCTGTGATTGAAGTCAGGAGAACTAAGGAGCAAATTTAAAATCACACATTAACTGTTTAAATCAGTATCATGCAAAGGAAGCAATCTTTGCTGAGGATGTGCGGCGCCTGGGTCCAGGGTTCACTGCGGATAGCCACGGATAGCTGCAGGATCCGGACCGCAGGCGCCTCGATGGTTGAAGGAAATAACAAGCTTCCACCGATGGTGGGTGACTCACGGGTGGCTTTATTCCCAAGGGTTTAGGAGGAGAGCGAGGTGAGGGATGCAGGGAAGCAACCGCATGGAAGGGAAGCCAGCTCCGAGAGCCCCGAACCAGGGGCGGGGCAGGGATTATAACTGCAACCAGGAAGGCGGGTCAGGGTACAAAACTACCAATCAAGTGAGGCCTTGAGGGTGGAGTCAGGGAAGAGTGACATGGCAACAGTCAACTGGGATGCGGGGAAGGAGTGGTTTCGGGGGGAGAACCAATGGGGATACAAAGAACTCAGAACTTTCTAGAACTGGGGGAAGGAGTACATAATGATTGACAGGAACAGGGGGAAGGGATAACAAATAACTGACAACTGGGGGAGGCGGGAAATTACACATCAGTTGCCTTCCAGGGTAAAGCAGGGAGGCCATCGGCCACACCCCCTCCCACAAGGATGGATAGCAGACTGATTTGATTTGCTGTGTTGTGTTTGGTTTTGACTTGGGGAGGAAGAGAGGGGTGAGGTTTTTGCCTTTTCATTCAATTACCATTCTATAACCTGCTTTGATTATGAAAGGTTTTTCCACATTCTTATCACTTCAAACATGCAATGAAGGTGTGAAGATGTGAATTTCAATAATCTAGACTGCAAAATGCTAATGATAAACTTTTTGCATGATTTCAGGCATATCAAGTTTAATAAAAGTTTCATTAGAGTTAAACAAAGTGATGACATCAAGGGAAATGGTCATGCAACAAAACTAATTATGTGCACTCAAAACACCAAAGCAGGTTCTGAATTACACTTGAAAGGAATTAAATCAAGTAACAAAGACAAAATAAAAGTACTGGCAGAATACCTTTCCTTTCCTTGAATTTATAAAAGGCTTGACTTCATTGGTCTTTTCAGACTTCAAACCTGGACTCTCACAATAGATTTTTATTTAAGGGGTGTTTTGGGGCACTGGATAAATTTTAGGTGGATTTTTGTTTCGACTTTTTTTGATTGGTTGGTTGATTTGGTGTTTTCACCACAACATCTTTTTTGTGTAGATTTTGAAGGAGCTGGAAAGAAGAACAAAACATATATAAAATAAGGTTCAGCATCTGCTTGAGCATGGTATTTTATTTTGTGGATGTCAGCAAGCTCTCTAGGACATAAATTCATCATTTTGATCTATCCATTCTATTTTGTGTCAGTTAGTGTATTATCTACCTTCAAACCAGGCATGAGTACATCAATGCAACTCATGAGAGGCATACCTTTTTCCCATAGAAGCCAAATGTTACTTTGGCATATATTTTACAATATTTTTGTATTTACATATTTTTTATTTACAGAAATGCTTAAATTTTTCCAGCAATAATCTTTTGTAAAGATCACAGCTACAGACTACCTACTGCTCTACTACTAGCTTTTTGTTGTTTTTTCTTTCACACAATGTAAATTACTCTGTGAATTATGCAGTGTAGCAGACAAGGGTGAAAGAACTGCCCTACTCATTGCATAAACCTGAAATTAATTATGAATTCTAGATTTAGAATTTTGAGTTCTCCATTCATGTGAATTGTTGACCAGTTCCTTTCAAACAGTCAAATGAAGCTCTTGAAACTCAAAACACCGAAGAATAAATGCTGGCAGAGTATAGTACTGTTTATAACAGCACTAAATTTTCTTCTTTTGTAAAGTCTGGTTAACTGATCCAGATTCTCTATTCTTGAAGTGTTTTAAATTTACTTAAGTATAACATTAATTTCCATTTTCTACCTTTTCTTTTTAATGTAATGAATATAAAAGCAGTACATCTTCCCATGCCACTGACATGTTTAACTAATGCTGGGCCTTAGCAAAAGTAGACTCTAGTGAGAGCCTTGATTGCACTTAGACTGCCTATCCACATCTCTTGAATACCAAATTGAATACCAGTGCTTTCTAATTAGAATAATTTTCATTAATATTCTCTACACTTTAAGCTTTTTAATGTATGCCTTTATTCTCCAAATCATCTGTGTCATTAGCATTTCCGTTTATGCTGAAATTATATTTTTTTTAACAGGCAAGAAAAAATATTGTAGAAGTTCTTTACCCAATGTTCTTTATTAATGGACATAATTTCTAGTTTTTTTGTTAAAAAATATGTGTAAAGATCTTCTCCTGTTGGCTTGACTAGCAGGTGTATGATTCTTAAGCCAGTGATCAAATGGAAGTTTCATCTCATGAAAACAGGAAAACAAGACATAGCATGTGACCTCTCTGTAAAGGCTCACTTATCTATGAACATATTTGGTCCTTAAGGATTAACTCTCTAGGATTTACACAAATAAATATAAATAATAAATACAGATGGTTGATCTATATACTCCATATAGACACCCGAAACATCTATGTGTATGCTAATTCTCTGGTCACCCTTTATATTTAGTAAAGACAACCAGAAACCTATAGAGGGTGAGAAACCTCATCTTATAATGAATGTTGTCCAAAATGCTTATTTTTTCTTGACTGAAAATTAAATTTAGAATGTGTTGTTTCAAATCTGGAGCTACGTATGGAAATATAAGATTAAATGGGATTAATTCATTCAAAGTTAGCAGAAGAGATGTTCAGAGTTGGGGGTTTTTTGTGTGCATGTAGTAAGTATCCTCTCTGAAGGCTTTGGGAAAAAAACTCTCCACTGACAGTCAAATCTTTTTCTTCATCCCAATATAGACTCACAAATATATACTCCGGACAAATTGATAGCAGTTAAATTTTAATGAACTAATTACCCTTACAATTCTTCCCTCTTTGGAAATTGTAGTTTCTAGACCATTACTTGACAGATAATTACACAATACCACTTTCATGTAGTCTGAGATATAATTTAACAAGCTTGCTTAAAGAAATCACCAAAACTACTTTGAAGAGTTTTATTATTACTGCATTTTCTTGCAAAAACATCAATTCCAATATCTTCTTTTTACAGGACACATAGCTAAAATAGTTTGATTATTTTAACTTTCATTTTTTAGTTCAAAATAACTTTTCACTTTTAAACATAAGTTATAGTAGCAATCACAAAAGATTATAACAGAAATGCGTCCTAGTGAATCCACTGGATGCACAGATTAACAAGAAAAGTTCACATTACAGTCTTAGGACAATTTTCCCATTTCTTGCTTCTCAATGCATATCCATATTTTGGCATTAACCTAATTCTTTAATTTGGAATAAAATGTTATATTTTTATCTTAGTTAGTCTCAGCTAATTCAAAGTGACATTTTATGCAAAAGCCTGGCATTTCAAAGTGAGTTTACCATTCAGTATGCAAATTCTTTCCCTACTACATTGATCACGAGGAACATTTGATGGTTCTTTGTAAACAAAGGAGTAAACTGTCACTTATCAAAGCTTTGCCTCAGATAAATACTGCTGGAGTAACATGGAGAAAGAACACTGTATCCACATAAAAAATTTCATACACACACTAATTACATGGTTCTTCCATAAATATGGGGTGATTCCAGGCTGGAACACTTAAGTCTTCCTTTGTAAAAAACTTTTTAAAAAAGAAAATGAAGTCTTCATGCCTAAAATAGAAATAAAATATGTTGAGATCATGTTCTTTACTTATCTAAGAGAGTTTTAATATTCTAAATTTCTGAACCTGGGTGATACATTTAAAAGTATTTTTGCATTAAATACCCAATACATGACATATAAATTAAAGTTATTAGATCATCTGCAAGGGCATCTAAAATTCAGCTCAAAATAATATCACCCAGGGAAATTTCAAAGCTCGGTAACAGCAACCAACACACTTCCCATCCAGTTACTCTGTGTTCATTGACTGTCTTAATTTGCTCAGGAATGAATACATTTACTTAAAATATTTTATTAAAAGCCCAGTAAATGTTTTACATTTTTCATACTGAAAATATTGTGCATTTGGTTTGGTTTCTCAGGAAATCAAACCTTTAGAGAGAAGAGTCTGTACAGAAGGAAGATACAGACAGATGAATACACAAAGTGCAGCCTGCAGATTTAGCTCCGGTTGAACCTTTTTTCCAGTCAGATGGCTGAGCAGGATTTTGTGTTTTCTCAGTTGTGTTGTGCACCCTTGTGCCACTGACCAGTGGAGCACAGAGAGACCACATTGCATTTGCCTGCACACAATGTCTTTGCTACGTGTGCTCTCCTTGAAAACTACTCTCAGCTGGCAGCTGGTGCTGGCTTTCTTTGCAAGGAGAGCACACAAAGCTGATAACTCTGTGCAACCTAAAGGAAATATTTACTGGAAAAATTCCTTCCATTTTCGAACTGCCGATCTTCCAAAATGCTAAAGGAATCATATATCTTTTTATATTACAATATTTTCACTTTTACTTCAGGCCTGAAAGAATTAAGGCATAAGCAAATGAACAAATGTCATTCCTGAACTAATATTTATTTATAATTTTTTAGAAGCATGACAAGAGTAAAATGTCTTTCACAATTTTCTGAACTTTAGGGGAGGTCAAGACCAATTCTTCATTGTAATGACTATTTTTTTCTCATTTTAATTATTCTGTAAGGACTTACTTGATAGTAACTTGCTCTCATTCCTTTCTTCTTGATTGTAAAATGAAGATTGATTTAATATTTTTAAAGGAATGATACAACAAGAATTAATATGAGAAAACAATCTGTGCTTAAAGAAAAATTTTCTATTACATACTGGTACTGTCTCGAAGAAGATGAGACAATCTAACGGAATTATTGCCATATTTCCTATAAAAAATTTGTTAAAATGTGGTATATTGATTCCAACATGAAACCAAATGTGAAACCAAACACAGAAAAAAGCAAATATATGTGTAGAAGGGAATATATTAAAAATATATTTGTTCATTCTCTCTTAATTCTTTTGCTGAACTACTTTCTTGGTTTCTATCAGTGTCTTTTAATCATTTGTAGTAATTTGTAATTTGTCACATTTCTTTTCATAATTTGTAGTAAATTGAAGTAATTACTTCAACAGTCACTGAAAAGGAAAATTAGGTCTGAAAGTTTTGAAACCATGGACTTAGAAGAAACTAAATTTCTTATAATCATAGGGCAAGAAAAACTCTATAGAAATTTTGAAAATTTTGATATGGAATAATGTAGCCACTCTATCACTGACCTTTCTTCATTCATTGTATCAAATAAAGAAATTATTGCCCTTTTATTTGGGACAACAAAGAAACCGCCCTAAAGTCTATAAAATGATTGCCACTGTAAATGTTTACATTTTCATGAGGATAAGGTAAATGAAAATAAACTTTTCAGAGAGGCAAGAAAACAGTGAATTCAACTACCTCACAGAGAAATCGTAGGAGAATTTTGCAGGCAACACCAAAGCTGCTACACAGTTACCTTGGGCATACGCCAAGGAACCAAATGCTAAAAGCTGGAAAGGATTTGTGCAGCTTAACATATGGCCTTTATCACAGCCAATAAAAGCTTCCGAGTGATCTCAGGTGCTTTCCCCTCTTAAAAAAACAAAAGAGGAATTGAATGGAGTCATGACAAACAAAGACTGTTTATTTAATTATGACTTAAGGCTATTGAAAAGTAACTCTGAAGGTGACCTCTAACCACTCAGTGGAAATGATCTGCAAGATCTGCACTCAAATATTTTTCATTCACTTTAGCAAAAGTGAAACCATTTCTGCTTATACACAAAGCTCAATGACTACTGCAATATTGTCATTTATCATTTTTAATTAAAAAATTGTAATTCATCAATTTTAATTAAATATTATATAGTCACTCTCTCCAAGGCCAAAATTATCAGCCTTATTTGTCACAGATAGTTTACTAATCCCTTTTGTTCTAAAAACCATGTGACACATCTTGTATTTAAAGGAGATTATTAATTAATTCTGTATAAGAGTTCTTTAAATTGTTTTCCTTAATTCTGTAGTTCAGTATTATACTTCCATTTTAGGTACCAACTGTCCCTTTTCAGCTACACACGGAAAACATGAAGAACTTCTGAAAACATCTTCTCAAATGTGTTCCATTTTTCAGCTCTTAGTCATTACTTTCACAGCAAATCAAGATTATTTTTAACTGAAGAACTGAGAGAAAATATAATGGGAATGTTTAGAAATACATGAAAATTAATGTAAAATGTTTCTGCTGCTGAAATTTCTTTACAAGAACTTAGATGGGCAGAAATTGAGAACAAATAACTTTTTGTTCCTGTTTATTCTCACAATCCTTCATGTTTCTCACAAACTTATTTCTTCTGACTAGTTCAGAAAATACTGTGCATCAAGCAGCAAGGGAAAAACAGCAAGGTAGATTTACTGCATCATCTTACTTTCTGTCCTCTGCTTCTTGTTTCTTTG
Organism: Taeniopygia guttata; assembly: GCF_048771995.1. NCBI lineage: Eukaryota > Metazoa > Chordata > Aves > Passeriformes > Estrildidae > Taeniopygia > Taeniopygia guttata. The sequence continues at coordinate 20,544,100 of NC_133025.1, read as the reverse complement.
GCTGTGCTTTCTCAGGGGTACAAAATTCCTACCAAAAGAATAAAAGGAAATTATTATGTATCTTATTCAGCATTACTGGAAACAGATGACTGTAGTTGTCTGAATGCACTTTTGGTAGTTTTAAAAGTACTTCAACCTTTTTATTTTTTCCCATCATCATCGGTAAATTCACACATTGCTAGGCCATGGCTTTTGTTTAACATTCAAGAACAATAAACTGTACAACTTTACCTACCTATGTCAATGGGTTTTAAACTAATATTTTAAAAGTCATTATTCTAGATGTTTGTAACTAAAACTGTGATATTTAGTTCATTTAAATTTTGGGTGTAAACACTTTCTGCTCAGAGGACTTTGAAGATACTGTGTTAAACATGTAGTAGCCTTGAATGATGAAGTATTTTGTTGCAGTATATGACCCTTATGTGAAAGAATACTAAAGAGAACTTAAACTTCATTTTGACAAGAAAAATAAAAGAGAATGAAACATACAATGAAATGATATTTATCTTCAAACAAATAAAAAAGCAATACATATGCACTACAAAAAAGATATTTTTCTATATTGTGTTTAAAATGTCCTGAAAAAAATACAGCCAAATTACTGGCTGCTGCAGAGCATGAGAACAGCTTTAAATCAACTTCCCTACTGTATATCAACTTATATTTACTAGTAACTTCTAACTCACTGTGAATTTTATAGATACTTTTATGATATATTCGCACTGCAACAACAAAACAGTGCTGTTCTTCTGCACAATATCTAAGGAAGAAATGAAAGTGATTAATTGGCCCCGTGGCAGAAGACATCACTAATTTATGTCTTAGATACCCCATGTGAATCTAAGTTATTTTATTTTTCCTGTTGTTGTATTAATCAATGGAATAGAGAAAGAATCAGGATAAAATGATAAAAAGAGGTCTCAATTTAATGTTTAAATATTTTGCTTTAACTCTATTATAATGAATGTTAATGAACATATGTTAAATATTTTATAAATACTAAAATTGTGAACAAATTAATTTAAACGTTGTATCTTATGAGTCCATATTTTATGCCTGTAGAAAAATGCTCTGCCTGTAATGCAGTAAAGCAATTCAAACAATGCCCTGTTTGTAAAACTCTCAGGGGTGACCTAAGGTATGGTGTCATGCTGCTTTTGGTGTTGAATTATGCTAAAATCATGCTGACTCATCAGCTCCAAAGTTAATAATTCTGATTGTGAGTGAAGGTGCGTCAGATATAGTAAAATATCCTTATCTAAAAATGTTAAGCTGACACAGCTGATCTGGAGACGTATATCTGACAGTCAATCACTTTATATTATAAAAGTCCAGTTCCACTTTCAAATAGCAGGTTCTTCTAACATATCCCTTCTTGGTGTGTGTGTGTGGAAATTTCTCCCTTACATGGGGACACCTCTCGAGTTACTCTTCAAGTCTGAGTGAAAAAGAGTTGCCCATTGTCATTGATATGAGTGAGTTACATCAACCTTTTCCTAATTATTGTGGGGGTTTGTTGCTGGCTTTACTATAATTGCTTTAATACAGTACACTATACTATATTGTGGGTTCAGTTTCTATACTGTGTAGTAAATCATTCTGATTAAGATCCTTTTTGCCTAATCATTTATCATAATTTTTTGTTGTTTTTATATAAATATTACTTTTTATATAAATATATCTGGTTTTCCATCCTTAATCATACAGGACAAAGTTGTACAAAGGTGCAATCACTGGATCCAGCTGTGCCAAGGCTGAGAAGGAGTTTAGAAAGCAATGGGGTCCTTTCTCCACCTCATGAGCTGACAGGAGAGCTTCTCTAATAAGCTTTGTCTGAAGCTTCCACTCCACCTGTGACAGTGCCTCATTTCAAGTGCAACTGGATTTCAGTTCCTATGCTGTATGATAATCAAACATTTTTTTTCTGGTTGTTATAGTGAGAAGCTCATTTAACAGTTACAAAAATTGAATACTTTACCTATATGTGTTCATACCCCAAAGTAAGATGTTCTGAAAAATTTTCACATCTAGTTTTTTTTTCCTGCTTTATACTTCACCTCACCTCAGAGAATATTTCTTGTACTTCAGCATAGAGTTAATTAGATCTGGTCTTACCTTGAAGCAAGAAAATTACTTGCATGTCTGCATGCAGGTTTCAGTTTCGAGATTCAAAGCACAAATCTGTTACTTTGATGGCATTCTAATTCTCAGGAATGATGACATTAAGTCATAATTGTCAAAACTTGCAAAAATGTGTATTCCACAACTGTGTTTGACACATAGCAAAGATCATAAGGAAAACAAAAGTATTTATTTGATACCTTGTGAGGATGTAGCAGTAAGGCAATAACCTTTTCTGCCTGGAGAAGCCTTACATTACAAAGGTTATTTCTGGACTTACTTCTTCGCTAATGGTGCTGGAAATTATGTACTGGAATGCTATCCCAACAACTCTACATTGCTGTAGGAATTTGCCATACAAAAGCATTTCTCAGAAAAACAGTTGATCTAACTTCCCAGCTTCATTCTAATCTAACACTGATGCAAACAACTTTGATAACCCAAGGATACAACTGGTTTTAAAACCTTATAGCATTTATGAACTATGAATTTGAAAAGATAATTTTAGCACTTCTAAATCAGTGACATGCATTGCTTGTTTCTGAGGTGAAGTGCTCTAAAATATTTGGTAATTTTATTTATTTTTTTTAATAGAGGATTATGGATGCAAGCACTTCTGTTGTTTAAATAGTGATATGAATTTAATCCCTGAAATTTCGTATTTTGTATCTCGTATTTATTTTACATGGAGAAAAATGCCCCTAATTGCATAATAAAGAAATAAAAATATGCAAATAAGGCTGAAACATTAACAAAGTAAAAACAGTAGAGAATTTTTATTGGAAACTCTTTTTCTCAAAAAGAAGTATGAAACTGTAAATTTGCCATTCCATAGATAAAATATACTCAAATCCTGATGATGATATCTTGTTGTTCCTAATGGTCTCAGCTCTCAGTATTCTACTAAGAATGAATTGATTAACTAGTATATGAACAGAAACACTTCAGCAGATAATTTTTTTAGATGACTCATTAGGAAAAAGGTTTATTTCTTCTCTTGAAAAAAATTATCTATCAGTAGTTATTATATGAAACACTGCAGAATGGCACAATCCATTTACAGAATCATGAGTATGCATTAAACTGATATACAGTCTAATTGAAGAAATATTTTAAAAATGTACAGTATTGTGCTTAATAGTACACATTTACATCTCCCAGATAAGTGCAAAGTGAAAAAAAATCATATTAAAAGAGGTGCCTGTAACGAGGTAACCCAAAAATAAAAACAACACAAAAGTATATGAAAACACACTAAAGCTGGGATAAGTGTTTGAAGATCCAAATGGCTCTGTAGGAGCAGAAGAGACAAGAAACCTTGGTAGTGATGATTGGGAGCAATGGCATAGTTACTTTCAGAAAGGCTTCTGCAGCTACCTAGAAATGATAGTTTCTGAAACTCTTGCAAAATGAACACAGACATTTTATTTATTTATTTATTTAGACTTATTACCTATTTTTTTCTCAATTTCAAATCCTTGTTATCATGTCAAATGGTGGGAAAAGTGTTAGACTGAGGGCCATGAGAGTAGTAGCCCTCATAGAGCAGAACAGGAAGGAAGGGAGGAGTGGGATACCCTCAGAAATACCGCTGCTATTTTGGGCATAATAAATTGTATAACCTCTTTCATGAAATATTGAACAGGCTCCCTGTTAAAAAATAGCCTTTTTTTTGGACACTATTATTCCTATTATAATTTTGTCTGAGACTAAATTTGGCATTGTTTTGTTGTGGGGTTTTTTGTGGCTGTTTTCATAAAAGCAAGACTTTCATGAAACAAAGGAAGGAAAAGAAAATTCTGGGAATTATTTCGTTGCCTTTTGACTAATTAGAGTGAAAAAACATTTAGACAGCAGGCGTGAAACACTAGCCATCCCTGAAGTCTAACTATACATATTTGGATACATTAATCTCTGAATAGTTAAAACTTCAATAACTTTAAAAGTAAAACTGCACTTAAAAATGTTTTCTCTACAAAAAAATGAAAAAAATCCTTTACTACAAAAATCATTGAAGTGAAATATTACTTAACAGAATTTGTAGTAGCACTATTTTTTTAAGAGGTTTCTATATTTTATTAAATAGAGATGGGTTCTTGGGACTGATCCCTTACTGTGCTGTGTTGACATTTACCTCGTTAAAATGTGCTATGTCTCTTACACAAGAAAGAAGTAGCAAAGATCAAAACACTGAAGAAAACAAAGCTGCACAGGCTCAGTGTCTGAAGACCATTTTTTTTTTCTTGTAATAAACACTTCTACATTATTCACTTATTGTAGAACTTTTATATTTCAAAACCCATATTAATCTTTCAAATAAAGTCTGTGTGCTTTCACATGTTCTGTGATTTGTTTTATTTTGACACTGGAGTTTGAAAAAATGTGCATTAAATATGTATATTGGAAAAACCAACCCCCCTTTTTATTTTTTCAATGTTTAAGGCCAAGCACCAGGAATTTTGAATGTATTTAAAGTAAAATTCTGTCCACTTATCAGTTGCCTCATATTTAGTGAAAATAATGGAAAAATAGCTCAATCCAGTTGCTAATAACAGAATTTTGGAGAATATTTTCCAGAACATTTTTTCTTTAAGCATTATTTTGTATTATGCCCATAAAAGTAAAAATTCCCCTTAAAAGTTTAAAATTAAGAGAAAAACACATTTTCACAATGTCAAGACTCATCATAAGAGACATATGGCAATGCGGAATGCATTACTGCATATTGCATATGTGCAACTGTCTAGTGTTGCCTCCTCTAAAATAATCCTTGAACTTTTTTTTCTCTAATATGCTTTGGCAAACTGCTAAAAAATTACATAAGTTCCCAAATTACTGAAAGCATCTTCTTAACACCCATTACTGCTTGGATACAAAAATGCATCTTAGATCTACAAAACAATTATTTGGTGATTAGTTAACAGAACAAAAGGAAATGTGCTTTCCTTGCTTCATTTAAAGCAAGATGAGAGTTTTGTTTCCAGAGCTGATGAGATGGTCTAACAAATACAGATTGGCTGCAGAGCAGGTAAGTTATCCCCATCTCCTTGAAGTCAAGGATCTTGTATTAGTAGGAAGGTACTATTAGAAAAATGCTATTACTCTATGTTGGAAGCGATACGAGCATCTTAGGAAGATATAAAAAACCAGCCTTTTGTGTCATTCTGTGATACAGTTTTCTGTTGTGGCTGCGCAGTGGGTTAATCACAAACAATGGAAATAAACAGTTTAGATTTCTCAGAAATCTTGCTCTTATTCTGATGTCTGGAATTCTAACCTTGTCTTTCCTTAGGAGTATGAAAAATTGCTTGAACAGAGTATAAAACTATTTTAGACCTTATAATTATGGAGTTAGGATAGTTAAGTCATTTCAATTTGTTGTATGACCAGAATTAAAGCAAGACTGGAGGAAAATTCAAAGTAAATAAACAAATTAATGAGCCAAATAAGAAAAATAGTGGGCAGAACTAATAAATTAACAATCTCATCATTATTTATTTTCATGTTTCCAATTTCCACCAGTATGCACTTAGAGACAGGAAAAAAAGAAATAGAACAGATTATTAAAAAATCAGACTTTAAAAAATAATATTTTAAAATAATTAGTTTATTGTAGAGGTAGTAGATGTGATAACACAAATGGATGGACAACAAAGGTCCCTATTAAAGCAGTTAGAAAATGTTTATGTACATGATTCTTCCTAACAATGTTTGCATTTAGACATTTATTCATCTTGTCTAACATCAATTTCCTAACAATTAGGCACTTTAATTTAGTCTCTTGCATTCCTCCATGATTAATGAAGAGAGCTAAGTATCTCTAGAGGGTGATCTATTCCATCTGTCTTTGACATTTTTCTGGCTTTTCTCTGACCATGAAGGAGATCTCAATTGAAAATAATTGTTTGGCTTTTATGTTGGACTAATTGCTGAGCTTTTACCTTAGATTTCTGATTTTCTAAAGGACAGATTATCTGAATGAATTGCAGAGAGAAAATACTCTAAACCAATATTTTTGTAATTTCTGCTGGTTTTCAACTGGTTTTGAAGTATATTTTTAAGAGCTTGGCTTGACCAAAGCAAAACCATTTATTGTCACTTTTAACTGCAAGGGTGAAAAATATGAAGATTCACAGTTGCTCTGAACAATGCCATAAGACTGAAGAAGGGTTTTGAGACAGGTGGTAACTTATATCAAGACTAGAGAGAGAGGTAATGGAAGATGATAATTTCTCTTCTTCCACAGACTTTATGGGATAGTTTGCTTTACACCCAAACTCTTTGACTCAGATAGATTGTCTCTTTCAGGCTTTATCTAGTTTGGATTTTGGAAGAACTATAAATTTTAAAGAGCTTTTCTGAGTGATGGGATATTAATAGATATAGCATTGATGGATGGATTTCTCAATTTGAGAGAGCTCTTTATTATAGCAGCCTGCTTAGGTAAAAATATTATATTTTGTATTTCTGTTTGATTTGAATACAATTTTAATATTATGAAAGTCCTCTTTCTGACTCGTACACTTAAAATAATTTAAAAATTTGATACCAAGAATAAAATTAGAAAATACTTCCTCTTTCATAGGATTTTTTAAATTAAATGAAGATTGAATTATACACTCAATGGATTTTTTTGGTCTTATTTTATACTGAACATTTGTTATGCTTAGCATGCAGATGTAGGCACATGAACAGTTGCATATTATGCAAAACATAACTGTACATAGGTAGGAAAAAAAGAAATCGCTGACAGGAGGGAGCACCCTCCATGGAGAAATGACAAACATTTTGGAGCAGTAGCAACTGTTAAAATGGCATCGCTCATCCACATGCAGCATTTACTCTGAGTTCCCATTGAAAAGTACCTTTCTTTCTTTCTTTCTTTCTTTCTTTCTTTCTTTCTTTCTTTCTTTTCTTTCTTTTCTTTCTTTTCTTTCTTTCTTCATGATTAGAGAAATAATACAATAGGAAATAAATTTCAATTATTTTGATAGTTGCTTCTGTATATTTTAATTGTGTTGTAGCACACCAAAATAAGCAGTAGCTTCAAGATAGGTTATCATCAATTTAAAATAATATCTGATTTTCTTCTATTTTATGATACTCTAGATGGGTGTTTTTTTTCTCAACAGATATGTATCAATCTGTGTATAAGATAAAAGATTAAAGAAATAATCAATATTGGTGAATTGCAGGCAAGTTTCCCATTAGGCTAAGCTACATCCAACAAAACAAGAAAATGTCCATAATTTTGTTCTTTATGTCAAGATTTGTGTTAGCATTATAACTTAGGACTTTGAAAAGACTAGAGAACATATTTTTTTTCCTAGAACTACATGAAATACCAAGTAGCTTTTTCAACAAACTTTCTCAGAGATGTTCTAATGTGAAGTGAACTACAACAACTTACAGTGAGCCTCTGACACTCTGGAAAAACCATAAATATTGAAAGTCACTCTTCCATTTACAGTCTCACATTTAAGGAGATATGCAAATTCCAAGATTATTAACCTGAACATGGAATTAGTCAGCAATTCTTTGTTTATGTAAGAGCATATGCCTTTAATGTGATTTCAGGATTTTTTTAGGCAGGATCCTAACAATTTGAAATATAACTGGTAGCTAATGTGACATTCCGTAGTCATATTAGGTAAGAAAAGTAAAAGAGGAAGAATTTCTTACAAGTCCAAAAGGGTAAAATATTCAGATGTCCTAAGAGAGTTACAAATCTAATTTACATTTTTAGAAATACTTGAAAAACTGTGGGCTCAGATGTGTAATTATGCTGTGGTAAATTGACAAATAATCACATTTCATAAGAGCCTGGGTAATCTCTTCCTTTGTGGCTTTCATTAACACACTCACTTTGGGTCTTCAGCAGGCTGAGATTTTCACTACAACACAAGAAAAGTTAATACACTGGGATTTCTGAGTTCTAAGTCATATTGCAAGCCTCTCTCCACCATTTATGTCATATTTGGAGATATGATCCAGGGTCCTAACTTTGTTAGTAACACTTGAAAATATTGCTGCTTTGTTTGTTGTGGGTTATTTGTTGTTGGTTTGAGGTTTTTTTACTATGTGCTACAACCCTGCTTCATATACTCTCTACCCTGAGAGTAGACCCATAAAACCCTTGTTTACGTTGGGGCAAAATGAGATCCAAAGGATCCTGCTGTTATCCCTTTCACATTTTCTCTTCCTTAGTTTATTCTTTTCCATTATTTTCAAATATACTAGTTATAAATATTTTCTTTGGTGTGCACACATAAGAGCACACACAAACCACACTACAGGTTTAAAAATGGATTAAAATACCTGTTAGCCAGAAAAATCATAAGTGGTACTTTTTCTTCCTTTTTTTTCCACAGCATTATCCTGACAGAAATGATTTAAAGCTACAAATTAACATTTAATGTAATGATCAATAGCAATTGTTTTATTTTTTCTTCCTTTAAAAACTTATTTCCATTATAACTTTACAGCTCATCTTTCCTGGCCTCCTATTTCCAAAAAGAGCTTGCATCTGCAATGCCTAGCCAGCAAGTCATGCTATTGAATGTCTGTGGAGTGCATTAGCACAAAATATAAATTCAAGATTAGGTAAGAAAGCCTCCATTTTCTATTCAGTCCAATTTTCATCAATTTCAGAGTGTTCTAGGTAAATCTGTTTTTATAGCCCAGGGTTTTGTCCTGTTTTGCCATTATTACTCAGAGTATGATGATGTGTCTACTGAATGTCAGTTCCCTATTCAAGGACATTCAGATTTGTGCTGCAGACCAAACAGAAGTAAATCAATTAAGGAGGAAAATAGGGGAGAAATCAGTATAGAAATCTAGCCACCATACTAATTTCCCCTAATTGAGTATTTTGTACTCAGAAACTTTGTGGCTACATTTACATAGACCTCTAAATCATTTATTCCAGCACTTGGTACTGTAGAATTATTTTTTCTTCTAATTTTACAAGAAAGTGACTCTCTGTATCAGAGATTATTTTATTTCTTTCACAAGAAATCTGCTGCTGCTCTAGTTGAAGATGTTGCCCCAATCCAACAGTACCCTATGTGAATTCAGAGTGAAGGATATGGTTGAAGAGATTGTTTTATAAAGCCTAGCAGGCACATGAATAATTTAGAATTTATACGGGTGGAATTGCATAACCACCTCCAGTAACTTTTCCCTTTATTCTTCTAAGCCACTAAGATTTTGCTACCACATGCTGTGATTGTATAAGAAGTCTTCCACTTTCCCACTCTCCTAAATATTTCCCATTTTGGCAATGGATAGAATGAGCTCTTAAAGGGGCATGTAATTATTTCTGTATGGAAGAAGGCAGGAATACTGGACTTGATTTACTGTGGCTTCTCATTTAATTTAGAGTTAAACAGGATTTAGTCAGCAAAACATTACGCAGAACTGAAATCTTCACTGAAGACTACTTTTTCTGTGTGTCTATAGTAACCTAATCTATGGCAAAGTGAAAAAGTGGATGTTGTTGAAATGTAGAAAAAACTTAGAAATTATTTAGTGTCTCTCTGCTTTTATACTAAAGCCATTTTTCTTCTATGTAATTTATTTAAAGCCATAATTTTTCTTTGGCTTTAAAATTTCCTTTTTGAGTATTTATTTGCTGCTTTCCTTATTTGGGATCTGGCTGCAGTAGTATGATGAAGCAGAGTGGAATAATCCAGACAAGTGAATTCTAAACCCTGTGGGTTTCTGCAGTGAGGCACAGTAATGAGGGTGGATCACACTGTACTGACTCCCTGAAATAATTGGCATTCAGCACTCATAGCATACTTTGATCACAAAGTAACATGAATTTATTTAGTGTTCCAAGATATAAAGACGCTACTGTCCCCACAGTATTTTCAAGGAGAAACTGTTTAGAGACCATGTCTTAACCCAGAGAAACTGTTTGAACTATGTTTGGAGTAGCATCCTTTAAGTAATTTCAAAGTCAAATGAATTATTTGTTTCAGGTAGTTATTGTGAAAAATAAGTCAGTCTTTGGGGGTAGGCCAGGCTTATCAGTATGTTTTTAAGATTCTACTTCTACCAGGATATTTGAATGTTCTGGAGACTACAGAAAGGAAATATATTGTCTGGAAGCCACTCCATGTTCACATCTCCTTAAGAGCAGTGTGGACAAGCACAGAAGATCCTATTCCTCATCTATTTGCTGTATTTCCTTAACTTCCATGTACAATGTTGTGCTCCCTGTCTCCTTTTTCTCCTGGACAATTTGAATCACATTCTTCTTCAACGTATTTGCTACTAACATCACTCACCATTGTGGCCAACACCTGGAATGGCTAAAGCCCTTTCATTAGTGATGTTTTCAGTGTTAACATTTCCTGACCACATTTTGTTCGTTCTTGTTTTCAATCAATTCTATTTCATATCTCTCCATTTATCTAAGAACAAGGCATCTTGGCAGTGGAAAAGGGATTATCTTAAATCACACCCAAAAATATTTTCACTTTGCTCCCTTCAGACCATAAAGCTGCTAAATTTGTGTTCAATAGAGTTGCTTAGATGGATCTGGAAGGAGGAGGCTGGACTTACACAGGTGGCAGTGAGCCTGTGGGTATGGCAGCCTGCATTCCTCATGGTCTGCTCACCTGCTCTACTGGTGATGTGCCTGAAAGTATTTTCCTCTGCATTTTCACTTTATTTAAGAAAGGATTTAAAAAGTGTAAGTCTGTATGTTCTGGGGGTTGAGGTGAATGCAGCACACTATTTTGTTCCAATAAACCAAAATGTCTGGAAGATGAAATATAGCAATACCAGCCTTGACACTGTTTTCTTCTAGATGGTATGTTTCATTTCATCTCTATTATATTCACCTCTTTATTCCCATAAATGTTATATTTATCTGTCCCTGAGAGCAATTCAGACACATTTCTTAATCACTCAGAAGTTCAAAAATATTATTGATCTCATATAAAAACTCTCCTGAGGCACTGCATGAAACAACCTTCTAAAGGAGGAGATATATAATATTCTTCATGGTGCATGGCAGGTGCTTTGTGGACTTGAATCCACACAAAATATTTAGGAGGGGGATGAATACCTTTCAAAGTAAGTCACCTTCTGGAGAAATTATGAGACAACAAATTCTTTAGCAGAGTCATGAAACATTTATTGGCTTTGCCTTGCAGCATCCATGCAAACACTGGTTTTGGTTTCCTTTCCTGTAACATTTGCACACAGCCTTGTTTTGTTCAATAGAAGTTCAGACTTTCGTCAAATTTATACAAAATGCAGGTTAACCTATTTTTTTTCTGTGAATTTAACTACTCTCTGCATCTGGTGTATTACAAGATGAATATACGAAACGGTTCTTGCTGTTAAAAATTAAATAAAATATACTTAAATGTTTTTAAGGTAAATTACTTTTTTAATATTCCTTCAGGTCTCATTTCAGGGAATTTATGCTACTTTTTTTCTACAAAAACCCTGCCTTACTGAAGGAGAACAGATGGAAATAATAATGTCACATTCAAGAGGTCTTAGGGACCTCTTTTAGAAGGTGATAGGTTATCTATAAGAAATGCATAATAATTTTCAGTGTATGCAAATCAGCTTAGAAATAGATATCTAATTTTAAAACTCTTAAATCAAAGCAGACAACTGGTATGTTAAGAATGCTTTTACAACTTATAAAAAGTCTAAATACTTTGCTAAGACCTTACAAAGTATGCTCAATGTGTCAACTGAATGTGAATTTATACAATGGATTAAAGCATAATTTAAAACACAGATATTCTTCTCAGATATTCTTCTGATATAATAATGGCTTTGTTAAAATATATTTTGCTACATTATAGCACTTAATCTGATTTATTCAGATCAGATGAATTATTATTGTAAATTCAATTCACTTTTATAAATTCAAAATGCTTGCATGTTTTTAATAAAGTTAAATTAGTAGGGTAAAATTAGAGCTGAACAAATAATTCATAACTGTTAATTTGTTTGACAGATTTTGCTGCTTTTTATTTTGTTTGAAGATTATCCATCCACAGCTAATATAAATTGCACATCTTCCATGAATAATTATTGAAGTACAGATAAGCCTAGAGCAGTTTTTTAAAACCTTTCATATTTAAAATTCATTATGTGTTGGTTAATTTTGATTACACCTTTGGGTTACCTGCTACTGTCTTCGGGACATGCTTTGCAAAAGCATTGCTTTGGCTATTACTAAATCATAAACCTAATGTTAAGGGATCAAAAGCAGAATTATACTTTGCCTCCTTATGCTTCTCCAGTTTCAAATGAGTGGTGACAGACATGTTAAAGTGAATGAATACATGGCAATATGGAAAAACATTGTTTTAAATCTTCTTCTGATTATTATAAAGTAGTTGTGATTTGCTATCTGCTTTACTTGAAATCTATTTTTTACCCCATACCAATAACAAGATTTTTTTTTTTTAAATGCTCCTATTGAAGCAACCATGAAAGGAATAGACTTTCATAAAATTAAGGTTTTGGGAATTGTTAAAACTGACAGCTTTTTCTTCATGAGCTACTTATTTTTCTATATGGTTGCAATCACACTCTTCTAAACAGGATATTTTCTGTAACATCATTACCAAATTTTGCTATTGTTCTTTTCTTTTTGTTTCAATTTAATAACTTTTTAAGCATTTAAGACCTTACTGTTTTGAGCCACAAATCAACACCAGCAGAGAGATTTGGTTTTCTTTGTGGTAAACCACACCAGGATGACTGATCCCAAAGAATATTATCCATTGTGTTTTTGCTGGGATAGTTTTCAGCTGGATCTGTTCCCTGAATAATTCACTGGATAGACGGTTGCAGTACAGAGAGCAGAAAAAGCAGGGGTGGGAAGGAATGACTGTCAGTGAAATATGAGGCAGACTGCTTTTATTTAACAGCCCTGCTTCGTACCATTCATTCTCTGGGCCTCAGTATCTAGTTAAGAATGTTTCCTTTTCAAGCAAATGGATTTTACTTACAGAACAATTTAAGTCTTGTAAGTCTTGGTATGGACTTCATATGAGAAAACAAAACCATTGTAAATGATCTGAGTACCCAGCCATTGAAAATTAGAGCAGATTAGGTCATCCCATCTTCAATATTCAGTTTAGCCTCCTCTAGATGAGAATTAAAAGCTTAGTGACTTCTGTCTCACATGCCAACTGTCACTTTTGAAGCTTATGTTTGTAAAATAATAATACCTTCACTTCCTGTACGTTTTGGCGTAGTTGCAAGAGATCAGCCTTTGGAGCTCCTAATAGTGCAGACACAAAGGCTGTGACACACATTTGCAGCTGTAGTAACTGCGTATCCAAAGGATTTTATTGGTGGAAACAAAAACATAAATGAGCTGGTGTCCCTGTGACTGCCAGTGTTCCCAGGGGTCATGTTCAGTGGTTAATGAGGTATTCTGTTGCCAATGGCTCCAGTGGGAATCTAGTCTATAAAAGATGCATTAGCAACAACAATGAATTATAAATTACAATTAATTTTCCACTTTTGTTTGGTTTTATTTTAAAGAAATTTTAAGTTGGTGTCTGTTTATATTTCAAGCCAATTACTGACTAACACATTGCTTTAATTGCAGCATTTTGAAAGCAGCTGAAAGGAATCCAAGCATGATAGTTTAAGTCATTGTTTTGTTTAAAATAATCCTGAAATAATGAAATTTGGTCTCAAAAGAGTAATGCTGAAAATAGTGAAGTGAATGAGGTGAGTACCTCATATGAAACTAGAAATGTTATGCAGGTTGTTATGCAGTGGACCTGGTTACACATTAGAAGACCAGTGAATGCTTACTCAACTTCCTTATATGACAAAAAGCAAAGAAGGACTTGGGAGGTGTATTTAAACAATTGATTTTTGGATAGGTAAAATTAAGTTTAATTCAATATATCTGATGTTAATTATTTTTTACTACAAAATATAAACCTGATAAAAATGTTCTTTCCATTTACTAACAGGTTCTACCTGAGCTTTTTAAATATTAAAGTTGATGATATTTTGATGATATTTCTATTGCTATTTCTTCTCTGTTTATCTTTTTCTGTATAATTGTTATATCATCCTTCTTCAGTCTATATAAAATTAGTTACATTTTTTAATAGGAAAAAAATTTATAGTTGAATATACTGTATCTAAAAGATTTCAAGGGGAAAATTCTGGATTTCTGCTCAAATTGATACAGAAAGAGCAGAGTTAAGTTATGAGTTGTGTAGTCCTTCTGAGCAAATACATAAATGCAGATCTAGTACCCAGACAAGGGTCTTTACTGTCAGTTTCCTATCTCTTTATCTAACCTAATAAACCAGTAACTGTTTCTCCTAAAGAGAACTTGAAAGAAATGAATGAAAATTCAATGATAATGGGAAAATTTCACCTGAGGGAGATGAAAGAGTAGGGAGATACACTCCAAATGCCTCTGTTCAAATCAGGTGCCTAGCAACAGAATAGTACCTTCATTGGAGTGAAAGAACAGAAGTTTTAATTATTTTAGATTGATTTTCTTTCCAGGAGATTCTAAGCCCTGTTTGAGCAAAAATAAATCTCAGGACCTTCTTCTCACCTTATGAAACTCTTGGGGTTTTGGCTTATCCAGGTACCATTTGGGAGTCCTAATTGCTGTCAGCAAGTGAGTCACAAAGCTTGTTCAAGCTAATGGGTTTGTCAAACAGTTTCAGGCTGAATGAAAGGAACATTTAAGTCTTCCTATGTATCAAAGATAGCTGGAAATAATAAAATAATCATCCAAGGCAAACAGCAAATCAGACTTAGTTTGAACACAGACTTTGGACATATTGATTGGTTAATTAATTTTAGTTCCAGTTGTCCTAATTTTTTATTATAATGAGCTTATGACAAACACAAAAAGCTGTGTCACACTAGGTGGGTAAATGAGAACTAAATATCCTGTTTTTAGAAGCCCATTTCTTAGCAAATGGCCAGCACAAATCTCATTCTTCTCAATACACTGCCTGTTCAGTTTTATGCAGCTGGCATAGTGTAATCTGTGCAATATTTAATGCTCTAAATATTTCTTCTCTATATATCTATGAGCCTGATTAAGTGTCATACTTAGCTGTTTGCAGACATTAGGCATTTGAATTGCAAAAAGATGCAGTTTAGATATCAGATGCTGGGAAAGACCAGAAAAAGTAACTGTAAATGGCAGTGTTTGGAGGTGCAATTTGTTGGGTAAACAGTTCTCTGCCTTGCAGATTGGGAAGCAAAGAAATTAGCTTTTATTTCAGTCACAATTGGGAAAAGAGTAATTGGGTTCCTATTCCTGTTGGATATAAACAAACATACGTATGCAGGGAATACATCTTTGGTGTGTAATACGGTCATTCTCCCAGCAGAAACAATCCTTGCTGCCAGCTGTTCAGACCATCTTGGTAATCTATCTATAAAGCTGCATCCAACTGCAGATTTTTTCCTTGCCTGCTGACTTTTACTTTTCGCATCTTTTTCCAAACCCCTTAATGGCAAACCTTTAACACTCTACTACGCTTCATTTTCCAAGACTGTTGCTTTCAAGGCCCTGCACTGAATATACTTTATTACACTCACTTAGGTAAGCAAGTGTTGCTTATCTTGAATAAAGCTTGAAGCATCTGTATGGAAGAGAACAGCAGGTTTGGGGTTTTTTTCTACAGCCAATTTTGCTGTTGTGCATTAAGTAGTCTTCTCTGACCCTTTTTTATTAGCATCTAGATTTAATTTTTCATTAGATCTATTTCTCCTGACAGATAGCTTCAAGTCTTTCCATAGCCTGAGTTAAGGGCAGACACAAGTATTCATGTCACTCACACATTTAGTTCCTATTACACAGAACACATGATATGTAACCTCAAAACAGACAGTGACTGACACATTCAATGCTCTGCTATGTATGTGTGTTTGTGTATTTACCTATTTATCAGTAATATCAATATCCTTCTCCTTCATAGTTTTGCTCTCTGGAACATAACATAAACTTGCCTATATATAGCTTCAAACTCCATCAGACGGAAAATTCAATACTTTAAAGCAAACATTAGACCATATTCTTTTTCTATTTCCTGACATTGCTATAACTTCTGGAGAAATACAAGTAATTGAGCCAGGGAACTTTATGTTTATTGATTTGCTGAATGAAACACAGAATTTTATTTGGTCATGAGACTGTGCCCTTTACAAACAGGGTTTAGCATTGCAGTCATTCACTTCCTATTAAAAAGCCTCACATGGGCTCCAAAATCTGTTCACACATGCAATACCAAACCAGTGATTATATAACATAAATATTTTGGCTGGTTGGTTATTTTTAATTATACAACTGAAAGTCTAGATAATGAAAATATGTATATTTCTTCAAAAACACAGTTTTTAAAACTCTACAACTCAGTTAGAATGGCTAAAATAAAAGACAGAAACTGAATATTTCCTGAGTTTATCATTTTCTTAAGGAGGAAGAGAATGATGAAAGGCCACATGTGTTTTACATTCATTTCATACTGAAAAAACAGAGAAAATAAAACTATGATCATTTCCTTGAACACACTAAACACTTGTTTCAATAATGAAAATACATCTATTGCAAGGAAAAGCCACTATATGTAGGCTTTTAATAGTTACATTTGCACTTTTAATATCTGTATCTTGCTGATGAATGAAAATGTTCCCTCAGATTAGGGATATTTTTTGACCCCCGAGAGGAGCCTCTCCATTAATAAGAGCAAAACAATGTAAGAGAAGAAGTTTTGAATTTGTTGCACCTAGAGAAACTAGCTGAAATTCAGTCTATGTTTTCTGCAGAAATATGTATCACTTTTACAAACAGTTTTCATCTTCCTACTCTATTTCTTTAAGATTAGGAAGAAGGAGAAAATCTCAGGAAGTAATTTATATTCTTCTACACTTCATTGTTTCTGAATGTACTTCCTCTATTTTCTGGTTTTTAATTTATTGTCTTTTCTTCTCCACACCGTGCCGGAAGTGCTTATATCTGATAGCACAGCATATTGCTTCAATCAAAACAAGTTGAGTGTTTTTTTCATAATTTTTACCCTTTTAACACAAGAAATAGTAATCACTTTTACAGTCTCCTACAATAATGTAATTGATTTAATGATGCTAATTGTTAGGTGGTTATATCAGAAAGGTTGTTTGGTTTGTGGACTTTTCTCCCTAGTTTCCCTCTAAAGGCAATTTCTCACTTACTTTTAGTATTGGGACCACAGAAGCATATTTAATTTTATGCCAGTTAGCTATTAACTGAGTCATAATTGTGAAAAAAGTGTGTATTAAAAAAATAATGTCAATTTCTTATTCTTATCCAGGAACCTTTATCACTTAATTAGTCTCATATTAATACCTTTCTCCTAATACTCAGTAAAGAGTATTGCAAGCATCATGTACATCTTGTGACAGCAACAGGTTTGAAATTTTCAGACAATTATAACAGTCTGCAGACTGAAGTATCTGCATATCTTGTTTGGGATATAAAAATGTAAGAGTACCTTATCTACTTTTTATGTTCTCTCTCCATCAGGCGGTCACTGCTGTTGGTTTTCTAGCTGCTTTCTTAGGCTACGTAGGCTTTAAATCCTGTCAAACTCAGCTGAACTTATTTTTGCACTAGATGAATATTCAGAGTTATACCTTTGCTATCACCATGTATTTTCCCTGTACATAAAACCTGCATTTAATAAAAAAAAAATTAGGGTTCATATAGGAAGAACCAAAACAGACCTTTTTTTAAGTGACTGGAGAAGAGGAAATACAGCACTACTTTTCAATAAGTTTAAAAGGGAGGATCCTGCGAACTGCTGACCAGTCATCCTAATCTCAGCGCCCAGTAAGAACATGGAGCAGATCCTCCTGGAAAATATGTCAACACACATGGAAGAAAGGGAGGTGGTTAGTGACAGCCAACATGGCTACACCAGAGAAAATGGTGACTGATTAATCTGGTGGCCTTCTACAGTAAGGCCTTTGATATAATCTCCCACAGCATTCTTGCCACTAAATTGGAGAGCTGTTGGTTTGATGGATGAACTGTTATGTGAGTAAGGAGTTGGCTGGGTGGTCACATGCAAAGAGTTATAGTCAATGACTCAATGATGAAGCCAAAACATATAAGGAGTGGTGTCTTTCAAGGGTGCTGAACTGCTGAAGGTACTTAATACCTTCAGCAGTGACAGAGGGATTGAGTGCACTCAGCAAGTTTGCTGATGACACCAAGCTGAGTGGTGCAGTTCATTCACTTAAGGAAAAGGATATCAGAGGGATCTTGACATGTTTGAGAAACGAGTCTGTGTGAAAACTCATGGAGTTCAGCAAGGTGAAGTGCAAAATCCTGCACCTAGACTGGGCCAGTGTCCAAAACTAATACAGACTGGAGAATGAATGGACTGGTAGTGAGCCTGCAGAGAAAAATTTGGGTATACAGATGGATGAGTAAAAAATGTACATTTGCAGCCCAGGAAACCAAACATGGGCTGCCAATTGTTTCATGGGCTGCATCGTGAGAAGAGTGACCAGCAGGTCAAGACAGCTGATTTTATCCCCTATGTTCCATTTTGATGAGTCCCCACGTGGAGTACTGTTTTCACTCTGGGATTCCCATGTGGAGTAGTTTTTTCACTCTGGGATCCCCACATGGAGTACTGTTTTCACTCTGACTTCTAATAGGCCTATTAGAATGGGTCAGAGGAGGGGCACAAAAGTGTTCAGACAGCTGGAACACTTTTCCAATTAGAAAGGCAGAAGAGAGGGAGATGCCTGGAGAGGATTCTGGAGTAAGCTTGTTGCAACCTGTCAGCACTTAGAACAGTTTTCTAAGTCTGCAGTGGCAGAACAAGGGACAATGCTTTTAAACTGAAAGAGAGTAGCTGTAGTTTGGACATACAAAAACTATTACAATGAGCATTAGTGAGACGATGGAATAGGTTGCCCAGAGATGTTGTGGGTGTCCCTTCATTTGAAGTGTTCCAGATCATGTTGGGTGGGGCTTGGAACAGTAACTTCCTGTGTCCCTCTAGCTCAGCAGCAACTTACAATAGGAAAGGGGATTTCGGTAGTAAAGAATAACAATTGCCAAAATTCAGTTTTGAAGGTTCAAAGTAAATTGCAAAAAGTAGGTTGACAACAGAGGTTGCAGGTAGGTGTCAGAATTAGTAAAGGAAATCATGAATCTGGAAGCCATTACCACAAAAGAACATACAGCAATGTAGTATTTTCTATACTTTCCAATATGGCTGCATTTTGCAGGCCTTTTATTTTGTTATTGCTGCTTACTCAGCTATTTCTATACTACCAGCTATGATGTTGCTTTGTTTCTAACCTGCACCCCACGTGTGAATACTAGATTATTTTGACTAGTGTTTGTATTATGAGGAGAGACAGAGTACAGTCATTCAAAGTCTCACAAAGACTAGGATGTGATAGAGCAGAAAACACTGAAAGAAACTGTTTGGTTCAACCTAAAGATATCTTCTACTTTTCAAGAGTATATAGCCTAAATCAATCACCTTTTCAATCTTCAAAGGGTGCAATGAACAATTTTCCTTTCCACATGATACCCATAGCCATATTTGCCTACAGTCATTATGGAAATAGCTACTTTTTAGAGGTTTTAGACATAATAATGTCTCTGGGTTTGAGTATTTTTGCATCTGATTTTTTTTCAACACTTACATGTTTCTCTGTCTTCTTTCCTTGCACCTTTCTGAATGTTGGCCATTCAAAGAAAACACTGTGGTCCAGACCAGACACCATCTTTGAGCTCTGAATGAAAAATCTTATGTAGTTCCATGCAAAATTATCACATATTTTTAAGAATTTATGCATATATTATATTATTTTAAAACATTTGATGAGGTGAACCCAAGAAGTCTCCTCCCTCAAGTCCACAGTTCCAGAACTGATCTACTGATCATGTAGGTTAGATGATATCAGCTGACAAGGTATGGTGGGGATAAGTAACTGGAAATCCAATGTGATCTCAGTCTACACATTCCAAACATTTAATCAGGGAGACTGGAATGAGAAGAGTCGCTCAAACGATGGGATTAAAATGTATTAATTGCTGAAGTTGCAATTCAGAGAAATAGGGGAGTTTTTTATATTCTTCTTCATTAGAACTTTAAAGCTGAGACAAGAGCCATTGTATTCCAGTAAAAACAATATCTGGATTAGATAGTTAGCAGATACTTAATTAGAAACAACCATTAATTTTGAGCAACTGTGATGAGTCAGCTGCCTGTATATTGCTGCACTTTAAACGTAATCCAGGTTCTGAATCAATAGCTAACATTTCAGGAACTTTCTGCATATAGCCATATAAATGTAAATATGTGTGTGTGTGGATTTGTATATATGTATATTTATGTAATCTGAGTTAAATGGTACTTGGAGGAATTTGTACTCTCATAGTCTTGGCCTTCATGAATCACAAATTTGTTTGAGAATAAACTTTGCAATAGTGAGTGAAAAGAAAATAGACAAGCAGGGAAATCACAGACTAAATGAAACTGGCATTACAAGTCATAAACTAGTTCATCTCCATGATAGAAAATAGAAGTAATCTCACATCAGGTTCATATGAATAATTAATTCACCTTTCATTCAAGAACACACTCTGAACTAAAAATATATGTGAAGTGGTATGCTACCTCTACTTAAAACCACTTTTTGGTTGGCATGATTTAACTACTGAACTGAAGCCTAAAAAGAGAAAATGCCTTTACTATTAATCTTTAATAAGCTATGCCAAATAGGAGAGCTGTAATTCAACAGGCTACAGCAAATAATTCCACATAATTTGGGATGTTATATAACTTTAATTTATTGAGAAAACACTGTCAATAAAAAAGATAGACTGTTAGTACTCTATTCAAGGTTGCTACTTTAGACAAGTTGCAAACAAAATTTGATTAATGCCGGCAAAGAACTTCACTTTCCGTTGCCAAAAGTATTTTTTTCCTGTGTTGCAGTACCTTAATGCAATGAAACAAACCAGTTACATTTAACTTAGTTTCATGATCCCTTTATGACACTATGTATTGCCATGACCTCAATATAATCAGATCTGACTTTATAAACATTGTACAAAACCACTAATCATAGATACAAGTAATAATTTGTGTTAATTTTCAACTTGCCTCAAAGAAACTGTGACCTAAAGTAATCAAATTCAAAAAAGATCCACCCAAATGCAAGAAATATTAATTTTTATAGACATATTAATAAAATAAATAGAGAACCATGCTTTTTGTATTGAAAACATTCATATAGTTTTACTTATTTGCACTTAATTAGTAGACGCCAGAAATGTATGGGTAGAAAAATAATAGAGCATGGTCTATTCAATTATGATCAGATACATTTTTGCCTATATTATATTTATATATTTGCCTATATATATTTCTATTTTTTTTTATATATTACAACAAAAAGGAATTATTCATGACAGCAAATGCATGAAGACAGGAAGAACAGTACTAAAGTGAAGATACTAGGCACAACTGTCATCTTAGTTAATATATTCAAGTAAGGCGTTGCATTGGGCAGAAGGTTTGGATTCAGGATCCCTATCACTGCTTTCCTTTGTAATTTGGGCATATCACTTATTTTCTATGCCTGATTGATTTTTCAGGTCTTTTAGCACAAGTCAGTTGTTGTTTGACAGTTACATAGCTCATTAGTACAGAAGAAAAACATATCTCTTCATCTAGATAGATTCCAAATGTTATCACAGCAGATTTTAATCTTATTTTGCCGATTTTTAAACTCTAGCTCATTTCTCTGAAGCCTCCAAAGATGAAAACAGGTTTGGTCTAACAATTTCTTTCCCTTCAAACTGATTATTCAATTTGTTCCAGTAAAGTTACTGGCAGGGATAAGCTGGTCTTCTGTAGGCAGCAATAATTGAAAGTAAACATTGAACACGAACTAAAATAAGAAAAAAAAAAAACAACAAAAGGCACAAAACCAATATACTTACTGCAAACAAATAACTACAGCCTTGAATTTATCTTTGTACACCCTTCACTGTTATTGTATGGTAAGTTTTTTTCATTTCTTCTTCATATCTTCAAGTAATACAGCTATTTTTATGCAAAACTGCACTGAAATGTATCCTCCTTGAATAAAGAAACATCATTTTGAGAGCACATTCTATAGGCAGATTTGAATCCCCAAAATTTTTATGATTTATGTCATAGTGATCCTTTTATGTGAAATTACCAAAAATGGAGAATAAGAAAAAAAATTGCCTATCAGAATCTGAAATCTCTACAGAAAAAAACTAAACTTCAGAGCTTTCAAATGTTTTGTTGAGTTCACTGCCTTTGTCTTCTCATTATTTATATGGAATATTTTGAAGTATATTTCATGCCAGAACGTTGAGCTGTAATGCAGCCATTCAATGTGAGATATTGTATGATTGTAGTGAAAAATATATTGAATAACAAAATAAGTGTGATGATATTAATATGAGCAATAACTTTAAAAACTGCAGTCCTGTGTGTGTAATAAACCCAGGTTTCCATGACAAAAGGCTGAAGATAAGCTCTAGTAGAATATGTTCTTACATGTAGGAATTCATTGCATGTTCTTGTGAAAAGTCCTTTTCCAGCTCTCTCTTGTAGCCATCATTAGGTGCTGGAAGGCTGCTCTATCTCCCCAGACACTCCTCTACTTCAGTCTGAGTAACCCAATTCTCTTAGTCTGTCTTCACAGGACAGGAGCTCCAGCCCTGGGAACATCTTGGTGGTTCTCCTCTTGGCTTGTTTCAAAAGGTCCAAATCCTTCCATTCAAAGCCCCAGATTTGGACATAGGACTCAGGGTGGGGTTGCATCAGAGCAGAGTTGAGGGAGAGAATAGCCCTGGGAACTGATGAATAGAGAAAGAACCAAAGACACCCTAAGTGAACCCAAAACCCTGTTCCTGGACTGAGCACCACAAGGCTAGAAAGGACTGTGCTGACCTGTCAGACTTTTCTTCTGGAATGCTGAGCTGTGCCCTGTGAGACAGGGAAGCTGTTCAAGGAACCACTATGGTAACCTGGTAAACTTCTTTTTAGGGAGAATGAATGAAAATAAAAAAATTTCACTAAATCAAGGAAACTGCCATCTATTTGTCTTGAAGATTTTTGCTACTTCTGATCAGATTTTTAGTGGGAAAACAAATCCTTGTACATCATCTAAGCTTTAGAGACAATGTAGAAAACTCAAATAAATGTTTGTAAAACATTACACTCATGCATGAGTACATAAGTACTGATATATTGATATTCTGTTACAGTATTTCAATGTCTTATGGTTGTAGCAAAAGGTGAAAACAGTACCACAAGTGAAATTGATGTACTTTTAGAGCAAAGATATAAAGGAAGAAATTAGCCTATTTTGAATTTTCCATAAAATCACTGGGCAGTAACTGTAAGAATGTTCTTTAATGACTTTACCACAGACTATAAGAAATATTTTTATTATCTCAAATATATTTGAAATAAATGTAACACTTTTTATTTAAACTAATATAAACATAGAGCTTTAAATTCAAATTAATTTAATTTCAAATAGATATATTGATTCTGTGACAGAGTTATGCCCCCTGTCATTGGCAAATGTATTAGTCACAATATATTAGCATAATGAAAAGGTGAACTCCACCTCATGAAACAGACAACCCATACCCTTTTCTTTACATTCGGTACTCCCATATGACTACTCCGTAGCCTTTGGGGTCCTTACATTGTTTTGATTAGAAAACATGATACTGTTCTTTCCTCAGTTTAAGCCAAATGTGGTAAAATCTGAGTTTGTTTTTTCTTGCAAGATTTCCATTCCTTCTGTTTAGATATTAATCTGTAGTGGTGATATAAACATGGACTCAGACCTACAAACCAGGCTCACCAACTTTTCTATTCCTCTCCTGTGCATGTCCACTCCCATATCCTGCTCTACCTTCAGCTTCTTCCTGGCAGGTTCTTTTTCATTAAAAAGAGGTTCAAATCTTCTCTTGTCTCTAGGATCCATTGTAGCCCTACCCTTTGCTCTTCAGTCTCATTGCCACATTTACCAAATTTTTATTCATCTTTCTTCTTCCAATACTCTATGCTGGTTATAAATACCTTTCCTATTACCTAAAGTTTGCTATATAGTATAATTAGCTATGAGTTTTATCCCCATATTCTTCAAACTTTTAGTTTTAAGAACAATCTTATTGAACTTATAGGGATCACTTTGATTTTAAAAAAATTTGTAATGATTTTTGAGAGTCACCAGTTTCTTAGTTTCCTTTTCACTGTAAAAATATACAATGGATGATATTCCAAATATATCATGCTTTTTAAATCTTAAAGAGGTCATCCTACTTCTGAAGAAAAAAAATTCAAGAACAATCTTCTGAATTTTGGTTGCTTCTATTTAAAAGACAATAAAAATTATCCTAAGCTTGAAGTAATCATTTATTTCTTTTGTTTTCCCCATTTTACATTATTTTTCTTCATTTTTGTTCAAATGTTTGGTGTTTTTTTCCTTTTCTTTGGTTTTTATCTTTTCAGGTATCATCTTATGATGCATAATAGACACCCTACAGAGATCACTTAGAAACACAACATAATCATTAATACAGTTAGTGAGATGGATTGAAAGGTAGAATGTCTTTTCATTTATGCTCTGTATTCAAACAGATAGCAAGCATCATCATGATCATCTTGATGGTGATAAATGAAAACTAAGGGGTTTTTTCTAGCTATCTTATTTTGATTGAAATATAACAAACCAATTCCCATACTTAATAGATGGATTAATGCAAACATAGGAATACCAATACAGGCAAAAAAAAAAAAAAAAAAAAAAAAAAGAAACCAGAAATATGGTAATGTACTTAGGAAAAGGAAAAGCAAGAAAATTAAAACTCAAGCAATCAATCTACTCTGAAAATTCTGCCCCAGGCAATGACTGTGTTCACAGACTGTGAACTCCCAGTTTTCTCTCAAAACAACCCCATATAGTGTATGGATAAGTACTTTAAAATGAAAAAGCAGTGTTTCTCCCAGAATCTTTGAAGAGATGACAGTGATTCTAGAACAATTCAGAGAGAAAATAAGAAATATTGAGACAGAAATAACTAGTCAGGAATTATTGACTACTAAATCTATGTGGTATAACTTTATAGTGAGTACTACCCCTTCGATAGTTGCTAGATCTGATACAAATCATGATGCCGTATCATCTATCAAATTTCAAGGGAAAAAAACCCAATGTATAACATAGCATGACAAAATAATACAAAAAATAAATTACATTGATATAAAACAGGTTTCAGAGAAGAAAATTATAAGAAAAAGTATAAAAGAATAATTATAAAAGAGAAGCAAAAACTTGAAAGAAATGCACTGAATGTATCAGAGTTAATCACTGCTTGTGGGTTAACAGCTGGCAGCCATGCACCATGCAGCTGTCTGCTTACCACTGCCTCACCCCATGGAGATCAAGAGGAGAACCAGAAGGGCAAAAATAAGAAAACTGATGGGCTGAGATAAAGACAAAGTAGTAAGTAATGCAAAAGGTCTCACAGAGAAGCAAAGCAAAACAAGGAATTCAGTCACCGCTTCCCAAGGGCATGCAGGAGTTCAGGCATCTGAAGGAAGGCAGGGCACCCTCATGGTGACCTAAGAAGGCAGGCACTGTAACTGCCAACATCCCTCCTTTTCCCCCAGCTTTTATTGCTGAGCATGAAGCTATAAGGTAGAGAATATCCCTTGGGTCACTTGGGGACTGCGGTCCCAGCTGTGCCCCCACCCAAATTCTTGTGCACCCTCAGCCTTCTCACTGGTGGAGTGTTGTGTGGAGCAGAAAAGTCCTTGGTGATCTGTATGCACTGCTCAGCAGCAATCAAAAAACCCCTGTGTTATCAACACAGTTCTCAGCACAAATACAAACCAGAGTCCCATAGCTACTCTGAAGAAAATGAACTCTGTCCCAGCCCAAACCAGTCTGTCATCTTATAACAGTCACATAAAAATAATAAGGAATATTTATTGCCTTTGGAAAAAATAAAAGAGCATGCTATATTAAAAGAGAGGGAAAAAGTAATACTTATCAAGGCTGTTATTGGCAGAGAGGTAAAAGTAGAGTCACTCTCAGTAAAGAAGATCAAACTCCATGAAAAAAAAGAGAACACAGAAGGGTTAGGAAACTTCATTATGACACTTCATTATGTTTTCAACATCAATGTTTAAGCAGGAACACAAAGTACCAAATGCTGGGACCAGATGGTATCCTTACCCAGTCCAGCACAGATCCTGGTGGATTTATCAGAGCTCAATCAATGAATGCTCCATTCCAGGGCAGTGCTATATATCACGTTTTGAACTACTAACTTGTCTCATGTTTAAGCAAGATGAGGGGCATAGACTATTCATTTCAGAGTATTACTACAGCAACCATTTAGGTAAAGGTACTTCTTGGGAGAGGCAAACATAAAACAAGAGATAACAAAATTCAAATTCTAATTGAAAATTAGTTATAAAAACTGTAAAATCCATAGAGATGAACCTCTGGGGTAGGATGGATTACCATAATATTTTTCACTCCAGCATCTATTTGGTAATCTTGAATTTCCTGAGACTGTAAACTGTTGTGAATAAAACAGCAATTTTTAGACTTTTATTAATCATCACCAAAGACTGATATTTAGCTATTCTTAATAGCTAAATATTAAATATTAAATAGCTAAATAGCTGCTTAATAGCAGCTGGAGATCTTTTATTAAACTCTTTCCCATTTATTCTTCAGCATTTGCATTTTGACTACATGGGCAAGACCTGAAATACTTGCAAAGTGAGATTAGGAGGACATGACCAAGGCACAAGAAGCAATGACTTGAGGAAATAACAAATCATTATTTAGAAACATAATTAGTGTATTTTTGATAAAACAAAGAAAAATGGATTTTAATCTGTGAGCCAAAACGTCTCAACTACATAAAACTAAATCTATCACAGAAATTTTGATTAGCTGTGAAAAAGACATGAAGCAACATATAAATAAAATAGGATGGTAAGCAGAATGTGATGAGGTATATCATTAGTATCTGTTCAGTGTTGATGAAGAACAGACCAAAATAAACACTGAACCATGGAATATCTTGGGTTGGAAGTTAAAATGTAATCTACTCCAACCCCCACCCCCACAATGAAAAGCAATGTCATCAACCAGGTTAATTTTCTGAGGCCTGATGCAACCTGACCTTCAATGATTCCAGCAATGAGGCATCTACCACCGCTCTTGACAACTTGGACAGCTGCATAAATTGGGTCCTTTGTGATGAGCGCCACTTATACAGGAGTTGAAAAAGGTAAGAATATTGCCAGAGGACCAGAAATGGTTAAATGAATTTCAGATTGGATTTCCACAGGCTGTTGGAAGACAGAAGATGAGATACTGTATTGATTCAACTTCACATTCAAAAAAACTTCACATTCAAAAAAACTTCACATTCAAAAAAACTTCACATTCAAAAAGCAAAGTCATAACATAAAGAGTATGAAAAAGAAAACATTTTTCTCTGGGGAAATACCACTCAAAAAAAAAAAAAAATCCTCCACAAATAATAATGAGAGAAAAAAAGCTTTTAACTACCACTTTGTCACATCTAAGTGCCCTGTTGTCTAAAAGCGTCTGGTCTTATTTAGTTGGCATTTTTTTAAATCATGCAGTTTCCAAAACTCTTGATTTTAAGCATTTAAGCCACCTACCAGCCACATACAATATATTGACCTGTAAGGATACAACTGACACCAATCACCATGAGACTTTATTAATTCACAGCCAAAGGAAATAAATTAATCAAACAAACAAAACAACAAATCCACCCACCCCCTAAAAACATGCATATACATTAACTATTCATTAGAAAATATTCCCATTGCTCTGCATAAAAAAAGCTTTTAATCCTACAGGTGATATCACATCTTCAAAACATTGCCAAGTGTGGCTTTCTCCTCTGCTAAGTAGAGATGGAAGCACAAAAACAACAATCCTAATCTCACAGCATGAGCAATTTCACTGCATTGACTTCAGATGTGAAAAATACTGAGGCTGAAAAGAAAAAGTATGCTGGTGATTATTCATACAAGGAGTAACTAGTTGTCGCTTTCAGAAAAAGAAGACTTAAATTCTTGTTCTACATTCACTGCTTGACTTAATACCTTAATTGAACCAACACAGAAGAATAAACAAGCCTTTCAGACAAGTATGTGTGCAGAACAATAATTTACTAACACCTTTATCAGTAGAAAAATAGAGGGAAAGATGTGAGGTCCTCAGTGGAGCAATTTTCCAATCTCTTCTGAAAGTCTGCTACTAGACAAAATGTAACATGAACAGGTGAAGTTTTGCATAATCACAGCAAATTTTAAGTGGAAAAGCATAAGGACTTATTCAAAATCCATTAAGAAGCTAAGGGATAAAATGAGGCTTCAGGAATTAAAAACATCTTTAGATAAACAGTCAATGAACATCAAAACATAATTGAAGAAGAAACAAGTGAGAAAATGTCAGGATTTTTTAAATGAAGTGATTGTGCAGAAGTTAGACTTTATTTCAAAAAAGTCCCTTTTCTTGAATAGATTGGAGAAATGGTGCTTTGTCAGATGTAGATGAATCTATGGACTCGGTCTAGAAAAGGCTTGCTATTAAATGTACCAGAATTTATTTTTACTAATTTTGTAATCCTTTCTATTAATTAAAGAAAACCAGAAACTAAAATGAAAGCAACTATTCTATTGATGATTTGAAGTCTGAATATAGCTTATACACATGAAAGGTCAAATATCTCGGAACACAATATATAATAATACTTAGAGGAATTATCAGGAATCTGCTCCTGTTTTTCTTTTCAATGAAATAATACATTAAATAATTTGGAGGTTTCATCAATAGGCCAATCTTTCCTTCTTTTAATATAGAAGCTGTGAAAAAGATTAGTGAAGATTAAGAAAGACAATTGTAAACAGAAATATAAAAGAAAACTAGATAAGGAATGGTGGTGGAGTAACACTAGTTTGGTTGCTTTGGTTTATCTGTGCTTTATTAACAAAAATTATCTTTCCTCCCAGTAGTATTGTACCACTTATGCACTTTTAATTATAGGGGAAAATTTAAAATTATATCTTTGTTTTAACCAAGTATTCTGGGTTAAAAAACAAATCCACAGATTGTTGCAGAGAAACTGTTTGCTTGGCCCTACCTGGATGTCAGGCACCCATCAAAGCTGCTCTTAGTCAGCTGTACAGGGAAGGGAAAATAAAATAAAAGGCTTGCAGGTTGAGAACAGGACAGGCAAAGATCACTCACTTATTACCAACATGGGGAAAAATGGACTCAGTTTGGGGAAATCACTTTACTTTATTGCCAATCAAATCAGAGTAGTGAAAACTAAAACACCTTCACTCCACCTCTCCCTCCTTCCCAGGCTGAGCTGCACTCCTGATTTCTCTATCACTTCCCCTCAGTGGAACAGGAGAGTGGGAAATATGGTCTGAGGTCAGTATATCACATGTTCTCTTCAAACTCTCCCCCTGCTGCAGCGTGGTGTCCGTCTGGGAGCTGGCTGGCAGTGACTATGTCAGACATGGGGCACTTTCCCACAGAAGCCACCCCTGTAGCCTTCACACTTCCAAAACCTGGCAATTCAAACCCAATTTAGAAAAACTTGGCCTTTTGTGCCATATTTTCTGAATCTGTAAATTTACACTCCATACTTATCAAAAAAAACCTGACCGCCTATGTACTTCAAAATTGTATTCATTGCAACAATGAGAAGGTTGCATCAATGCAGCCAAATGATCAAGAAAATTTTTCTCAGGGGCACAAGCCTTATGTAAAGTGGGATATTCATGGCCTATTGATGCTTGAGCATAAGATCAATGACCCTGTAAATGCTTATCTGCATAGTTCATAAAGTTTGTATGGACTATTCAGATGGATCTCATAATTCAAATAGATCTTAGATGCATAGCTCTGTGCTTAGTTGCACAGATTTTCCACTGCCCACTGCTATGTAGGCTATTAAATATCAGTACTACACTACTTGAGCCTCATTTGAGCACCTGAGCCTAGACAATATTAATTCAACACAGATTCAGTCTCTGTTAATACATCCTTATTAATGTTAATACATCATTATTAATGACCAGAGCTTTTCGTCACAGCAGCAAAAACAATATCAGACTTCATTCACTGTCATCTTATTGTCATGTTGTAGTAAACTCCAGATTTGGACTGTAAGAAATAATAACAGTAGTATATTTACAATATAAATTGCATGCAATGCTCTGTGCACAACTTATATAACAGAATAGCTTTCATGATAGAGCACAGCATAAAAGAAAGAACTTATATATCTTTTTTCTCATACCATGGTCATTCAATATTTTAATTCCCTTCCTTCCTAAACCTCCAATTAGGATAACTAAAATCATGTGGTAAGGTCTTACTTTGAAAAACAGATGCTGCTTTATCATACGTTTGTCTCAAGAGAAATGCCTCTGCAGATATCAATAAATAAGAGACACCCTTGATGGTGCTATTTCCAACCAATATGAATATGAGCTTCTAGGAGAATCTTTTCAAGGAAAAAGAAATCTGATGCAACAAATGTCTACACATTTACACCTAACATAAAGCAGGGCTTAGAAAGGTAAATCGCTCCGTTGCAGATTGCAAGTATTCTTTTATATTCTTATTATACTAAATAAATACTGACAATAATGTGACTTAAAATATCTCTAATGACAACAAGAAATTATAATGGGAGAAAATTTATTATTATTATATTAGCAACATTATTATAAATGTTTTACTGCTATTTTAATAAATATATTAGTCTCTATGTGTTTTAAGCCAAAGAACTTGAAAATTAGAATCAGTAATGACAGTTACATTATCTCCCATTATCCTCTACTTCTCTGAAAAAGTAATAATCATAATTTGCAAATTAATATAAGGTATATATATAAATGAATATAAGGGAGCACTTATATCTTAATTGGCTCTCACTGAAATATGGGAAACACATATCTTGTAGAAAACATGCTTTAAATGTACTTTTTGCTTAAATAAGGGTGAAAATTAAAAAAAAATTCAGTTTTTTTCCATCACAGAGAGAGTACAGTAATGAAAATATGTTCAATAGCAATTAAGAAATAATTCAAAAAACCCTATATGCTTCAAGCTTTCAACATGCACACACAAAATGTGATTTAAAATTTCATTGTAATCTAGATGTTCCCAATGTTTCCTTTCAATGAAATCTTTTTCATTGATAAGCTAAATCCTCAAGTATTGTTGATCTATGACAACACCATGGAGTGATGGTGACTTAATCCATTGTTGTCAATAAACACCAAGATGTATTTTAACATGAATTCCACAGTGACAGAACCCGCCAATATGAAGTGAAGATCACAATGCAATTATTAATGAAATATGAATAACTACCTAGTAAGAGGAAAGCATCTAAACCTGACACAAATAATTTTTATTTTTATTTTGTAAAGAGTATTGATATATGCTTCTTTTCTATTTTGCAACTAAAAGTAAGCTATTTAACATCTTAGTTTTTTCACTTCAAAAAATGTTATTTTCTTATCAAGCTGAAATTATAAGCAAGTCATTAAAGGGTAATTTAATTTTTGTTGCAATTATTAAGCACAACCTTTTTTCACACAAGATGTTATTTCCTATTGTTTAAAGTTTTTCATATTTTAGTTATTCCAATGTAATTGCCTTCTTTTAATCACCCCTTTTGACAGCCTCTATCTTTCAAATTCTTGTTTAAGTTTATGCTTACCTATGTCTTAAGAATTGTTAGAATATGAAGTTCTACTATAAACACAATTGCAGTGATATAAGGAAAACACTCTTTGGGTGAGTTTCCTCTTAACAAACTTTAGCTAAATAAATAGCCATCTGACCTAAGTCTCCATTAAGAGTGAAATGAGCTTCCACACAGTTATTTATGTTACTGATTTCAGAAATTCATTTTAGAACAGGATGAATCACTTTCTAGAGTTGTCTAAATCTTTCTCTTAAGAGTAAAAGTCTTATCCCACTACACAGTACTACATATTTAAGTATAGGAGAGGTCAAATTGTGTGATTCATAACAGATGATCTACAGCTACTCTATAAACAAAATTACTCTGAGGATTTATTCCTTATTCAGACCAAGAAAAGCATCATTGAAGTCTTATCTGTACATTCTTGTCTTTTTGAAGTCTCTTCTGGATAGCAGACAAAGGGAAATGTGAGTCCTTTCTAAAGACAGACTCCCCCAGGGGGAATAGCAGCCTGCCTTGTAGTAGCAAAAATTTGTCAGTGAGCAGGTGGATGCTGCAATTTCCTTCCTGCCAGCTGCAGACCTCCATCTCCTCCAGTCAGCTCAGCACCACGTGCTCAATACCCAAAACCAAGCTGCTGAGCCAGTTGTCTTTTTAACTTGACTGCTACCCCCTCCCACAAACCACATCATTTGTCATGTGTTAGCCCAGCTGCACTCAGTTCTTTAAAATGTAACCTGTGAGAGCAGCTGCCTGCCTAAGGACCAGGTTTTACTGGTTCTAGTCCTAAAAACATTCTGTGAATCAATTCAGATAATCTATGCAGATTACCTTTTCTTTCAAAAAGCATAAAGATTTTATGTGAGCAACTATATGAAGATTATGAAATCAAGATATAAAGTCAATAAAACTGTGGCAAATGGGGAAAAGCCAAACAGAGATTGGCCATTACTTCAGAGGGAAGAAAAGTGGTAAGCAGGGTCAGGCTGGGAGGAGAAAACAGTAAATTATATGATTGTGATTGTAAGGTGTTCTTGTTGAGCAGCCCTGCACAAATTCAGTGGAGTACTGTTTACAGCAGAACTTCAGAATTTCTTTGACATTTGCATCTGATTTCACTCTTTGGCTCAGGCACCTGGGTTGTGCTCCTTAATGCTGGCAAGGGAATGCTAAGAGAGGTGCAATGTCCTAACAACTGACACGTATACAAACAGCAGACATAAGATTAATTTCCTAAAGAAATTGGGCTGAGATGCCTCTCTAGCATCTTGTTATTTTACTAGCAGTTGTTTTTTGTTTTACATTATCACACAACAATTTACGTGTTGTTAATTCAAACTTTCATTGGTCTGAGATAAAAATTAGATGCCAACTGAGTTCCTGTGACACAATATTCTCCTAAGGCTTTGCTTTTCACCGTCTGTCTGCAGGCAGGCATCCTGCACAGAGTAAATGATAATTGCTAATGTTTTTATATTATGCAATTTATATTGAAATTAGAATAATATGGAATAATCAAAATGTAAACTGAATTTTCACACAGACACAAAATGCTTTTCATAATTACCATTCAGTCTTAACTGTGCTCTTGCCATTGCCAAAGCCCAGTTGAGGATAACTTTATCTTGAATGTTCTCCTTTAACAGAAGAGTTCCAGCATGGGCTGATAATTGGCACAGAAGGTTGTTATGTCTTTCAAAGTTTGTGGTAAAGGGTTTCTTCCAGAATAAATAAGCGTGCCCTTACCACATTCTCACATTCTGATAATTTCTGCCTGTCAGAAATTGGAGTTGGAGTGTAATTAAAATAGTGACATAGAAACATAATTAGGTGTGTGTTACACACAGAGGTTGAACTGTGACAAAGTTCATTGTACAGTCAGTGAAAATTCTCTTGAGCTCCCGGTGTGTTGATGCTAAACCTGACAGTCAACTGGCTCAGTCAGCTGCGGTTTCCCTTGTCCTTATTTATGTCTGATGTTTCATTTTCCATGACTTCCTCAATAACTTTCATCTACACTATAAAAGGATGCTGTGTCTAATGCTTTTTTTTTCTTTTTTTTAGGAAACACAGAGCGTGTTTCAAAGCACAGAGGGAGAACAGTGCACGTGAGTTACATGCTTTGGGTGGCAGATGATTTATGAGTCTTGACAAGGCAATTTCCAGATTTTCTATTTCTGCATTCAAAATATAGTTTGTGTCTAACAGGAACTCCTATTGCAATGAATTACCACGTGCAACAAAGTCATAGTTGCTGTGACATAAAAAATGGAGGATTATTTTGAAAAGTACACACTTAATCATGTATCATAGTAGAATGAATTCCAAATCAGTGCAAAGGAAATTTGATAATGAGTTGCCTCAGCTTTTGGTATATAAACCAAAACAAAATCCTGTTTCTCAGATAAGTAAAAATAAAGGGGATGATAAAGTGGAAAAAATAAAACATCCACATCAAGTTAGTTAATTAAATATATCTTGGCAGTTTCAGTCATATTTAAAGCCAACTTTGGCAGATTACAGGCCTGGATTTGCTGCATTTCTATTCTAATAATAATGCAACATAATGTAAGAATATTGCTTCACTGAAGTATTTACTATTGAAGAGAAAATTGCTTTTATAACTATACCTCCCAAATAAAATTTACAGAAATGCTGAAGATCATAAAAAAGTAATCAACACTTTGATTTGAATTCTCCCACTTGCGTGTGTACAACACTTTCACTACTGTTGAAAGGATTTAGGAACCTACTCTGACGGATAAGCGTAGCTAATTGGATTTTTCACTGTAATTTGCATTGTAGTTTTTCCTGCTAAGGATTTTCTACTGTAAAATTTGGTTCATTATAATTTGTAATATTTAATGGTTATAAAAAGAAAATAGATATCAAGTTTCTGTGATAGAAAATATGTGAAGGTCTCCCAAAGCCTTAATTTCTCTCCTCTTTTATTCAATCCGTATGTAAAAACCAGTATTCCAGCCATGTGATATATTGTCTAACTCAAAGAAGCTGTTTCTGCTATGCATATAGCCTTAAACTTTCATGATGCTTACACTGTGTCTCCTTCTGGAATTCATCTGGTCATTAGAAACCACACTATCTTCTCAGCCAAGGAATCTATTCTATTACAACAAAAAATTATTAACCTAACTGTTATAAAGATCTCTAAGAATGACTTTTCATAAACACTTAAATGTACATCTGTTATCTAACCCATGACTTAATAACTTCTTAAATTATTTACTTTTATTTTGCTTTTTAATAATTTTGAAAGTGGGATTTTTTTTTTTTCAGAAGCCTAAGTATCAATTTAGAAAGCTCTGCTGGCGTAAAAATATAAAACTTGGTCTTGATATCATTTTCATCAGCGAGACCTATTTTATGGCAGCAATGGCTAAGTTATGTCTTCTGCTAGGAAGAGAAAATGTAAGCAAAGAACTGTTTTAAACAGATATTTGTAGGCTAGGAAATGCTAAATCTTCCTCTCATTC
Organism: Taeniopygia guttata; assembly: GCF_048771995.1. NCBI lineage: Eukaryota > Metazoa > Chordata > Aves > Passeriformes > Estrildidae > Taeniopygia > Taeniopygia guttata. The sequence continues at coordinate 20,508,631 of NC_133025.1, read as the reverse complement.
TGAAGCTGGAATAGTAATGATATGTAATTTTGAAGAAGATTATTTATTAGTGACAAGAGAATATTTCCTGGTTGTGCTGGTTGTTACGTCCATGCTAAGAAATGGGATTAGGTGCCACATTGGTCTGTGACACAGAGGGATTACTGTGCTTGAACTGTAGATCTGCTATGTATAGAAAAGGCCACTTCTTGAGAGACATCTGTTCGTTTGGATGTTACTCAGCTTCTGTTTCCCACCAAGATCATTGCAAAGGAGAGAATGGGTAAGTCATTGGCAGGAAATACTCTGCCTGAGTTATTCTTACTCTGTTGAGCATATGGCTCCATTGTCTGTCACCACTTAGACCCATATCACTTTATTTTGTTGAAATAAATGAAATACTTCTTGATTTCTAAATGCTCATGGGATACAAATAATTCTTATGGATAAATTTGATCATGAGAGTTTTGATTTGTGGGCTTCATAAGAATACTTTTTTTCTCTAAGGGCCATGAATACAAATTAAAACAAGTATAAGAGATTTTTAAAGAATGTGCTATGCTTAATGCCATTAATTCTATTTTTTTTCTAACTAATGTCTCTAATTAACCTAGACCTACCTCTTAAGATTAAAAAAAAAAAAAAAAACTCTCTTTAAGTACTTTTTTCCTGCTCTGCCAATTCTTGCCCAATTTTTCATGTGTTCATGGCTTTATAAAATAAGAAATGAACTGCATTTTTTTTCCAGGCATCAAGGCAATTCCTTCCAGAACCAGTCATGTAAAGAGTGATCTGAAAAATAATTGAGCACACAGAGTGTGAAATTTTAAAGGATATTAGAAGACATTCATTGCTTTGAATACCTTATTGAGTGGTATATAACAGTGAAGTGCTGATGAGATGATTAAGTCAATTAACAGTCGCAGAGAATTACAACATATTTGCAATATGTCATCCCAACATGACCTTATGTACTCTTGTATTGATACAACATCACAGTGAAAAAATTGAAAGGCATTATCAAGGCACCCTGTTGTGGTTACTTTGTTTATTTCCATAACTATTTTACATTATTTTACTTATCTTCCTTATTTTTCCTTTTACACATGACTTCTTAGAGGAGCCAAAGTAATTCACATTGTATATAATCTCTTTCCCTCTTTTCATAACTCCTTTTTTACTATGTTTTTTTTTTGTTGTTTGTTTTGTTTTCTTTTTGGGTTGATTTTTCTTTTATGCATGATTATCACTGACATGGTATTGTTTGTTTATCATTTTATGACTTTATTAAGGCAATGGCAGAGATCTTACTCTCTGGGTATTTTCTGGTCATAAAAGAAGAGCTTTATAAACTCTTACTGACTAGTAATTATAGTCAGGGATCAAAAAATATACAAGTCCCTGTATTCCAGAAGGATTCAGCTAACTCAGCCTTTTGTGAACCTTGATAATATAATTTAAGGAAGTATGTTGACTTTTTAAAAAGGCAAATTTCAAGCCTTCAGCATCTCACATTTCAGCCCTAATGCAAGATGTGAGAGGTACAGATTCAACACAGCATATGGCTTTAAAGTTGTTATTACAGATTTAGAGCATAGAGCCATTTCCAGTCCTGTGAAATTCCTTCCCATGAAATATAATTTTCAATTTGCATTTTTTTGGTTTCCTCCATTATTTTATCCTCCATTTATATTTTAACTCCCACAGCACTCTACTAGATAATGCCAGCTGATGAGTCAGCATCATAAAGGCAGCACAGACATTATGATAACTCAGTTTCATTTTCTAGTCTCTGAAGAGGCAGCCACCAGCTTTGTTGCAAAGAAAAATTATTTGTATTGCACACAAAATACGTGGGTATTCAGAGTGAGTTTTATATCATGTTCAGTATGAAATTAATAGGGAAATATTATGATTTTATCCCACAGAAGGTGTAACAGTAGCCAAAGGTAGGTTTGGGCGATATATGGTTGATAAATATGCAAATAAACGTATGGAAAAACTTTACTCTCTGTCTACCTCTCTGTCTTTTCACATAGTAGCCTGAAACAGTCTAAACACAAAAACAGGAGAAAATTTATGGAATATGTGGGCTATAAGTACCCTGTATGTGTTTTTTTCACATAAATATGAGTGCTGTTAAAAGGTCAAGATGAAACCAAGATAATTCGGAGCTAGGAAGACTGTGGTTTGCATTCTAGGAGATTAGATGCTGCAAATGAAACCTGAGCCGTAGTAAAACAGGTTACATACCTGATCAAAAATGGTGAGTATAGGAGGATTGTAGAGAAGCAGTGGAATTATATTTTCCAAAGCCATTCACATCAAAAAATGATGCATTCCTGTCAGAAACTAAAGAAACTAGAGTTTGAGGCTGAAATTTATCTGACATAAAACAGCTGACTTCTGGAGCTTATCTGGTCATCTACAGTTCCCTTTATTGTAAATGGAGATGAATAACAAATTCATCTAATTATAAAGTAAATAGCTAAAATAGATTAGATTAATCACACAATAAAAGCATTAATTTATCTTTTTCAACTAAAACAGTCCCTCTAATTAGCTATTCTCTTGATGTATACATCACAGATGTTTAAAGTTAAGCTAGATACATCCCTTCAGTACACAATCCTTCCATGAATTTTTGAAAAAATTCAGATTTTTTTCATATTTTTTTTATACCTATAGCAACTTATAAATTGAAACTTGGACAATTGCAACTTTTATATGCATACAATATTTTTTATACAATGCAAGAAATAATCAGAGATGTAAATAACAAGTGGGACAAATATTATACAGATATATTGTACCAACAATGAATCCACAATACACTTCTGAATGTTACCAACAAGCAAATTAATAAAGTATTACTAAGAATTGTAATGGTAATATCTCAAAAGCTGCTTTCAGTTAAAGAAAATCCGATTAAAATTTGCCTTTTTTTAATCATTTACTGTGAAGCAGAAAGTGATAAAATCTATCGCCTGCATTCTTCTCCTCTGTTCTTCTATGACGTGCTGTCATTCCTTTGTTTGCTTAGTATTTCTGTAACAACAGAATAAGGGAAGCAGCAGTCCACAGGAAACCTACAGAGAGGTAGTTAAAATGATAAAGAGCTGGGGATTTTTTTGACTAGGTGGGAGAATATATCATAGCTTTATCTTCTTGTAACATATTGAGACAATCTATTACAGTACGATGTTAGGCACAAAACATGGCCACTAATGAATTCTACTGATATCAGTCAACTGATCTGAACAACATTGTCTTCAAGGGTTAATGCTTTTAAATCTGAACATTCTCACAAGGGTTACTTGTTCACATGGTTTCTGAAAGCTAAGGCAGCATATTTTAATTTAAGTTAGTTTAACATAGTTTAATTAGTTAGTTAGTTTAATTAATTTAGTTAGCATAGTTTAAGTTCTGAAAAGTCCAGTTGACAAATGTTACACATTTTAGCCAGAGTATGAAGACTCAGAAGCCATCTTAAGCCGAAGACAACAGAGAGAAAGACCTAAGCTATTGCATGTGTATATTAAAGTGAGCGACTAAAAATATTTTAGCCTTCTGTTTTGAAGAAGCCGGGCAGCAAAGAATGCTCATAAATTAGCTTCCTAACACTTTTGAATTTAGAAGTGATTGTGATTCAAATCATACTTATGAAGTTTTCTTTCTTACTCTCTTATTACTCTCTTTCTTTCTTATTACATCTTTGCTTACTCAGAAAAATAATAATATTAAGGTGTTTTGAAAAGTCTTGATACTCAAAATTGTCCAGATGTTTGATTGTATAATCATGAAGATTGAATTTTTTTTTAAAGAAATCTGGCTCTTAATTTAGCAAAGATTTAAATTAAGAAACATAATTAGAGATGCTAAATAATTGTTCTTGATACAGGAGAATAGACTATTAATGAATGTTGAATAAAATTTTTCTATTACCTATTAGAAGTTAGTATAGTAGAAGTTCTGCCTTGTGATTAATTCAGTTTACTCTCTTTGCCCCGAAAGGCAGCAACCCTTGAAAAGTGTCTTGAAGTCCCTATTTCCCTTAGCTGTTGATAACTGACATCAGTTGAAATCTCCCCATATGCGAGACTGAGCAAGAGAGCTCTCTGGCCTGGCAGGAGTTTATGGTCTTTCCTATTGTCCATGGCTTAGCTGAGTCTACCTCTCCTTTCAAGCAGGATGTGTCTGTTTTGCTTTTTGCTACAGAGAATCATCTGGAATGAATTTTACGTATCTTTTCGTTTGTTTTGTCTTCCAAATCCTTGCCTTTCTCCAGCATGCTTCTTTCGTAGCTGAAGACAAAAAGAAGCTAGCAACTATAGTACCCATAGTTTTGCAATAGTTTTGTAGACTTCAGTTCACCTCTCATTATATTGAGATTAGAAATGAAAGAACAGAGTACCAATGCTGTTACTTTTTTCAGAGTCAATACGAGGGGGGCAGAAGTAAAAGAATTCTGTATTTTACATGAGAAAAATGTAAAAAGGTTTGCTTTTCCTAATAAGCTATTTAATTCTTTCATTGTCATGGGATAGTTTGCTCAACAGAAAGAGCAAGAAAAGACAATGAAAGACCCAGAGATTAGTTCAAAAAGTCAGATAATACAGTGAATTAATTAACTCTGTAATATTAACCATTAATATTTTCTAAAGGTAACTGGCTCCTTAAGATTTGATAATGTTCTGGCTCAAACAACTAGAGGTTTTAAGCTGACCCCAGTTTTGGCATCCTTTGGTTTTAAGTGTTTGACAAAGCAGCCAAATATCTCTCTTCCTCACAATGTCCCTTCCTACTGTACAGAAAATAAAACTTTGCTGAAAATTCCTCAGATCAAAGCATTTTTTTAACCATAGCTTACTGATAGAAGTGAGAGGCGGAAACAGATGAAGTGGAAAAAAATGAATGAGAACATGAGCATTGCTCTAATTCTCAGGGAAGGCAGCAGCATTAGAGGTAGTCCAGGCAAGAGGTCTGTCTCATTGTTTTCCAAATGGTGATATTGCCATGCAAGATAAGCAAAAAACAGCTGGACTTTATTGTCACTCTGTTTTCTGTTTTAACATTTCTTATTCAGGAGAACTAGGTATGTTTAAGGCACTAGTGTTACATGAATAATAGTAATCCAACTAGAAGGCATTCCTAAAACCTGAAACTATAATACCTTCAAAAAGTAAAAGAAATTATAGGTAAAAAAAAGCCATGCAAAATCAAGAAAAGAAAATAAAAGAAAGCTTTCTAACAGATCTGAATCTGTTGGGTTAATATATTATTTTGAAAAGTATGTTTTGGATTCCATTTTCATTCATAATTTAAGATCACATTGTAAAAGGAAGTAAAGGAGTCAAATAGGGAAAAAGAAGGCCCTGATAAAGATTTTTCTTAATAGTATGCTGAAGAACAGAATGAGAGCACATTGGAAGTATTCTCTGAGAAACTAGATTATATTGTGGTAGAATGAGGTACAAGATGAAAGATCTGCATACATACATAACTTGAGAAAACCTGCCTGTTCTTTCCCTTTGACTTTTTTTTCCAGTGATTAATTTGGAAATGATCAGAGGGGCTCTTTTTCTTCTTCAGTTGTATAGCTTTGAGGAACAAATTATTTTTTACTTAAACAGACAGATGTAGCTTTCACAAAGTGTAAGTTCTTTAATTGAAAAAAGCCATGAAACAAATTTGAGTTAGAGGAGCTTTTGTGTCATCACCATATAATTAATACTCCTCTGAAGTCACCGAAGAATGAGAGTATTAATTTAAGTTTGTAAAAAGAATAGTCAAGATTCTAATGAAACTACACAAGTTGATTTCTTTTCTTTTTTTTTCTTTGTCTTTTATCATTAAGGCAAAAACTGACACTGCAAAACCAATTTACAGCACAAGAATATGCTGTTGATTAGAGAAGCTGGTTTCTTTAAAACCATAAATACAATCTTGATATTTCAGTGTAATTTAGAGTTGTGTCAAAGTTATAATTTATTTTGCAGACAATGGAAGATATCCAGAAAGATATTTCTGGGAGTACTGAGCTGTGACAATAAGTGGTTTCATGTCTTTGGTGTTCACTGATGTCTAAAACATCCACCTTCTCCAGAACGGGCTCCTCTCTCTACAGGTCTGCATGTCCTTTCCAGGCCCTTGATGGAACACGAGTTTCCCATGGTTTCACAGCCCTCTTTTGGGCATCCCCCTACTCTGGCACAAGTCTGCTACATGGGCTGCAGGGGGATCTCTGTATGCCCATGGTCCTCTATGGGCTGCAGGAGCACAGCTGCTTCACCACAGTCCTCACCACGGCCTGCAGAGGAATCTCAGATCCTCCCCCTCCTTGGTATCTGTAGACTTCCTCCTCTCACATGTTCTCACTCCACTCCTCTCTGGCCACTATTACATTGCACAATAACTTTTATTTTCTTCTTAAACATGTTATCACAGAGGCTTTACCATCATTTCTAATTGACCCTGCCTTGACCAGAGGCATGGCCATTTTTGGAGATACTGGAGATTGGCTCTGCTGAACATGTAGGAAGCTTCTGGCACCTCCCCACAGAAGCCACCCCTGTAATGCCCCTACTATCAAAATCTGGCCATGCAAACTCAGTACAGAAATCTCTGGCTGGGATGCTAAGGATCTTAGAAGTTATAAAGTTTTTGAGTGTACACCTGGAAAGGTAGACCCAGATCATAACCTATCATAGCTTTGTCTGCTGAGCAGCTGGGTATTTGGAGTTTGAAATGCAAGTTTGGGGGAGGTTCTCAACTCTCCACCAGGCGAGCTGAAAGAAAGCCAAGAGCCTCGAAGCCTTGGCTAGACAGAGATACCTGGCAGCCAGGACTCGCAGCTCACATCATGCCATGTGGATCCTGAAGAGTTGGTAGCCTGGAAGTCCACCAACAGCCTTCAAAAACAGACAGTTGGGTGAGCTAGCATTGTGGATTACTGTTGGAAACCTGCCCCTTTCTGTCAGAACTTTGTCAAAACTAAACTGTCTCCGGCAAACACTTTAGTTTTGATGAACTTGCAGTCTCTGCTCCATCTAACAATTTCCAAAACACTGATTCTGGAGTCTATAATTTGGGAAGTAAGGCTCTTCAGCAGGAAAACAAATGCTCTCCGGAAACACATACAGTTTTGTACAACTGGCAAACAAAAATCCACACTAAACTAATTGAGATATTCTTTCATGCATGACTGGTGAAAGCTGCTTTGCCTGGCTTCTATTTAACATTTTTTGTTTGTTGGGTTGATCATCTACACTTTTGAAATGGAGACTATTGTTGCTTACTTGTGCACTTATTCCTCAGATATTTGTCTGTTCTCAACATTATTTTGGAAAGTGTTGCTACTTATGAACATCAGTGAAATAACTCAGGTAATGACTCTATCATTAAAATATAGACAGATCTATAGATTAAAAGCTCCATCTATACTGCAAGGAGAAAGCTGAACTACATTATTATTAATTTTTCTCTTTTAAATAATCTACATAAATATGGGATTTATTTAATCAATATTGATTTTTATTTAATCCAAAGTTTCTATAACTTTAAAGACCAGGTGTAAAGAAAGTCCTAGTCTTTCTAGATTAGTAAGTCTTGATTTTTCAATTGCCATATTTTTAGGATAATTTTTTCCACAAAAATAATGTCGTTTTTCTTTTGCTCTTTATACAATAAATCTTTCTATATAAGCTGAGAAAAACATAATGTAATAAATAACTTTGAATGATTGTGTTATTCTACATTTAGACACAGAATGGCATTGAGATTTTGTGGGGTTTTTATCTCTGTTCTCTGTAAGCACTATTTAAAAGATATATTCTCTATCTGTAAAACAGATTTCAGATAGTTCACAAGAGCATAAATGAATACAAGTAACACAGAGGTGTTCAGCAGAGGTTCAGCTCTTCTCAGGAGTATCCTTCACACAAATATAATGTCACTGCACTAGAAATGTCTGGATATTCTGGATTTCAAAAGGACTGTGCATTATTCATTTATTGTGGCTGGGATTTCAAAGGGACAAAGGAGCTGAATTCCAAGCCAATAAGAATAGTTGGTTTTTGGTTTTTCTTATACATTCTCTCTTACTCTGTGCCATTTTTTTTTTCCCAGAAATTATCATTTCTGTGAGAACTTGTTTTGTTGGAGCTTTGGGGCTTATTTTGTTTTAGTTTGATTTTTTAAAATTATGTCATTTGATCTAATTTGGATTTCACTATGGTTTGTTTGCCATAACACTGATGCGAGCCTAAATTTTATAGTTACTGTACATTAGTACCTAATTATATCAGGTGCCCAACACCAGAGATAATAACAGATCTCTGACAAAAAGACACCAACTAATGCACAAATTAATTAATGTTATTTCAGTGAGATTGCATTGGTTCTATCAAATACCCTGAAACCACCAGAAATGTTATTAGCAATGTGAGGGCTGCACTGAACTTTTCCAGTGCAGAAAATCACAGTACGCTCACATAACTTCTAGTTGCCTAAACTTATTGAAGTCAAAACTATGCACTTTTTTTTTTTTTTCAGAGGGTGGCTATGGATCACATTTACTTTTCAATTGGTGTAGATTGTCCATTTCAAGAAGGCAGTCAAATCACCTGGCCATTCCAAGTACCTAGACCTTTCTTTCATGGTTCAAAGCACCCTTCCCTGAGAATGTAACACTTTGGATTAAACTCTGAAAAGATCGTAAATGCTGTGCAAACATGCTGCAGAAATTGCAGCATCAGTTTGATATATGAGTACTTGAATGTTAGTTTCTTGTGTCTCCTGAAATAAGGAAAAGAAAAATGAAGGAAGAAACCAGGGAAAGGAGGAAAAGCTATGTAATACAAATATATTGGCCTTGTTTCATGGAGAACAGAGAGAGAATTGGGCTGCTAAGCTTCTACATCATGTAAAAAATCAAAAGTTTCAACAGGATTTCTGTGAAAGATATATTCTGATCAGACAATCCCCTCTTCCATTTTTGATCTTTGAACAGTGAGAAATTTTGTGTGCAGGTAAAAAAATATTGATTTCTTTCTACTTTCCATTTGAATTTGATCCAGAGAATATTTTCTGAAATATGACTAATAGGTTTCAAATGTGGAACAATTTGAAGCATCAAAATAGAGTTAAAACTGATTGATTACAACTATTTCTATAGGTAGCAATTTTGGGAATCCCAGTTTAAGGGCCAGAGGAACAAATAGGGTTGTACCTGTTGCTTTTGCCTTTTTCTACTTTCAAGAAAAAAAATTGAGGTATTGCATAGGCATTAGAGGAAAGCTCCTGGTGCTGGAAAAAATATTTCTCATTTCAAGTAACTAATGGTAAATACAACAGAGAACATAAACCAGGAATTAGTTAATTCCAACCTCAAATATCCTGAACTTGCTTTAGTCTTCACATGTTTTTCTATTTGTTTTAAGGTGGATTTAAAGGGACTTAAAAAGGAGTGAAGCCAAGGGGAAAAATCTAGGAAGAAAACCAAAAAAGATAGAGAGCTCTGCAAACAAATGTAAAAGTATACTACATAAAGGCTTAGATAAGGAGGTTTAAAAAATCTAATAAAAAAGCCAGGTCACCTTTTACCACAACCTGGATTATTTGTTTTATCTATGAACTATGTTCCATCTCTATATATGGCTTTCTCTGTCCTCTAGCTATCTGTAATATTAACTTTAGCTTTATTGACTTCCCTAGTGGGAAATTAGGTTGGTTGAAAAATTTACTCTTCCTTCTTTTTATTTTTTTTTCTGGAAAACAAACAAATAAATACAAAGCCCAAACAAGTTTTCATAGGAAGAGAAATTCTTTTGCTTCACTAGTAGTTTAAAAATGATTTCAAGCATAAGTATTTCTCACTGTTATTTGGTTAAGATACATGTGGTGTTTTCCCCTTTCAAGAACAAATTATGCATGTCACACATGCTGACAGGCATATATTTTAAGGTTTATCAGTAATGTCACAGAATGCCCAAAGTCTAAAATTTCAATTTTGCTCTCTGTGTGGGAAAGTACCAAACTACCTTATTCAGTGCTGAGAACAGATTAACTGATTTTATTATCTCTCTTAGAAGAAAACCAGAATGTGTACGCAGATAAAAATATTGTAAAAAGTCTGTCTAAACAGCATATTTTCTTTCCTTAAAGAATTCTTCAAAGTCCTTTGATGAAAAGAGTTTAATAAGATTTTTGTGCTTCCTCCTGTCCACTACATGAAAATCTCCAGCCAAACATTCAGAGCTCAGTTTGGGATAAGCTGAGGGTGTCCATCCAGATGTAGAAAATATGTTATTTAATTCTTTAACTGAAATTTTTTATTATCCTTAGCACAAGGAAATATTTTTAACAAAATAAAATATTTTTAACAAAAATGGGGACTATAAAATCATATAAAATCATACAGAAATATGAATGATGTCCAAGGGTCTAGATTTTCTTCCTAAGCTGGAAGTGTGTTACAGCTAGAAATAAAGATTTTCTATAATATAAACACTTATTTTAAAGAGTTGCTAACAACTAGATCTGTATTTCTATTACTGTTATTCGGGAGAAAAGAGTTGGATGTGTTCTCTGAACATATTTCCAATGTTGAAATGGAATTCAGCAGATTTGTGGAAATCTGATTTATAAAGCTTTGCTTTTCTGCTTGAAGTGTTAATTTTTTTCCAAATGGGAAGTGCAGATGAGGACTTCAGAAAGGACAGAAAGGTAACTGAAGGGACTACTGGTATATAAAGTGAAGAAGAATAAAGCATTAAAAGTAGCATCAGTCTAATGAGGGATGATAAGGATTAATGTAACAGCATGTGAAAGGGAGGTGAGAGAAAAGCCTGCATGAAAAACTACATTTACCAGTAAGCAATTAATCCTTTCATTCAAAAAAAAAAAAAAAAAAAAAAAAAGGGTGATATTGTACCCTGCTATTCTAGACACTTCATCTCACTATCCCTTTCATTAACATACTGAGTTCTGTCTCATAAATGGCAAGTTTTTTGTCTCCTCTCAGTCCCAACAAGCTGTTCCTGAATATCTGACTGATCATTAGGAACTTTCATCTCACTCCAGATTAAATTTTTCATCACCAGTTTTACTTCTCTGTGATGTGATAGTCACCACATAAGAGCTGTTGTACTCTACTGCAAGGTCTGCCATTTTCAATAATTAATATTTAGGGACCTTGAAGTACACAAGCCCAAACTAAAATGGACACCAGAAACGTCACTCTTGCTTCATCACTGTGGTAATATGGCCAGAATAACAGAGCAAATTTTTGGCAAAATGGCAAAATTATGGAAAAATTATTAGAAATGTCACATAACTATTCAATGATCAGAATCCAAATGTGACAAGCCAAATTTTTCTTTCTTTATAACACATGTTACAATTTATTTTATATAGAGATGTCTGTATATGTGGAGCTCCAAATGGTATTTACACAGTGCAGGAATACAGATCAAGAGTTTCAGCCTAACTTCTTGCCCACTGTTTCAATATGGTTTTTTGAACTAGATGTAAATTGGTAGTAGCTAAGCAGCAAATAGATCTAACTGGAAGTAAATACTTTTCTCCTAATCCACTTTAGTTAAATTGCATGTTGGCTTTTGGGTTATTTTTTTTCCCTGAATAATCTGTCAAGGCATACATTACCTAGCATTTCTCAGCCCTGTATCACATGTAATAGATAAGAGTTAGCCACTACATTTAGTTTTTCTGATTAGCTACACTTATACCTAAAAATAATTCCTCAATATTAACAACATTGATACTGACTTTTTGATATTAACTTTGATATTACACGATCAGGTAGCTTCTCAGCATCCTTAGCTGAATTTTAAAAGTCACATTCTTTAGCCTTCTGTCAAGCTTCTGAGTGTCTTCCTTGGCCTTCTCATGCTTGCTCCATTCTGAGTTCTCTTTTCATGAGCATCAGTAACAAGAATTGTATATGCATTCTGCAAGACTAAGCTGGCATAAGTTTATAGTGAGATCAATATCTTTCTTCCTCCAATGAAAATCTCTGTTCTGCTTTACTAAGATTTTTTTTTTTTGTATTTTTCACAGCTACATCAAGTTAGCAGCTGGAAATGATTCTGTAATCAACAAGCAGCACTAAAGTACTTTCATCTGTTTTTCTAAAGATAAGTTCCTAGATTGATGTCACAGAAGTTTATCTTAATAAACCTGAAGCATATAATTCTGTATGTTTACCAATTGCATTTCATCTTAAAATTCCTGTCATCCCAATGGTTAGTTCCTCCTTTATATGTTAATTATTTTTTGTAGACAACATTTTCCAACTCAATTTCATCACAAATTCTCTGAGGCAAATCTTGTCCTTTCTCCTTTAGGTAAAAATATTAAACAAACCTGTGCTAAAAATTGTTCTTGTGAAATACCACCCAACTGATCCTTTCAAATTCCTTGTCATCTCCTTTTCAGGTTGTTTTTCCTTTGCTTTTTAATTAAATGATAATCCAATTTTCACTACTTTTTTTTCCATAAAGAATTGAAATAGATGCTCTCCTCTGGTCCAAATATGAAAAATACTGCAGGTCTCATCTATCTAAAAAAAACCACAAAATCATAGTAATTTATGTTAGAATATATTATGATTGATTAACCCAGATTACATATTTCATTTTGTATTCACATATTAATAATTTGTTGTGAGACTACTCAAACTAGAGAAGTCATAAAGCTTCTGACTAAATCTATTATTCTCAGATGGCAAAATCCAAATTTCTTTACTAAGCTGAACTAAGTAATATTTTTTACTTCACCTGAGTTTCTATTAGTCAACTCACTTTTTGTCTTATATTCAGTATCTTCCTCTTTTTTGAGTGCAAAGACCATACATTCTTTTACTATGCATCTACATCCTAAATTTGAAGAAACTACATGATTCTTCCAGTTTTAATTGCACAAGCTACAACTTGATTTGATTTGTTGGTCTTTCTAATAATTAGAGGTCACATTTTTAAAAATGAATTTTGCACACAGCTAGCTTGTTTTATTTTTCTAGCTGAATTAAAGTAATTTGTGAAACTTAGCAATTATTCTGTCCATTTTTTATTGCTCAGTCATGTGTCTTATGAACCTGTGGAAGATAGGTTTATGCCAGTGAGCTTTGAGACTCATCTGCAACATAAAATTTGCCTAATTGAGATATATTTTTGAAAGCTAATCAAGCCCAAATTCTTCAGTAGAAACTGGACTACTTGTTACTGAGAATGTATTGTCTGGATTTTAGATTGCTAGAAGAAAATAGCTATGAATAAATTTGTCTCTGGATGTCTCAATTTCCACTTCAACACAAAGAAAGATTGTAAATGGAAATTTAGGCAGAGTCATTGGAATGCCTGTAAAACATCCTTGTACAAATGAACCTGACATCCGTTAACTTGAGCATATATCTGGCCCCATATTCAGGTGCAGAAGAATCTACCAGCACACTTTCTAAACCACCATTTTTTAAACTTCTTTCATGAGTGAAATGTTCCTTTTAGAGCCAGCAACTTCACTGTTGTGAATAAATTTAATTTTAACTGTTTTTAAGACTTAAATTACATTTAGTCAGACATATGTGTTTTCTTATGTATCTGTCCCACAGGACCTTCAGGATATGAAACCTTATATTTTAGACCAAGAATCTATAGTTAGACAAGATTTTTTGGGAAGGAAATAGTTCACACTCTCTATTATAAAAGAAAACAAACACATGTAAGTGCACAATGCACTTACATCTTCATTAACAGTGTCCTATTACAATATACTTTAAGCTTAATATGACACAGAATTATGAACTGAAATTTGAGCCAGTTCTGGGGTGCCTGTAGGATTAAATAAAAAAACAGTATGTGATGGTATGAATATTTTTTAAAGAGTTTCCACACATCAATTCTATGAATAAAGTGATATAAAACATCAATATTTATTTTTCATTTCCCAAAAATGTGAAACCTTTACATACATTTAATAACAGCCGAGACTACTCTCTATTACTGCAAGATGTAACCTAAACATCAAGTAAAGAAGTGTCATGCTTTAATCCCGTCCAACAGCCAAGCCCCACACAGAGGTTCATTCACTCCCACACCATTGGGAGTGGGGAGAAAATCAGAAGAGTAAAATCTAGAAAATTTTGGGTTGAGATATAGATAATTTAACAGGGAAAGCAAAATACACGGACATACAAAAAAGCAAAACAAGGAATTCTTTCACTACTTCACATGGGGCAGGCAGGTGTTCAGCCATCGCCAGGAGAGAGGAGTCCCATCATGCATGATGGTGACCTAGACAGGAAAATGCCATCACTCCAAATACCCTCCCCTTCTTCATTTTTCCCTCACTTTATGTACCAAACATTATGCCTTATGGTCTTGAATATCCCATTGGTCAGCTGGGATAACCTGGCACAGTTGTGTCTCCTCCCAGTTTCCTGTGCACTCCCAAGTTTTGTGCCACTGTGGCTGCATGAAAAGCAGAAATGATCTTGGCTCTGTGTGAGCCCTGCTCAGCAATAACAAAAATGTGCCTATATTATCAACCCAGTGTTCAGGATGTTCAAATCCAAAACATAACCCCATGCAAGCTACTGTGAAGAAAATTTACTCATTAACCCAAAACCGACACAAGACAAATTTTTCTTGATTTTAATTTTGGTTTTATTATTAAATCCATTCCTCTAAACAAACTATTTCTCAAAGAAAGAACTGGCAGATAGTAGGAATAAGGAGAAAACATAGACTGCATCCTGAAGCAAAATTTTAATAATGATTTAATTTTTTTCAGTTTTCCTAGTTATGAAGTGATTTTTTTACTAGTTTATTAACGATGTTGTGAAAGTAATATTATTTATTTTCTGGACCATGTAGTCTGTATTGTGTTTTTCAGTGAGAAAAATCACTTCCAAAACTGTGACAACTTTTCTTTAGAGAAGAGCATCATGCTATTTTAAGAGTTGCATGTGAAAAACATCCTTTTGCTATTAGTGTTCATTATAATACAGAACTGTGTCACACATATCCCAAATGATATAATCACTTCTACTGAAATGCAACAATTTATGATACCATTATATTTGTCTCTTGTGAATGACCAGTGTTTTTTCTATACTCAGTACAGGAAAAGAATTTTGGGAGATAAAACTCTTATCAAAACAAGGAATTACTTAATTACAACAGGTTGCACTAATTTTTTATCTTGTCCCACACCAATGTTTCTTTTAAAGCTTTTCCCTTACACCTCACAAGTTCATTATTCAATGGGAGCCATTTCTGCAGCCCTTTTACATTGTGGGAAATGGCAGGGACACTGTGATGTTTTCTAATTGTTTTCCCACATTTTGCACATTGAAACAAAATGCCACCCCCTAGCATCTTTATAAATGATCAGTTAGCCCAAGAACTTGAGCTTCCACAGCATGGACATGATGGACTTTAGTCCAGGACCTTCCCCACTGTTGTCCTCTGATGCCAGATCTGTGCTGCTCACTAGGGTAGGGGAGGTAGGCAACAGTTTCCTGCTCTTCCTTGCTACTCTCACCCTCTCCCTCACCACGGGTGATGTTTCTTCCCATGGCAAGTTTAGAGATGGGAACCTCATGTACCTTGGGATTGCTGACCAAGGCCTCCTACCAGATGGAAGGATTAACTGAATTATCCGTATCAACTTCCAAATTCTTATTGAACTCCAATCTCATCAAAACAATTTTGTCTTCCACCAGTTCACTGTGGATTGTGGCCAAATGTGTAGCCAGAATGTCATTCCAGTCTGAAGGACTGGTCTGTGTGGCCCTCAATGCATATATTAGCTTGTCAATTGGGCCATTGTGTCAACTTTGGTCAAATCAATCAGTGTGAGGGCAGTATAAGCCGGCAGCATCACTTCAGTAACTGTCAAGCGATGCCCAACTGAAAACCCATGGGCCAGGCTTTTAGAAAAAAAAAACACATTAAAATTGTTACCATAAATTTGTTTCATTATAATTGGTGCTGGTCAGTGAGTCCAAGCAAAAGGGAGAGATTAATTGTAACTATGCAACACTGGGACAGAGATCGACTCAGTTACATTTGAGGACATTTGGTGGGACTACAGGGGGGTGTGACCTCTGCACACCCCCACAGTTACAGCCACAGTCTTGTCTTAAGAGAGTCATAGTTATTCCTGCTAGAATGGGGTCTAGATGGAGTCTACAGACCACCCAAACCACTTCTCTGTATATGTTTACATTTACATAGGGCCTGAACTCACTTAATTAAATTAACTCAGCTTTTGCTGGAGATCTGATGCAGAACAGCTGTACAGCACCAAAGAATCTGTCAGCTGATGCACATTGCATTAATCTTATGGGACTCTGCTGCCCCTGCCTTCGAGGAAGTCCCCAGTGTTAGGGATCCAGGTGGAAGGTGATTATACAATATCACATTTGTTGTACAATTATTCCCTTGTCTCCTTCGTGGCTATTTTGGAAGAAAAGAGGAGGCTCAGACACATGGATACACATCACTTCTTTACCTATTTTTTCAGCTTCAGTAAACACAGCTTCACAAATCATCTCATTCTACCATATGTTATGACTTATATCTAGGTCATATCTCTGGAGGGTCCAGCTCTCAGTGATTTTCTAAAGAACTCCGATTACAAATTTTAAATGTTTTTGTATTGTTGATAAAATAAAATCAATTGTAGACTGCTTCAGGAATGATCTTAAGATGAATATGTAAAACAGGAAGGGGCCCCAAGGCCTGCAATAGTCTAAATATCTTTCCGCCTTTGATTGACGGTCATCCAGAAATAAGACCAGATTTATTATAATGAACTTCAAGATACTGTCAAAACCTTTTAGAAATTATATGTTAATCAATGCAATTTAAAACATTTTATTGGTGAGTGAGAAGTCTCTGCAGATTCTAGAAATGAGATCATCTAAATGCACTTTATGCTATCAGCACACTAGGCTTTTAAGGAAAGTAGTTGTGCTTTTAGAACATCAGCAATAATAGTAAGTATTTTTTTCTCTGTATTCAAGGGGGTTAGATGGCTGTTTTTCCCCCTCTCCCCCTTGGTAAATAAAATATTTTTAATAAAAGCATTATACTTTTTTTGTAGGAAAAAAAAATAACCCAAACAAAACAATCTGCCCCCACCCTGCAAAAAAAAAAAAAAAAAAAAAAAAACCACAAAAAACTCAGAAACCACCAAAGCCAAAACAAAGATAGAAACTCCACAAACCATATTAAAAAACCCAGATCCTTTTGAACCTTTGACTAGTTTTAGTCTTTTTTTCCAGAGGAATATGTCACAGAAACAAAGGAAATAAACTAGATTACAGCAACTTTTGCAAGAACTAGTGGCTAAATAATGAGAAGAGACACGCTAATGCTCACAGACAACACTGCAAGACAGAAAAAGCTACAGGAGTCTCTTCAGGATCTACATAGAACCTCAGTATAAAGGAACAGAACCTGCAGTAATCAAAGCATTGTTGGAATGACAACTGACAGAAAGAGACATTTTGCAAAGCTTCCATGTACGTACTGTGACAGGAATTCAGAAAGTTAAAAGTGTGGAGGTTGAGAAAATAAACCACAATGTGATCTTTCACTTTTTTTGGTGTTCTATTCTTACTATATTTTCTTCTAATACACTTGAATATTTATATTTCATTGGAAATAAAGATTTGAGTGGTTTTTTGGCAGCCAATCTCTAAAACACTAGAATGGAACAATTTAGAACTGAGAGATCAAGGCTGATATGCCAAGGTTGAGGATTTCCACCACTGTAACGATGTGCAGATTATTACATGAGAGGCTCAAAACGCAAGAGAAGTAATGTCATGCTCTGTACAGAGAAACTGTCACTGTCCTGTCAATTGAGATAAACTTTTGTTGTGTATTATCCACAATAGGCTAAATGCTTCCCTGATTGCTATTCTTAGCAGGAGAGGTGACTTAATCGAGGTAGTGCTGTTTTTCACGTTTTCTGATGCACTGAAAATTATCAAATGCTATCCAAGTATTAAAAATTCAGTCTGCTTTGTACCTGGTTTGTACAGATTCCTTTTCTTTTAAATCTCTATTCATTCCATGAAAAGTAACAGAAGTAACAACTCATTCTTAATATATCCAAGCAGAAATAAAAATGGTTTATTGTGCATTCAGAATAATTTCATTTTATATTTTACCCATTTTACTTTACACTGCATTAGACTAGGTATAGTAGTTAGAGAAATGACATTTATTAAGAAATAACTTCTTAAGCTGTTCTCCAATGGTCACCTATAAATATCCAATTATCTCTTAATGTTTCTTGCTATATTAAAGACCTGTATTTAAGATTTATTTTGATCCTGTAGAAAATTTGGTCATGTATTAGATGTTTTTTTGTGTATTTTTCCAGATTACCCACATATCAAATAGATAAACTACACCAAGTCAAAAGAGCATGTCAGCATATGATTAATTTTATGTTTAAGGATATGCAGCAGTAACTTTGAAATAAAGTGTGTAAAGTTAAATGTTTTACTTCATAAACATACTTAATTTATATGTTCAAATGTCTTGACTTTAAAGATATTTTGCAGCTCAGAAAATACTTCATTTTTTATTTGATTATATTATCTTTTCTCAAAAGTTATTGATTTTTCTCTAAAAGATCAATATTTCTTAACATTTCTTTGGAAATAATATCTTAGATAATTAATGACTTTTGATTGATATTTGATTTCCTATTCATGCAAACACATGTGTCACTGTTTCTTATCTATAATAAGTTAAGCTTTATCAAGAAAAAGCACATTGAGAATTCATTGCTCATTAGTCAAAAAGGGCAAAGCTTTAAACTGCTCTGTCTGGGAGGGTTCAGAACATTGAAATCAATTCCCATGAATATTGGTGAATGTCTTGGCTGGTGACAGGACAGACACTCTAAAGCTGTATATGCTTTGCACATGTTTCCATCAGCAGGCAGAGCAGGGAAGGACAGGTAGGTGCCATGGGCTCTGTTTTCAGCGAGCGTCTCTTTTTCTTTCTTCCATTTGTGCAGACTTCTTTTGACTGACCCTGTAGATGGAACATGGACATTTTTAACAGGATTAATCTGACCAATGCAGAGCCTAAAATAAAGGCTGCTGTGTCTAAAACTAACACCTGAAGTTCCTTTATAGTCGATAGGAACAGGAAAACGCTTTTGGATTAAATTAATATAATGTAATCTGAACCTACTCCTCTATCAGATGGCACCTTAAAAGAGCCTGTTATTTTCAGTGACTTTTAAGGGTGCCAGAAGTGACTTTCTTGGATGCAGACACTTTCTAAATTTAGATAAGTTAAGATCTCTATTTGAAAATGGACAAGAGGAAAGAGTAATTTTATACTGACTGAAAATTGTTTAATTGTCATAAACCAGCTATAAGCATGGTGTTCTGTAACAATTTACAACATATTTCATATGTCACATGGGAAAGGCTATACTTCTAAACTTTGATAGAATAAAATAACTCATATTGTAAAAACTTTATTGAAAAAAGAAAAGGGAATGGAAATTCCATCCTTTTCCCTCAACAGACAAATATAGATAAGTCTTTAATATAACAAGAGCACCGATGCACATTCACTAATGAATTGTCAGTTTTAGAACAATGTGCTGTGGCAGATTCTTGTACTTGTATTCTCAGACCAATAAAATGTGAACAGTTCTAGTTAGCACGTTATTGTATAGCTCAGAGGGAGAGGGAACACAAGAAGGCTTTTTTGGCATTAAAATTAAAGAAGTTCCATTTTACTATTAGAATAGTACCTCTAACTCTGGTTCTCAGCTTATTAATTGATGCATGAAAGACTTCAGACAAGGACATATTTTGAAGCATTTCTTCCTGTTTATTTAGTGAACCACTATAGGCCTACCTATCCTTCTGTTAGTTCAGCTTTTAAAGTCCTGAAATGGAAATGATTTTCTGTCATGAAGTGCTAGATACTATTTAAAGTCAACAAAATATGCCCAAGGACGTTGAAGTGATGTGTTCCTCTGTCATCTGTTTTACTCATGCAGCAGAGTGTATTTCGCTAACCTGCTGGATGGGAATAGCAGAAATAAAATCCAATAGAAAACAAAATTGAAGCCAGTATTATTCTTTTTTACTTCAAGGACAAGGTGCTTTCAAAGTTATGTAGAACTTTGTGATTCTGACACACACACACAATACAGAGTTAAGCCTAAGAAAAATAAAAACAATTTTATAGCCTGCTTTGAGGAAGCTGTGGTCACCAGCCTTTTTTACGTTAAGAATCTAGAAATCATTTTATCCAATAGATAAAGCTTCCTTTATCACTAAAAATTTATTTTTAGAAATAAACAGATATTTACTTACCCAAGAAAGGTACATCTGCACTTCAGCTATTGCCTGGATTCTAACCTAATTTATATTAGTTATAATAAGCTGAAGTCACTGATGCTACACAGCATGCATCTGAGGAGAAACAATATGTATATTACTGTAGGAACTTACTTGATATGCTCTCCAATACATAATGAGCACAGCATGCTATTGTTTGAAGAGACAGTGTAGCTGTAAGATTTTGGCAATCTGTAGACCAAATGAATGCTGTTACTATGTACTTTACCCCTAATCGTCGCATTTGGAATTAGTTGCTGCTGAGGTACCTCAGACTATTTTCATTGTTTTGACAGCTATTTTATGTATTGTGTGCATATACATACACACTATAACAAAAACAAAACAAAACCAAGCAAAAAAAAGTTCTGTTTATATATAGACTTCATATCAATCAATATGTATTTATGACCATATATAATTATATACATAAATGTAATAGTGTATTTTTCCCCCTAAAAGAAAAAAATAATTCAGGGGTCCTAATCAACTTTAGTAGGTTTTTATAGTGATTTGTACATATGTGTGTGCCTCTGTGTGTGTGTGTGTGTGTGTGTGTGTGTGTGTGTGTGTGTGTGTGTGTGACTTGATCTAGAAGACCTTTAAAAACTTTAGATTAATAATAATATTAAGAAAAGTCAAGCAAAAGCTATCTATTCCAATTTAGATGCTTTTTTTTTTTAGGATCAAACAAATCAAACTCTGCAGGTACTTTTTCCACTCTTCTAAACGTAAAGCATTTGTGGGGTGACTTGTTTAGCCTTGAATATCTAATCATTCAACTTTGGGAGAATATCCAAAACCATTCCCCACTTACATTGCTGTCCCTACCAACAGATAGAGACAGCAACAGAAATATAAAGCAACTGAGTCTACAGTGGCTGGAGATAGAAAAGGTATAGATTTAGACATAGATATAGACAGATATATATATATACCAGCATAACCACCAAACCATTGTAATCAGTTCTGTGAACAGAAATTTTTGACTCAAATTTCTTTGACTACAACTGTAACAATATTTAGAAAAAAATGTCATGCTTTGAATTGCTGCCTAATTGTCGAGGCACTTAAAACTGACTAAGATGCTACCTCCTCAAACTGAGAGCTGTCTAGAACTTATCTGTTTCTGACTTTTGAAAATCCTAATTTGAAGAGCAACTACCTTGGCAAAGCCTTCTCTAATCTAAACAAACCATAATTCCTTGTATGGGTAATATATCAGGCCTTTTCTGTACTTTCCTAGCAACAGCCACAGCCAAAAGTTCAGCACAAAGGAAAGGGGATGTGAATGATTTTGTCAATCTGGATGAAAGATCTGGACATGTTGGACAACAGCCTTTGGTTTAGTTCCTCCCTCTGAGTGATAAAAATAATTAGGCACAGAAAGGATTCAAAACTATATTTCTTAAGACAGTGATCTTGTCTAATCTTTTACTTAGGAATGTTGATCCCTTAGTATTGAGGCTATAGTTTTGGGACAAAGATATTATTCTGTGATCTTTGAATATATCTATCTTCAAAAATGTTAAATATATTAAATAATGCAAGATGTGGGAATCAAAGTCAAGTTGCCAGTGTATGCTTGAACAGTTAGTTCCTAGAATCCAGACTTCCATTTGTTCTCTTATAGTCCTTTTTCATACAGTGTCATATATAGGACCTGTATTGATAGCCTGTTTTCTTTTATTTATATCTAGAAATAATATAGTGCAATTACTGTTCTGGAATGCAGATCATGATTGATTTGAAAAAACAAAATTTCCCATTTTTTGGGTGATATGTAAAAAATGTGAGTAGTATCATTATTATGCTCTGTTTGAAAATCTATTAATTCTCCAAAGGATCTTCTGCACCTTTCTTCTACTATGCCTCTGCATAGTAGGTGGCCCAAAATTCAGTAATCTAAGCTCAGGTACAATTTGAGGGTAGAATTTGAGACATTGCTGTGCCTGGTACCTCTTATTTGTTACTGCTAGGCTGATTTTCCATATTTCCTTTTAAGCACTTTCAAATCCCTGCTGCTTTGACAATCTTGTGCGTGAAGTCTGTTTTTTCACTAACATCCAAGTTAGTCCTAAAACAGATTTTTGAAAAATGTTTTGCTGTACTTCATAAAGAACTCTAAACAAAACATGAATCATAGGAAACTCTAAACAAAACATGAATCTGTGAAAATGCAAATACTGAAAATATCAAATGAGAAATTATTAGAGGGGACCTGTGGATCTCTGTGGGTAGGTATTACCAATTGCTAAACTCTCCTTTCAGTTATGATGAGCATGCCTGTTACTAGGTTCTCCCAAAAAAATGCAAATATCTGTCAAGACATGAAAGCATGAACCTGAAACAACATAGTCAATATTGCAATGCTATCACAGTCATAGAGTCATAAACCATATAAGTTGGAAGTGACCTTTATAGATCTAGTTCAACCCCAAAATGTTTTCAAAGTTATGAAATGCAATTTATATGGCCCTAAAAACAGCATAATTTTTAAGTACTTGCACTTTGAAATAGTCTTCTCTTATATGGCCACACTTTTTCTGACATATTTTCCCACCTAGCCTCTCGTTCAGTTAATATCATAGAAAGCTACATTTTATTCACACTAAGTTTTTAAGACTAGGGATTTTTCTATTGCCAAGAATCCCAACTATGATTTGAAGAAAGAAGACTTTCTTTACATGATTTTAAGGGTGATCAACACTTGCTAGCATGCTGAAGTTTTTTAAAGGCATCAATACATCCACTTTTATAACACTACTTTTCCATTATCTCTCCAGTAGGTACGTGAAACAGATGCTAGAATGAACAATATAATGTTCTGTCCATGTTTAAACAAGTTATGCATGAGATTTTGCACCTTTTCTTTAAATATAATACGTAACTTAAATGCCTCGACAGAATTTTTTTCAGAATTTCTGCCAGAAATATCCACGTTTTTAAGGCACTTATTATAGACTGTAGGGACCCACTAAAATTCAGATAACTATTTTGCCTGTCATACCATGGATCTTCATGGCACAGTAAGTTTAGGTCATTGTTCAACTCCCCAAACTCCATTCTTAAATTCTTTTTCTTGCTTACTAGAAAAACCACTAGAACGTCTTTTACTGCAACCTTATTCTGCCAGAATTTGTTGAGATCAAACTTGCAGAGAAATGTGATATTTCCATGAGACCATAAGAAGTTCATTTTCCCAACTGCTTTTTACTAGCTGTCATATCTTTTTTTTTTTTTTTTTTTTTTTTTTTTGCTTTTTTTTTGCTTGTTAGTTTTAGGCTTGTTCACACCCTTTTCTAAGGAGTAGTATCACAAAATCCTCCACCTTTGAGTTCCCAAGGACCATTATTCAGCTGCCTCATCCCAGGCACCCTGAACTAGGAGACTGGGGATTTTCTAAAATCTGTTTTCTCCATTTTCAAAACTATTTCACTAAAAATTTTCCCCACATATTCACCTGGAGATAGTTCTTTAGCTCACCTCCAGTTTAGTTACATACAGTTGAAATCTTACAAGTGCTAGTCTCAGACCAAAAAGTTTGTTGCGTTAAGCATGAAATTTAGCCAGTGGGGCCCATTACCCTCCTGTTTCCAATTTCTGGCATCTTCTGTAGCATCCATGTGGCAGCCTCTGCTCTGCTCTGCTCTGGCCAGCAAGCCTCTGCACACTGCCAGCTGTGCCAGCTCCTGGAGAGGTGCTGGAGGGCAGCAGAGATGACCTCCAGCTCCAGGGGCTCAGCCAGGAGGAGCCCAGCCAGAGGTCTCCAGCTCAGCACAAAAGCTGAGGTGGCATCTCTGTGCTTTTCCTGGCCAGCAGCCACACAGACAGCCAAGAGGTTTGTGTAGATAAAGTCTAGGAAGCAATAATTTGTTCATGATCATCATGAGATTATCAAAGATTTGTACATGAACAAGCAAAAACGACAAGTATTGCACTATATAAACACTTGATCATGCTTCCTCAGAGGCAAAGAATTCTCTTTCTTAGTGCCATGTGAGTTATCACCTGCAGGTATTCATTTATCATTGGCTTGAAGCTCCTTTCCTTGGAACTGCAGTAGAAAGGTAATTTATTTGTACAAAAACTTTAAACAGCCTATTAATACGCTGTTAAAATATGATTATTGTATAGCTTTTCTTACTTTTTCAAAGAAACTCTTTCCTGGAATTTTTTTATAGAAATATTATACCAAAAGAAATATTTTAATAATAAGTTTGTCAAAGACCACTCATTTTTCCAGTTGACATTTTAATAATTATCTCCTAAATGTCACTAATATTAGGAGTTTTTACTCAAAAAATTGCTTCTGACTTGTAAGTGTTCTGTCTTTGATTTATTACTCATTAAAAAGCCACTTATAAGTGCAATAAGTGAATATGAAACTGATGTATATGTATTTACAGTGAACAATGTTGTTCTTGGTTTTGGTTTTGGGTTTTGTTTCATTTTTGTCTAATTTCTTTCTTTCCTTCTGTTTATACTTCATAACTTCAATTTTATTTATTTATTTACTTATTTATTTATTTGTTCTTAGTTAATGGCTCAGCTTCTTTTTGTTTGGTTAAAATCTGAGTTACTCAATGTCACACCAGGTTAGACACAAAAGCAGTTTACAAGATGTGGAAAAAGACAGCCAGTGATACCTTATAAACTGTGATTTTAAATGCTGGCAAGCTGTTAGAGAAAGTGACGGAAATTGAATTTCCCTGGACAATTGCGCCTGAAGAACATTCACAAAAGTCATTGATTGCTACAGAAAAGACAACATGATGTGTTGCATGAGTTAATGCATGTATTTACTCTATCATTTCCAGTATTGAAATCCCTGTGTAAAAGTATGCACTGGGAGATCTTGGTACTAAGATACAGAGGATATAGATAACTGGCATTTGTGTTTGTATTCAGAACCAGACATTGTTAGTCTTAGAGGTCATGTCACCACCCTCTTCTTCGCAGTGTAGGTCTAACAAACATGGTTTTAATCTGTATTTTTAAAATCCAATAATTATTCAGTGGATTTTCTTAGGGGAAAAAAAGTATTTTCTGAGAAAAAAAATGTTTTTCTATCTCTCTCAAAGACAAAAGACAAAAAGAACAAAAAAGTTGCAGTTACAGTTTACCTCTAACAAATCAACAGAACTCAGAAAAGTCAGGTGAAAAGTAAAATTCTCCACATTGGTTATATTTCTTATAACAGAAGTAGTTCTGTGTGACATTGCTTTTACTATCCTATTCATATATTTCGCTGCTAAATCAGCTATATTACATCTTGAAGTTGTAGTCCTTCAATAAGCATGATTTATAGAAGACTACTCGACTGAATTACAGCTTCTGCAACAAAAGGACTAAAAAAATACTCTCTAATAACTTCTGTTCTTTTGCTGAACTGGGGGTATTTGCTTAAGTTGTGTATTTAGGATTATGCTTATGCAGCAAAATATTCCCAGGTCAAATATACTTCAATAAAAATAATAATTATTATTATTTTTACTTTCTTGCTTTTTTATTCTTTCACTCCCAATACATATACTTATGTACACACATATATATATGAAGCGGAAGTTGTTAATTTTTTTTAACTTTACTAATTTTATAATATTTTAGAACACCTTGAACTCAAGCATGTATTATAATAAATTACTTGGTTAAATGCTGTACACTGTAAAAAAAAAAAAAAAAAGCACAGACAAAAAGAATTTATACATTTTTTTAGTTATATCTAGAAGAAACCCACAAAACTATCACTCTTCATACCTCAGCAGAATACAGACATGTTAGGAAATATGACTCTCTCTAATCATATGTCCCAGTGAGCACTGGAACCTAGTGCTTTCCTAAAATGCTTTGGGAAAATTCAGTGCCCTGTATCCCTCTGAATCTTTAACTCCAATTCATGGTCAGGGCACCTGCTTATTAGCAGGAAAATAGTGCAAAGGGAAGAAATGCTTATATGGTAACTCTTCATTATTTTTCTTAATTATTTAATTTAACCTTAAATTTATAACATGTAAACTCATTTTTAGCAAGAATGGACATTTTTCTTTCCTTTTTTTTTTTTTTGTGTTGGAACCATTGGTTCACATAGAGACCAAGCTGCTTGATTTAACTAGGTAGAAGTAGAAGTAATAGCTTTTATACTGAGACACAAAATGTGGAATTAACTGGTGTCTAACATAAATGACATTTCTGTATATTTCAGCTCTTCATATACAACCAGCTGGAAAGAAGGCAGAAAAAATTCTGGGAATACTGGATAAAAACAGTAGTTGATGATCTGTCACAAAATAATTTCCTTTCCTCAGTAAGATGTTCTTTAGAAGGTGATATAAGAAGATTAAGATGATGGATGATGTTATTGTCACAATCTAAAGAGTATTTCACTGGTCATATATGTAAGGATGAAAGTCACCTGGAACTTCAGTTTTTGTCTCTGCAGTTTTGATATATTTTGTTAAGGCCCAACACAAAAAAATTAACCTAAATTAAAGCAGCCATGCACCATAATAATACTGATTCTTTCTTATCTTTCATATCACATCGGAACAGTGCTGACTGAGCACTTTTACCAACTTAAAAAAAATATAATAAATATAATAAATATAATATAATATAATATAATATAATATAATATAATATAATATAATATAATATAATATAATATAATATAATATAATATAATTAATATAATATAAACATAACATAACATAACATAACATAACATAGCATAATATAACATAACATAACATAATCAACAATATAAACAATACAACCAAATGGACAAATAAAGATGCTGTTTCAGAATTATTTGCTACACAGGGAAATTGCTGTTTCTTATGAAGGCATTTCTCTTTTACTATTTTTCTTTACCTGTAAAAAAAACACTTATTAAAAATATTTCAACCTTTGTGATGAAGTGTCTTCATTAATGACCTTGGTAATGGGATGGAGCACTCTCTCCATGAGACTGCAAACTTGACTGGCTGGAGTGCTCACTCAGCTGTAGGTTCCGAATGGCTTTGCCAGGCTGGAGAAATTGGTTGACAGAAAAGTCATTAAGTTCTACAGAGGCAAGTGCAGAGCCTTGCATCTGTGATGAAATTACCACATGAACAGTAGAAATTGGATAGACAGCAGTGCCAAGGGAAATGAGCTGATGTACACGTTGAATGAGTTGAATCCTCCCAGCAAAGAAGCCAAGCTGTTGCCAGTAGCCTTAGGGTGGTGAAACTTTCCAGATGTTCAACACTTGTAAGACCCCATCTGGAGTATTGTGTCCAGTTGTGGTCTCTCCCACACAAAAAACCACATTTCATATTGGAACAAGTCCAGTGTAAAGGCAACAAGATGATTGAAGGTTCATTACTCAGAAGGAAAGGATGAGACAACCGAGGTTTTTCAACCTCAAGAAAACAAGGCAACCAATGAGCGGTGAAGAGAGAGTCAGACTCTCTGCTCCAAGGTGCACAGAAAGAGAGACAGTCAATAAAAGTTGGAACAAAAAAATTCTTACTGAATACAAAAGGAATTTTTTTCTCATAAGGATGGTCAAACACTGGGACAGGCTGCCGAAAGTTGTTGTGGTATCTCAATCACTGAGTTAAAAACTGATTTGTACATGTGCCTGAGCAATCTTATCTAATTGGACCTTCTGTGAGGGGAGGATCAGGCTAGGAGATCTCCATACATCTCTGTAGCATAAAATATTCTACATTTGGCGCTTCATTACAACTTTTTTACCTCTTCAGCTTTTATTTTTTTTTCATCTATCATTCCATCAGAGTTCCTAAATAGTATGTCAATTCTAGTTGCTAGTCTTTAAATAGCCAACAATTCTTCCCTTTTCCTCATATTGTATCAGACTCAAGCCTTCTGTGCTGCAAAATAATGAAAATGGAAGGAATAAAATTATAACATGACAGCATTATGAGATCTCTGACTCCTGCTGACTGTAAATGTGTATCTCCTTCAAAATTGGGATTGTAGTCGCAGCTGAAATCCTCTGAAACGTGACATACATTCTTTTTACATTTTAATGGACAAATCTGATTTGTGAAATCACATTACTGTCCCTTTACAGCATAGAATCACATACACTGTCCATTTTATTACTGTCCTTATGTACAATCAGGCCTTTGAAAGTTTGTAGACAAGGAATCAGAAACCTGATTAGAATAAATGGATTTTGATCTTGTCAGTATTGTAGCACCACTGGTTAGTTACTTCTAAATTGCTACTGCTGTCTCCTATTGTACTCATATATGTACACAGATATCAATGTTAGACTTGCCTGCTGATGCACTTTTCTGTTCTTTGTATGAGTGGGCTTGATGGATTTCAGTCATTGGGTGACTGGTTTGACTGTGCAGTGTGAATATGAACTGTTGGTGTACAGAGATGCATGCATGAGCATCAAGGACTCTGATCTCAAGTCCCATTAGAATCAATGGGAATTTGTCATCTAAAAGCAAGAAAATTCCTGTCAGAACTAGGTCCTTAGAGTCCTAGGACTCAGACACTTTTTGTCTCATGAAAAATGGACAGAATTTCTCCTCAAACAGACAAAACCTGCAAAATATGATTAACAGTACCTGGACAGAGATATTATGAAGCCATTACTTCTGATGTTACAAAGAAGCAGAAAAATAAAAGGTGGGAGAACACTTTTATTGTGATGTTGGTGCCCTGTGGGAGAGTAATAGTGAATAACAGTAGTGTACTGATAGCACTAATTAACCAGAGCTATCAAGATGATGAGTGATGTAGAAGGAAAAAAATATTTTGAGAAAGAGCAGAAGCAATGAAGCACAATAGGGTAGGAAAAGAGCTGAGGAAACAAGCAGAACTGACATGGAACAAATTCTTTTTCAGGGAAAAGAGTGCTTGAAAAAATTTATCATCTTGAAGGGAAAAATAAACCATTGATTCAAAAGCAAAAGAACATGGTAGCAAAATTTGATTGAACATACGTATCCTCACAGAGATGAATGGAAGCAAGATGAAAAATGTGAGAAGAAAAAGAAAATTGTAATCTTCAAATTTCCAACTCTCCAGTGATACAGGGACACATAGAAATGGTATAATAATAGTCTTTTTTTTTTTTTTTTTTCCCAGACATACTAAAATAACTGCAAACCTGGACAGATTTTAACAGCAAAGGCAGAAAACCTGGGAATCGATGGATGGCAGCTCATGCAGTTTTAACTGGCTTCAGCCATGTAAATAGTAATTCCCTACAGATGCTGTTTAGCCTTGTCTGCACATTTGAGTGTCTAAGACAAAAATTGTATTTTAAAATCATATACTGATAAAATGGAAATTAGTTTGGAAGGAACCTTAAAAGTCATGTAGCCCTAATTCCCACATTCAGAATGGACACCCCTCACTTGACCAGGCTGCTGAAGTCCTTGTGCAAACTGGCCTTGAACACTTCCAGGGTTGGGGCATTCACAACCTCCCAGGGCAATCTGTTCCAGTGTGTTATCACTCTCACAGTGAAAAAATTTCTTTCTAATATCCAGCCTGAATTTCTCCTCTTTCAATTTGTACCCATTACTCCTTGTCCTATTATCTACAGTGTACAATTATTCTGTTTTGTGATATTCATTCCAATTAGTAGTCAAGTTTTTTAAATTTTATTTTATTGTGAAAATTTAATGAGACTTGCTGTAGTCACGTACATTTCATTAGCATATATCTTACCATTATTATGATATTAAAGTCAGGACAACTTGAAGTGAAAGACTGAAACATAGGGAGGTTGAAAAGCTTTTCTTTCTGACAGTGTAATTGAATTACTGGGATAGATAGGCTCAAATAATACAATATTTGTGTTGCAAAACAATATGTACTCCTGGGGTTTTATCAGTTTTAGTTTGGCCCTTGTTAAAGGTCAAGGTATGTTTCTCTGAATAGAAAACAGCTGAGGATCCTCAGAATGACATAGCATATTTTTCATAGATCATATTACAGTACTATACATAGTCATATTGCTAAGGTCTAAAAAAGCTTTGAGTAAATTTGAACATGTCAATTTTTATAAATAATCTTATAAAAATGAAAATATGCAAAGTAACAATAATTTTCATTTAACTATTATTTAGGTATTTTCTTGTATGATCTCTCACTAACAGATTCAATAATAAAAATAAATAGATAGAGAATGGCTTTGTGAAACATACCAGCTCAAACTATACATTACTATCTCAGTACTTTGTTTATTTCACATAGAAATTACAAGTGAGTGAAATAATGCAATCTAAATAGAAATAATTTTAACTGTATGTTAGCTCGGACATATGGATATGAGAATATGATGTGTGGGAAACATTAACTGCAGGGTAAATAATGCAGAGACTATAAAACTTAGAAGGGTGATAGACATGCCTCTGTTGGAAATGGTCACAACTCACAGGTCATAGTCCAGAATCAGGTCTGGCATGTAAGCAGTATATTTCTAATGAGCAATATTCCTCAACTTCCTACTTAGGCCCGAGATTTAAAGCTAATTTGGCAACCAAAATAGTCTTTGAAGTAGTTTACATGTTTTGATTATCAAGTTCTTCAGAAACTCTGAAGAACTGATACCACTCAGGCTGTGTTTGCTGGAGTTCCAATCATCTCAAAATAATCAAAGAAAAGGAGTTAGAAACATCAGATTATCCACTTAGTAAAGCATGGGTTGTGCTCATTCCTCATCCTGATGAAGTCTGGTTCAAAGGCTGGTGTCTTCTTACGGGTGTTTCACAGTCCAAAAAATAATTGTGCTACCAGTTCCTCATATAGAAGATTTCTATCTCTCATAACTATTGTAGGAACAATTTAGTTCTGCTGTTGCTTTGTGGTTGACCCCAGTGAATACTGGATGCACTACCTTGTGCTAGTACCAATGATTAAAGTCATCAAAGAATCTCAGATTGCTATGACCACTCAGCTGCTTGAAACGTCAACATGTTTGTATTATTGTCTTCTGCAATATAAAGAAATGCATTCCAACAATACTTTTCTTTTACTTATGCTTTTCCCCTGTAAGACTGTATGACCATTGCTAGTATGAAATTCTAGCTAGTATGAAATACTAGCATTTTCCACTTAATCTGGTCTTCTAAGAAATGCAGTATTGTTGAAAAGAAAGAAGGTGGGGAATCAAAGTGTCTCATTATCATTGATCAGTATCTTGCATATGTCTGTTCTTTTGCAGAGGCATATGTGTGCATATATGTGTATACAGATTATTTATGATAGAAGAAAACTTTTATTTATATTAGAAATCCTATTCCATTATCAAACAGCACCTTCCCATTTTAAAAACATATTAATACAAAATTTATCAAAATATTGTCCTATGTATTTAAGACACAGTTTAGTGGTAGACTTGCATTATGTTAGTGGTTGAACTTGATTTTAAGGGTATTTTTTTTCAATTTACATGATTCTCTGATTCTATTTCAGTGAGTTCCTGAGAAGGCAGTTGAGAGAAGATACATTCCAGATTTCTCACTAAGAGCATAAATTATTAAAATTTACAGTAGCAAAATCTTGTTCAAGTATTTCATAAGCAGCTGGAGCTGTATTTCACAAAGAGTGAGTTTCATCAAGTTAGTGATTTCAGGTTTCATGTTTTATTATTATTCTCAATTGAATTTTGTGGCCATGATAATGATATATATCAAATTAATATCCATGCAGCAAAAGATATTTCTTATTCTTAGGAACTTATTAATCCTTGAAATTTTATTGAGTATTATGAACTTTTTTTTTAGTGATTTGTATTTTCCAACAAATTTTGTTACTTTACAGCCTTGAAAAACAAGTGCATAGAGGAGGGTTCTCTTAATATTGAATAAGTAATATTTTCTTATTGATATATGTTGATTATATCTTTGCACTACCTGAGCTTTACCTTTCTCCTTGTCTATATTATTTAATAAATCCCTCTAGTTTTTATTAAATCAATGAATTTAATCAGTTATAGAGAGTAGGATTCCATTCCAGTAAACAAATATCAAATACGGGGGAAATATCAATATATCAAAATCTCTATTGATCCAGCTATTAATAGGGCATCACCCATCTGGTTCAGTTCATGGTATCAATCACTTTGGCATTTATAAAAACTGGAGCAAAAACACACTACAAACGTTTAAAAATTCCTGATTTCTTTACCAAGTTAAAGTGTAAAAGATTACACTATATGTAATAAGGTAGAAAGATAAAGTGCATGCAGGTGAAAAAAAAGCAAAGTTCCTTATACGGCAAACAGAATGGAAAAACTTCTGCAGATAAATAGTGACATTGATGAGGCATAAACCAGGAGCAATGCTAGAAGTATTTATATTTCCTCTCCTTTTTTCTTTCATCACCTGTTCCTTCATCATTTAACTTCCATGTTGTTACCTTTGTTTTGACAGCTTATGGGGTGATTTACATTTGCTGCGTGTATGTTTTTGTTCTCTTCATTACTCTATAAACCAGCTCTGCCCAATTTCCAAGACTGCCTTCC
The DNA here is from genome assembly GCF_048771995.1 of Taeniopygia guttata. Lineage (NCBI taxonomy): Eukaryota > Metazoa > Chordata > Aves > Passeriformes > Estrildidae > Taeniopygia > Taeniopygia guttata. The sequence continues at coordinate 20,475,737 of NC_133025.1, read as the reverse complement.
TCTAGTGATCAGATATTGACTGTTTCTGATTTGCAGCTACGTGTCCAGAGCCCTGGGCTCATCTGCGTCTGTATTGTCAGAGCATTTGCTGTTATCCTGTGCTCACACAGTTCAGGTACCCTGTTGCAACCAGTATTGTATCTATCTTGATGAAAAGATAGGCTGTATTTCTATGTATGTGAACTTGCAATTATTGTGGGGTTTTGCCAGTGTTCATCTTCTATTCTACCACTCCCTGCTGTCACAAGAACTACTGGGTCTAAAACTGAGTCTTGAGCAAAAGAAATCATTAAAAGAGAAATGCTCTCCAGGTTTTGAATGAGTAGGAGCATAAAAAAAGCTGATCTGCAGCACATGTTGAAACTATGACAGAATTGAAAGATTGGAGTATTTGTTGTGGGTATGCTCAGACTATGGAGCAGGTATGCAGGTCAGCACTCCCCCTGCGAGACTCTGAAGACCCTTCCTGCTTATGATTTTCTTTTAGCAAAGAACTGTTTACTGTCATGGAGCTGGCACATTGTAATGAATCCAGTTCCACATCCATGATCACAAGCCAGAAAATACTGCTCTGCCTCACTGCATGTAGAAAGAGTGACTGAGCAGTTATACTTACCCAAATTCTGGACTGACTAGAACACTCTCAGAGAATAAAGATGATTACATGGTAAATAAAATGAAGAAAAAAACCCTAAAACCCTGGATTTGACAAAGCCCTGTTCTAATGGAGGTTCTGGAGCTATTTGGCACTGAGTTGTGTTACACACTTCAGGAATGTGAACCAGAACCTTTTAGTAAATGGACACTGGTGTTGTATTAGTTCCGTCCACATGCATCTGTAAAATCACCATGTTTTTTATAGGATGGAAACCAGACTATTAGAAAAGTAAGAACTTGAAACAAGATTACTTTTCTGGATGTGTTTTATATCTGTAGGAAAGACATCCATCTCACTTTGCCTCACTTTCTCATACTTTTGCAAATTTTGTTAAACAGCAAAATATTAGGCCCAGAATGATACTGTCTAAAAATCAATTCAGTGTTGATATGGAGAGGTTAAAAAAAATGCCACAATCCATGGAGAGTTCCAAAAAGAATTTTGGCATTGGTATAGAATATTACAACATGTAATTTACTGGCAGGTGGTCCGTAGAGCAGGGTTCACAGCTCACAGATGTCCTCAGGAAGTGTTGACTGCATACACACCGGACAGGAAATGACTGGCTTAGTTAACAGTTCTTCAGAAAATATTTTAGCTCATGAGTCAACAGTATCATGCTGTTGAGAAATAAAAAAAGCAGCACACAGATGTATATGAACAGGGAAAACAAATTAAAATAGAAAAGAAGAACTGAATGGTAGAAAAAGATAAATAAGGATAAAAGAGGAAACAGAGCAAGAAAGAGAAAGAAAGAGAAAGAAAGAGAAAGAAAGAGAAAGAAAGAGAAAGAACTAAAGAGAAAGCAAGGGAGAGAAGAAAGAGAGAAAGAAAGAGAGAAAGAGAGAAAGAGAGAAAGAGAGAAAGAGAGAAAGAGAGAAAGAGAGAAAGAGAGAAAGAAAGAGAGAAAGAAAGAGAGAAAGAAAGAGAGAAAGAAAGAGAGAAAGAAAGAAAGAAAGAGAGAAAGAAAGAAAGAAAGAAAGAAAGAAAGAGAGAAAGAAAGAAAGAAAGAAAGAAAGAAAGAAAGAGAGAGAAAGAAAGAAAGAAAGAAAGAAAGAAAGAAAGAAAGAAAGAAAGAAAGAAAGAAAGAAAGAAAGAAAGAAAGAAAGAAAGAAAGAAAGAAAGAAAGAAAGAAAGAAAGAAAAGAGAAAGGAAGGAAGACTTGCTTTATGCAATACACAAAGAGATGACTTCCAACCCTGAAGATGCTCCAAATTCAAGAACAGGAAAGACTTTCAAAAAGTAATAGAGTAATCTCTTATGGCAGATGGGAAGTAAAAAAAAAAAAAAAAAAAGCTTAAATTGCAGTGAGACAATGCAAATCTTGCTAATGATAAGAGTGGTAGCCATTAAACTGCCTGCCTAGCAAAGTTAGAGCCTTTGACACTGAAAATCTGATGGAACAAAATCTGAGGAGAAAAAAAAAGCCAGAAAAATATAGGAGAAAGAAATGGAAATTAGAGACTGAAAGAGGATTTTAGACCACATTAATTGTTGTAAATAAACACCTGAATTTTGTTCCAACTTCAAATATGTATATTTTGATACTGTATTCAGTAACACTATATCAAATTACCATCTCCTAAAGAACATATCACTCTCTGTATTTAGCATCAAACAAAAAGTTTCATGATTTCTAAAATAATAACTAGGCATGATCACAGAAAATAGTTTTATGTCTATTTCATCCCTATGGTCAAATGAATCTTAAAAAATGTTTTCTTAGTTAGTATATTATGTGTGTTTCCTCTCTATAGCCCCAAATCTGGTTATTATGGTATTCATATGGAGGACAGAGCTTTCATCTTCCATCTTCTGGCAGAGGAAGATACTGAATATGGTCTCCTGCTATCTAAAGTTTGGATATATGCTCTAGATCAATTTGAGATATTGCATTATGTAAGTCCCAATTATTCTATCTTTATTTTCCTATTAATTTATTCCGTATTACTGCTGTTTCAAAAAAACACACACAGAAAAATTGACACTAAAAATCCTATTGAAAGAACTATTACTTTCAATGACATTTGCTGATTTTACATAGACATAGTTTACAATGCTTATTGACAGTTGCTGAAGTTATAGATTTTTAATCCAAAATGCTTTGACATCATTGTCAATAACTATTCTATACAGAGGCTTGAAAATTAAAATGTTATTTTAAAAGGTAAAAATTTCAATACTAATTTCCATGAAATGCTGGTGTTTAAACAGAATGCCATTTTCAAGAATAACCTTGAGTTCAGCTTTGAAGAGAGAAAATCTTTCCTGTTTTCTGTGACAAATGTGAAGAGTTAATACTTGGGAAGTGCCGAGATAAATGCTTATTGATGACTCAGTTAACATCTTGGAGTGAGCAGAGTATAAACAGGCAAAATATCTCTTCTTTTTTATAGCTCAACAAGCAAGGGAATGCAGTCATAAAAAAAGGAAATGTAATGAAATGAAATCAAAACAAACAAAAGACAAACTCTCAGACTGTGGTGCTGATGACTCATTTTCAACCTCCTTTTCAGATTGTCACTTTATTTTCTAGGTTCGACTCCTCACCCGCGACTGCTTGAGTGACATTTATAAATGAAAATGTGGGACTTAATTAGGTAAGCCTTCCTAACATTTTGTGTGCATCTTACATGTATTTAATTCCATCTTTGGATGTGCAAGATAAGTTGTTTCTAGGTGAGGAGAAGGGCGCCCAACGGCAGCGAAGCGCTGAGTCCCAGAGCGCACAGCCGGTGCTCCGCGCCAGGCTGGGGGACTGATGCCACCGAGCCCGCCCAGGGGACATGGCTGTCGGGAGCTCCCTCCACTTGGACTCAGCCTGAGACATAGGGTGGCTGCTAGATGAGTGAAGAGAACCATCAGCTCCACAGCAGCCCAGCAGTGGCTGGCATCGCAGAGGAATTTCAATTAGTCAGGTGACAATCAGATGCAGTCCCCAAGGAGACAGCCACCACCTCTTCAGCACAGTGCTCAGTCACTGCTGCAAAAAGGTCAGTTGTGACACCACGTACAACATCAGGTGGGAAAGTAGCTGCTTGGAGACACTTGTCCTCTCTGCATGGTTTAATTTAAAAACTGAGATCTTCTATTCAGTGTTTGAATATGAATGAGTCAGTCGTAAACAAAGAACTAAAATAGATGAGTCTGGTGTGGAGAGGTAGCTGAGTCATTCTATAAACCCTTTCCCTTAAATGTAATGGCAGAGGTTTTCTTTTTTGACACAATAATTGCTATTTTAGCTTAATGAGCTATGAGACTTTTACAGTGAAATGGCTCCTTAAAATTACTGTCCCGTTCAGTGCCTCCACTTTTAAACTTTTCTATCCATGATTTTACTTCTTGATCACTGTGAAAAGAAACCAAAAATATTTTCTTCAGGAGCTTTATTTTGAGTTTAGCTATTTATTTAAATAAACAGTGTTAGAATTTTGTACCTCTTTATCTCGTGAAGATAACATTTCTTCATTGTACTATACCTCTTATGTAATTTAAAAGGGGTACACAACCAAATGTTGGCATTAAATCTTTGGAGTTTTGATTCAGAGGAAGAGGTGAGCACAGAAGAGAATTGTTTCTAGTGTGGATTAAAATAGCTAAAATATTACTAGAAAACATTCAAGGTTTCAGCAAACATATCCACTGTTTGAACGAGAAAACTTTACACAAAACATGAAATAAAATTTCTTTTCCTTCCTCACTACAACTTTGAAAAGACAACATATTAATAAAGCAATATTATTCCACAGAAACTGATAAAATTTATCTTCTTTATACTTACATACTTTATTTATACTTTATTCTTCATTATACTTTTATACGATATTGTATGTATGCTTTAAAATAAAAGAAAAAACTTATTATCTTAAAATACATTACCTACATAGATTTACTGCTTTAAAAGGCTAAATAAATTTTAATGCCATCTAATAAATACCTGGAAAAAAACTAATACTGTTTTGGATGCATATTTCCACTAAAAAATTTACTGCAAGCAAAACAAAAATCTAAGTCAGAACATGTTCCTCCTGTTACCCTTGATAACATTAGTAGTAGCTACATAAGACAGAATATTTAAAATCAGCAGAACAGGATTTTCCTGAGTAACAGGTTGCAGCAATAGTTAGCAAACACTATTCTTGGGTCTACAAGTAGAAATGTTGAGTATAAACCAGCTATTTTACTGCGTTCAGAGCTGATAAATCCTTGGCATTTCAAATGTGGGCTGATTTAAGTTCAAGGGAGGGGTTCAAGGGAGGGCAGGAGGCATTTCAAAGTTCTGGAAAAATCAAACACCAAAAGGAAGATGAAAGGGTTACATATATTTAGACTAAGAAAAGGAAAAGACAGTAGCAGTGTTCATATGTATTAAACATAGCTTTTAAGGAGTTTATTCTTTCTCAAAACTCATTTCTGATCAGACATTACACAGCAGAAGGGAAGGTCTGTGTTGGGATGTGCAGCTGTGCAGTACTCCAGCTGTTTGTCGGGAGGCTGTGGCAACGCCCTCCGATCCTCTTCCTCAGAACAGGCTGCAAAGGTGTTTGTTCAGAAATGGCACAGATACAGCTGACCCAACATTTGCAAAGGATGTGGGAGTAAAATCTCTCTTCTAATATTAACAGCCTCAATTTCTGCAGTTTTGGTGATTTTATTATCCAGCTTCATTATACATATTATTATGCAGAAAATAAAATAATGAAATAATTCATTCAGAAAGTTGAATTCGAAGCAAAATTTTTGAAAAAACTGAAACACAGGGCTATTTCCTGGAAATTAACACTTTCATTTAAAATTTGCAGCAATTATTATCAGATTAAAATAATATTTTATCTTCAAATGTTCTAACTTTCCCATAATTATTATATTATTACTCTATATAATTATTTCATTGCTTGCACACTGGCATTTTGCACATCATATATGTAAATAAAGTATTAAATATACCAGTAAATACCAGCATGTAACAAGTTTGATAAAAATAGCAGCTTGGGCTAGTGACAGGTTTAGAAATTTCATGCCAATCCAACTGAATACTACAAAATATAGCTGTGAATTCTTTTTCTTTTTTCGGTCTCCTTAAATGTTTTACATTGGTCAATGAGGATGAGACAAATTATAAATTAATTTTAAGAACTATAATGGATGGCAATTACATCTTTACTAATTCATATTTTCATTATTCTAATTATCCTTACAATAGATGTTCTGCCTCATTGTTCACATGACAGTTTGCCAGAGAAGTGCTGTATCAGAATGCTAATAACTTGCCACATCCCCTCTTTGACAGTTGATAGTAAACCTCAAATATATGATTTTACTGATGTTCAATAGGTTTGTTCAGCAGGTCCATATCACTTTAAAGTTGTAGGAACCCACATTTTGATATCTATTCCCTCTAAGAATGGAATAGATATCAAAATACAGAAAAAGTTGGACCATGCTTTTTAAATTACATTTTAAAAAACTACCAAATATTGCAATTTAAGCATATCTTTTAAAACTAGAAGATTCAGGATATACTAGACCATTTTAAAATAAACCATTCCTATAGTTCATCTAGGAAATTAATGTTTGCTTACTGAAGTCCCATATATTTTATCTGATAAATATTCTTTTCTAATATTCAACCAGCTAAACATCACATGTGCTTTTGATCAAAATCAATTCAACCTTTGTCTTGCCATATATTTCCTCAATAATTGAGCAGATTTTCTTTGGTTAAATTCTGTTTAGAAATATGGTATCTTAGTAAAATGTAATTAGTTTATTTAATATTGATATTAATATACTCATGTACATAGTCCAGAGCTGTATCCATCTCTGGGATCCCCAGCAGGGGAAGGACATTGAACTGTTGGAGCAAAACCAGAGGATTGCCACCAAGTTGATTAGTGGGATGGAGCACCTTTCTGACACAGAGAGACTAAGATAATTGTATTGTTCAGCCTGTAGAAGAGAAGGCTACAGGGTGACCTCATTGTGTCCTTCCAATACCTGAAGGGAGCCTACAGGAAAGCTGGTGAGAGACTTTCTACATGGCCATGGGAGAATGGCTTCAAACTGAAAGAGAGTAGGGTGAGATTCAATATCAGAAAGAAATCCTTTGCTGTGAGGGTCGTGAGGCACTGGAACAGGTTGTCCAAAAAGGTTTTGGATGCCTCATCTCTGAAAGTATTCAAGGCCAGGTTGGATGAGGCTCTGAGCAACCTGGTTTACTGGAAGGTGTTCTTGCTGTGTTAGGAGGGTTAGATCCAGATGGATTTTAATGTCCCTTCCAACCCAAATCATCCTATGATTCTAGGATATCAATTGCCCAAAATAATTATGCATATTCATGTCAGCATGCATATAAATTAAGCTGGTGGATAATCATCCCACTCTGTAAAATATAAATATTCATTTGATTTTAAGTTCACTGTCTTAGACATTCTGGCTTTCTTAAATGTGAGAAGGTGCTTAAGTGCTAGGCAGTGATGGGGTCCAAAGTGATAAATGAGTAATTTATTCAGCGTGAAAGATAAAAATAAGAAGCATGCTGCTAATCATCTAACCTTAATTTCTACAATTCACCAGACTCCCAAATTCATGAGAAACAAACTTAACCTTGGAACCAGACTGAAATAAATTTTTGTGGATCAAAAGTTGATTCTGTGTTTGGATGAGAGTAAATTAACTGATCTTTATAGAGTGGACTATTATGGTTTAAAAGCAACCAGATGAAGCAAAGGACAAGACGAAGGATTCAATTAGTCTTGGATTTGACAGAAGTTACTGGAACAATGGAATTGGCATGAGAAATAAAACTTCCTTTCTACTTTATCAATATCCTTCCATAGGGAAAATTCCAGCATTTCTTATGAGTTTACTGAAGGCTGTTGCCATAAAACAGAGGGGTTGCATAGAAATTCTGTCTTGAAGAATTGAATTTGAGACAAGGTCAGGATGTTCACCTACTTATTTCAGCTCAAGATGTTGTTTTTGATGGAGACATCTTATCTGCCTAAATATTTGGCACAAACATTTCATTTTATTAATTTAGTGTTATTTGAAAACAGGAAGGAGTTCAGGGCAAAAAAGGAGATATTTACACTTTTACAGACTTGGGTCACCTTTTGTTTCTTGTTCTAACATAATTTACATTGGAATATAACTCAATAGTACTGAATTCAGCCCACTGAAGCACTTCTGCCTGTTGAATCCTGGATATCAGATGAAGCCAAATGTCACAGGAGTATGAATTAGTCATGTTTCTGCTCTCATGATCATCATGAACTCTTTGACGCAGTAGTAAGGAAATAATTCATCTGCCTGGTCCCTTTGTCAGTTAATTCAAATGTCAATGGACAATTAGAGTTTCTGCACTCCAAAATTCTTTACTATATCAATCTTTATGGCTCTTCAGCAGTCTCACCTAAGAATCCAAAAACTTACATCTCATGAATCCTTAATAAAAGAAATTGCCCCAATACTGAGATAATTCACATAATAAAGCTGCATATCAGCCCAACTAAAGTGACTATATCTTATAGTCAGTTACCCTTTTTTCTTGAATAATAACGTAATATCACTTGTCTTCAAAAGTCTATGAAAACATCATGACATTGTTACCTAGGAAATTTAATTGTGTATATAAAACTCATTGGACCTCAATGATTACCTTTCAGTTTGTTCTATCTTTCACTCTTCCCCATTTATCATGATGTACTTAATAACTTGAAATTAAACACAGCCCAAATCAAAATATTCAATATTTTATACATTTCTGCTATGTGTCTGTCTGTATAGGTAAGGTGTCTTTTTATATTCTGGAAATGCAGAAACGCTGACACATTCTTGCTACCAAGCTTAATGTCAGAAATGCAACAAAGTTAAAAAGAAATACCAAAAGCTCAGAATAAGAAAGCATTCATGATCTCTTGCTTAGATTCAGTTTTATCGACATCACTTTTTTCCTAAGATGCTACTTTTAAAATTAATTTTGGAACTTAGCTCATACTTTTCTGGAATTTGAAATTTTGTGTAAAATTGTCCCAAGCAGTCTTCAAAATATTTTTTTCTGAAGGTGTTACTGAGTGATGAGTTATTACTATGCAAGACAACAGTACTGAAAGCAAAAGACAGTGAAAGACAGTGCAAGAACTCTTCATACATTACTTGATCCCCTACAAGCTAAAAATAAAAAATATGAGAGTTCTAACAATGGTAACTGAAAGTTGCAGCACTAAATGCAAAATCCTCTGTCAAGAATCTCTTGAATAGTTTCAAAAATATACAGTGATATTTTAATATTTCAGTATTTAAGATTAAACTTTAGTGCTACCATTTAGGCAATCTAGCGTAAATGTGATGATATTTTTGTATAAATTTCTAACGAAAATAGAAGATAGGCACATTATACAGTCCTACTCTAAGTGTCATTTTTCATCGTTTTATGTTTCATTTCACAAAATATGCCAAAGAAAAAATATGCATAGTCTGTTATCAGTGGTGCTGTTTTCTTTGTTCTGTTTCTGTGTATTTTTGCTCTGCTTCTCTTTTGCAAAACTGACATAACTATTACTGTAATTATGATTTTTAAAAAGATATCTGAGTGTTTTAATTGAATAGTCAGAGTATTCTTACAACCCTACTCAACTTTGTATTATATATTATTTAATCCACGAGATGCTTTAGGCCATTTATATAAAAAGTCAATTCAACTGTTCTAATGTCTGGAACAAAGGGGAAAATTGTTTTAGTTATTGAAGCAAGCCTTCACATGCAAATTCCCATTTGAATGATGAAAGCCTAAGCACATGCATTCCATTTTTATCGTCTATATAGTAGAAAAGAGTGGGCAGTAAGAGTTGTGGTCTAGCCACCAAAATAAAGCAGGAAACTTTCAATATTTTAAGTTTAACATTTTCTTCAGAGTTAGAAGGCTTAAGTGACTGATCAGGCAGCCTGTTTCACTCCTTGTTATGGCTTCAAGTCTTTTATCCTTCTCTGCCCAGATCAACACACATAGGGAAATGCTTGCTGTTTTATCTTCATGTCTGGATGTCCTAAGCCATACACAAATGAAAAAAAAAAAATATCCCCCCCAGAAAATATTGGAAAGTCTTCCTGCAGGGGCCAATCATTATGGGAAATGAAATAACCAGTCAGAAAAAAAAAAATCTTTAATGAATTACAAGGAGACACTTTTGAAGTAAGATCTAAGTAGAGCTTAGGAAGCAGGCAATTACTAATGGAATGTTGCCATTGAAGGGAACGCTGAACAGCACTGCTCACTGTGCTCCTATGGGATAATTCCTCTCTGCCATCAAGGCATATGTATTACACAAAGAAAACCTTCTGCAGTATCTACTAACAGTTTATTAAGGGCAGTGAGAGGATGTTATAAGCACTTATCCGTACACAGTAATTGCAGATGAACAACTAGGTTTAATCCTGATAGCCTGTCTAAAAGTTACTACCTCAGTTGAGAGGCAGACCTTCATTGTTTAATGTATGACCACAATCACACTGGATAATGACCATACAATGAAGAGTCAATTTGCATCACAACCTCTCTTTTCATCTGGAAAAATTTACTCTGAAGAAGTAATTTAACAAGATCTTTAATTCTTCTAGGGTCAGAATCTTGTTCTTATCCCACACTCAAATTTCCTTTGCAGAGAAAAAAAGGCTCTCAGTTTTCTAGAGATCTGAGACTGGATGCTGAAAAGAGATAAATAATGACCATTAGTGCTTCCTGGAGAATGCAAAGAAATTTATAAACAAAATTAATTTGCTTTTATTTCAATTATTTGTATATTCCTAGGAGGCTTTTTGTTTCTTAAGAATATCACCTTTCTGTTCTTGCCATACAAAGAAGAGCAATCACAAACATTTAGTCTAAAAGAGATGATTATTTAATAACACATTTTTATTACAATATTCTCCTGATTTTAAAAATGTTTTTATTTTATTGAATAAGAAGCCTCATTTTTATTCAATAGAAGTTTCAGTTCTAAGTAATTCCACCAGCAAATAGCTTTAGCACAGCCCTTCTACTAATCACATACTCACAAACCTTGATTTTCAGAAAAGAAATTTTATTAACCTCAGTCCAGTTTTCTCTACTTTCTTGGACTTTATTTATTTCTTCTGAAAAGAGGTGAAACTGTTGATCCATATTTCCCAGTATACCTGCACCCTACAGCAGTAAACTGCTCTGCCTGAACAAACTGTGCCATAGCTACATTTTAAAGGTGCAAGTAATGGCATGCTAAACTGAAAAAGAAGAAAAAGAAATGCTGACATCCATGAATCACAGTTCACCTAAGAGCAAACATGATAAAATTATTCACAGGAAATAAAGTGGTACTGAGATTCTGTGTGAGATGGCAAAGATGAATCATCACCAAATAGAGAGCTTCTGTGCATGTCTGTTCATCAGAAGAGACAGCTGAATAGAGCACACTGTGAAAGTGAGGCAATGACATATAGACCTATAGGTGGAAAAATGAGCTTTGCAATCAAGGCTTAAAGCTCCCTTTACTACCATAAAAGAGCTGTTATTTAGCTGTCTTGTGTTATCTTGAAGCGTTCTGGTACAAATTTTTTTTTTTTTTTTTTTTGGATGATCACCTACACCTATTGAGTTAAGATCTCAATTATGAAGGATGCCATTTATTCAGTTGGTCTTTCCTCATTCTCTGGTGTTTTTCATATATTTTAATTTTTTGAGACAGGTAGGTTGCCAAAGTATATTTTCCTCAGTAGTTTCACTTTTATAGTGGCAGTTGGGAACCACAGAAATGTTTTATTCTTTGCTCAGTGTAAAACACAGGTGTTATAATATCAACAACATTTTCTACTCACTTGAGAGACCTATGTGAAAAGAAGATGAAAGGCACATTGACTGAGTAGGAAATGTAATGCAATAGAACTAGCTCCAAGCAGAAAATGTAGAGATTTGTCTTCAGTGATTTATTCTTTGAAAAAGAGGGCAGATCAAAAATGTATGGGTTTATATGAGGACAAATTATACCAAATATACACATATGACTGTTCTTGCAGCAGTTTGTACTGTTTTAACTTTGCTGGTTAACTGGCAATATTTTGGATTAAAGAATAGATTTTATGTTCCATATGTTTATTAAAAATATATTGCCTCCCAACAAAATTGGTAAAACATTTCTTCCAAAATAATAATTTAAAAGACTCACTTTAAATATGCCTGAGTTAAAGCATTTGTGATTTTTCCCCATTTTTTAACCAAACATTGACCGACTCATTGTGGGTATAAAGATAACTTCAACAAAACCAGATCTTTGCATTCTAAAGAACCAAATTGGTAGAAAGGACCTTTTTTCAGCAGAATATAATAGTCGGCACGTGTCTGCCTTGCTGTTAAAACAATTGTGAAGTCTATGCTGTTGAAGTTCTTTGCAAGAGCTACAAAAGAAGTTTGCAAAGAATTAAAAATACAATTTAGGAATTTCGTAGCATAAATTTATTAAAACAGGTTTGTGGAAGAGGGAACAACACTTATATACCAGGTATAAATTAAATTATATTTATTGTTATTAAAGGGATTCCATTGTTCCTGAATGTTCAAACATGATGATTGAAAAGAGTTGATGATCATGAGAACTCTCTTCACACAAGTAAAGAAATTTTCCAATTTTGTTTACCCTGTGAAATAAATTCTTAAAATGTTAATTCAGTCTCCAAAAATAGAAAAAACTCAATATGACAAGCACTAATTAACAGTAAAATTTTACAGTTTGCAAACAGATAACAGATTGAAAACAGTCATGAAATCAATATATGTGAATAGTGAGTATACTCACATGGAACATATGGGATTACATATTTGTAATAACATTAGATATTCATGTATTCATAAATTTACAAGTTCTAAAAAATCTATTTCACTGGTTTTACTTTCAAAATCCACATACATGCAATGCAGCTTTTACATGCAACATTAATCCACGAGGTTTAGTGCCAAAATGCATCCAGTAACCAAAGTCTACAAAAGCTGGTGAAAATGATTCTTGCTTTCCATAAAGTCTTGAATCTAACTCTGTAGAAGAATCAATGTATTAATGCATGATAGAAACTGAAGGTCTTGAAAGTTTAAAAAATTCTTAGACATTCCGTTTCTCAGTTTTATAACTCTACAGCAAAAATTAGCTTTTTAAAAGCCTTCTAAAGTGTCATATCTTACGATTTTTATTGTTGGACACTCTCTGGGATCAACTGTAGATAAGTTATTCTAACAAATAATCAGTCTCCAAGTGGAAAACAGATTCAGTTATTAAAACTGAATTTTTTATTTGGTTTAATATGTCTATATTAAATATTATCTATATTATTATTCTCTCTCAGATGTTTGTTTTTATTCCCAGAAGCTACTGTTCATGAGTCTGCAAATGTTGATATTCTTATATCAGCCCAAATGCTTTTCCATACTGCCAAATGTTATAGCTTAAATGTGGAAACCTAACATTGTCATTTTAATCAAGTGTGAACTTTAATATAAAACTATTACATAAATAAGACAAGCACAAAAATGTCTCTAATATGTTTTTCTTCACAAGCAAACTTAGGTGACTTCTTTTTCTAGCTTATTTTCTAATTGGTCTATGATATACTGTCTTTGACAGGTTTCTTACCATCTGTTTTCTGAAGTTGTTTTAAAACTCCTGTGTCAGGGATTTTGAACCTTTATCAGAAGTGAACACCATGTATATCCTTTCATTTTTGACATCTCTCATTAAAGGAGTTAAAAGACTTTTTGTGCAAACAGTTCTGTCTTTGGAAGTTGAAAGTAGATTTCCATCATCTTGAAACCTGAAAATCCAAAAGTTGATCTTTGGATGCCTCCTGAGAATAAGGACTGACACTATCAGCAAAGACTACCAGCATGTCACAATGTGTTTAGTAATCAAAATAAGTTTAAAAGAAGTAAGAACAATGAAACTGCTGCACAATCTATTTTGGAAGGGTTTGGCATAATCTATTGGAAACAAAAGAAAAAAAGAAAAATCCTGCTATTCTTTAATCATTTGAAAATATAAATTCAAACAGTTTTTCAGGTCTGTCAACTATATTCACCTAAGAAGTCTGAGAAAACATTTGGAAATAGAAATTTACCGAGTGAGTGGGAAGGAAGTAAAAAATTAATATAATACAAAAAGCTCTAAGAAGCAGTTAGTTCTTTAGGTTTCAATTGGGACATTCATGACAGAGTGAAAATAAATGGAGAATAGATATTTGTATTAGCAACTTTGCACCACAATGACATTCCAGGTAGTGAGTCAGAACAGAGAGCAGTATCACTGTAAACAAATGCATCCATTATTGTAGGTAACTACCTAGATGGAGAGGAATTCAGCCTGTTGGTGGAGCAGCAGCAAGCCATTCAGTTTCAGTGAGAGACATTTTAACAGAAATATGCTTTCAGAGCAGTCCTTTTGCTAAGCTAGCTTCAGAAACATAGAAAATCGTGCTCTGTCTTCAGTCCCTCTGTGGGCTGCTCTAGCAGTTGCAAAGTTCAGGGATCATAATGATGCATCAGCACTGCATTATATGTTAACTCCAAAAAGATGTGAAGTTATTCTGAGCTTATAAAAACCCTGGATGGTATTTACAGATGAAGTTGTTGTTAAGGTTCATGTTAAACTGTTTTTAGCCCACATAACTTCAAAGAAAGAAAAGAAATATATGTTATCAACTAGTTTGTTCTGCCTGTCCAAGAAAAAAAGTCTAGACCAAGATGGCTAAAAATTATTAGAAAGAGATAATTAAAGATGTTGTATCTTGCAAACACTTAAAACACAGAACAGTTCTATGGTGATGAGAGAGTTGGGGTTCTTCAGACTGGAGAAGAGAAGGCTATGAGGAGATCTCATTGTGATTTTCCAATCCTTAAAGGGGGCTCTTAGGAAAAAGTAGGAGTAATTTTTACATGGGCAGATAGTGACAGCAGAAGGGGGAATGGTTTTAAACTCAAAGAGGCTTGGATTAAACATTAGGATGGATGAATTGCTCAGAGGGTAGCGAGGCACAGAAACAGGCTGCCCAGAGAACTTGTGGATGGCCCATCCATGAAGTGTTCAAGGACAGGTTGGATAGGGCCCTGAGCAACTGGATTTAGTGAGCGGCACCCCTGCCCATGGCAGGGGAATTGAAAATAAATTATCTTTAAGGTCCCTTCCAAACCAAGCCTTTCTATAATTCTATGATTCTGTGATTCTCTGAGGCTATTTCTTGCTCAAAGTACAAATCAACTTGATCTCCACTTCCTTCTGGTATCACAACAGGATTGTCTTCCCACATTTGCAAATGACATTTAATTTCTCTACACATCTTCCTATACTTACATGCATTCATGTTATCTTGCATTTACTTTGGAAATAAAGCAGAGCAAAACTTCTTAAATGGGATATGTATTTATCATTATTATTTTCACTATTTTTTTTCTTTAATTGTGTAATTAACACACTAATTGGACCACCTGAGGATTAAGATATTCCCAAGGTATTTTTTTAACAGTATCTTCTATTTAACTAGGATATTGAATGTCCCCTTGTGGAAATACCTATTATTCTGCTCTAGAAGTCCTTTTCTATTCCAAAGGATGAAAAAGTTTAAGACTGTGTGTACTACAAGGCTTAGGTTTTATAATATTAAGCATTAAATTAGGTGTCCAGGATCTCAAGATAATGAAGAATTAGGTACCTCTGGTAAGGAGTCACTGACATAAGCAAAGAAGATTTTACATTAAACAATAAGAAATGTTGAAATGCTGATAGTCTTATATTTTTAAGAAATGAGCCCACTGCACTTCAGCTTTAGGAGTGAGCTAAACTAACATACAGATTTAGATACTTCGACCAGTCCAACCAATGAGATTGACTATCAACTGACTAAAAGGTGTTTACTAAAATCCTTGCAGGGAAAATAAATTCTCTCATCCATCAGGAAAAAGTTACTAGAATATGTGGGAATTGTTCAAATTCAGAGTGTGATGATAAGTCTTTTACTACCAAAGTAACTTTGGATATTGTATTTGAAAATTATCTCAGTAATTGTTAGTACTTGATGTGGTAGGAGATATTAAAACATGTGTTTCTGTGAATGAACCCATTTATCATAATTTTAAATATTTTAATCTCTTACTTCTCTTACTTTAGTACATAAAACACAAATTAAAGCAGCCTGTTATAGACCTACTGCATTTATTCTCTATTTTGCTTCATGCCAGTTCTCATTGTTAATTTTCCTTCACCCCTAAAAATTGATCTTAAGAAAAATTGTAATAATCTTCATATAAAATTTGGTTCAAGAAGCATTTCATAGAACAGAATAGTATATTTATCTATAAAAAGTCATAAATGTACTAGCAAATGGTAGGAATAACAAGTTTATAAAGTTTGATGATGTCCATGAAAAGCTGTAGAAAGATTTCTTAATATTTATCACTCTAATGCAGATGACATTCAGTGCCAATAAATTAAAAGTATATAAGGAAAGAGTACTCTGAACTGGGTATTTCCTCTGTAGGAAAACCAAAAGAGAAAAGTTATAATAATTCTTTGAAGACTGTTCAGTATCGATAAAGAGGAAAAAAAAAGGCAAAAAACCACCAAATACTGCACAGTTAGTACAGCAAGAAACAGAATAAAATAAGAAAAATCATTATACCAGAATATAAATTAATAATAGATACAAATACTTGACAGTTAATCTCTGAAAGTAAAGAATACTAATGGAAAGGTATAACCATGGAGGGCTTGAACTGGAAGGAAATGGGATAACTTCAGCTATAGTGTGAGTTCCATGCAAAGAGAAGTCACATGGATTCTTTGGCCTTGTTTGTCAATATCGGGATGTATCAAAGTCTGATTTGCACAGAGAGTAACAGAAATTACTTATTCCCTGAATTTGCATGCTTCCACAAGTCTCAGAGAGTGACCTGCACTTTCGGGGCCCAGAGAATGCTTGTTAAGAGAGCTGGGAAAGATGAGAGATGGGTCTTTGTTTGGAGATCCAAATGCCTTTTACTGCTAGAGGGTCCAGGGTCAAAGCCCCAGCGGGGAGAAGGGCATAGGGTTAAATATGGGGAGAAAGGGGTGGCACTGAATGTTAAGGTCCAACAGGAAAAGGGAAAAGTGGCCCAGGGGAGGGGCAGCAAACTAGGGGAACCAATGGGATAACAGGGGCGGGACACTGGGACAAACTGAGGCCAATAGGGATCAAGAGACGGAAGAACATTCTAGGGGGATACAAATGTGGTAGGAAGGGGCTGAACAGGGCTGATATCACCTGGACAAACCAATGGAACTTAAAACACTAATATGTGTCTGCAGAGCCCTATGAAGCTTTTCTAGCCCTAATCTTCGGGGTGTGTTTCTCTTTGCTTGTTTCTGACCCTTGATGGTTGAAGCATTCCAGCCCCAGTGCCAGGCTGCTGAGCATCCACAATTCCCAGTTTCTCAAAAAGTAGGCAAGAACCAAACCATGTTTCCATGGCAGGTTGAAAACAAAAGATGAGATCTGGAGTTCATTTTAACAAGACATGGTAAGCATGAAAAATTTGCATGGGTTCAAAAACTGATTGTACAGATTCATTGAGGAGATTCAGAGAAACCTTTGTCTCAAGCACTTCAGATACAAATTTTTAAAGGTTGTGTCACAAAAATTGTAACTATCTGCTTTCCTTGTCCCGCTCTTTTTCCTAGACATTCACTTGTGTCTCAGTGTCAGAAATAATGGACACAGTCTCTGACAGAAAAAACGAAGAAACCTCTTGATACCAGAAATATGTTCTATTTTTATTTGTTTAGCTGTGAGTTATCTGGACTGTGATAACTCTTGAGAACTGGCCTCATGGGCTATTTTAGATACCACTTAGGATATAAACTTACCTGTCACTTAAGGATTTGTTGCCAGGGAGCAGCAAAAGCCAGCAGCTCCAGGAGGACAGGTCAAACCCAGCTTGTCCTGTGCCCTCACCAAGGAGCGCAGTCCCATGGGGTATGGGCACAACAGGCAGTGCCAGAAGTTGGTAACAAGTCCATCAGATGCAAATATATGCAAGTGATGATCCAGGTTCAGAGGACATCCAAAAACCCAAGTTCAGAGCAAAGTAGATAAGGTCTGGGACATAAAAGTGAGGTAATGTGACTCAATGTGCCTTAGGAAAATAACTTCAGGCAATGTCAACTTATCTCCCAGTTCAGATATGATAGGTGACAACTCATAGCATGGCCTCAGATGCTGGGTCTAGATATTAGCTTGGGCCTTTGTCCTTGCCAACTTGTATGTCTCACTCTGCTTTATACAGAGTCCATAAAAGAAGTAAAGGCTGGATTTCTGTCATGCAATGTAAATATGCCAAGTATTTATTTGAATGCCACAAGCATATAGAAGGATGAAATTACAGTAGCATTTGGCATTGATATAGGTTTACTCTGAATTCAAAAATTAATCAAAAAACTTATTATGCAAACACATGGAGGTATTAGTAAAACTGACACTTCAAAGACTACTGACAGTTAAAATTTAATTTAGTTTCTACAATGTCAAGAATGAGTTGCCTTACATCTAAATAGACCATAAGAATTCATCTTAAACTTGAAGGAAGCCATATATAATATTTTTGAGAAGAGGAAATGAAAATCAAATTCTCAGTTCTAGTTCAATTGAAACATCCTAGGCAAAGGTGACAGAATAGATAAAACATTTATATTAAAAAATGCCATGTTGCCTGGAGCTTATTGATAAATGCTGCTTTATTAGACTCAGCTATTCCTGAAGACAAACGCATACAACTTTCATTGATTTCCTTCAGCTTATATTTTGATAATCATTCAGAGTACCAGTACAACGTAACATTTAATGCTACTGAGTCAAATTGGTCTTAGTGAACAGTCATAAAAACTGTGGAATCACTGAATCATTCATATAGGAAGGAACCTTGACAAGTCACCCAATGCACCTTCCTTCTCAAACAGAGACAACTCTTAAATTCAAACAAGAGATTTAGAACTTTTTTTTAGAAGAGCCTTGAGTTACTCAAAGAATTCCGATTTTTCTGGGCAACCTATAAAAAAGCTTATTAAATCTGATAGTGATATTATTTTCTTTCTATTTTGTTGGTTGGGTTGGTTTTATCTTAGCTAGGCTTTCAGAACCGCTTCTCTTTCAATTCATGTCCCCTGTACCTGGTCCTTTCTGCTTGGTCCCTGACTAGAAAGCTTTTCTCTATCTCCTTGGCTACCTACTAGTAGGTATCAGAATGCTGCTATTTACTGTCCCTCTACATCTTTTACTTCTTCAGACAAAAAAGAAACCCTGATTAATTCCCAGTAAGGCAGAATACATTTCTTAATTTGACCTATTAAAAGTCCTGCTAGCTCAGGAGCTGTTGGCCACCTTTGTTGCCAAGGTGCTGCTGGCTCCTGCTCATCGTGCTGGCCACAAGAACACCCAGGTCCTTTTCAACAGTGGCTCTGCCAGCCTGCCCCAGCCTGGGCCACTCCTCAGAGCACCACATCTGCAGTGCAGACTGCAGAGAAGGCTGTGGCTGCCAATTCTCCTGGGGTACTTTCTCCAGTAACTGATGGCAACTGAGCCCTGTAGTGTATTAGCACCATTGTAATTTCAGAATTTGGACATTTATTTTTATTACTATTATTATTGTTACCTAATTTTTCATCTTTATTCCTTGTTTTGCCAAAGTCAAATCAAACAAAGTACACATACACACACACATACACAATATTTGTTAATTTCATCTTCAAAACCCTAAGATTATATTTTTAAAGTAGTCATTAACATTTTTTGTGATTGTTGTTCTACTAAGTGTAATAAAATGATTGCCTCACAGGAGGAAGTGTAGAAAAAAGACAGATTGTTGCTTTAAATAACAAACTATTAGGGAAAAAATTGCCCTAAAATCTCTTGATGAAATGTTCTATCTAGTCAGGAAAATGGTAAAACTCCTATTAACTCTGATGATAGTTGTGATTCCACTTCATCCCACCACATAAGGTCTGTGTCAACTCTTTGGCACAGTAAAATATTATCTTGGGAAGCAGCCAATAGAGATGTTTCTTCTGCCTAATGCTTATAGGGAAGGACTCAGTCAGCTAACCTAAACAATGCCCTTACATAATGAGGAGCAGCTGGACCTTGTAAAAAGGTGGCTGTACTTCAAAAGCAGCCTTCCTTAATGCAGAAGTCATGTCCCTGTACCCATCCTGAGTATGCCTTCTGACGACAGCTAGAACTAAAAGCTCAAGAGGAGAAGGCTGGAATATTTTCAGTTTAAAAATAATAAATTTGACTGGCAGGAAATGATACTAGTTTAAGGTCAAAGTTTCCATATAAAACTTAACTTTTTTTGTTAATGCATTTTGAACTATTTTTTTTTTAATTCTTTATTATTATAGGCTTTGGATATATGTATTTGTTTATGTAGATTATAACATCCACATTAATGCTAGGAAAGGGAAAAAATATCGAAGTCAAGAGAAAAATTTAAAAAAAAATCAGAGACGATCAATCTATAAATCAAACATTTGCCTGTGATGTTTTACCATATAAGAGGCAGAAATGTAACTTCACTTCCTATTTGGCATCCATATTTCCTGTCAAGCATTTAACCACTTTCACATGACCTCAGAGGTTTATCATCCTTTATGAGTCCTTTTCTCTTTGTCAGCAGTTACCTGTTATTGCTGCTACAATCTGTATAACTAAAGAGACTCTGATGACACAGCTGCTGCAGAAAAAGGTGGCTGCAGTGATTATGTTAATGAGATCACTAATTTCTTGCATAAGCATTAAAACTGCTGCACTGCTTCATGTGTCACTAGCTGGGTTGATAAAATATCTTGAACAAAATATAAATATGTTGTTAACTCAGTTGTTATTTATTTGTATTACAGTAGCACCTACAAGCCACAAAAAGCTGAGACCTCAGCCAAAAATATCCCGTTTCCCTATAATATAATCAGACTGTATAATCAGACAACAGTACTTCCCTCTCTGTGCTCTTCTACCCCTCTACCTCACTATTATAAAACCTCAGCCAGAATACTGCTTCCAGCTGAGGTCCCCAGTCTAAAAAAAAATATTGACCTGATACAATGGGTTCAGAGGAGAGCAGAATATTATCAGAGGGCTAGAGCCCTTCTCCTGTGAAGAAAGGTTGAGAGAGTTGGCATTGTTCATTTTGGAGAAGAGAAGGCTCCAGAGAGAGAATTCTGTGAGCTTTCGTTATATAAAGGGAATTATAAAAAAGGCAGAGAAGGGCTTTTTACAAGGACCTATAGTGATGGAACAAGGTACAATGGATTTGTTCTGAAGGACAATAGATTAAATATAAGGAAGATACTTTTTACAATAACAATGGTGATACCCTGGAACAGGTTGCCCAGACAAGTTGGTCCATCTTTGAAATTGTTTAATATGAGGTTTGACAGTACTCTGAGCAACCTGGTCTAGTGGAAGGTGTCCCTGTTCATGGCAGGCAGGTTGGAACTAAATGAACTTTAGGATCCCTTTCAAACCAAAGAGTTCTGTGATTCTATGATGCTATGAAAGAGAGAGAAAGGACCACAAGGATACAGAGATATAATGATCTTACGTACCTAAATACACCATTTAACAGACCATCAATAAAATGTTGGAAGCTTCTTCACTCATAAATTTATCATGTAATATGGAAAAACAATTGTTTCAACATAAAAAAAAATAAAGATACATTTCAGGATGTAAGGGGCTCAGTTTTCCATAAAAGCTTAATTCCTCAGCCCATGAGATATTCGCCATCTGTTCCATCAATCAAGATACACGAGAGATCTAGGATTAGTTCATACATGACTAAACTGACTCTGGGACTTAACAATTTCTTTTTTTCATTTCTGCAGATAATATCAACTTTTTGTTAGTTACCTCCCATGTACAAGGACTTGAGTTACCTACCAGTCCACAGGACCGCTGCAGATATATACATAGGCCTGTGATGTAACTTCTACTGTACAGACTTTCTAGAGTTGGCCACGTATAGATATAGTTTGTATATTCTTGAGGTACATCTTTTTTGATGGCAAGAGTTTGTCAGTATTTTTGCCATTGACTATAAATAGAAGCTCAATTTGGACAGCTGAAATGTGTCTAAAGCTAGGTGACATGATAGGCATATCTGCCTTTTAACAAGGGAGTGATAGGTTTTCTATAAACCCACTTACCTGTTAGTATTGTTGATATATTCGCATTCAAAACACAGACTTAGCCTGAGTTCTTTGGAAAATGACAACAGTTACAACAGACTAAAAATTTACCAATCTCATCTGTAGACAAGACTTCCAAACCTTTAGAACTTTTACAGTAATATCCCTGCCAACTAAGCTTTCCAAAAAATGGGAAAGTTATTGAAAAGTCTTGCCATAATCTGTCCTCAGCTAGAAATGTGACTTAGGTAGACAGCATTCATGGTGGGCCTTTTGCATATTTTGAATATGTACACTGTGATGTATTTGCAGAGAACATCAGAAATTTATAGAGCAAGTGTGACAAGCATGGATGGATAACTGAAGGCAATGTCCATATCCAAAGATGAGCCCAAACAGAGATGAAAACCTTTATTCTGGCAACTGCTGATTCTTGCACTTCTAAACGTTTTTAGGCTTACATTATACAAAGTGCACACACAAGCATGTGTATAGACATAATCTAAGGGGTACCATTACCAGACAACCCCTTCTAATAGTGACTCTTTTCATAGTCTAAGTGCTATCTGCACTTAGACTGATTTTTAAATACTTCAGTTTGCCTCTTCAAATATAAGATGTGATACTTTCATGGTGTAATATCCTGCCACAAAATTTGTGTAGCAAGTTGTGGCACCATTTGTGAGGAAGACATATACATAATGCCTAGTCTCAAAGTAAATATGGAAAAATGAGAAGTGACAACTTAGTGTGATCTCAGCCAAAAATATTCTGGTAAAGAAGAAAAACCACCATAAATAAACAGAATAAGCAAATTAGAAGATTTTTTTAATTTTTAAATTAATTTTTTCAAGACTGAGCTTGTTCAGAAGTACCCTAGGTATTTCTAAATGAGTAGTTTGAGTGTTGAAGAGTATCTGTTCTTCGTGGAGGCTTTCTAAAGTTATTTTACCTGACTTCTCATTGATCCCCATGGGAATACTACCAAAGTATTAGTCAACACTCAAACTAAGTCATTTAGAACTAGGCCAAGCTATTCTTTTTTCTCTGTATTGGTCTGTGTTGACATCTTTCCTTATGTATTTAGTAATTAATTTCTTTGCTACCTTCAGAATTTCAACCATTAGTGAGCCCCCTGAGCTAGTGAACCTCCCCTGCACCAACTGCTGTTACAAGGCACACTTATTATTGAATATTTTAATTACTATTGATTATAATCACTAGTTAATTTCCAAACTTCTCTTTGTTTTCCAGAATTGTTGGAATTGTCTGACGTAAGTCCACTTGTACAATCTCCTCTGGAAACACTGCTTCTTTCAGCTCAAGTCAAAATCTTTTGCTGGCTGGGCTCCATCGGAACTCCAGATATGAATCTTGATCCTTCCATACTTTCACTAAAGGAATGTGGTTTGTGTTTTCTCTTCTTTTGACAGATGACAAGAAAATCACTTTATCACAAGGATCTTGACTTCAGTAGACCTTAAATCACTTTGATATCAGACTCCCTTTTATTTAGGCAATTTATAGTACTGGCATTTTTCAGACCAAAGCACAAACACTTAGTAACAGCAATTCATTCTGCTGCAGCTATAATTTCTATTTTTATCCATGTATAAAATTTCATCTTTCATATTTTACATTTACAATGAGTGGATTGGTAAATTTTTGCTCCCTAGACAATTAAACATGAGTTTGATATATATAAAGCTGACAGCCAAATTGGCCTGCTATGGAAAATCACATATAAGTTTCAATTGCTTAAAACTAGAGTTTTGAGTACTTCCTTCACTTTGTTCAGGCTTACTAGTGCCTTCTTTTTCCATCCACATTCATGTACAGAATTTATGTTTTATTTTACAAACATCCTGTTCATATTCCAGGCATTCTTACTGAGATACATATATACTCATCTACAATTTATAGACACAAATCAATGAAGAATCTGAAATTATTGAAACATACTTTCAATACATGTATTTAGAGGTATTGAATACAATACTTGATCTTAAAAAATAGTATTTTAAAATAAGTTTCTGCTTACATTTCCTTACTTCTTTTCTGCTACTTAAATTTGATTTGTGGGCCCTGAAGGTGCTATTCTGCAATTTCAGAATCACTATGGGTTTAGATATGTCTATGGAAGAGTTCAAGGTCTTATCCACTGTTTCCTCCCTCCTACTATCTCAGTCCTGATCTATATGAGATTTTATTTAGAAGAAACTGAAATAAACAGATTCTGTCATTTAGCTTCATAAAATTTCTATTTTGTCCAATTTATAAAGACAGCTGAATTTAAAAAAAAATTAAAGCTTCAAAGCGCTCTTTACATCTAGACTCTTAACTAGTATGATTAGCAATTTTTCCAGCTGAGACTCTTTCCCTCCCTATTAAATAATTGAACATTCAATGGGACTGAGAAAGAGAAGGAGAAACTGAAAACCTGATTGTACAGCTTGTTGTTTGGTGTTCTTCTTTGGGATGCAGAAAAGTCAGGTTACAAGTTTCTGCTTCAAAATGTGGTTTAATTATTTATACAAAGAGAAATAGGTTCAATTGTATACCGAGAGAAGTTCACACTACGATATCCAATATCTTGATGATTAGGGTACTCCCATGGGTTACTGGAATCTTCTCTTTCCATTCCTGTGCCAGTGAATACTTAATAATTTATACACAATAAAATTACTTCAAGACAAATGCACAAAAAATGATCCAGTACCCCAAAGATTAGAATACATATCTGCAATTAAAACAGACGTAATTTCAACCCTCTCATCAAATCAGAACTCCAAATCAGCAAGCACAAA
This sequence comes from Taeniopygia guttata, assembly GCF_048771995.1. Lineage (NCBI taxonomy): Eukaryota > Metazoa > Chordata > Aves > Passeriformes > Estrildidae > Taeniopygia > Taeniopygia guttata. The sequence continues at coordinate 20,451,048 of NC_133025.1, read as the reverse complement.
TGTTTGGAAACAGATTCTTCTCTCCTAATGCTTTGAACTCTGAACTGCAGAGTAAAATGAAGAGTTTTGTTGGAGCAGAGGATTTTTGAGACAGCTGAACTGGAACTGGATATTATTTTCCCTGAAGAGGATACTTTATTCTGAATATATAATGCCAAGTGTTCTTGATACCTGTCTTAGAGTGCTCCCATATCTTGGCATTGTCATTTTGTGAACAGCTGTTAGCTTTGTGTGAATCTTACTTGTAGACACCTTGTTTTCTATACTGGGCATAAGAAGTCTGGCCTCTAAATTTGGGACCCAGGGTTATAGCAGATTGCAATATGCCTAAAGGTTAGAAATGCTAAAATCCAAAACTAATAAACTTCATTTCTATGTACAGAGAAGAGAAAATATTCATTTCTATCCAAATTGCTTGTACACCTATACCACAGAAGAAACAAGATACTTCAAAATGTGTAGCAGCACAGACGAATTCCAGTCTGCCCCCAGAAGAACATTTTATTTAAATCTATTCTTTGTGTAATGATATGGAAATGTTTAGCAACTAATTTCTTTTAAAATTGTATAAAAATAGTAATAACTTATAGAAAACTATGCTTGTTCTGTCCTGTTATGTCTCACTTAATCCTTATAGCCTTTAAAATGTGGATTTATTTATATATTATTTGCATATTTATATATGCATATACATGTATTCATTTGCATATAAGGTAAATTAAAGCACCAATAACCTTGCTAAACACTGGAACACTAAAAAGAAAATCAAATATTCTCCTTGACTAATGGTGAAATACATTTCTTTTCTCTAGGGAATATTAATTTCTGAGTGTCAAAGTAATAGTATTCATGAGTCAATAAAAGTCAGGTAATTGTATAGTCCATAAATATGCTTATTCCCCTTGAAAACTTGTATTACTTAAATATAAATAAGGTCTATAATTTTTTTTTATTATCTAAATGAAGCTATTCAATAATCACTCAGACAGAACAGGAAAAATGGAAACTTTAAGCACTATCAGTGTGAAAAAATGATGACAATTTCATAGAGAAGACCCTGTATTTTGCTTTACATTACTGTTACAGAAAAAACATGGAATCGCGCAGCAAACTATTATTCAAAATTATCACTATCAATATAATTTTAAATAGTAAAAGGAACAATAAATGTAAAATGTGCATCAACTTTTTCATTTCTAGTAGGTGTATCTGAAACTCCTAGGTGAAAGAGAAACTGCTTAGAAGAAACTGCCAATTTTAATACCTCCCCTGAGCAATGAAATTATTTACTCAACAGAAATAAAATTTGAAATTTATTGCCATGAAGCAAAATGTTTAATCTACACTGTGAAAAGAAATAATTGTAGTAGTAATAATAGTAACAGTAGTAATAATTGTAATAATTTCCACACATAAAATGTATTTTCCCCTTATAACCACCAAAAAATATTACATAACACTTGCTTATAGGGAAAAAACTGTTTTAATTTAACATATTTTTCCCTTTTACATGCCTGTTGTGTTATGTCATAGAAAGTGTACAGCTCATTTTCTTTCCAATTTGCCTGTCACACAATTTTCAAACTGCATGTATATCTCAGGCTTTGATCAGCATAAAGGTAAAAACTTAAACGTGAATACACAAATAATTAAAGATGGATGTGATCCCAATGCTCACTATTATCACATCAATTTTCAAAGGCTGTGTCAGAACGTATTTAAAGCTTTTACTCGGTGACCTCCTCCCCAGGCAGGAGCTATTTATTTTATTGTCACTTGCCAGGCAAACAGTAATTGAAATACCTAGAACACCTGTTTATCTGTCTGTCTCACCAATACATGTTCAGAACAGCCTGAAAACGGTTGTCTGAATTGAACACATTGAGTGTGAAACTGCCTAGAACTAATTGATGAAGATGAGGGTAAATATTGGCATATTATGGCATTTTATTAGCAGATTCAGGCAGCCAAATTTATTGCTTTCTGCATTCTTAGACATGTGAAAAAAAATTTATGAAAATGTGTCAATATTTCTTTTAAACTTTTGAATAGAGCTTGAATAGGATTAGAATATAGTCAGTAGTTCATACTACTCTTACAAGAACACTTAATCTTATACAAAACTTGAAGGGAGGTTTATATCAAGTAATTGTTAACTATCTAAAACAAGAATGTACTCAGTATTGGTCAAATAATTCACTTTTTACTTCAGAGTTTCAAAAATAGACCTACTAGAGCAAGGCCTTTTTGGTGTCTTTTGTACAGCTCAAGACTGATGTCAATTATTATTGTATGGAGAAGGTGTTCAATAAGCAATTTCTGCCTTTAAAAAGAGAGAGAGACTATACTAGATCAAAATTTTCAAATACCAAAGACTGTAGTTTCAAATTAAAAATTGCGACAAACATTATCTTCCTTTGTTCCTTTTTCCTGCCTTGATCCAATCCCACATCAGTATTCAATTACAAAATTATTTTTAATATGTTTCTACCTACTTGGTCACCTGTTGCCATGAAAGTCTTGAAACTCTCTGAGGTATGAGAGGTCACTGTGCCTGGCAGATTTCCTCCAGAATTCCTCAGTAAAGGAATGGCTATGGCTTACTTTGGTTGGGGAGTACTATTAAACAGCTGTTGAAAGATAAGCATAGCCTAGTGTCTTTCTTGGCAAAAGCAGGTAAAAAAATCCTAATGTTCAGTTGGGTTAGTTGTGCTGAGCATTGTCTCTGCAATCCTATCAGACAGCATAGACAAGTAAAGAACAAGACCTAATGACAAACCTGGAAACATAAACAGAACTTTTCAATCAAAAATATAAAAATCAAAAATATTGATTTTTCTTATGACAGAATATTCTGTGTTGAATATTTTGAAATTGGACAGATAGTTTATAAGAAATTACATTTATATGAAGCACAGTTTGGAAAATTAGCATCACTTGGAAATAACAGCATCCTTCTCTGTTTGTGGCTAATGATGTAAATCATGGAAGAAAACCAGTCTTTTACTTTCCCAGGTTAAGGAAAGGGCAAATCTTCATCAAGAAAAATTTTCTTAACTCTGTGGTTTGGCAGAGACAGGCTACTAATAGTGTTTAACAATCCCAATCGTGTTAATTCTTTAAACTGTCCAATAGAAACCGAACTTAACATCTCAAAGTAAAGTATATGTGAAGCTATTATTCAGTAAGAATTGATGTCCAATGAACAGTTCAAAGAGTGATTTGAATTTGAGTTTGAAACACTGATTTTTTTTACTTGAGGGAACTTTTTTCCATCAGTAAATTGGTGAAATCATCAATTTAAAAAGAAAATAAGAGAGGAAAATGGGAATTAAACAAAGTAAGCTCTGGTTTAAATGGTAAGATTAAAAAAAAGGAAGAGAATTTGTAGAGAATTTAGTAAAATTGTTTTCTGTTTTAAATGTTTTCTAAATTATTGTCCTAAAAATTCACATTATGATATATACACACAGACTGCAAGTCACAAAAATATTGCAATGAAGAATCTTAAGCTCTATGATTCTTTTTATTATTAAATTATACAGGAAGTTGAAATGGACGGGAGAAATACTAGTTAGTGGCTTTTAACGTCAATGAATTATTTATTGATTGTGTTATGAAAGTTAAGGAGACATCTTTGTTTCAAGAAAGCCTACATGAAGACATGTTGAAAGATATTTTCAGTTGTAATTTCAGAAAGATTCTGAAATTTATCTCATCATATGAATGTTTAACTGTTCCTATTGTGCAATCTCTCTATTTAGAGATCAGCATAAAACATATCCTTCCATGAGAAAGATGGAGAGAAGTATGAGAAGTATGATAATCACAACTGCTATGACCCTTTATGTTCTCTGGGCAATCTTAGCTGGTTTCCTTCACTATGCTTCAAAAGACCAAATGCTGAACCATGTAAATATTGCAGATTGGTAAGTGAATGCCAACCACAGTTATGTAAGTGCTTAACAGTAATTTTTTCACAAGTGCATCATGTATTTTGATAAAGTAGAAGTTGGGCATTTTTTAAGTGTGAGGGTAGTTACTCATAAATAAGACTGGCAGAATTAATCCAAAAGATCTCCTGAGACAACTTTGCAAATGAGACACGATCATATTGCATCTGCCTTGCAGATGGATACAGCATGAAGTGCTAAACAATGGCTGTCAAGGTTAGGAGTAGACTGTGTATCACACAGCATTTTGTATTGCTGAATACATGTACTGTTAAACACCAATTTAAAACTCCTTATAGAATCTGTGAAGACAAAGGGACTAGGTAATCCCATCTACTTCCTGCATTTAATTTAGGGTACAAATTACTTTGTAAAGCTTCTTTGCTCTCCAGCAACAATAGAGGAACTTTCCACAACTAGATTAGATGGGATACTTATTATTCAGCTGATAAAGTTGTTTCACAATTTCTACGATAGAGTTTTAAGTTCTTCTTTGATGCAGTGGCCAAAATGTAGTACTAGTTTGGCCATTTGTATATTTATGTTTGCTAACTGAATATTGAAAGGAAAATTGTTTAGCATTTTAGGATGAAATGAGGTTGAAACTATGCATTTGTGTTTTATTTGATAATTAATCTCATGTAAGAGTTACATTTTGCTTTAATGATATTATAGGGCTCTATATAAGATAAATTTCTGTGACCTCTTTTCTTGTAAGTCATTTAGGAACCACTGTGAAGGAGAGTGAACTATAAAAACACATTTTTGTAAGTGTGTTTTCTGTGTCAAATGAAGGCTTTTGGCATGTCTCATGTGTCCAGTATATGTGGTACCTCTCAGTGTGAGAACTGAATCAAAATCAGCAGGAAACAGAAAACTTGCAATAAGAAATGCTGTCAGGAACAAAGGAAACCAATAACAATTGACAATGGATGGAAAAAAGGAGAAGAAAGAATTGACAAGAGAAGATTGCTCATACTAAGGATAAATAATGAACGAGCACTGTTTATCTTCATTTGGCTAGGTATCTTAAAGGATAAACCCCCAGTGCTGACACTGTAAAGAACAAGAAAATGTGCACCCTTTCTAAAAGGGTTCTTGCTCTGTATGCAACATTGCCTCCTGCTGTGGAATCTTCTCCTGTCTCTCTTCTTTTTCCATGTTAAAAGTTTTTTTTTTTCCGTATGTGTTACAGACACCTCCTCAAAAAAACTCCAAAGAAACCCCAAAAAACCTGAACCCCAGACTAAATAACTAAGCAAACATGGAGATTTTCTGGATTTGTTTTGTATTTTGTAGTAAAAAAAAAAAAAAAATTGTTCAGCTAACAGATAATTTTGTAAATTTGCTTTTATCTATTCAATTTTTTAAATTTCTCACCTCTCATATCTTTCTACATTTTTTATTATTATAATAAAAAGGTGCTTTCTTTGTCTTCTAAACTGAGTATATCATTTAGCAATTCTTCAGTTACTTTGGGTGCTAAGATCCACAGAAACATTTGCAATTTTTGTTTTCCTTGGTTTATAATTTTATGGCTGCACAAGATAAGTAGAAAAGGCAAACAATTTAATCACATATTTTTATAATCTACCAGCTGCTCTAGAATTACTGTAGAAACTTTTTTTTTTGTTATGATCTTACTATTCTTTCCTGATTTTAAATGACAATGTTATCACAAAAATTGAGACATAAACAACATTTGAAATATGTCACCTGTTCCTCAACTATATATACAAAGAAAAAGGCGCTGTGAACTAATAATCCTGTAGAAATAGTGCATCTTCCTTTAATTACTCTAAAAATGTAATCATTCTTGCAATGATGGGAAAATGCCACTACCTAGGATTTATGATCCCTATCTAAAGACCTGCTAGACAGATCTCAGTGGTTTATCCTAGATGAAAAATAGGTCCAAAATGTGGTTTAATCATGACTTTTTCTCTAAAAACCTTAAGGGTCTTGTCCCTTGTGCTGGTTTTTGACTGGGATAGAGTTAATTCTTCTCCTAATAGCTACTGTTTTCTACCAGGGAGAATGAGTGAATGTCTAGGTAGTTCTTAGTTGCCAGCTGGGGTTAAACCATGACATCCTTGACAACTCAGAAATTAATCAGTTTTGTCTAATAACTGTTTTTGAGATCATAATAATCACCACAAAATGCTTCTACTTAAATACAGGATAGATGTCTATTCCCAGTAGAAATCCGAAATCACAAAAAAAAAGTTAGTTTTGACATACTGGGAATTGTTATCAGTTATTATCAAATCTTGTTTTGTATCACTTTTAAAAAGTAATAATAAACATCTATTAAAATATGACTACTCTTGAGGTATGATTCATCTCACCTAGGCTTTGCTATTAAATTCACACATATTTAGTTCCTAATGTTGGTTATTCCAGTCCCTCAAAAAGCTACCTTCAAAAAGTCATTCATCCTACCAAAGAGACATAGGTTAGGAAAATATGAATCAAGATCTGGAAACACCTGTGTTGCTTTGTCTGCTTTGGAAGGAAGAGAGATAAGCAACTGGCTCAACAATTCAATGGCTGAAGATGTGACATGAGTGCTATTTCAAGTGGCTGTTCTACACTCCCATGAGTATCGGAATATGCAATATATTTTATACAATATATACATGCATTGGTCAACCCTTGGGAATGGAATGGTCTTGATTTTAAATCCACTCTGGATGGATCATTAGTTAATTTAAATTTAATTTCACATTTAATGTTAATGCTTGCAGCTACCGACTTATCCATACATAGATTTCTTCTTTCTCGGATTAAAAAATGTATATCCTGATCATTCATATGCAGTTGTAAATGATGCGATTTTGTCCTAGATTTATGCTTCAAAGTCTAGTGTTTCATTCATTTGCTTATGAGTTGCATTGTGTAGTATGGCAACTGCTGCTATTTTTTATAATAGTAATCATTTAAATCACATTACCTGGCATTATTTGAAAAAGATAATGCTATTAATATGGCAAGTGATAGTTTGCTAGGAGTAATTGAATGAAAACTGATTTCTTACTTTATTTCTGAAAGATAGCTCTAGGTTTTTGCTTCTGATGATAAATCAAAACATTTCAAGAAATCCATGAAAATATTTTACTGTAAAAACTTCATAAAATCCAGCACAAATAGTTTGCACTTTTCCTAAGTCAATAAAATAGTTTTCTAGTTCTATTCTGATCTACTATATCAAGACAATAAAATCTCACTCAGAAATTCCCTCATTCAACCACTATCTTCTGCTTAGCTTTAAGGCATAGCTTTATGACATCCAGCTTGGATTTAATGTTGTCTGACTTACAACAAAACAAAACAAAGCAAATCCCCAAAGATATTTAACTTTAGACTGAACTTCAAAGATAAAATCATTAGTTCAGTGGAATAAACTGGATTTTTGCCACTGATGCCTTTCAGATTAGTATACCTACAGAGAAGATTTTGACATGCATAAAACCATGACCCAAGTCTGAGAATTAAACAATGAAATATTCATGGTGGAACCAGTTGGTTCAAAAACCTGCTTTCAACTTCCTTCCAATATATATGTATATCAGACATACTGATAATTCTCCTGTAATACCCTCATAATCACTGAAATTTTATTATATCATGAAAATTAATAGTAGCTTTTAAACTTTTTCAGAACAACATCAGCTTTTACTAAATTTCATAAGGCTTTACTGTACTAGCTGACTTATACAACACTCTGTTTTCAGCTGCTAATGAAACTTACTCAGTATTTTTAAGCGAGATGCTTTGAGACAGAATTTTTCTTTGCCTTTCCTGTGCTCTGTTTAGTGAATATTGATTTTCCTCTACAGCGCTTCTAATTAACTGGAAGACAACCTATCTTCCTTTATTTACTTTTCTTTTCTATGTAGTAAGTACATTAGCATTCTCAAATTACATGAAGAAATGTGTAGTAAAAAATATTATTTTAATTGATTTCAGACAGGTTTGGAAACCCTTTTTAACAACAAAAAAAATACAGTAACCCTTTTTTTTTAACAGAATTGTTATAATCCTATATTAATTGTTAAAATTCAATAACTACTACTATCAATTTAGTGTTTTTATTCCCTACACCAGCCAGCACTGAGGATGTGTTTGTACTGTACCACAAACAATTCTGTAGTGCAGACATATGAGTTTATACTGCTAACTCAGATATTATTAGCAAAACATCATGAGCAGTCTGGATCTCAGTGAGACACAAGTGATCAGACAAGCTACAAGAAATGCTGAATTCTGAGCTGTCACAAAATATAGAGAGATGTATCCCAGCTCACTATTTTAGCTCTTGCCTTATATATTTATTTAAATCAAGCAACATAGCAAGGGCAAATGTACCCATGTACCCCCAAAGAGATAACAAGAAAGCAAAGCTGCTTACTGGTGTAGAATCTGTATGAAAATAATCTGATATATTGTAGAATCTCCACAGGATTTTCAGAAGTCAATGCTGTCAAGAAATACAAATTTTGTCTATTATTTAATGTGAAGAACACACTGAAATTTCCAGAAAATGGAAATTCCAAAACAAATTAAGTTCTTAATGAGTTCAAAATTTTATGTATTCACTGGCAGAATTTAATCCTAGCCTGAGAATATGGACAGATATCACTACCTGAATTACTCTAATGATAAATAAAATCAAAATACTAATACATATTAAATAGAGGAAAGAAGCTTCAAGCTTTAATTTTAATAAGCTTCAGTATATTATTCACTTCAAATAAAACAAAAAAGTGGAGATTGGAAAGCTAATTGTATTTCTGTATTTTTTGTTTCAATAGAAAAGAGAGAGAAAAACTTCAAAGTAGAAGAAATATTTTTGGGGACAAACCCCAAAGAAATGAAAAATATATCACTAAAGAAAATCAAGAGTCCCAAAAACAAATACTGCTGTGTTTGTTTCCTGTGTAATTCAGCAGTCAGAACAACACCTGATAGAGCATGTCAGTGTAGGAGTTCTTAATGAAAACAATTCCAGGCACAAAAAATTGTCATTTTTAATGGAAGTAATGGATAACAAGTACTGAACTTTGAAACAAAACTTATAGATTTATTTGAGCTTTAGTTATTTTTTTTCTATGCTTTGGACAATAACAGGAGTATGAGAGACTAATATTTTAATATCTTGTACATTTTTGATGCTATTAACTACTCACTTCAAGAAAAAAAGTGATCATGTTTACCTTCTGTGTCTATCTAAAAAGCGTGTATCAAGCAATTTCAGAAAATGGCTAATTGAACTTTTGTCCTAATGGGAAGTCTTTCTACACAGAGAACGCAATTTGGTTTTAGACAAACAGGAGATTCCTGATTGCCAGTGTGAAATCAGTGATGTGCAAATACAGGAATACCTTTCAGCACCTTGAGTACCTTGAGTATTTAAAGTATCGCCAATGTTGTTCAGTTGTACACACACAGAGTGTGCTGTGCAGTGTGCACACTTCCACAGTTAGGCATTTTTTAAAGGCAGTAGACATTGTCAGGATTACAGGATTAGCTCTAGGTCCCTGATGTCCCTCTACTTCTTTTGTCAGTCCTAATACTTGAAGAATTAATTACTAAATTTCCTAAGGAAACAGGTTAAGATATTTAACTTGAATTTTAACTTTCAACACATGCATGTAGTTTAGTTTACAGGCTTTCTACTTAATTAAAAAATCACCAGTATGTAATTTCCATTATGTTGTACTTAGATTTATTCCACAAAGCTTCAATCAGTCATTAAGAAGTGAAGAGAAGAGACCAAAATTCTAGCCTGCAATATATTTAGTGACAGGAATTAAAAATATGCCAGTACTAGATCCAATGACAACTTTACAAAAAACTTGTAGAAATTCCCTTTCTAGAATTCATCAAAACGCCTCATATGTGTTATATGAAGAAGAAATTCTTTGGAAAAAGCACATATTTAACATTAGTCTTCATATTAGTAACTCAAAGCTTAAAACAACATGAAATTGCTCACATCATGAGATGAATAGCTAAGATACTTGGATGGACGACTGTTCTATACATTTATCCATTAATGCACTTTCCATTGGGCTGTTCAGTAACAGATTTATTGGAATTAACATAAACTAAGAAAAGAAAAACTTTGTGTCAATTTTCCAATTAAGGAAACAAGCACTCTTCAAAACTTCCTTTTTTCTTCAAAATGTTCTGAAATCCTATGCCATAATCTTTTGTAATCTTAGTGATGGAGGCAAAGTTGTCAAAGATAAAAAAAAGCAGAAAGAAGCAGGTTTGGAATTTGTACAGTGGTGTTTTCATACCAGAATCCATGGGTTTTTTTCCCCAAAATGAATGAGAGCTGCTTGCAGTATTTCTACAAGTTTTGCCAAAATAGAGCATATATGGGCCTATGTTACAGTCAGGCAGACAAGGGGTGAAGTATAAGGAAAAACAATATGTTTTCTAGGACAACATGATTTATTGACTTCTAGAATAAATGATAAAAATAAGAAAAGGGAGAAGCAAAAAAGAACAAAAACTCAGAGCTTGTAAAAATGTTCTTGGTCTCGGTCAGTATAAGAAACTTGGGACTGTCTTGCTATGAAGAGCTTTCCTGTGTCTTTGGGTGAATAATCTGAAATAAATAGTCAATAGACTAACTACTAATAGTTGTTTGGGGTTTTTTTATATTAAATACACACTTACATATTTTTTATTAATTATTTTAAAATTTATCAGCATCACATCCATGTGAAAAAGATCTCTGAAATCAGGACAAATTACTTGACTCTGTTCTCTTCTTTTTTAGCATTTTGTTTTGTGAAACAATAAATATCACTCTCATTTAGTATCACAGACTACATAAACAATATACTTTGTTCCTCTTCCATTATAATATCATGTACAACTTATTCTATTATTTTGATATTCAGAATTTTGATTCTAAAAAAATTGCAACAGTTTTAAGTTCATTCTCTGGACATTACCCTGCAAACAAATTATTAGAAAATTTGTGAGCAGAAACACAAAGTAGTTTTCAAATGATATAAGGGAGTTTATTCAAAAATATAAATTAAAATTTGATTTTTTATAAGTATGCCATTGCTTTGTTATATTGTATGCACAATTCATTTTGAGAACTACACAGCAGTTATGAGTCAACATTTATTAACTTTTCTATTTTTCAGTTGTTTCATTGTAAATGTTAGAGACTTTCTTGTGAAGAAAAAACAGTCTGTTTAATTTTGGCTTATATGGTCCTTTTTCTAATACTCAGAAACTTCAAGTACTAGCAACTAATACAAGAAATATTATTCTTCTAAACAGTAATGAGACTACTATATGGAAAAGAATACCAGTGTTTTGTTGTTTTTTTTGGTTTTGGGGTTTTTTTGCCTGTTTTGGGGACAAATTTAGCATTTGTTTTTAGTTTTCTAGTTAAGATTTATTGAAAAGGATCCAATGCAAAGTATTTTCAAACACTGAGGCTTGAAATTATTTGTATTTGACAATATTGAAACTGGTGCAAGAAAAAAAAATGGATATACAGAATATTCTCACAGGCTGCTAAGATTATTGGATAAAATATCCTCCATAAAGCAATATGAAAACACATTTTTATTCAGGATCCCAGTTGTTCTGTTAATCCCAAAGAAGCTTTGTTAGGTCAGATGCCTTCAGCAATAACCATTGCCTGTTTCAGTGTCAGCAAAGGCTGTGCAATTCCTGTGGCCATAAAGGTTTTACAATATTGCAGTTAACAGGAAAGGTTAACCACAAGGTTTTAACAAATTTGCTATCTCCCATTGTGTTTGCTGTTGTACATCATCGAATACCAAAGAGTTTTCTACCCAAGGCAATGCTGTCAGCTGATTTGGGATGGCACACAAGTGACTTAAAGAGTAAAAAATAACATCATGCAACATGAGTAATATATACAACAGAAATATAAACAGAAATTTATATACAACAGAAATTTAAAATGTGTCAGATAGAAGTATTTTGCTTCACTAGGCTTTGGATTTGCTGAAGGACACAATGTAGAGGCTATCATGGGAAACAGAAATAAATAACATGTTGCAAACAGTGACACTAAACAGTAAAACATTTAGGTATTTTTTATCTGCACTGATATGACACTCAGCTGAAAAATATTCAGCAATTTGTTTTATTGAATATAACTGTGAAATTTAATGTATAAATACTCAATGTTATCACATATTTATGTTAACAGTTATTGCATAATTCAATATTAATCAATGCATTAAATCAGTCTGGTTTAATCTTCATCTGTACTTCAATGCCTTAGCTCATTAAATGTAAGAAGCTTGAATGCTACTGACATATGCAGTTCCAAGGATCGTGCTAGTCCTCTTTAACAGCAAAGAATGCTAATAGCGTTAATCATTAACAGCTTTTTAATAGAGTCAACTGCAACTATGGAGTGGGAAGAATATTAGCATATACTTAGGGGATATCACATTGCAATCAGCCACATATTAGAGTATCAGCAAGGGGCATTCGCAAAAGTGATTGAACAACAGGATTTTGCAGAAGTGTCCACAATTTCTTCTATGCAGAGGCTTTTTGACAAATCCTTAGATCAGTTTGACCCTTGACACTTCTCACTTAAAACTGCAGTTTATAGGAAGAATACTAAACATTTTTAATCCCTTTCCATTTTTTATTTCAGTTGAAGGTGTGTTAGTTTAATATTTGAGATGCGGTATCACGATGCTGGCTTTCATACACCGGTGCATATTTTTTAGCATATGGTCAGAGAATGGAAGGAATTTTTTTTTGAAGTATTTAAGACTTTCCATTTGTTCAGAGTTAAAATTTATATTCAAATTAATGAAAATGGAGATCATAAAAGGAAGAATGAAAGGATGGGATAAAAGTGAAAATTTAAAAACTAAGCTCAATTATTATTTTTGCTTATTTTTCCTCTTCTCCCTTTCATAATATGAGAAAGAATGCATTAGCAAATGTCTCTAGTGTGTCCTTGGTTTTGTGGAAAAGTTACTATAAATACATTGTACTTCAATGTTGTTCCTGAAGTTGAGTTTGATACCTTAGGTTTTAAGTTTTTCTGTTCTGCTTTGGTGTGCAGCTTTAGCTTTATATTAAGTGTTACTAGGGTCTTTTCACAGGGTGATGAAGGCAAAACAATCCTATTCTCGCTGGAGACTCAAGGACAATCTCTTCAAACTTCAGGCCAAAAGAGGAGGGTGGGCAAGCAGGCAAGGAGGATGAAGCTATTAATTGGACAGTTTACTCTGATATGCAAATGGACTAAAACTTATAAAAATATGAGATCTCATGACCAAGCCATCTTTTGCTTCCATCTTGGAGCCATCTGGGCAGAGCCACAACTGGCTCTGGTACTGCCAGGGTGTGGCCTTTGAAATCACCTCAATAAATACACACTTAATTACTCTTAACTCCATCTAGCCTCTCTTCCAGCTCCTTAAGACATCAAGTTCATTGTTCACTCTCTACTGTCTTCCAGGAGAGTATGTCTGCAATTACTCTTTTAAAGGCTGTAATGAAGAGTACAATGTCAGTGATGTGCCTTGGGATGTCCATAAGTGCAAAAGCTCAAATCTGCAAAGTGCTGTGGAAGAAAGGACCTATTTCTACTGTAATATTGCTTGGAACACTCAGCACATGCCAAAGAGTACTCAGCACCTTGCTGGATTATCCCAATGGCCAGAAGACTATATGGGATGAGAAAAGGCATCATCTAGCATATACACTGTCTGCAGCACTAAGTACTACCCAGTTGCTATTACATAGAGAATTTTGCTCTTTTGTTTTGGAAGAAAATAAAGAGGTGGTTGTTTTTTTTTTTTTTTTTGATTCTTTGAACTGTCTGCTGTATTTCTTTGACATAAATAAGGCATTAGCAGTGTAATTCTTCTAGCACTAGACAAATGCAGCAAAAGAATTCTTAGTTCCATATTTTTCAATGAGAAAAAAACTGAGTCTGTTTTTGCTTCAATTATATCCTTATGTCATCTGAAATATTTGATAAGCATTGAAAAAGCCAGATATCTATATATTTGGCTACCAGATCAAAAGAATCTAGCAATCTGTTTTACAAATTCTGGATAACCAGTGGCTGGTTTAAATGAGGTTATTGAGTACTCCACTGTGTTCTTGGGACACTGCTCCCAAGTTCTTATTTAAATGGTAGACATTAGGTAAATATGTAAATGTGTTTATCTCTACTACCTTTGCAGTCCTGTGCCATTTACAAGGATTATTCAGGTAATTAAAATGCTGTGTGTTCTTAAGTAACATGTAGAGTCTGAGTTTAATCTTTGCTTTCAATACTCAAGTGGCTGCTGAAAGAAGGTTTTAGGTTTACATTATTCTAAAAAGTAGTGGCAACTTTAATCCTTGATTAATCCTGAATCCTAATTAAAAAAAAAAAAAAAAAAGGCAAGATACAGGCCCACAGTGCTCTTGATATAACTATCTTGAAAAATACCTCTGTGCAAGATACCAGATTCACACAGCAATCCATTCCTCTATTTTATCCTTTTGACTTTGCAGGCGAGGTTAAGCATTCATAATAACTTAATCTGCTCTTGTAGTTCCTTTTTTTTTTTTTTCATTCTTTGGATAAGCAAACACTGACTAAAGGAGATTTACAGTTAGACAGTCTTGGTCTCAAGCTGCTGAAAGTTATTAAATATAAACTTGCTTTTTCTATCCTCTTTTATGGACCAGTGATCAGAATAATTGAGCATCATGAGCAGAAGGTGTCTGTATTCTTGTCTCCTAAGTTCATGGATGTTCCAGCTAGTAGAACATTATTCATCAGAATACTTTGGACACTAGTAGTAATCAAAGAACAATTGTTATTTTCAAAATTTATTACATGGAGGGTGTGTATCCTAAAAATATTGTAGTTTTATAAGTAAAGCTGTAAAGGTTGGAAGAAAGAAAGTGGGAAGCACTGGTTTAACACTGGAGTGCAGTAGCTCCATACTAAGGAAAAGATTTTGTACGTATTAGATCAGCAATGTGTTCTGAAAAAAATACATGAGAAATGAGAATCAGTATTTTTATCTTTCCTAGCCATGGAAGGGTACCTCTTTTTAAAGAACAACATGCTAGAGTGTTAGAGTAATAAGAGAAGTGAACATGCCTGGGATTAATTAAATTTGTTAAAAGACAGCGCAATGATTGTGTATAATGATATCCGAGGCAATTGGAAATGACCATTAAAATGCCTGGAATAACAGATGCTTAGGCCTGAAAATGATCAATAACATGACTGTGAGACAGCTGGTTTCATTAATTGAAGAAATTAGCTAACTGGTTAGGAACTTGCTTCAGTTAGATCAATTAAAAACAACTAATGGAATAGAAGGAGAATTGTGCTTCACTGGTTCAAATAAAATAAGTTTAGTAAAAGATTTAAGAAATCACAGATGGGTGTTTAATTAATAACAGCAACAATGACAAAAAAGATCTTCAGTGGTTAAATGAGGAAAAAAGTGTTTGAGCAGAAATAAGGGATTGAGTGTGTTGAGGGCAGATACCTGAGGACCTTAGGGTAAGGATTAGGTTAATTGAAATCTATTGGATCAGACTGTAGAGGAAGTGAATGGCTGCCTCATGTGCAGCCTTTGGGGTAGCTTATTCCTCATCTACTTGTCCAAGAAAACAGGATTTGGGAATATGTGTCACAAAAATAATGAGAGGCATGTTTAAAACATCTGCTAGGGTGCAAAAAACTAAATGTGGACACCATCAGTTTCTAACTGGAAAAATATGATCCACAAAACTTCATGCCATGGATTTCCTAGGAGCACCAGAGTTAAATAACATTTTTCACTTTAGTGTGAAAGCTGTTTAAAACATAGAAAAAGCTCCAGTGAGAGCTTAAAGGAGCCTGCCAGTATCTAAAGGGGGCTACAAGAGAGCTGGAAAGGGATTTTTTAAAAGGTTGTGTAGCAGCCTAGTCCGGTGAAAGTCGTTACTGCAGCAGGTCTTGGAACTAAATGACCTTTAAGGTCCCTCCCAAACTCAACCATTCTATGCCTTTTTTTAGAGCTGCCTATTGCCCTTATGAGTAGGCAGTGCCATGAAAGTGTTTTCCAAATATTATTTAAACATATATAAAGAATACAAATAAAACATAGAATATGTATAGAATACATTTTAATATATATATAGAATATATTATTAGTATGTAGTATAATATGCTTTGAAAAGTGTCAAAAAATTATTTTTTCCCATTTTCTATGTAAAACTAACTAAAAAAAAAAAAAGAACCTTTTAAAATAGTAATGTGTAGAAATCTCAAGTACCTGTTTTCAGCTTGTTATTTGAGACTGGAGGATGGAAAAAGGTGCACAAGTTTATTACTTCTCCTACTCTAGAAATAGTTATACTAATTAATTTTAACAGTTGTGGTATGTTCTTTTGATGGCTCTATAACCAATTTGCGTTGATTCTCCTGGTAATTATGTTTACTATAATATTATTTATTTACAACAGCATTACAAACACCCATTTCCTAAGGCCACGCCAGTGTAATAAAGATGTAGTGGTTTTAGTTTTGCCACATTGCAAGTACTTGACTCCAGACCTGACAAAAAGCATTTTGTATTCAATTAACCCTAATGATAAGCTATCAGACCTGTAAAATGCTGATACATGTTACATTACCTAACACAATAAATGAGTCCAAATGATCAGCAATAGTGGGGTCTGGTTCAGCAAATCTGTTCTATATCAGAGCTTAATTCTGATAATTGTTTTTATGCAGAATAACCCTATCATAGTATTCTGTGCAAGCCTGGCTATATATAAGTATTCAGTTTTTAATTCCAGTCTTGCAAAATCATGCAAACAAGAAACATTTCTGCATTTGTTCCTCTGACAATAAGCCCTATGACTCACTGATAAATTTTTAGCTTCTGAGAATGTTCTAAATCCTTCAGGTACATCTTCTACAAAAGGCTTGGAAAGTGTTCACCTAGAGGAGGATAGAACCTGTCTGCAAAGCAAGAACAGCAAGTCTCTCCCACAAAGGGAATTTTTTCTCCTTTCTTGAAGGCAAAGGATCTGCTTGAGAATTGCTGTGACACCCTGTATTTGGCATCTGTTTCTAGAACCAACCACTCCCTGTTCCTATGATAAGGACAATACTGTAGTGACACCTTTTCAAAAAATATCAGCAGAAATAGAGGGAATTAAATGGAGGATCTACACTCAGAAAGTTGAATTCTGCACCAATTAAACTCATCAGAAGAGAGTTCTTCCACCCTCCTTAGAGGAACTAGAATTTCATTGCACACATTCCACAGTTATAAAGCCCTAAAATACTACCTGTGCAACAATGAATTTCATCACAGCAATTGAAATATTTTAAACAGACCCAAGATCTCATGAATAGGAAAAGAGAATTTATAACTCTGGAATGCTGAAGCTATTAAAAAAGGGAATGTAAAAAGAAATAGACATTATTCCCAAGGAGATTTGATTTGTGTTTTCTATAAATCTAGATATTTCACCTTTCTGTTCATCATCTTTGCCTTTTTTTGCCATCTGAAAATAATTTTTGTTTTGCTACTGAATTTTCAGGTTATCCACCTATTATTTTAATTGGCAGGGGCAAAATGCTTTTATGACTGAATTAAATTCCTCCTTCTCATGTATAATGGCTTCTTCATTCTTCTGTTTCTCTTTTGGAAGTCTGAGAATCTTTGAAAGAGTGGAATAACTCTTTTGCCTCAAGTGTTTAATTGTTTTCCTTTTTTTTTTTTTTTTTTTTTTTTTTGCGTTGGATCTTCTAATCCCAAGGGAAAAGAATCTCTTAAATTTAAATAAGAAGAACATTATAAGTTTTGATTTCATATGTATGATATAAACAGGTTAATTTTTTATTTTACCTTCAATAACAAAGCATTAATTGCTGCTCTGAAGTTAATGTATTCCCCATGTTCTGTATTCCCCATGTTCTGTCTTTTCTAATATGTATATCTTATCTACGTGTCCTCAGACCACTCTGGATACCAATCTGAAGTGTTGTTCATTAATTAATACAGGGTACTAATTACTATTGTTCCAACTAAGTTTTTCATGTGCAAGTTTGAAACTTCTTTCATATTATTTTATGAGATAGACTAGGTGAGGGATGAAGAATATATATTATAAAACATTTTATGACAAACATTTTTATGATGCTAAGCATACAAAAACTTCAGATCTGCATGACTTCTGAAAAAAGTCATGCATTTTTGATTATATGATGCCATTTTGATACACATACATATAGTTCTGAAAAATATACTGAATTATGGGGGTTTTGCAATATTAATAAGAATTCTATAATCCAGTTTCCAAATATCAGTAAAGATCTTCTGTTGCCACAGATAAATAAAATTCCATTTCTGAAGTTCATATATGTTGCTGATGCTGCAGGAAAAGATCTGGTGGAAGTTCCACAGTTCTCATGCCAAAAATATTTTTGAAATCTTATTGGAAAAAAATCACAACATGTGACCTGCTTGCATCTTCTGATTTGAAATTAGAAACTAAGTTCTTAGAGTAATTCAACAGTGTAAGAGATTTTTTAGTTCAATAGGTATTATCTATTAATGTATTTAAATATCAATAATTTCCACCTTAGAAACTGGATTTTCTCTGCTTTCTATATAATTGAAAAGTTTATAGAATTCTCTGATTTGTATATAATTGAAATAAAAAATATTTTTTTGATTTCAACAATCATTCTGCAAAAGCTCCTTATAATGTACATGTCTTCAGTTTTTCTAGTACAAATATTAGCAGGTACTAGCCTCGATTCTACACACAAAATATTAGACCCCTTTATTAACTCCTACTAGCAACAAATATATCCTTGGAAAACAACAAGTGAAGTCCTGCAGAAACTTGCAGATACATGTTCTGAAGTGTTATGATAAAGGAACCAACACAAACCCACTTTCCTCCACCTTTCTCATTGATTGCTTAAACATCAGAATTACCTAATGTTCTCTAAGCAGGAAATTTTATAGGCACTAATAGAACATTTCTAATTAAGTAAGGTACTGGGAAATCCATCTTAAGAAGATATATTAGATAAGACTGCCTTTCATGGATGTCTCTCTACCTGCTGGAACTATTTGCATGAAATTCCATATGTATTAAAGGACTAATGACATTATATGAAAGAACCAATAGGAAAAGCTCTTAAAATATATATTTATTTATAAAGGTTTTTTAAAATTGCTGTATGTATTTAAAAGAATAATAATAGGTATTTCAGCTGGGATTTATATACATATTGGAGCAGTATCTAGGGGCTCCAAGGAAGGAAAGATGCAGACCAAATGTTCATCTCTACCATCACAGAAAACTAACTGCATAAGGGTTTTTTGTCACTCCAGATACGTGGGCATGTGATGCTCCTGGGAATGACTGAAAACAGTCTATCTAACTGTCCTGATATGCCAGACTATGTAACGCATTGCTGGTTAGCCTAAACCTACTTTCTGTCTTTCACAGTCTTTTGAAAAGAAGTGCAAAATTCTGAGTAAAGAAAGCAGAACTGATCTCATAAGTCCTGTAGTCACTTTTATTCTTCCATCTGATGACAATAAACCAATATATTTTGAATGTGCTGTATTTAATTTAAAATAAAATAGGGTGATTATTTGATAAAGCAGCTCCCATTTCAACCTAACAGTGTCACAGAATGGTATGAAGCTTCTAATTTTTAAATGTGATTCAGAAAAATGGAATATTAATCTATTCTAAGGTTAAAAGAGTAACTAGCTATAAGAATACTCAGTAAAATTTCTTTATAAGTTATACACAGCTACTGTGAATTAGCTCCTAAAAATCTATTTATCCTCATGGCAAAAATTATGATTTTGATCACATGAAGAATGATTGACACCGGCTTTTTATACAAACTGATCTAAGTCCTATTGCACTGCAAAAATAATTATATTTAAGTAATGAAACATATTTAATTTTTAATTTTTTTTCCTTCCCATTTGTTGATGAAGTACCTCTTTACATACAATTACTGGTATCAAAATCTTTATGTGATTTCATTCAGGCTTTCCTCACTTGAATATTCACTGTTAAGAATCTGCTAGTGGGCTTTTCATGTCTTTCTACTCCATGTTCTTGGGATGCACAAAAAATTTGACTCTACCACCAAATATCTGTATCCCAGTGTTACATTTTCTAATGCAGAAAGTGGATAGCAAGCTTACAGATTATTCTAGAGGTCAGTGCAACACTACTGCATACTACAGTCTTCTCACCACTGCATAGAGGACACAGCTGGGAAGTGTCACGGATTTCACAGATTTGATTTTCTCATTTCAACATCCTAAAATGCACTAAGCAGTCTGACTCTGTCTCGTTTTCCAAATTGTGTAGGTGAAGTCAGTTAGTGATTTTTATAAATACATGTGGTAGTTAAAAATTATAGTGTGTATCTCCATAAACCAGATAGACAATTTGAATTATTATCTGGTACCTGCCTACCAGATTGACCCGATGATCTATCCAATCACCATTAGGTAAGAAAATTCATACATAAAATACTTTTGTATTTATTCTTCATTTAAATGTTTTGCTGGTACAGCAAGATACTGTTATTATGGCTAGTGGTCTTGAAATTTTTATCAAGTTTACATCTCTATTATAGAGCTTTGCATGAGTCATATTTAGTGAAGTTTATAAAGTACTCAGGATTTAGCACTGGAACACAGAAAGAAGAGTATGATTTGTATTGACAGAAGAGTGGCCATGCTCTGCAGAAAGAAGTGTGTTATACTTTGATATAGGTGAAATCATGAATTCTGTGAGTTATGTAACTCAATGCACAAAGATATCATAACGTTCTTTGAACAAAATAGGAAATTAAATTAAGAACAGATAACAAATACACAATTTCATTTATTGAAAGTTTAACTTCAAATTTTAGTCAATTAATTTTGAACTTTACACTATTTTTTTTGTAATCCTTACTACAGAACTGAGTTAAGCCATAGGGTCTAGAAGTTGAATTAAAGGCCCTGAATTTTTTATCACAACCTAAACACCCTTTAGCTTCTGTAGTCCAAGGCCCTAATTTTCCTTCTGTGCTTGAAACCTTTTCCTTCGACAGGAAGCAAAAAGAAGGCAACAAAAAAGATCATTCCACAGTTACTACATCTGCTGTTTCCTCTGTTAATCAAACAAGAGCTGAACACTTATTTTCCCAATGTTTGGAAGTAGGTTAGGTTGCAAATGAATAAGCATTGTTACCTGTATATTTAGAGACATACAAAAGTAAATGAGAATATGATACCCATGACAAAAACATTTGATAGCCCTTGGGAGTATAAAATAATAGATACTGTTGCAATTATAAAATTCATCTGAATCTGGTGGGTTTTTTGTGTTATAGAACTATATTTATATATAAAAATGTTTATATATATACTGTCCACATTTATTTTTCCTTTTTACCTTCTGCTCCTGGTACAAAGTTGCACATCTTTTCATTTTAATTTAGTTTTTCACAAATTTTATGCAATAATTCTGGTTTTAGAGAATAAAATCATTACATCCATAAATAGTGATTTCAAACAATAAATAAATATCAAGAAGGATTCTAGGCAAAAAAAATGTATCATATGAAACAGATGGCATAAAACCACTTGAAGGCCCTAAGGTCCTTCAGGAACTGAAAATTATACGACCAAATAAGCTTGGAAAGGGGCCTGAATGACTGAGCATCTTCATTCTGCAAAACAAACCTCAGTGATTTAAGGCATCATATCAAGCTCTCAATATTATGCAGCAATATTTTTTGATATATCAATACATTTTTATTTTAAGAGGTTAAATTAAAAATATACCAAACCATTTTTTGCTTCAATTATATTTATTTGTGATATTTAAGAGATCTGCTCTAACATATGTTACACAATACCTATTTGGTATAGATGTCTTTTAATGTGTTTCTTAGATGTTTTCTCACACAATTTTTGGTACTTTAGTCACCTGTGTTACAATAAAATTATTAGTTACATTAAAATTCAAAGCAGTGGTTCCTCTGACTTGCCCTTTTAGCCTTTTTCTCCCTTCTCTTTCTGTTAGTAATGAAATGGCAAATACAGCACTGAAAGTTTTTTACTGGCAGAATAAAAGTTTTTAGCCACTGGAAAAACAGTATGGGAAAAGCCCGCAAGTCGGATGTTGATTTCTGTTTTCAAACAAAATAAAAAAGTTGTATTTATACATTATACTTATGTAAATACTGAAGAAATTATACAGTAATTAAGATATAATCCCATTAAGTCAAAAATCCCTGATACTTTAGTCAAAAATCATAAGGCAATTACCTTGGGAGCACTTTGCACAACTCAGTTTTAACAAGTCTTAACAAAGCAGAACAATGCTGAGGAATAAAAGCCTAGTAACATATGCTAAATCCTATAAGAAGATAAAAGCAGATAAACCAGAGGACAGCAGTTTGGAGTTACTTCTGTGTAAAATAGCCAAAGGGTTGTTTTTACACTGTACTGTATTACTACTGTAATAAAGATTTAAAGGCAGCATGGTTTCATGAAAGGAAGGTCTCAGTTCTTTTGGGGTTTTTTTGGGGTTTTTTTGCAAAATTGCACATTTATAAAATTCTGTTGCTTTGACACACATTTTCCTCCAAGGCATTTTAATTCTACGTAACATTTTTATTAATAAGATTTCATTAGGGATTAATCAGTAACATATCAGAGGGACTGGAAATTGTCTCACTGATCTATCTCGAAATATAATTGTAACAAATGAAGTAATAATGAGCAGGGACATTTCTGCTGGGGATCCTTAAGTGACAGATTATTTTTTAACTCTTTAATACTTCCTTTTATGAGCTAAATAAATATAGAAAATGTTTATTGAAAAAGTTTGAAAATTACACAATAAAGGATATAAAATATTGAGAAGGAAAAGTTAGTAATGCATACTGTGTGGTCATTGGATTCACTGGCATACTCATATCCTTCCTAAAGTCATAACTCTGTTTTCAGTGTATAATTTTACTGCCTCTCTCTGAAGTGCATGGAAAAACACTGTGAATTATTTAAAATTGTATTTATAATTTTTTTTTCCCATCCAAGTAAGAGAGGACTCAAGTTTTGAGTTAAAATATTTGGAGTTGGAATAGTTTTGGTGTTTTTTTTATTCCTGATAGACCTTTCTATCATGCACTACTGTGAATGGATTTGTGTCCCCTTATTGTTTCTCTGCATGGACCACAGGGAGTGTATGATCACCTGTGCTGTCAGTAAATATAACATGGGTATAATCAAATCTTGTTTCATGACTTCAGCTTGGTTCTTGTAGGAGTCAGGATTCCTTTTTCCTTCTTTTCCTGGAGAACTGACTTGAAGTAACCAGCTTTACTTTCTTTCTTTTCTTATCCCAATGAGGCATTTCAGATTTTAGACTACATAGACTATCCTAAAGTTTACAGAGGAAGTAGACAGCAGTGTCTCAAGAATTTCATTCCAATGACTGACTCAGCAAGGTATGGTCAAAATGAAATCCCAATCTGGCATGAAAACAATTTTTCTTTAAATCGGCAGAGAAATCACCAGTTCAGTGACAACATTTGGATCATATTCTTGAATTTTTTGGCTTTATCTTATTCTAAACCATGATTTCACACTGCTTGATTTCCTCTCTCTATAGTGCAATCTAAAATTTGAGCCTAGACAGGATTTAATCAAGGTAAAAGCTGTATGACATTTTAGCTAGCAACATACCAGAAATTATCATTAAAATATCCAAGTGTCCTATGCTTTTAGCTCTATAAAATAGTTAAAATCCTTCTTAGTGCCTAGATCCTGTAAATTACCAATCTTACCTTTAATTAAAGAAATGAAGAATGATATTTTAAAAATGGGTTTGAGAACAGTTAATTTGAAATATTTCCTAAAAAATGTATGGCTAGTTTTGGTTCTGCAGAATATTAAAGTTTGCAGTACAATCATTGGGGAGGGAATTACTCTCTTTGCCTGGCATATCTAACTAGAAGCATCTCTCTGAATAGCATATGAAATCTGATTTCTACTCCCCACTTGTTCAATCACCTTGTCCTCTTTAGAAAGTCATGAAACTGCTGTCAATTTAACCTCTATAAAAGAGTATGAAGGCAGTGGTATTTATTTTCAGAAGATTTATGAATACAAGGGATACCTGTCCTCACCATCTATAGACTAGTAAGAAATCAACAAATTAGAACCAAATAGAAATTACAAGTTAATTTTTTTTGAACATACATGGAAGTAACGCTTAAAATTTAATTCAGTATGATGCATAAAATGCATGTCAATGTTAATGGACAGAGAATCCTAAACCCACATTAGACAATGTAGGGATATATTTAAATTTTGAAGCATCAGAAGGCGCTGAATCATAAGGATACAATATCTATCTATCTATCTGTCTATCATCTATGTATCCACTTGTCTGAATAAGAGCCTTGGGTTCAAGGTGAAATCAAAGCTCTCTGTGAGGTCTCCTACCTATCTAAGTTCTGTGTAAAAAACAGAAACTCTCTCTCTTCTGATCTTATAGTGATAGGATAAGTAGCAACATAAGATATCAAGCCCTGCAGTCCTTTCATTACTTAACATTGATACAGAAGTCTTAAAATGCAATGAAAGCATAAACATAGCATACTTATAAAAGAATGTAAAGCACATGCATTTGTTACTTTCAGCAATGCAGAGAAATTTTTTTTTTCTGTTTTGCTATTGTATGGTTTTTTCTGCATTATTATTAAGCCAGTTTCTGGTAATAGATTATTCTTATGGGGTTTTTTTCTTGTTGGTGCTAGATGACAGGGATTGCTTGTAATATTCTGAGGAAGTTAAAAAATAGACATTTTTTAAAAAATATATATTTCTCCAACATATTGAATGTTTGTAAACAATCAGTACAGAAAAATTAATTAACACCATACACAAAAAATTGAAACCCAAAACCACAAGAACCCCAAATAAACTACCAGACAAACAAACCAAGCAAACCAAACCAGAAATCGCATCTCCCAGGATGAATCCTTGCTGCATCCTTGGATGAGTGCTGTGTGTCCTGGTCAACACCTCTGAACCCAACCTTTGTCCATCCTGGGAGATATGTCACAGCAAACCATCACTCCCTGTCTACTGCCATTCTCTGCTGCCTTTAGAAGAAGATTCAGGGATGTCATGATGTGATGCCCAGGGCAGACTCTTCTCACCATGCACCAGGGATATGATGTATAATGTAGTCACAACTACAGTTCTGAGCAGGAAGACTCTGCTTTGGAAACCAGACATGCCCATTGCTTTTAAATATTATGATCCTTTATACTGTGATTTTAAATAGTTATATAATACTAGTTTTGTAACAGTTTTCCTAGGACAGGACAGAGGTCAGTTCACCATATTAAACATGGCCTAATCTGGCTGTATTTTTTCTTTTTCTCTGCCTAGTTCCACCTTAAAAACCACAAAAGTTTTATATATCAGACTGAAATATAGTCAGAAACATGAACTCCTGGCCTGTCTGTTTTGTGTTTGTAGTAACACAACTCCCACAGAATGGATTGGGTGGACAATCAGGCAGCACGTATCATTAACACAGTGCTACTACAACTGGGAGTTCTTCTGAACATGCCTCAAACTTCCAGTTATACTCACTCCTAGACAGCACTAAAAATTACTAAAACATGATTTTCTTCTTTTTTTTTTTTTTTTTTGGCAACAGCAAGAAGACTTAATTAAAGTTTGTAACATATAATTATCTACTGCATGTCATAAACTAAAGCAAATAAGATTTTCTCTTTGTTTGGTTGGGGTTTCCTTTGGTTTCTGATTGGTTTCTCTCCAAAGTGATAATAAAATAGTGAAGACCTGTTAATCTCTCACAAGTGACGTCAAAGTGTGGTACAGTGTATTTTCCTTTCCTATTTCATATATACTGTTCTAATTGTCAGAAAAAAATAGACTATGTGACACTATAAGTGCCCATGCTCTAGTTGTACCTTAGGCAAAAGGATAGCTTTTAAAAAAGTGTCACTAAGTGATTACAAACTAGAATGCCTGCAGTGAAACCTTTTTTTTGTTCTTGACCCTCATGAGTCACCTAGCTCCCAGTACTGCAAATCATGTATTGATTTTGTTGTATCCAAGGCTTTTCTTTTCTCTTCTTTCACCTATATCAGAGAGATCTATGACACAGCAACTGTTATTTTGACTAAAATAAAAATATAATTGCACATCAGATATGTTTATTACAGTATGAACAAATTAAGTGAAGACTCAGCAGTTGGAGAAAAATGTATTTATTTGAAGAAAATAAATTTCATAAACAGTGAAAAACCCTCAAACATTAGCAATATCTAAGAGCCACAAGGTTCCCTATTCTACTTTCAATGTCTAGTTTCTCAGTGAAAGTAATACTTTATGTTTTATTTTTCATTTTCTGCACAGTTACAGATGCAAAACATTTATGAGAAATTTTAGATATTACAGTGCATACAGTCATTGCTATAAACCATATACATGCATCTCATTACCTAGGCTGTTTCCTATAAGTATGCCCACCTCCAAAGAACATTAAAACTGTTTACAGCATTTCTTCTTTATAGATTTAATATATTTTAATTTTTACAAAGACGTGGCAGATTTTGCTCAAACACTTTTTTTTTTTTTTTTAAATGGGGTCTAGAGTGTTAGGCTTTAATTCTGAGGTATAAAAAACCAGCACTTTTATACAAATGCATTTTAAAAGTCTCTCTATCTGTCTTCTGATTCCACACACAGAAGAAATGTAACACTACATTTTATTGTGGAGCTACTGCAGACTATTGTTAGCATTTTAATTAAGTCCACACCTGGTTGTCAGGATACAGAAATATAGAGAGCTACGCTTTTAATATCTCAATCAAGATCACTACTCTTATTTCTGTGATAGTGTAAATCTCATATTGCTTAGCTCAAGCCACAAAAAAACCCCTACTTTCAGGGCGTTTAAGTCATTTATTGGCATATATTTTATTGTACTATTTTATTGATCTTAGTACAGTAGACTAAAGACCTATGAATTGGCATCTCATTTCTTTGTTTAATCAAATTTCCACCACTACAATATTCAACCATTTTGAAATGTACTTAAAAACAGTACTTTAAAACAGCTCAGCATTTTGCTTTTCATAAAGTGGTAAGGTGCTTTGTGTCATGATTCTGAATATATCCATCACTACCCCATATGTATATTTACTTTAAAAATGAAATAGCTTCCTCTTCATGATGTACATTCATTTTCACATCCGCTCTTGTAATCTGAGTATATATACTAAGCGACCATGATTTATATATTAAACACAAATAATTTGTGAGGGGCTTGGAACACAAGCCCTGTGAGGAGCAGCTGAGGGAGCTGGGGTTGTTCAGCCTGGAGAAAAGGAGACTCAGGGGTGACCTTATCACTCTCTACAGCCTCCTGAAGGGTGGTTGTAGTCAGGTGGGGTTTGGTCTCTTTCTCCAGGCAGCAACTGACAGAACAAGAGGACACAGTCCTAAGCGGTGCCAAGGGAGATATAGGTTGGATGTTAGGAAGAAGTTTTTTGCAGAAAGGGTGATAAAATTCTGGAATGGCCTGTGCAGGGAGGTGGTGGAGTCACCATCCCTGGATGTGTTTAAGAAAGGGAGTCACCATCCCTGGATGTGTTTAAGGAACAAGTGGATGTGGCACGTGGTGCCATGGTTTAGTAGTGGTGTTAGGGCATGTGTTGGACTTGATGATCTTCAAGGTCTCTTCCAACCTAGTCATTCTGTGAATTTGTTTGGGCTACGCTTTCTGCCTTTAAAAATTAACTCTTGGCTAGATTTAAGTGTCAACCTTATCAATTTTCTCAGTGAAAAGGAAACAAAATGTAATTATTTAATTCTGAAATTCTGTAATTTGTTATTACTAGCTTCCTTCATAAAGCAAAGAAAATGCTTTAATGTCAGACTAAATTTCAATTTTGTATGTATGCAACAAGGGCCAAGAAAATATAACCACTTTGATGTTGATTTGGACAAATGGATACAGAAACTTTCTTGGATATTGCTATAGTTATGTGTAAAAAAAACAGTCGGCATTTTCAAAATCTAGTGTAACCAGTCTTTTGTTTGCATGCATGTAGTAGTCCATGCAATGGACGATTACATTCAAGTTTGTAATAGTCCATTGCATGCACACGTGTCAATATTTTATCTGGTAAGTCCTTCTGCAAATGGTGGTGTTAGATCAGGGTCTACTCCTCTTATCAGTGGAATTTCTTGCAAAATTGACAGATGAGGTGCTTTGATGAGAAAGTCGTTATTATGCTTACAGATCATTTGCATTTCCATGGATGCTAAATCTGCTGAGGGATGCTGTAAGGACCAGTAGAGGACCAAAGGACTCCTCCTGCCCAGGTTCTGATGCCCAGCCTGGGTGCCCTGAAACTCAGTGTTATGCAGAGCTGGATGATGGGCGCAGGTGCTGCAATCCCATCTACAAGTCCAGCCAGCAGCAAGGCTGAATGTCCCTCCCAGCCATAGCAGAGGACACTGACAGAGCTGTCTACCTCCCTGCCAGTTAACAGTGGTATTTAGCAGCACCCACATGGGGCTCTGTCAGTTACCAGAAGTGATGCAGCAACCTTGCATAGCCCATTTCTGTGCTTCAGTCCTTCAGTCAATCAGGCCTGAAGCTCACACAAATGCCCTTGTGCTCTGGATTTACATATGCACATGCACACACATTCACAAATTCCTCCAGCATCACCATCCTCTGTCTGACTCTACCCTTTCTAGACTCTCTCCCACTTACTGGCTAGTCCAGCTTGGTGATGTCTAGCAAACACATATGAACTCTTCCACTTGTCTTAGTCTCCATCCTCATTTCCCTCCCCAGTACTAGCATGGACCCTGTGCATGGTCCTGACACCACCCACTTGCCCTCTGGCCCACACCCACAGACACCAGCTCCGAGGCAGCAGCGTGGGCAGTGGTCCCTGTGGCCTGCAGGCACATGGGTCCTATCTGTGCTCCACCTGGTGCTGGGATCCT
This sequence comes from Taeniopygia guttata, assembly GCF_048771995.1. Lineage (NCBI taxonomy): Eukaryota > Metazoa > Chordata > Aves > Passeriformes > Estrildidae > Taeniopygia > Taeniopygia guttata. The sequence goes on along the minus strand of NC_133025.1, from coordinate 20,421,989 downwards.
CACTTGCTCCAGCTGCCTGGCACCATGGGCACCCTGTGGCCAAAGGTTTGGCTTTGATTGCTGGCACTTGAACCGTCACTGCAAGCCTCCAGCTGCTCCACAGCAAACACGTGGAATCGTGTGACCCCGGTGCCTCCCAGCTGCTGACTCTGAGCTCCTCACTCCTTCTAGTTGCTGGCATCATGAATGCATGGACTTTCTCCAGGTCTTTCTTCTGCTGCTGGCACTTCTCAAGTGTTCCAACTTCTTAGACACTGCAGTACTCACACATGGGTTGAAAAGTGACCATAGAAAGACCATGAAAAATGGGTTCAGAGGGAAGATTTGATAGCTGCAGGTATGAAGCAGATGGGTAATTGATCGCACAATCATCTCCTTTAATATTGCTTCTCTCCATTGTTCCTCACTAATTACTGCACCATAAACTTTTCTCAATAAGTTTTGTCTAGTGCCACAGGCCCCCTAAAATATCCAAATCCTCATATTCATATTATTTCGGCCTTCTTATCAGTCACAAACCACTGGTTCTTATCAGTTTTAAAGTTCAGGTTGCCCTTCTCCAAGTCTATGCTCCATCAAACAGCAGCTGAAAAGTTTCCATTATGGTTTGTGACTCTATGATTTTGTTTATTACTTTCCCTTTCACTTATTAACCCATTGAAAGTAAAAGCTCATTGATCTGCCAATCTTACTGAAGCAGATTGTCTCACAGACCACACATCCTTACATAAACATTTTTTCAGTTTTCTCAGGTGGGGACTATTCCTACAATAATTGTGTGGTCATCTGATGTTGTAAAGTAGAAGTGCAATCACAGTAATCATCCCTTTTTATTTACAGTTTGAATGATACAAAACCTAATTGCTTTGATATATTGTAGCCCACCTGCAGATTATGGTGGCACTTTTTTCTTATTAATAAAGGATGGGGTCATTTTATACACTTATAGCAACAGTAAGTTGTTTCTGAATATTCAATAATTTAATATATAGAATGGATTTAATGTTTGACAATTTTCAAGACTTCAAGTATGACAGAACAAGCTTGAAGCATGGAAAGGCCTGATAACACCGCAAAGAAACTAATTCCTCACAGGAAACTGTTTTACAATAAGTACTTTCAATGTATGATTTGGAATTCTTAATATAAAGGATCATCCATTATCCAGCATAAAGATATTTATTTGAATATTGCATATGTTACGGCAACCATAGTATTTGCACAAAATGTATACAGTGTAGTCAGTTCTGTGGAAGCTATGACTATTAGTTTATACTATTAGGTAATTTTGGAGCCAGGGAATTTTCTTAACTATAGTTGGATAGAAAACAGAAATTAATCAATATTTATCTATGTTACTGTTCTTTTCTCTCAATATCAGCAGTGTTTTAAAGGTGTTTGTTTTTGTCTTTATGTCTTCCATCAACATACAAGCTCTAAAAATCAATAAAATATCCATAAGTGAAAATCTTGATGTTAATTTTGTGAAGGGACAGTTTAGACTTCTGCCCCATATTGTCTCCATGTCATTCCTATATATAAACTGTGTATTTCCAAGAGTTAATTTTAAAAAGGAAAGGACAGAAACAGTAGTAACTTGTCAAAGTCCCCAGTCCATACATCTTTGCTAATACACAGGAAGAAATTATCCTCCCACACATTATAGTGACCTGGTGACTGCCTATGAGACTGTAGCTCTGCAACAGAGTTTGGATCTGTATGTCCCTACAAAATTCTAAACCAAAGACAAAATAACTTGGTTTTTAATGAAAGCATATTGTTAGTTGCAGAAGAAGTGCAGTAGCAATATTTGTTTTTTCAGGTACAGCTGAATAAACATCAACTTCATAATATTTAAAATACATATCGAGAAATAAAAAGGTTAATTCTTCTTTGCAATTCTAGATTGAACCTATTATTATTTATCATCTAAACTGTAATATGTTTTTTCTTTTCCTTAAATACTTAGAAGGCCTCTAATCACAGAATCCTGGAAAGAGTTATTGCTGTGGTGTTTCAAAGCTTGTGATTATCTTTTGGCAAAGATAGTGTTGTGTTTATGCATACCATATTCTGCTGGTTCATACATACAAAACAATATTTCAAAGTGTCAAATGGAACAATTTCTTTTAATTTGGAAATCAACACACATAGTCTTTCATTATGCTGTATGGAATACATTTGATTTCTGGCAGAGAAAATAACATGTTACCGTAGATGTTTCAGGCAAGACCAATGTGGAAATAGCACTGATTTAACATTTTAAAATTCAGTAGGAGCTGTAGACTTTCCATATTCAAGACTCCCACTGATTTAGAAATGGCTGGAGACATATGGCATGAATGTAGAAGCTTAAAGAATGGCCTCTTTACTCTTTTATTTTTTTTTTTTTTTTTTTTTTTGGTGGAATAACATTGTATAGGGGAAAAAACCCCAAAAAATACCAAATGGTAGCATACAAGTAAATTTTAGTGTAAAGATTTCTCTGTGTTGTAGAAGACAATGTAGAATATTTCTATTTATGTCAGCTACTGATATCTATTTTTAAGCATATGCATTATGACACAAGATAATTGTGCAGACAATTATGTGCTCACTTATGCACATCATGAAGTGGGAAAATACAATTTCTTGAACATCCAAACCCACTCAGAGCTAAAACAAGGTTAAAGAAAATTTTACATTTGAAGTTATAAGAGAAATTTAGAAATTTCCAAGAAAACAAGACAAAAACTGACTTCATTAACAGTAAGAAATTAAAAAAAAAAAAAGACACATCTGAAAAAATCAAAATGCAAAAATCTGAGGGAAGGGAAGAAATTATATGGGCTTTTCTCTTACTTGTATATACATTTAGACCACTGTCTAGAGTATAAAAATATAGAAAGTGCTAGTAAAGACTAAATGATAAATCGTATCAGTAGATTATGGAGTTGTAACATCATGTCATGTTGTAATATCATAACGGTTGCCATTAGACTCATGAATTATGCAGAATTACTATCTGTTTGTTTGTTCCTTATATACCACAGAAGGAATAACATTGAAATTAAATTGACCAGAGAAGCTGAGCAGGCTCTGGAAGTGGATGCCCCACCCTTGGAAGTGCCCAAGGCCCGGCTGGATGGGGCTTTGAGCAGCCTGTTGTCGTAGAAGTTGTCCCTTCCCATGGCAGAAAGTTGGAATTAGATGATGTTTAAGGTCTTTTCCAACTCAATCCATTCTATGATTCCATGGGCAATACTTGCTCTTTAGAGGTGTTCATGGCAGCTTTATTCTTTTCATCAGTAATACACTGTTGCACAGCTGATCCAACAATTGCACTTAAAAGTCCAACTCCCACAGCTTCTGAAGAAAACTAAAATTTAAATCTAGAAAGGAAATGAGATGCAGGAACAAATCAAGAGCCCTGAGCTACACAGTTTATACAATAGAGAAGAAGAATCATGTATTTCAGAAAAAAAAAAAAAATCCTGCATAGTCAATAGAGTGAGCAAGAGCTGAAGAACACACTCTAATATGGTCCAGCTCGTGGCTTGAGCTGGAGCCTGATAATGTTTGTGCCACGATGACTCCACTCTGCCTTCCTGCAGAGGAGCAAAGGCAGAAAATGCCCTCTCTTCCCCACCTGTTTTGCTGTGTGGTCAGAATCCTACCAACCCCTGTTGCATCCATTTGACAGGAGAAGCTGAAGTGCACAAGGGAGGTCCAAGTTAGCCTTCTTGGCTAATGGAAATGCACAAATCCTCCTCCTCTCTGAGTGTCTCTGAGCTGCAAAGACTCTGCACTTCACTTAGCCCTTAAATTAAAGGCCTCCCATGAAGGGTGCAGCCCAAGTCTCCTCTGACAAAAGAACAGGTCAAGTGTTCCCTTCAAATCAAGGCCAAGTGATTTTAGTCAACAGTTCAACAGTTATGAGATTTAAAACGGCAATTGTATACCTGCATCCAAATTTTTTCTGCTCTTGACTGGAACTAAATTCACATTTTTGACTCCATAAGGTCAGTCTAAAAATATTAAGCTATAATATATTTTTAAAAATAGATAAAGCATTTGTTCATCTCTGCTTGGCATATTAGAGGATTAACTGGAATCAGAGGAAAAATGAACACTCATGAGGACAATCGATTCCCTGACCCAGTGATAAAAGCATTTTTTGGAGAATGAACTATGTTCTATTCCCCATTTTTAAGAATGATTCAAGCTTTTTGTAACCCTGTCTCTATTTTTATTTAATAAAAAGTGCATTAATTTTTTTATACAAAGAAGCATAATAGCTACACATTGAAACACAAATTTGTATCCCATTTTATTTCCTTACCAGACATATTGGGTGAGCTCTAGCTGACCCAAAGGTATGAAAAAAATATTACTTTAACAAAGTGGTGGTTCATATTATGATTACAGAGGAGTATGCAAGATTCTCATAGTAGAAATGTACATTCAGTGGAATAATAATATTTTTGAATCTTGAGCCATTTATGTGTCTCCTCTGTGGCATTTCTGTGCCCCATATGCTTGATCTCATTTTTGAACTATGCAGATATAGCAGGCCATTTTAAGTATCTATTGCACATATTCCCTTCATTATGGTGAAAATGAGGGGAATATGTTCAATGCTCCTAAAATGCAACTGAGCACTCTCTCACATTTAAGTCAATTGTTTGCTGGAAATCGATCAAAATACCTACTCCAAAACAAGGACTTCCAAACTAGTTTTTGCTGAAATAATGAGTGGACATTTCCACACCTTGTCCGATGCAGAAATCCTTAGACATATAAATCTTAAATTTCTTGCTCCCTCATTATTATTTTTAATCATTACTCCCTGCCTCCATCCCCATTTTTTCCAAATAATTTATTGGTAGAAGGCTTAATAGGATAATAGAGTTCTACAGAAATCTTAAAACCTGCTCTAAACAGTAATAACTTCAGGTTGTTTTGAGTTAGAAGGAACACAGGAATGCAAAGAATTTAATTAACAAATTTTTTAATAGTTCTAGCAGAATAAACTACCTTTAAAAAAATCCATTACGGATAATTACTTTCCAGCCCAAGCAAAATCTTTGTATGTCAGAAAAGATAAAAAAGAATTGTTTATCTATTATGATTATATGGAGAAATAAAAATATTATCAGTGATACACTAATCACTTCTGTACAGATAAAAAGGCAGAATGATGAATAAAAATAGAAAATATGTGAGTTTTCTTACTGAAGTAATTGCAACGAAGTGTTGACTGTAGCTACTAAGCTATAACACAAGTCATAACTAAAGAGAGAAAGGAAGAAAAAGAAAGGAAAAAACCCAGAAATGTTAGTGATGTTAGTTGTAAACAACAGAATTCAGACACTCAGTTTTCTTTGTATTTTCCCTAAATAATGTGTCAGTTATATAGAACTGAACTGTGCACAAAAAGCAGAGGACTTCTAGACCTCATTACATGTCAAGCTTCCCAGTTGCAAGGACACATATTCACTAGTCCACCCTTAAAAAAAGAAACATGCATTTTCTGTTCTCCTAATTGGAGGCACTAGCACTTTAAAGAGTTACAAAGGATGGCATCAGCACAAGTCCTTTGGAATGACTTTTGCAGCAGTTGGCTCCGCTGTGCTCTGTCTGAGCAAGTTACAGAAAACAGTGAGGTTGCCTCCTGAAATCTGTTTTCTCAGTCTAGTAGATTCTCCAACAGCTACAGGATTATGATTTATTGGGAATCTCAATTCCATCTGCTTTAATTCCAGCAATGAGATAACATTTTTGTAAACTTTCTTATTTTATTTACTCTTGCAGTATTTATTTAGGCAGAACTTCCTTCTCTTCCCTCCCTCTATTTTTCAATTACTTAATGAGGAACAGTTTGCAGCTTCTGGAACTTACATGTGAGCTAGGCTTAAAAATATCCCTATCCCTTTTCATCTGAATCACATACCCAGAAACTAGTTCTTGTAACTCAACTAGTTAGTGCTGCTTCTTCTTACGGTCTAAAGCATTTGGTCACTCTTTTGAGTTTAAGACACATAAGAATTTGATTGATTTTAAGCCTCCCTAGAAAAAAATTTGGAGTGAGAAGGTACATGGAAGGAGGGTCAATTTCACACCCTTATGTTCAACATAATACAGGAAAGCAGAAAGTTGAGAGTTTTAGTGGTGATAGATTAACAGTGTAAATAGCCATCAAGCAGCAACATAAACTTCAGCTTTAATTTAATAAAAATAAAAATATTGTTTAGTAATTTTAAATCATACCTCAAATCCTTCTGAATCCTGGTCCTTCTATTACTTCTACACATCAGCATTTTTAAAATTAAATTTTGACTAAGTAAATCTATTATATGCCAATTTTGAATGGTTTTATTGCTATTTGCAGTTCCTGCTCTGCCACACTTAAGATTCTACCTCTGACCTGCGTGACTGCCATCCTTCATGTCTGAGTACCAGCAAAACTCTGAAAGTTAGCCACAAGATGCTGTACTCAGGGAACTGGGCAAGTCAGTACTTTTCTGCTACAGCCACTACTAAAACACACTTTTAATTCTTTTGTGGACAAGTCTTCCTAGTGATACACAACCAGGAGATGCATATATCTGCTAGAGTATCAAAACTAGCTCTTCCCCTAAGAAAATAAATAAAATATGCTGTTATGCCACTAATATTTTGGAACACAGACAAGCAACAGTAAGCAGTTAGCAAGAAAACAGCAATTGGTGTAACCCACTCTTAGAGATAATGAAGGCTTAAGGTCTCCCAGGAAAGACAATTGCTGTCTGGGGGTTTATCACAGTAATTAATTTTTCTAGGAAGAAACTAAGTCCAAACTCTCAAGCCTGTCCACAGAAGAGATGACAGATTACTCTTTACAAAGCTAATTGAAAATATACTACATAGCTACAGCAACAGGATTAGCAATGTCAGAAACAAAGTAGGGTGAATGGATGAAGTAACCTATATTTATCAAGCTCTTTACAGAGACTGGACAGGCTTCTCTTCAGAAACAGTGCTGTTCAATGTTCTTCACAGTCAAACCTAATTAGCTTATGGTTAAAACCATGAGAACTGATAGGCTTTGCTGCATAGCTGTTCTTCTGCTATCTAGCATCTTATAATTTACCACATTTCTTAGAAGGAATCCCTCATGGAGTTTTGTAGTCCTACAGATACGAGCAGAAATGTCAAATGAAGGATTGCAGCACATGAAAGGAGGTATTTTATTTGTTCTACTGGTTTGATTCTGAATAAACACAGACTGGTTTTTATTGTAATGCAAAATATTATGTAAAGTCCCAGAAAAGTCAGAATGAGCTTTTGATCTACATGTGTTATGTGTGCACACCCATTGTCATGCTGAGCAGGAATAACCCCTTTCAACCTGTTGATGTCCTCTTTTTGATCTTTCACAATCCCTCTGCTCAAAAATATGATTAAATACTTCATGCTGTCACAGAAAATGCGTCTTTGAAATTAAAAATAATCTTGAGGAGTTTATACACCTTTGGAGTTGTTTTCTGGCAAAATCTGTGGAAAACATCAATATGGCAGGGTAAAAGGAGAACCTTTACAAAAGACTGTTGGACAGACTTGTAGCAGTATTCAGGTACAAAGATAGTGTTTAGGTACCTAGAAAGCATGGATGATATATGGGATTTCCAATAATTTTCTGATTTTCACTGATTTAAAGGAAAATTCTCTTCACAGGTTCCTTTGAAGATACATCTTTTAACTCCAACTGCAATTAAACACTTTTGAAAATCCAGTTTGACACTTTAGGCACTTAGTTTATTTTAAATTCTTGGTATACACCTCTAGCAAACTGCAAGGAAAAGGAAGTGGGAGACAAGGAAGGAACAATCACCAGGAACTTGAGGCTTTCTCCAAATGTTACTTTTGCTGTATATAGAGCCAGTGTGCTCATGTTGGGTGTTGAAATGGGGATGAGCATTGACACCATTCAGTTTTGGCCATCCAAATTGCCCATTTCCTAAGGCATTCTCTGTAGCCTTTACCCTCAGCAGGTTGGAGTAAGTTCCTGCAGAGGGTGTTTCAAGGGATCCTGGAGTGGATTGTTTTCAGTGCTGGGATCCTGGATGGCTTCCTTACCTAGCTAAAGCAGGTAGTGGATGTTCCACTAAGCCAACAGATCCTATTATATATATAATATATATATATAAACTACTAGGTTACAATACAAGATTGCTATTGCAATAATAGAAATAATTTGAGAATTTCCAAGTGTGAGCAAAGCAATTCAGCATAGAATGGTAATTTTTGATGCATGATTTAATTTTTAAGGAGCACCAGCATTATATTACCCATTAATATAATTGAAAGCATATTTTTACTTTCACTCAATGTGGGAAAATTAATTTTCAATTCCATCAACACTAACTTAGTATTCTTTGTTCACATTCAATATATTTTAGATTTAATATAAATTCCCTTATGAGAAAATTCAGCATTTACAATAGGTTTACTGTGTTTTATATAAAATAAAAATAAGCCTTTTGTCTTTCCATGGGTTTAACCACTCTATTTCTTCTTAATCCCAATTCTTCCATTACAAATTTAAATATGGGAAACATTTTAATTATGTGTTTAAATTCATAATGAACTGAAAACCTAATCTTACCTCTACAGCTTTTGGCACAGAATGCTACACATCTCTGGAAGTTCATTACAGATAGAAGTAAACAGCCTACAAGTGAACCTGTGTTTACCTCTGCTAAATTCCAGTAAATTCTTTTAGATTTAGTGTCTTGAAAGCTTAATAACTTCATCATAACTAGAGAATTGAATGAAAATTGAAGATACATAAGCCCTGAGTATATAAAACATGTTGCTGAGAAATGGGAAAGGAGAATTATATTTAAATGCCAGTAATATATACAAGGGTCCAGTCAGCTTCCTACAGGTATTAGAATGACTATTTAAGTATTTCCCCGAACAGCTAAAACTCCATGAAAAGCTTATTAAGGGTATTCTCCCTCATAATACTCGACTCATTTTACTAAAATATAGACAATGTAAGAAAAAAAATATATTCTGCTCCTTCTCCTGCATTAAACGGAGAACAAATTTGAACTTAGGTCCTTTGCTTCAGGTGAATGGCTTAACAGTCTTTCCTTTCAGAAAATTTCAAATTAGGTATGTATGAAATATCTCATATGTGGGATAGTGAGAAGTGAGCTATGCTGGAGATTAGAACACACAAGTAGAAAAACTGAGTTCAAATTTTTATACATTCAAATTATTTACAGAAAGCAGAAAAGCAACCTTCATAGAACCAGCAGAGATGTTGGAGCCACTAGCTCAATCCCTGAACAGAAAAAGAAGAGCAAGACAAGGTGGGACACATTTGGGTGAGGCAGGTGGGTGGGTTGAAGTATTGATTAAAAATGTATTTTTTTTTTAATCCTAAATTGAGCAAATGTGCTGCCTTCTGAAATGCTGTATAAGAGGCATAAAGTATTACAGCTTCAATCCGAGCAACTTTGAGACAAGCCAAACTCTTTGTTTGATAGGGTGTGTTTTGGTGAATTAACCATTCACTAAAGAAAAAACAATCATTCAACACCACTACAGCTGCCTAGTGTCCCAGAAATACTGGTTTGGCATTTTCTAGTACTGGATAGCTGCCATTTGTCTTGGGATAACTTTCAGTGAGTGATGCAACTGTGAATTATGTAAACACAAATGCAGTAACAAATGTCTCTTGCTAATGTTGATTGTTTCTTAGTAATTGCATGTATAATTCCTGTAATTATAATGTTATTTATTTTGTTAATTTACTACAGGGTTCTCATTAATTATTTCTAAATGTGATTGGACTGCTTGCTATTTCTGACACTTGATGCAGTTAGGAGTGACGTGGACCACATTTTAATTACTGTTGCTTTTATTTTTTATTTCTTGTACTCTGTGCTGTTTATTTTGAAAGTTTTTGTGGTTTTTTTTTCTCTTTTTTTCTGCCTTTCCTGGTGAAATAACTTGTTGTAAAGATGCAGCATAGAACAAAGTAATTTGCCAAGGCTTTTTTAAAAAGTAAGAAAAGAAACAGATGGAGCCTAAAAAAAATTGCTTATGTATATGTATATAGATCTATTTATCTCAGAAACCAAATATAAATTACACCTGTAAGGTCTTACTCTTGAGTTTGAAAATGGTGAATTAACCTCCTGGGGAAGGTACTGGAGGTGTTACTGAGTACTCTATTGAAGGAGTAGGGAGGGAGTGCACATCTTGATTGATTCTCAGATAACTGGGAAAAGAATTAAAAAAGAGAAATTGCCTAAAGGCATTGCACTTTTCCATGACTGATCCTGATTGTTCTTCAGGAAGTAATCTGGATAAGAAATTCATTTTTAAAAAATCAAGAAAGAAATCAGCAAGAATGGACAAGCAAGGATAAATGCAAGAGGTGAATGACAGCTAAAAGTAATCTGAATGACTTCAAATGGAAGTTTAACTTCAAGGATCTTAAAGTGTCTTACTAAGCACAAAACATTTCTGGCCTCAAAAGCCCCAGAAGACCATCTCCATGGCAGGCCAACCTATTTAAACAGAAAGGTCAGACTGTCAAAGAAACTGAACTGCCTCACAGAGCTGTAGAGCAGATGATAAACTGGGAGGTAATTTAATGAACTCCTCCAACCTCCCACCCCTCGACATTTCACACTTGGCTCCACAGTTAGCAGCACAACAGATATGGGCTCACTGAGTTCTAGGCACAAGTAATTATCCTGGGAAGTACAGGGGGCTAAGCAAGCTTCAGCCCCTTTGTGCCATTAGGAGAACTCTAGTTTCATAAATAGTTTACTTCCATAATCTGTTCACCTTTTCAGAGTTGTCTGGCTCTTCCTTTGAAAATAATGACCTTTGAGGCTGGATACTATATTTGCTGCTGACACACAGGGAAGAGCAGAGTCCTTGGAGTAGAGCCTTCAGCTTTTTCTCCCATCCCATAATTTCCCTGGTCAGGGACTGTACCTGGTCACTTGGGACAATGAACATTACCCTGGCATTTCCAGATACATCTCATAAGCAATCATGTTTTTTAGCTGACTGCATAGTTCATTTCCTCGTAAAAAATGTGCGATGAAAACCACGCAAGGAATTTTTTTTTTTTTTGGTACAAAAATTGAGGTCAGTTACCAATTTATTTTTTTTTTAACTCTCTTCTGTGAACTCTGATACTTCTTCTCAGGTTAAAAAATCTGGTTTCATCAAAATTAAAAATTATGAAAGTTCAACTAAAATGCAGATTTATATATGCTACCACAATTTCTCATTCAATGGGCACAAATATACTTGAAAAATATGTATGATTATAAAAAATTTTTGGTCAGTTACTTCTGTGAAATTAACAGTGAAATATCATCTCGCATAAACTAAATAACTGCTAGAATGCAATAGGTAGCTACTATGATGAAATAAAAAGCATAGTTAGGAGCACAAATTCCAAATACTTTCAACAATCTCAAACAATGTTACAATTTCAGGTTCCTGTATAATTTAAAATATTCAAAACTTTTATTGAAACAACTGTATGTGTTTGTTTTTAAACTGACTCTGCATATCCTCTCCTATTTATTTCTTGTTTGTAAATTTTAGCCATTGTATTTGTTTACAAACTATTTATTTTCTAAGTAAAAATATTGTTCTTTCTTTCTTCTACCCTTCAAAATATGAACTGGGAAAAAAAAATAAAGAAATATGGGATTCATTGTGTTGTAAGACCTAATCATACATGCTACAAATATTTTAGTATCTTAGGAAATTGTGTAAAAGCTAGTATTCAGAACAATGAAGTAGCATAAGAAGCTGAAGCTTTATATATTCTTCTCCAAAAATATATACAATTCTCAAAATTTGTTAAGAAAATAAAAACAGTTTATGTTTTCTTTCATAAAATGTAATTAGAGGTGACCCAAACGAATACAGGTTATTATTTTTATTATTTTATGTGCATTAATGTGGGCTGGTTCCTTGATCAAAACTGTAGCAGTTTCATGAAGTCACTCATGTCAAAGCAATTTTCACCGTATAAAAAAGGATAAGGATATCTGAAAAGAAATAAACTGTAATTAGAGATTTCAGCATTATTAAGATCAGAGCAACCAAAAAACAAGTTAAATGTTATATGCTCCAAAGCCAAACTGGCCCTGGAGTACAATGGGATCTCCTGCCTTCTGGAAGAACCCATAAAGGAAGCTAGAGCTTCACCTCATGAGGCTGAAAGTTTGCATTCTAAAGACTGGCTGGACAGAAACTGTTCATTCTTCTGTCTGCTGACAGAGCTTTTATGAATATTTTGATCAAATAATGCAATGAGCTATTATTATAAGTAGCAAACTGTGAAATATCAGGCATAGAAATATCAGGAGTGCTGTGCTTAGACTGTGTAACCTTAGAAACCTTGCCAAGAAGTTACTGGACCTTTATGTTTAGGTGAAGAAACTATGAAGATCATCATGTTCACCAGTTATGCTTCTTGGAAACCCATTACCCTTCCCATCTTGATTTTTATATCAAGGACTCCAATCCATAGACCTCAGAAGAAATAGCCAATGATTATTTTAGGATAAGCATATTAATGAAGTTATTAACTACTGGAACCAATCAATGTAAAGGTTGAAGAATGGGCATAGTATGCATAGTATATAGAAGAACTTACATAACAATGATTTACCAGAAAAAGTATACAAAAGGAGTGAGTTTTGTATGTTGAGTGGGACATGTTTTAGAGGAGCTATGTCCCCAGTGCCCACAATAAAGTACCTGCTTATTTGCACCAAAGGGGTATTGGATTTCTTTGGTCCTGTCTGTTGGCAGAGCTGCCTGTGAAACAGGGGCCAGGAAGTTTATAGCCAAGCATTTTAAAATCAGCCAAAATAGGTGTGCTGCACCAATCTGGCCTCAGAAACTCCACTTCTACTAATCGCTAAATCCATGAACTAAATTCCAGTTCAGTTAATTGTGGCAGCTCTAAAACTACTTCAGGAGGGCAAACAGGTAAGAATTGAAGCTCTATTATCCACCTCAGGGCAAGCTATTCTCACCTGCAGAAAAAAAATCCCTATAGCTATCTCTCTGCATTCTTCTTTTCATATGACATGATGGCTATTATAACAATCTGCAGGGAAACAGGATATTCAATCAGGAAATTCAATTTTTCCACTTGCAGGGAACAGGGGAGGGAATTAGGCTATACTTGCCTAACATAGTGTGCTGACTATGAGCTCTAAAGGGATTTATAGGTCCTGTTGGCCACTCCTGCTGAATGTTTTGTATAAGACACTGATTCTGCAACTATAGGTTCCTCTAAACACATTAACATCTGCTCAGTTCAATAAGACCATGCTGCTTATCAGTTTTTCTAAAATTCTGCTTGTAGACTTGCACTCCCTAAGAGTCTTTGCAACACATCACAATCCCACCTAATCAGTAGGAAATAGTATTATTCAGACTGTGTTGTAGGATCTGAAACAACAGGCCACAGAGAGCAAGGTACAGAAGAGAGAAAAACTTACCTTGTAAAAATACCTCAACTTAATTTAACTCACATTATTATATAAACTACACAGGGGGGTGGGAATGCTGCAAGAAGAAGGAAAGCTGGAAGTGAAAGTTGGCTGTCCCAGGTGGATGCAATAAAGCCTCCAAACCATAGAAGAATAAGTTTTGCATGTCATCTTGAGTGACGGAGGGGAGTCTGGGAGCAGAGAGGAAGACAGAAGATGACTCTGACACGTGAACCACAAACCAGCAAATCACAGGATCCATTAGGTTGGAAAAAGCTCCAATCTATTTAATCCATGTCAATTAAATAATGGCACTAAGTGCCACATCCAGTCTTTCCTTAAACACCTGCAGGGACAGTGACTCCACCACCACCCTAGGGAGTCCATTCCAATGTGCAATTACCCTTTCTGTGAGGAAACTCTTTGTAATCTCCAACCTAAACCTCCTCTGGTGGAGCTTTAAGACTACATCCTTTTGTATTATTGCTGGTAGCCTGGGAGAAGAGGCCAACCCCCACCTGGCTACAACCTCCTTTCAAGGAGTTGTAGAGAGCAATAAGAGCCTTCTCCAAGCTAAACAATTCCAGCTCCCTCAGCTACTCCTCAGAGGACTTGTGTCCAAACATTTCACCAGCTTCATTGCCCTTCTCTGGACATGCTCCAGCACCTCAATGTCCTTCCTGCAGCGAGGGGCCTAGAACTGGCTGCATACTCAAGGTGTGGCCTCAGCAGTGCCATGCAGAGTGAGAGAATCCCTTCCCTGGTCCTGGCCACACTATTTCTGATACAGGCCAGGATGCAATTAGTATATAGGCCATATACAAATGCATATACAAATAACCATGTGATTATTTGCATTTTGTTAGTGTATTCCCATGTATTTGTCTGTAAAATCAGGTCACACCTAATTGTAAATTCACCTGGGCAGATGTAGAGTTAATATTATATGTCCTGTAGTTGCTGATATGTCACAGTCACACATCAGTCATACCATAAGTGACTGACAGTACTATCTGTTGTTCTATTCTCTCTAATCATTTAGTGTCAAGGAAAGTTTCAGTTGCCACCATAGTGCTCCCTTGCTACCTCGCCTGTAGGAACTGACTGGTGAGCTGGCAGCATCCCTTCCCTGCCTTAGCTGGCTGCTCTGAGCCATGAGCACTCTCAGAGGTGCTCAGGAAGGGGGAGACTTCTGACAATGCTTCCAGCTTCTGTAGATCTAGTACTGGCTCATTGACATGAGCTCTCTTGCCTTGCTAGGATAGGTTTTAGGACAAGATATTTTTGCCAGATTGTCTTTTTGACAGAAGATGACATTAAATGCTACAATAAGAAAATGTCCACAGTGCTACATACATCATAATATGGTTTATGATTTTCTCCCATCTTTGCACCAGTATCTTTATAGAGCTAAGTACCTGCCTCAGCTGTATTGTATGTAACACAGGTCAATTTAAGTGAGTAATTTATCAAAGAAATCTTGTAAATTACACATGATAAAAAATAAAATGCCTCTTAAAAATTAAGCAAAATTACAAACAACACTCTAAGATATTGTAGCAAGAACATTGGTAGATAATGAGGAAGGCATTTGTTATGTCAGATGCATATGTTTGGTTACTTCTTAAAAAGCATTATATAGAGAACAGAGCATTGTCATACAGAGCATGTGGAAAAGCAGACAGAATTTTCAGTTCACATGTAAATATCATTGGTGTACTTAATGTGGATTATAGAGTTTGGGCAAGCAGTAGGCAACATATATAGGCTATAGCTGGTCACTTTACAGTGGGTTCCTCCTGCAGACTGTTTCCCTCGGCTCTGAAGCTTCAGTATCCTCATTTCAACAGGTGGAGTGGAGACTTGCTCCCTCTTGTGTTACCTTATTGCTTTGTATTTAAACCACTCTAAAACTGGAATGTGGACTAACATTTAAGCTACTGTATAAACCCCACCTCTAATTCACTAAGAGCTCGGCTTGCTCCAAGAAAAGATTTTGCACTCTGATGGGGATGGAACAGGTCTGCTGAAGCAGAGGAAGCATTGGCCAGATGTGATCCTGTGCCAGTTGTTTCTCTCTGATTGGGTCTCAGCAACTCACTGATATGTATGCAAAAGCCATAAATTGTCCTGTGCAGGCATTTGGCACCATGAAGGAGGAGGGAGCCACCTCCTTCCTGCAGGGCGTGGTGCTGTGACAGGGAGCATCTGGAACTGGCTGGGCTCAAGGATCAGGAGGTACAAGAGGGTCTGGACAGGGCACAGCCAGCCTGGATTCCTTAATGAAATGGATTTTGTTGTATTTTGTGCATCCTGAGAAAGAAACCTGTAGCTAAGTAACGTGGAGCATTTGCACCAACTGACAAGCAGAAATCTGTGAAGGGCAGACACAACTGTATCATTCTTCAAGGCAAAGGGAAGATAGTGTGAAAAAGTCATCAGGCAGAACAAGAAGGAAAGTAAAAGCAAGAAAAACTTTCACTAGAATATAGATAGATATATAGATATATAGAGATATAGAGATAACACAAACAAAAAAAATTATAGAAAATAAAAAACAATCACTAAAACCCCCTCACAGAACCCAAACCCTTTGGTAGGCACCAAGGTTTTGGACAGTCTTTAAACTAAAATAAATAAGTTTATTCTAGAAACCTATATATGACTGGGTAAAATAATTTCTAAGTTAGGAAGATTGCAGGGTAGACCTCTGCCAAATCACAGTGAGTGGATTTGTCATAAAATCTTTTATTCAAATGGACTTCTAAGCAGGGCTGAGGGGTTTTTTTTTATAAAGGAAGAAAGAAAGTAACGGAGGAATAGATGCTTGTAGTGAAGAGTTTTGTTGTAACAGAGGTAGAGGAAGAAACAGACCCTTTGATACAGGATTTTATGTGTATCTAATGACCATGTGAGACATTTGGATACAAAAATCTGCATTTTTCTGCTGTAAAGCTCCTGATCATCCGCCCAGGAGGTCACATGAGGAATAAAGCATCCATTATGAAATTGTATGTGACCCTTATCTATGGGTGCATATATACTTTATGTATCTTACAGTGCATTTAAGGGAGCTTTCACTCGGTCATATAGGACATAATTTATGCAACATAAGTAGTGCAAGAAGAGGAAACAATATTAAAAAGTATAAAAAATGCATGGAAAGAAACCCATTCTTTCTATGTGAGCACAGGATATGCCTTTTGACATGTTTTCATCAAAGAGTGCGACAGTGAACAGCTATTGCTTTGAAATATCAATATGTTCTAACCAAGGGTTCAAAACAAGAAAATACCTTTAATATATTCAAATCAGATACTAAAACCACATTAAATTACTAAAAATTCAGAGTTTAATACCAGAAAGGGGAAAATACTGCAAAACATTGATTTTTCAAGCCTTAAGGCAAAAAACCACCATTAAATTGGAAGAGATGGTCACTAGTAACTAAGGGAAGACTACTTACTAAATTGATCACATAAAAGTATATTTCTGTCTTTTATCATGATTAATTACCCAATAATCTGAAATAAATGGGTGAAAGCGTTCATTTCTTCAGTAGGCAAATACTTCTGATGTATCATTTTCTGAGAATTTAACAGTACCACAGCTCTACTGTTCATTTCTGGCAAAGCATGGACGAACTACAAATGGAAAGAGGCCTTAAAGGTATGAGTTAGAAAAGGCAAACAGGGCGCAAAAATAGAAATTGTTTCCAACTTGGTTGGAAATTGAACTTACCAGGTGTAGCTCTTTGGGCCTGTATTTCTTTCAATTAACACAAATGACCTACACAGCAGTACTACAGGAAACAAATCAAACCTGCTGATAATGCAGAAGTCCTTAAAACTGAGAACCCAGGTTTTTTAATCAGTAAAATTAGAAAGCAGTAGTAAAAAAGTAGATGAGGCAATTTACACTGAAGTGATGAACATCAGATTTAAAAGCAAACAAGCAGACATCTGAAAGTGGTCCAAATTCAAATTCAAACCTCAGATAGGTATTTTCATTGCTGTGCAGGTGAGGGAATACACAAAAGTTCCCACAGAAGGAAAAAAATTCTTGCTCTGGAGACAGAAAATCATGCTGGAGGTAATTTCATTCTAGATGTGCAAAATGATGATGTTTTTTACTTGATGTGCATCGTTAATTTTGCAACTCAAAATCCTCAAGCTATGGTGGGGACATGTTGCTGTCAATTTTTCTCTTTCTTTGAGTGAAAAGACCTCTTCTGAATGTTTCTCTTCTGAGCTCATCAGATAGGGAGCAGGTAGAAGGTTCATCACAAAATTATTTTAGCCTTTGATAAAGGTGAAGGAAAAGCAACTTTCTGACCCCTCATCAACACAGCTGGATTTTGGCAATCTTGGCATATGCATCAGCTCTTGTCACGTGAGTTGACATAGAACCCTATACGCTTCAGTTTTCAAGTTGGTAGAGTATTTTACTGCCGTAAACCAGTATTTTCTGTGCCTGGTTCCTTTATTTTATATTTCAATGAGTGATAGTAAACTCTTATATCCCTAAGTATCTGACTATTTACCAGAAGACCTAATAACATGACTGAGCTGTTTAGAGGATTGTAAATGTTTTGCTAAATGACAATAAAATAAGTATAAACATTCTGTGATAAAAGCTAAAGAAATGTTATTATTTTATATTTTAAAATATACAGAACTCAAGGGTTTGATTCTGCTTTTAGCATGTTCTACCTTTAAAAAGGAAGGCTTAAGAATATTAATTCTGAATGAGGTAGATAGTTTTCATCTCAGAAATAACACTTGTGATCATTATTGGGAATAAAATGAGAAAAAGTATAATGCACCTGCTCTTCTATCTTACCTTATTTCAAAGCAAGAGAGGCTAACACTCTGGACCCATCCATTTAACAACAGCTAGAAAATGTTCTAGGCCAATTTTTCCATTAGACAAATAGCTATAGGCTTTAACACAGAATATCAGTTTTCTCAATAGAAAACAATAAACTGTTCTCTAGGCAGTGTGTGAGATGCTGGTTAGAGAAGCAGCAGTATTTTAAATTTTACTGGAGCTTCTGTCTGGGCAAACAGACCAATACCATTCTTGCACACACAAGAACTGGCATGATTGATAGGAGATTGGGAATGTGTTTTTCTTGTCAAATGGCTTTGTTCCCAGGGGTCTGACTCCTTGGTCCACTCTATATGTAACTCCGTTCATTCCTGAATTCTCTTTGGAATCAAACCAACTGGTTGCTTTTGGATATAATCTAGATGTAGAACTCTCTTTATTTTGCTTCAGGCACTATTCTGTGTAGAAAAAAATGAATGAAATTGCACAAAATTCTGCCTACTTCACCCTGCCTCAGCCTATAGGGCCTACTCTGATTCTTCAGGTTTCCTTTGTGAAAGGAATATAGGTACTTATATTCCACATATGCTTAATGTTGTACCTGAAACACAGAAATATCACTTCTGGAAGCCAATGAAACACTAATTTTCAAGCATTGCAGCATCATCCTGAGGCCAAGAGCGCATCACAGGAAATCCAGAAGATACTTTTGTCCAGTACAGTGCAGCGTAGCAGTGCTCCATGATGAAGAGTTCATCACTCATACAGACACAGAGACAGAATCTGGAATTCCTGGCTTGGAGGCCTGGGATCGCTCCTGGACAGCACATATTGAGCAGTTTAAATATAGTCTGTGTTTTTTTTACTGAGAAAATGACTTCCAGAGCTTCTGTCTATATCTAATACCTCCATTCAAGAATAGTCAAGATGATACTTTGTTCATTGCAGAATTGCAGGAATGATTAAAAGAGTAACTAAAAGTCACATTGTGAAAGACTCCAGAAATTCTATATCTTTAGCTTAACAAGAAGGAGGTTAAAAGGCAACCTCATTACAGCCTATAAGTAGTGACAAAGAGACCAGAGATGTTGGCGTGCCAGCACATCTAAGCACAGAGTAGAATATAGATATATATTCAGGTAAAGAAAAAAAAACCTTTTTTTTTTTTTTTTAATTTAATAGTGAAGATATTAACCTTTGGAACATATTACTGAGAGGAGTGCTAGATTTATCATCACTCAGATTTTTTTAAACTAAGATAAGATTTTATTTCATTTTTCCAGAGGACTTGTCCTAGTTCAAACTGGAATTAATTTAGGAAATTATTTTCTTCACAGAAGGTCAGACTCCATGACCCTGTCTTGATGGGTAATCTATTAATCTATTAATATGGCAGCAAATAGTGCTGATGATAGAACTCAACTAGCCATTTTTCCTGTTGATAGTATCCATCCCCTATAACATTTAGACTTATGATGATAGAACAACATTTAATTTTAATCACTAAGATGTTTCTTATTTGGCTGAATAACTACTTCTTTTTATTGTATAACCCACAAAATAGCAGCATCCTAGTTTTGTCATTCCTACACATAATCTATATTTGTTTCCATACTGTTATTGAGACTTGTGATATAATTACAATTTAAAATCTGTTTTAATACTTTTCTACCTTGTTATTTTCAGCTCAATTGACTCTACTATCACCTTCAACATACTACCCTGTTTAAATTCAGCTTTCTGGCCTACTCTATTGTACTAGTTATGTTTTCCATTCAATAGCTCCCTTTTAATCACTTCTGTGTAGATCTAGTCTATCACACATAGAATACATGTTTTCTCTTCCTTTCACATTTTCCTCTCAGCTTGCTAATTTCAGATTGTTCCTGCATGATTGAAAATCATCCTGTTACATAGAAACAGAAGAATTGATGTCAATATCAGATTACTACCTAATCTGGCATGTGAAAACAATATTTTTATTTGTATATATGTATATATGTCCTTCATAACTTCTCTAATCTCTCTCTCAGGGAGAAGTTAAAGAAGAACCATGATTGAGTTTGCAACAGGAAAAAATTAAAGCATGAGAAGTTTAGTTTTCATGATTTAGAAAGGCATGTGTAGAACTCATGTTGTGACTACAACAAATCAATTTCTGTAATCTCTTTACACATCTCTTTGTTTTCATCAGCCATATCTCATAACTCTCTATATAAAGGACAGTATATATTAATTACTATTCTGCACATGGATTTGCTATTTTCTCAACAATATTTACTAAGCTTTAAAGATATTTACAACATATTCTTCCCAGGAATAAGCCCATCACATTTGTACATGTGAAACTACATTGATTTTACCAAGTAGCTGTCTATGTAGTCAGTTGTTTGGCTTTTAAAAGGTTGTTTTTGTGTTGAAACAGGTTTACAAAAATTCATTTGGTAATGGTTCACAGAATCACAGAATCAGTGAATAGCTGAGGTTAGCAGGCACTTCTGGAGATGATCTGATTTACCCCTTTGCTTAAGGAAGGCCACCCTTGGCTAGTTGGCTGGGAAGATGTCTAAGGTGGGAGGTTTCACAACCTACCTGGGCAATTTGTGCCTCTGCTTGGTCACCCTCCCAGTATCAAAGTGTTTCCTGGTGGTCAGAGGGAGATGCTGCATTTCAGTTTGTGCTCATCGCTTCTGCTTTTTTCACTGGTCACCACTGAAAAGATCTTGGTTCTGTCCTCTTTGCCTTGAATTCAAATTGTTGCTTTCTAAAACTTCTAGGTTCCCAGTTTTCTGAGATAATCCAGAAAAGTGTACTACATGATGTTGGAAAGCAAATAGAGAATTCCATTTTACCATGAATTTTAATATAACTGAACAGAAAAAATACTAAAACTAAGCTTTTAAGAAAATATTTAGCAGCAAATAAGTAAATATCTCCAAGTATATGTAGATTACTAACAAATTTGTGGTTGTGCTGTTATATTTATCACTATTTAAAATGATTGCTTTCATCCTTATTGTTAAAGAAACATTTGGACAGAATTTTTATCAACATTTTAAACAAAATTATAACAAAGAGGTTGTTGAGAAGGTGGGTAATTCATTGTATAACAGCTGTGAGATTTCATATCTAATTGCAGATAATCACCTTCATAAAGAAAACCTCTGTACTACACAGTGGGTAATTTTGAGGGTTTTTTTTAGTTCATCATTATGCATTTTTGTAATTTATACATTTTATGTAACTTTTATGTCCAAAGGTACTTTTAGTTTATCATCGTAAACAAAGTTGTGATACATTAACATTCATTGTAGGCATGCAAATTGAATCAATTTCTGGATTTTTGTTCTATAATCAAAGTTTTTTGTCAAGTTTAAGACTTCCTTATCTATGTTTCACAAGGTTTATATACTTAGCCATTGTTTTATCATGCAGCATAATGATATAATTTTCTTATCCTTATGCTGCTCCATTTACTGAAAGAATATCTTACTCTCTTCCATACAGATTTTTTTTCCTCAGACAAGTTCTATATAAATGAAAAATAACTATATTCACAATGGAAATATCTGTCTGCACAAGATTTGCTCTCTGGATTCCTCTCAGTCTACAAGTATCTATTTTTACTAAACAAAACATATTTCAATTTTGTCAGTGTAACTAAAAAAATGCAACTATTTGAGAGTTGAACACTATTTTACAGCTTGTTGGTAAGATTTGAATTACTGAACTAGTCACAGGATTAATAAAGGAACATCTACGCAAACTCTTGCTTGGGGGAAAGAATTTCCTTATGGAACAGAAGTGCATATAAACACAGAGAAAGCATCCAAGCCATCTGCCCTTGGAATCATCATGTTTTTAGCTGAACTATAATACTGGAGAATTACTGCAGATTTAGCTTCAGTTTTTCTTCAATGAAGAGCTTCACTCTAGTTCAGAGCCATATAAAAACGAGTTTTAGGCTGGTTTGAACTGGGCTTTAGCAGTTTTTAATTTTCAATATGATCTTTTGATTGCAGCACTGTAACACCTAAATTGCTTTGTGCATTTATCTCAAAGCAACAGCAGCTCTGTGGAAATGCTGCAGGAATCACGAACTCTGCCCAAGTCATAACCTCCATCATAGCTCCCAGGTATTCATTCTCTTTCTATTTCCCAACTTTTTAGAAAATATTGCTTCGGGACCTGGATGTGGCAGGCAAGCTATTGTAACAGCCAGGTTTATTTTTTTAGACACTGATAATTTAGTGACCTGGAAATTATACCCTTCTATCAAATTTGTATCCTGGACATTTCAGGGAGATCTAGATGCCTTCATCTCTCAGGACACATCAGTATCTTACAGAAAGCCTTGGATTCGCTCCACAGAGAGAAGAATTCAGTTTTTCATAACTGATAAAGCTACTTCTGCATTACTGGTAAAGCATTCTGGAAAACATATTCCCATCTATATAAGAATTCTCGGTGAATCATAATCAAAAAAAATGACACATATATAGAATCAAAAATTTCAATTTTTCTTAGCTTCTAGAAAAAAGATTCTAAAAAACAAACTCCAAACAGAAACGATGAAGAATTTTTCCTGGATAAAATTATAAATACATGGAGCATCCTAGCGGGCATTTCTATTAAAGCAAAATCACTGAAGCCATCTAAAAAACAATTACATTGAATGGCGCCCTGGGGGAGACTGGAGCTCTGAATAGGAATAAGTTTCTGAAGGATGAAAAGGCTTCAGTCCGTCAGCTTCATGTTGCATATTGTAGTTAAAAGATAGTGGTTTGCATTATCAAAATACAGACTACTATGACAAGGTCAGTTAATAAAAGTCAGCTGCAGATAAATCACCGTGGCCTGACAAGCCTAGGTTATTCTAAAGGAAGGCAGACAGACAGACACCTCTAGCCCAGCCACACAGTATTTGGATAAATTCTTTAGTCGTGGCCTGTCTTGGAGTTTCTGATCCCAGACAAGCTAAGCAGATAGTACTGTTACAGAATGGAGCTGAAGTTTGCCAATCACTTCTTTCCTGTTTCCTATGAATCACACACAAGGGGTTTTGCAAGTCCACCGTGCCTCAGTTGCAGGCTAGAATGCTTCCAAAATCAAGTAAAATCACAGATTAGCCTCAGAAAGTGAAGGGAAATCAACACACTACAGCAGTGGTGAATAATAGGAAATTACCTGAGTCTCAGTACTGCTACAATTATCTTTAACTCACCACTTGTGCAGGCCCTTAAGATAACTCAGATACCTTCTTCAGATACTGCTGATAAAATACAGATTAATGTATAAAAAGTGCTGATGAAATACAAATTAATGTTAATAATAATAAATTCTGATAATTAGAATACATCATCTTGCCAAAGTATTCCAACCACAAGCACCAACATCAAAAAGTTAAAAGATATACTTCAATGGTATGAACAGTACATGTTTCATTTGAAGCTCCTCTTCAACTTCTTCTGGGCTGTATTTTCTAGAACAGACTCTATGGATTTCTGTACTGTGGTCAGCTTCTGAGCATACGGACTTGTTGCAAGACCAAGACATTTTGAAGTGGTGATGGAGACCCTTACACAGAAAGCAAGAACCAGCTTCTGATGTGTCTGATCTCGTCTTCTCTTGGAGGTCTCTGAGGGCTGACTTGCACACACTGATTTAACTTGATGCTTACATACAGGGAAGTACCTGCCTGAAATTTTTCAGCTCCATGTGGATCAACTTCTGCTTATGTCCTGGACCCGTTTTAGTGTCAGCACTGTTACTTGCTGATATAAGCTAAAAGTTTGTAAGTAAGTAATAAAACTATAGTAGAAAAAAAGTTGCTATTTTATTGTGATTAAAATATTTAAAATATTCATCAGGTTCAGCAGTATTTTAAATAAAATATGGAAATTACCATGTACAAAATTCCAACAGCCAGCAATTCTTTGTAGGATATTCTAATTATTTCACAGAATGTTGGATAATTTGTTTTATCTTACTGCAGGAGACTTTATACCTTTTTTTTTTCCAGGATAGTACCTCTGTAGATTCATTTAATTTTTAAGCAAAGATGTGGCTTAGTGAATACTTTGATCTCTTTGCATGTCAGCACATTTCTAGTTGCATTTTATGTTGGAATAGCAACCAGGGATTCCTGGTATGTCAGTCAACCTACATTTTTATAATTTTTATTTCCTTTATGAAAGTCTGACTCAGTCTACCCAATGTAAAATTTGCAATCCTGGCTGTGTATTACAAATCTGATTGTGTCCAAATTCAGCTTTCAGTGGAAAACAGATATGAGTGAAGACATTACTGATCTGTGATAATGACTTGATACCAGTCTCTTCAGTTTAGTGTCTACAAGTAATTGGAGTTCATTTATCGTAAAATTAACTTCATAATCCACCCCCCCCCCCCACCATGAGGTTAGAGAGGCTTATCTATTGGAAATTTCATTATCCCACTGAAAGAAAACTCATGACCTGATCTACATGTTACTGTCACTTTACCTGATAAAGAGTAACATCTACATCTTGGCTCAGGATATGCTGCAAGTCCTGTGTCATGCAAATGTTTTTCAGATGACTCCTGTGGTTTCCCCACACCAGAGAGCTGTGACTCTCATTTGCATCAGTAGCACACCAGCCCTTTGGCCCTGGCAGCTGCTGTTCAACTCCACTGTATCCACTGCCCCAGGCAGGAAAGCTGACATTACACTTTTGCTCTCCAGAAAGAGATCTTGCTTGGATCCTTGAATTCATATCTATGGGAAAATCACCCACATGGGAAATAGTTTCAGTGATGTTTTCCTACCACAAAAAACATTCTCCTGGCATTAGTGCTGCTTAGGGAAAGTGTGGCTTTCAAGCAAAACCTCATCAAACACAGGTCATGAGCTGTGTCAGGTGTCTTGGTGCTACGAGATAGGATATAGTAGGATGCAGTGATGGAAAAAGTGCAGGCACCTGCCTCAACAATACTGCTTCCCTCAAATGGGCACACAGGATTGTCTGCAGGCAAACAGCTATCCCTCCTTGTTCTTTAAAGGAAAGCATGATGTATTTTAACAAAACTTATTACAAGGGGATCACGAGCATGATTCTTTCAAGAACAAAAAAACATGGAGGAACATGTGTAGCTCTCTTCTGTGTGTAGAACAAGCAGAAAGCATGGTGTTATCATTTTTTTTATGAGCGTATATCTATACTATCTAATTTCTGGTTTTGTGCAAAGCAATATACATAACTATAAAATTCATTAAAAAACAGGTGGTTCATTTCTTTCATCTGTAAGGTTTATGGTGTTGCCAGTGCTGTTGTTTCTCCCTCTTCTGGTTTTATGTGTGGTCTGTCTCTTGAAGTAACAGCTCATTTTTCTTGAGTGAAACAACAGGTTCTGAAACACAGACATTTGAAACTATCTCTGGAACACACTTTCAGACATCTATCCTAAACTTTCAGTGTTTTGGACAGTTATTTATAAAGTGCCCTCAGTCTGGCATTTGAAATAATCACATTACTGTTATTATCTTGCAAATTGTGTGCTCCATAGCTGTCATTCAGTGAAGAATATCCTGAATTTTGTATAAAACTAATCTTTCTGTCATTCTTTGTTCAGTGTCACACTGCAAACAATGACAACGGATAGAAGCTCTCACTAGAAATGATAACCTCTACATCAAAATGATTGCAACTCCTTCTATATTTTCAGGTAAGTGTATGAGCCATAGAAACAAAGAAATAAATAACATATGTTTTTCAGAAGTGTTTAGCACTTGTGATGAAAAACTATATGGAGCTAGGGCAGAATATATGGATACAGTTATATTTACTACTCTATTGTCCCAGAATTATGCACACAGTAAGAACTGAGCTTCTGATATAAAAAGAGTAGACAAGTAGTATTGAGATACTCTTTACAGCCTGTAGTATGTGACAGATGTAAAAAAAATTGATAGATAAATAGAAGTATTGAGAGGTTCATCTCTGATTTACTATTTTAATTATTTAATTTTTACTCCTCTTGTAACAGGCAAGTTCTCAAAAATTTGGCAGTTCAATATATCTTATGCATCTCCAGCATTCATTTTCACTGTTCACTCTCTTTTATATATATATATATTTCATTAAAATTCCATGAAAAAAATACCATTCTAATCAAATTGACAAGATTTTCTAAGAAAACAGCCACTGAGGAAGACTTACAGCTGCAGCCTATGAAACTCTCTTTAGATATGGATGGTTATTCTGTTCCTCAAAAGAAAGAAATTGGTTGTCTGGAGTTCTGTTACTTTCTTTAAGCCATTTTCACCCTCTTATTCCTTATATTGCTCCTTTTCTTGACATTTATTTACTCTATTGATATCGGCTTTTTTCATGATACCAAAGCAAATACTTGGCAAAATAGCTCTAAATGGAGTAAGACAAAACTACTAGAAGTTGTACCGAAGAAAGATCATGTCCAATCATAAACCAAAACATATCTTTTGAAAAGTTCATCAAACTTTCAAGGAAGATTAGGAAAAATAAAACTTGTAAGTTAAATAAATATGGTTTATTTTATTAAAGGTCATACTTGTTTGATACGATGTGATAGTGATCACAAAAACAATAAAGACACTGCTGCCAACTTGGGGAGTACAGTAGGCTTCCAGAAACAGAGCAAATGCTGTATCAGGTAAACAGGAAGCAAAAAAAGGCTTTCAAACTAGTACTGTATATAGCACTTTTTATTGACATCAATCTTGCAGAAAAATTTTTCAGAATAATGTTTAACTTTGGCTTGTCACTCACTCAAAGAACATCAAAGACACCTGTGCATGAAGCAGGATGTGATACCAGCCATGCAATTTATGTTTTCCTTCCTCTGAGATGAGGATGAAGTTAGTGCACTTGCAGTGTTGTTCAATATATTGTTGACCTGGAAATTTAAAATTAAGGAAAAAAAAAAAAATCAGTTTTACAGAGAAATTTTCCCTTTATTTTGGAAAATGTCATCCGGTTCCTTCTCAGACTAGGTTATTATTGGCCAGGGAATCTCCAGAGTTTTTCTGAAATCCTGGCACTGAATTAGTCATTGATAAAAGAGAATGAGCTAATTCATTGGTGGAAAGAGAGGTGCTGTCTTATTTGTGACGTTGCAACCTTTGATCATAGCTTACACCTTGTGAAAAAAATGTTATCATACTTGTATTTGCAGGTCTTTGCAGAAGTTGTGCTAATTCCTTGGACACCATCATAATATTTGCTTGAATTTTAAAGAAAAATGGGTCTATTTTGTTATTTTCTACCTCATCCAACATTAATTCTGGTAGCTTCCATTGATTATTTTGTCATGTTTTCTCACTGCAGCTCTGCAGAGGATGTAAGATGAACACCCACTCTGGGGATGGAGTGTGCCCTTTACAGAGGTCTGTATCTGGAGCTGGTACAATCCTTCGACATTTTCCAGTATTTTGTGCTGCTTATGAAAGGGTTTTCAGCTGTGACTGCTCTTTTTTTTTTTTTTTTTTTTAAATTCATGTCCATACTCCTCTGTATGTTATATGACTCCACTTCTACCCAGAGACAAGGTATTTGTTTAATACAAACAGGAGCTTGGTTTGTCAATAAGGTTACTGGGCATCTTACTGTATTTCCAGCATTGTTTCAGCTTTTAGCACAATGCTGTTTTCTCTTCCCTGCTGCTGTACCACTTAAAATATTAAGTTCCTGGCAGTTATTGACCTGCTGTCACATTTTAATGTCAAATGAGAAAAAGTATTGCTCTCCATTATTTTAGTGTTTTAATGTGACAGAGGAATTTACAGTTATCAAAATATATGAAATGCGCAAAGACTTCTACTGTAACCTTCTAAGACAACCTGAAAATGTTCATAAGATTCTGCTGAAACAAGTTTCCTGATAAAGCTTTTAATATACTCATTAGTAAGTTTTCCAATTTCCTTTAAGTCATTATAACCAAAGTGTTTACAGATTAATTTGTCTTTCACGTCAGCCAGTTTATTTTCATTGCACAGATGCAATAGATTATTTCCACCAAATATTTTTCCGTTCTCATGCTCTTACTAGTAATTTAAGCCAAGAAAGAAGCTAAATTTTAAGCTAAGCAGGGCACAATATGATTTCTATAATATTCAGAAGTATAGGATGCAGTCCACTGCAGATAAGGTCTGCTCCTTCTTCCATTTGCTGTAACCCATTAATAACAATAATTTACTTTCCCAGGAAGCAGAATAAGGATTAGTGATACACATTCCTTGCTCTCCTATTAGTTACTGAAATCTCAGAAGAAAGTCTGAAGGAAATTACTTTTTGTTGAGAAAAAGACCTTTTCACATTTAGACTGCAAGAGGTAACAATCCACAGCAAATGAAACACGCATGTAAAATGGTGTTTTCTGGATGCAATTGCAGTATCACAAGTACTAAAGGTGCCATTAGATTAGATACTATCAAAATTGGGAAAAGTAATGTTTCCTTCTTCTGACATTGAATTTTGATCTTCAAAATTCAACCAGAATATGTAATTTTCTAATTATGCCACTTAAGTTAATTGAAAGTGTAATAAGCTATCATTTTATTAAATGGCTCATGCGAAGGGGAAATATACTGGATCATTTATGCACATTTTTAAAACAAAGCCTACTGCTCCCTACACCATTTTATGTCTTCTGCCTTCATATTCTGCCTTGAAGTACATGTATAAATGAGTGAGTTATCTTCCAATAAAATAGATTTAAAAACTGTATCTCTTAGTAATGCTTTGCTTTATTTGTTTCTTTGTTTAGTAATAAAAATTATCTATTAATTGGAAGAGAGATAATGTTATTAGTTAAAAACCCTTTTGGAAATTGTCATTTGGGCATTTCTGGAAAAGGAGATTTTAGATGCCGTGTCTCATTACTCTTTCTATAGAACAGTTAAAGTATTGCCTGCTAGTTCTGTTTGACTCCTGGTTCATTGACCTGATACATAGAATCATTCAGATCTCATTGTATCTATCTTGCAGTCACAAAAAGACATTAAGGACTTGTTTCTGCTGTCAGTAAAAATAAGTTGTGTGCCCTGATGGAGTTGCTTCAGCATAATCACACACAAATTATCAGAAATCGTAATTGAATAGTCCGCTTCTCTGTGAGCAGAAATAAACCATAACTTTGTAGAATAAAGACATTTTTTAATTTTAAATGGAAAAAATTACTGTACCTAGGCAAAAGTTTAGTTATTAAGCTTCAAGATCTCAGCTACTGCATGACTGTGAAATCTGAGTGGACTATTCCTGCATTTTCACAAACTGCACATAACCACCCTATTGAAGGGAAAACCTGTAGACCAGTGCTGTTCTGTAATTCCTACTCTGTTCTCATTTATCTGATTAGTTACATTGATGCCAGAGGGACTTACAGCCTTAATATAACTCCATGTTTCAGAGAGAATTACACAGAAATGCACATTTTCATTTACATTCCATTTTTAACCTGCTATTCAACCAAAAGAAAATGTTTATTGATCCTGGCAAATCTGTTTACAATAACATTTTCTTCAGACTACTGAGAAACTGAAAAATATTTATATATCATATACTAATCTTTATGTACATGTAACATATGTTTATGTGTATATGAAATGTGCTTTAAACTCAATTCCCATGTACTGCTTTTTCAGATGCATAGGGTTATGCTTAAGTTAATAGGTATGGATATTCCAAAGTATCTGAAACTTTCTTTCATTGTGTATTGAAAATGAAACTTTTCAAAGGCTTCTTGAAAAGAAACTCTGTCAAAATATTGCTTTTCAGATAAAAGAGATTTTCTTTCTCTTTTAGGAAATCCATCCTTGGCATGAAAATCTGTCTTGTTAAAAATTGATCTAATCAATGTATTTCCACAAGAAAACTTCAATTTTATGAGCTATTGGCTAACAAAGTAGAACTAAAACAGTTTACTTTTTTTTTTTTTTGCAGGTTTCATTGCATTACCTGCATTATCTATATGCTTTAAAGTAAGCATATGTTAGTTCATAGTTTTGGCTTTGATGTGCTTGTAGCATAGTCATTAGAGGAAATTTCACACAAAATATCACTCATACCAAGCCCACAATACCATATATACCAAAGCAATCACCAGACAATACTTCAGACATGCAGTTTCTGGGGAACACTAGGTATGTTTTATCAAATACTTTGAAAATGAACACTCACTGTCATACAGTTGCCAGCTACACTGAAGTTTAAATGCTGGCACTGTAATAGAAAGAGATTCAGTTTCAGATACTTCAACTTTCATTCATGTAATTTAGGACCGACTACAGCTCCCTTAAGATATATTACAAAAATACATCTGCTGTGAGGATAAAATCAAAAGGAGCCATCCAGGCTAAGTCAGAAGACATAACATTTAATAATCAGCTGCATGTTAGAACCCATTGACTTGATGAATGGCAAGAACTGTATGGAGTGAAAAAGTCTTACAGAACATCCATCACAGGAATAGTAACAAATGGGACAGTCCCTATCTGTATTTTTTAAATTATTTGGAGGGGTTCATTAACATGATAAATATAAATGTGATTTTCTCTTTCTCTTTGCATAGTTGTTTTTAACCTCACACAATGATGGGCATTAGATATGAGGAAGATTAGATTGCAGATTGGCATTTATTTCTTTGATTTGTAAGTGTTTATAAGGCAATAGTACATATATTCACTAGGCTACTGCTTTCCAAATTCTCCATTGATTTCTCTTCTGTTATTTCAAAGTCACCTTTATTGAGATATGCATCTGCTACATTCTCCTGTCAGAGACAGGATACTAGGCTGAATAGACTTTCAGCTTAATCCAGTCTAGCTGTCATAAAGTCTTACAAACTGTAAGTTCCAGAAATGAAAAGGATCAAAATTATTAGTGGAGACTCAAAAATATAATACAATCATACAAAATAATTACTATCAGGACTCCTTTACTTTACAAACATATAAAATGAACTTACTTTGAGGGTAAGAGGGAAAAATCCTTCCATTAGAAAATATAGTCACAAAGCTTTGAACAAATAAATTCACACACTGCAGAGTACACACACACACGCATGCAGGCAGGCATGCACGTATGTACACACACAGGTGCACACATACATGCATACATACACACATGCTTAGAGTTTACACTGCATTCTTCTGATGCCATGATTTTTATTTTATTTGTACACCCACCTTTACTGCACATTCTAAACAAACAATAGACAACAGTGTAAGGACTTTTTTCCTTAAAACTGCAACAAAACAAGTCTCAACATTTGCAAAACATTCCTTTATTATTAGAAATAAATTATTTTGTATAAAAATTAGCATGCATTGACCATTGCATTTTTTTAGCATAACCCAGGACTTAATTCAGTCAGCCGTCACAAGAAACAAACTCATCTTCTTTTACGAGTTGAACAATGTAGGACAGGAAAGGAAATTGTCACAATCACAAAAAAGTACTTACAAATATAACATCAGACATGATTTATTTCAACAGCATTTTTTTTTTCACAAGCTAACATTTGTTTTCCTTTTGTGATTTGCTTCCTTTTGTGAGTGAACAGTTCAGAAGCTTGACACTATGTTATAAAACTGGACTTTTCCTTCCCCTGTCTCTTTTTGCCTTTTGCTTTTGTTTAATCCTTTTTCTTTAGGAGACTGACTATTGATTTGAATGTAGACTACTGATATTTTCAAGACTGAATTCTGGTGGTGGTAAAGTCTATGTTTGCAAGATCCAGTCCTGCAGATCTTCCAGTGCATTTCATCCCTGCTCAGTTTGCCTGATTGCTGTAACTGACATAAGTTGTCTTGGTAGAGGAGGCTGTAAATCAAAAGAAAAAGAAACAAACCAAAAACAAAAACAAAAACAAAAAAAATCAGGATTTTTAGAATCAAGAGAGGAGGAAAAAAAACATATTTAGCATTTGAACTCAGACAATGTCCTACTATATTTCCAAGCAATATGGTCCATGTTTATGGAATAAAGAATGTTTAAGGATGTATATAAGCAGTGTATAAACTGGATTCCAATTTCTGTGTTTATGACCACTTATTTTGTTTATGACTTGGGAAAGCAGAGGTAAAATGATGAGTGGTTTCAGCATACCCACAACAGAATTTCAACACCTGGTATTATTTTGTCTGAGTTCTACATAATTTTTTTTTTTTACTTTAGAGACTGGATTTTTCTTTCTGTTCTACTGTTTGAAGACAACATGGCAGTTAGTGGTGGTTTATCCATCCAAAATGAGACTTATGCTCCTTGAAAGGAACATAGCCTAACCCTCTCCAAATTAGAGAAACTGAGCAGATAGTCCCTACAGAACATATTAGCTGGAGAAAATTATGGTCTCCTTATGTTGATGGTCAGCTAATCATGTCTTCTTTTGATCAAAGCTGATACTCCTTGTTCAGAATGAGGCAATATGTTGAGAGAATTAAACAGCTATACTATTGCTGAAAAACTGAACAACTAGGAATCTTTTAAGAAAGTTTGTTTCAGGTTCTAGCCCTTACATCCTTGCTATTAAGAAATATAAAAAAATATGCTATAAAAATATGACTCAAGTCATATCACTCAAGGTTAATGTAATGGTTGGAGGAGAAAAGTGGTTACATCAGGTCTCATACTTAGGTGTATAATTTTAAATCAGTTTGGTACATGGAAATTCAGACTGATGTGGGACTGAGTCTCTTATTTCTCTATAATAAGGTCTATGTTACACTGCATAAAGAAGAATTTGACTTTCTAAATATGTTTTATATTCTGTCTGCTACAGACATGTTCTGCTTATGATAGTGAATATTGCAGCTGGCAAGATGAAAATAGCAGGATGGCAAAAAGTTTCCTTGTCTATAGATTCAAATACTCTATTTCCATACCGTTCTTCAATTTCTTTCTTTTTTCTATATAGGGTCTGGTGAGAACAGCTGAGATAAATAGGAAAAGCATTCTTCAGCCTAACTCCTAAATTCAGCCCAACAATCTGATGGTTTGTGAAGAACAGACTACAGAAACTGAGAAATTACAGTTCCTCTCTTCTGCATCATAGATTTAACTAAATAAAGGATCACCAAATGGATACAAATTAATAGTGGTTAGTATGACTAAGTTTACTTCTTGATTTTTCTCTCATTTTCTTAGATTTTCTGAGCAATTGGAATTAGTGCATTTGCTATTTTTTAAGACACAACAGAGCCAGACTATTTAATTCACATATTACTATAATCCTTTTACCTAAGAATATATATATAACCATGAATAATGAAATGAAAGGTGTGAAATGGAATCTTCCTTTCACTTGCACAGGTAGTTCCAGTACTTTGTGTCTAGAAAAAACTAGTTCATGAAAGGACTGCTTTTGGCACACAAAGCAAGTCTTTCTTATAGTTGATCACAATATTCTAGCACCAACATGAAATAGCTTTATTTGCATGTATTGGGACACTTGAAGCAAGTCTAGCCTAATTTACATCTTTCAGATCTTTCAAATGGGATGTACTGCTCCCGTCTGAACTCTCTCATGCTCCCACAGCTGGATTTCTGAGAGGATTCTATTTTTTCTTTTGGCCTGCTGAGCTCCTACTCAAAATAATGCAGGACTGATGAAATGGCATCAGGATCTTCAAGCATAGAAGGATTTTTTTCCCAGCTAATAAATAACAGAAAAATGCTCATCTGCAAACTCTGCACACTTGGGAACAAAAGGATAGAAAGATGAGAACTTGTTTTTCCCCTTTCCCTGAAAGTAAGGTCAGATACATGATCAAGTTAAGTTAGATTACCACATTATCCTGTATGAGCTGAATTGAGTTCTGTGATAACTTTACATGTGCATGTTTTTAGCCCAAAGCAATGTAATATAATCAGATTTATCACAATTCAGGAAGCTGAATTATGTGAGGACATTTGCAAGAATACAATACAAAATTCAAAAATAGCAGTTTCCACACCTCAGCTGATAAAATTAAATTGCTGTAACTTTGTTGTGTACCTGAGAATTAAATAGTTTTGATAGAATTAATCTAGAGTTGATCAAGAAACAAAAATTATTCAGTTGAGTTCTGAGTACTGTTACTTTAAAAAATTATAATGCAGGTATTTAATGTAGACAGTAGTTTGAAATAAATTAAAACTAATCTCATCTCCAAACAGTGTTTTTGGTTTTTTACTTTATAAATATTGCATTTGTCTTTTTAGTTCTGTGGAATAAGTCTAGAGTTAATGTTTGGGGACCTGAATGCTTCAGCAGCTGTCCTGCTCTTTCAGACTGTTAGCATTTCACAATAATGGCATGAACCACATTTGACAAACCTAGATGGCCAGAAATAGTAACAGACTTGGCTCAAAATATTTCTGAGAATAAACACTCCTTTACAGCACCAGTTACTACTTTGCTGTTGGAATGAAAAATAAAAAAAGAAAAAAAAGAAAAAAAAAAAAAAAGCAATGTAGAATGATTATTGTGATCTGACCTATATTCATTTAATGTACTTGTCATTGCCTTCTGTAACCATACCTGGATT
Organism: Taeniopygia guttata; assembly: GCF_048771995.1. Classification (NCBI taxonomy): domain Eukaryota; kingdom Metazoa; phylum Chordata; class Aves; order Passeriformes; family Estrildidae; genus Taeniopygia; species Taeniopygia guttata. The sequence goes on along the minus strand of NC_133025.1, from coordinate 20,387,099 downwards.
TTTTTTTTTTTTTTTATCCTGTTTCCCAGAAACAATTTGTTTTTCACTGAATATGGACATATTGCCACAAATAAACCCATGAACATATTCATGTGGAAGACAACATAGAATAACATAGGTTACATGGTACAGGACAAACTAGATAGAGCAGAGTTGTCTCTGGATGGGAAGCAAAAGGGATCATGTGGCTATCTCATCCTGTTTCTCACCTAGTTATGAGCACTGCATCATCATTTCTAGTGTTTGTGCTTGGTAAATGGGGGGAAACAACCACTGCCCACTTTTGGTATGCTAGAAGTAGACTGTTATTTTGCAATCAGTTTCATATGCTATCACTGAAAAGAAAGATCCATCTCACATAGAGTCAGTGTAAGAAGAAATTTTGTGGTGTCAAGAAGTTTTTACAATTAACACAGTGAAAAGGACCTATGCTGCATTGTGCACTTAAAATTCACAGGAACTTTCAATGTCTTTGACAATAAAGACTTTGTTTCAGGGAGGCCTAGAACTCAATTACATAGGCAGAGCTTTCTGGAATGCAAATGACTTGACTGAATTTTTGCCTATGAAACATTATGATGGATGAGAACCTGGTCAGGATATACTCCTAGTGAGCTCAGAATTATACAGATGTGTTACTGTTGAAGTCATGTTTAGAACACAGTAAATAAGCATTACCCTGTGCTCTTGGACTATTTGAGAAGCAGACTTGCTTCCAGTAGCATCTGTTTCTATGAATTATGCATAATCTTAGTTTAAGGAATACCAGTCGCAGCATTTCTTAATTAAGTACAGTAGATAAACATCAGATACCCAAGACTTTCTTATTGACACTCTTTCTCACCCTACTGTGAAAACCCTGCTTTATCCTCTCCTTGGAAGTTTATGATTTTGTACACTCAGCAAAATCTATGTCTGTTTTTCTTGTTCTCTTTCTAAGTTTTCTGAAGAATTGTAAAATTACTGAGTCCTTCATATTCCTATTCTATGCCTTTCTTGTTGTCTTCTGTTACATGTCTCAATCTGAAGCTGCATAACCCCATAGCTCACCTTAGCAGTTTTACACATTTTGAAGGGTCATGAGTTTTTCCAGTGGAACAGTTTGTACTCAGTATCCTCCATGCATCAGCAAGCATGGTATAATACAGTATCATAGAGTTATGGCCTATTTTTATATAGTCTTCAGTCTGGCAAACTCTGATAGATTTCAGTAGGGGGGTTAAATTTTCAGAAAAAAAAGTACAGTATTTTAATGCAAACTTGGTCCTGCCTTTTGTCAATGTCCTTAACCAAAACAGTACTATTTAAACACCAATATCATCCAAAAGCAATAAAAATTAAAATTAAACCATGTTGTTTGCAGTAAAATCACTGAAAAGCTTAGCTGTCACAGCTGCTGCCCATCTAATGTGACATCAAGAAAAAAGTTCTCCATTTCTAAGCACTGGGTACAAGGTTAATGTCTTTGCTCATAGTTGATCATTATTATTATTATGAAGTCCAGTTTATAAAATGATATGTCATGTGCTGGAATGGGAGCTGTAACCTCTGTTTTCTCCTATACCAGAGCAACTTAGAGATGTAGCAAGATTCAAGAACTTTCCTGACATGGGAAATAAATTTTTTCCCATTAAAAACCTACGATATATCAGAACATGTAATGATTAAGCTTCACACAAATTATCATGATTTTGTACCAAGATGAGTGAGACCAGAACAAAAGCCTGGATGGGAAGCATTATGCTGGGAAGCGTTACTCATGAGTTGTGATAAATGAACAATCCAACAAATATTAAGGTAGAAAAGTAAAAAGCATTATTTTCACTTCCATACCTGACTGCAAAATAAAAACAATGCTAGCTGTTTTCATTATCGTTTTTTTTCAACAGCCTTTGACTTTTGAATATACAATGATGACCATAAATACACCTCATGAACTGTCAGGACAGACCACTGGCACAGCAATGTACAACACATCAAAATAGCACTAGCTAAAACAAACAATTTTTAAAAGATGTGGCGTTTCAAAATCTGCTTGTGCTTTTTTTCTTTTTCTACTAGCCTCCTGTGAAAATCAATTTCTTTGAAACAGCTTTAGACATTCCTGCATTCAGCAGTACATGAATTCTGACACATCTCTGGATTCATGCAGAACAAGCAACAGAAATAAGTTTAAGTTTATTATTAAAAGAAAGTGCATTCTTGTGAACGTACATCTATTAAGATGTGCTGCCACTCTTGACCAAGTCTACAGATGACTTACTGTTGGTTTCAAGACTTTCACACAGTTCAGTCTTGACTTCTCCATTTGGTCTGTCGTTTCCTTTCTGTGTCAGTTTGCTTTGCATTGTAGCAGCTGTCACCACAGCTTTGAAGCTCCTCTTCCGTTTTTGAACATTCTGCTCTGGGTGAAAAATTATAATATAAACCTTGGGCATGTAGAGCATGCCCAGAGACACAGAAGCACTTAAACTCATGGAGATAGTAAGTGTTGTTGTCTGGATGTACATCTGGGGAAGAAAAGAAACAACATAAAAATTAATGTTATATTGATTCAATATAAGAAGGAAAACAAAGCAGCTATCTTAAGAGTACAGGGTGGAAGGGAACATCAAAAGGACCCTTGGATTCGGTTGTTTTTAATTATAGCAGAGTATGACTGTTTCCTGCTGGCTTCATAATCTTAAGAGTAGGTGGTAGAAACAACATAATATTCATGAAACCTCATTCTTATAAAAGTAACAAAGATGCTGCAGCAAACACATTTTTAGAAAAAAAACAGTATGCCTGGACAAGAAAACAGGAATGACAATAGAGTTAGCCCTGTGTAATCTATTTTAACAGACAGAAGCCTCTACACCAATATGCCACATGGTGATTCAACAGTGTGTGCAGCACGGCTCAACTGACAGCAGCATAATGCAGAATCTAACAGAATCTTTTATATAGTCTGTGAGTTCCAAGCTGGAAAAAAAAATTAGTTTTCCATAGTGATGTTTGAATATTCCTGAGGGTGTTGGGAGGTTGATTTGTTTGTTTGTTTGTTTGTTTTCCATCCTGCTTTTGAATTCTAATCACAATGCTCTGTTGGCACACAATAAAGTTATTAATATGTCATGGTCCTAACAAAGAAATCAGAAAATTGAGGAACCATGAAATTATCTCACAGAAGACCGCAGTTCCCTATAGATAGAAAGCAAAAATCTGGCATTTCAGAGAGAGTCTGTCTATTTTTTGTTATCACCTACAAAAAGAAGGTAATTCTGGTATTACATAATACCATAAAATAAAATGCCAACGACCACTCCATAAGAACAGCAGACAGAAATTTGTTTGATGAAGTATTCAGCTAGTATATCACCAATACTAATTGTAGTTCTGCTCAACAGTTATTTTGTCTTAGGAAAGTATTTTTTATTAGCCATATTATGAGAAAAAATATTTTACAGTTCTGTGTTAAGTATGAAATCTCTCAGTAATCTTTGTTATATTAAAAAAGATACTGAAGTAAAAAATGATTAGTGCCTTTGCAGATGATTCAGTGACATTGTTGTCAGGCATGATTTTAAGCACTGGCCAACACTATCACATTAACCTGAAGATAAAATGGTAAGTCTGTCTGCAATGTCAGCTTCAGATCATCATTTTTTTATGAAGTGCCCTTGGGTGACTTGGCCCTTGGCAGAAAAGTAGAGATATAATAAACTGTTGTGCACTATTATAGCCAAACATTTTTAATGTCTTTCAGCCTACAAAGTTTTTCCATTAGATACTCTCTCCTTAGAGGCCACAAATAAACTGTGCCCTCTCACTTAAAGCAACCTTAGGTAAGAAAAAAACACGGACCATGGATTCTGAACGACCTTATTAACTAACTGTATAATTGTTCAGAAATGCAAATACTATGCCAAATACTACCAAAAAAAAAGAAGCATAGCCAAAATACTAACAATTTTCCAGACTTCTGTAGACCTCTGTACAGATGCATGTTCACATGCAGAAAGCACCAATGCATGTCTGTCTCTCCCTGAACCAAACTGACTGATCTCCAAACAAACTGGTACAGCAGTGACTTTTAGGGTTAAGCATTTAATTAAGTGACATCCAAAAGCAAAAGTATTTTTGTTCCTAAACAGGAATATGTTTCCCGCTGGGATTTTCAAAACTGAAATTATTGTAAGCAATAAATTTTAAAAACTGTATTGTATATGAAAGTTCCATTATAGATAAACATTCTTTTTGAAGCCTTACCATTTTTTTTAAATCCATGTCATGGCAGTTAAGTGCTACCTAAGCCTCACCCATACAATTCTGTACCAATACCTGGCATTTAAATATATTTTGGGTTTTTTATTTCTTATCAAGTACTCAAGTTCTAAGACTTGTCTTTCTCTCATGGCTCAGTGTAAGAGTGACATGATAAAAAGGAAAAAGCTCCAAATGTTATAGGATAAAATACATGCATTACTTTATTAGTAGCATTAACAAATCTATACATTATAGTAGATCTCAATGATCTTTCTAGCAATAAGAGGTGCCACAGTGCCAGCATCTTACTGAAGAGGTTTCTCTTAGTGTGTCAATGTCAGCTTGAAGGTCTACATTCAACTAAGCTATGTAAGTGAAACAACTCTGAATCTCATCATACACTGAAAAATTAAGATCCTATGGGTTTCAGGGCAGGTATTTTTCATTACATATATCATTACATCTAATTTATTTTCTGTGGGCTAACTGCTGACTAGCACAACAGCCTATTTTAGAAAATCCAAATCACAGTAATTTCATATTGCCAATTACACTTCATATGCAATGGGGTTTATTTCTAATGATTTCTGTGTTTTTGAACCAGCCACTATAGTTATTGAAATATCAACACTGGGAACACCGTGAACTGGGAGTTTTCTGACAGGACAATTTTCAAAGAGTGATTATAGTCTTTAAAGAGTTTCATACTCAGCGATCCCATTTTTCATGGATCCCCTTAAAACTTATTCTTTAATACACCCAGTGAGAAAGAAGAGTTTTGAGACACTTGCTCAGCCTTGAGGGAAAGGCTTTGAACATATCCTTACACGTACACATTGTGTGCATGTGCACTTCTATCTGATTTAATAGGCTAACACAATTGCATTCTCAGCTGGAGGCTGAGTTGTCCATGACATTCTGAGTCTAATTCCTTTTTCTACTGTAATCATAGAATAGTTTGGGTCAGAAGTGTCTTTTAAAGGACCTCTAGTTCAGCCCCCTGCAGTGAGCGGGGATATCTTCAACTAGATCAGGTTGCTCAGAGCACCTGACCTTGAATGTTTCCAGGCATGGAGCATTTACCACCTCTCTGGCTAAACTGTTCCAATGCTTCACCTCCTTCATCATAAAAAAAAATCCTTAGTACTAGTCTGAATCAACCTTTCTATTTTAAAACCACTACCCCTTGTCCTAGCTCAACAAACCCTACTACTTTTGTGATAATTTGAAGGCTGAGAGTCTGTTTATAGGACAGGAATATTTCTTGCATTTAATCCTTCCCTTCTTGGGAATCGCCATTCTTGCAGCCCAATGAAACCCAAGTCTAGCAAACAGGATATCATACAAACTTGGTTTGACTTTTGTCTGACTCTTACCTTCTTTTATTCCCGACAAGAGTACAATGATGTTTTATGGATGTGCATTCTGGGTACTTTTATTATTCTGGGAACATAACTACCTGTAACTTTTACAGAACTACATGCTCTAAAAATAAGGAGCAACAAAGTAGTTCAGTTTAATAAGATATGAGGTCTGAATAATTTTTCATGTGTCTCACAGTGGTAGCTCACTCGAAGTTACAGGACAATAAAGGTCCCTTTTTACAATGGTTCATAGTTACACAGAAATGAATTTCAGCACTCCTCACACCAAAATCCCTTCTGAACTACAAACTTTTTGTCTGATAATGCCTTTCACAAATGTAACAAAGACTGCTATATCTATCCTCCTTGTTCTTGACAGTCAGAGGATATGTCAGAAAACTAAAATCACAGTAGTGCAAGGAAAAACACCCTTTAAACTATGGGAAATACTTGAGGCCTAAATACCTTCCCGTCTCTACCTCAACCCCACCCCAGAACTGATACAATACTTTTTATGTACAGTTTTAACCTCCACAAGTGACAAAGGATTCATCACAACAGACAGTCTCTTGTGAAAAAGATTCAGATCCCTGCTCAGACACATGATTTCTCCATCCCACAAGTGACCCGGACCCTTTCCTCATCAGAAGGTTTCTACAAGCTTGGCAGTACAGCCTTCAGATTATCCTAAATCAGCAGCTAAAATAGATAATGGCCATTGATTCTAGGACTATGTGTGTCTTTCTACCTTGAAACCCAAAATATTCCACAGGAAACACTGGGCCAATGAAACATGCTATTTTAGTAAAACACAGATACTCTAATGAGTTCTCCAGTTTGAAAGTACTTGAAACTGATATGCCTCTTTGGAAAGCTGAAAAAATCTCTATTCATCAAAGCAGGTGCACACACTGAATTGTCCAAGTGCAGGTAGCTGAATGACTGCCTCTCAGCTAGGCTTCACTGATTGGAAATAAAATATCCCTCAAGTCCCCAGTAGTGTCCTATCAGTTTGGTGCTTGCTTAGGCAAAGTTGAACACGAAGCAACTACTTTCACTAAATGAAAAAAAGTAGTAAGGTCACAATCTTGTCCAGACTGCTTCTTTGTTTTGAGTCCTCCCCTATTTTTACATGTAGATAATATTCAGTCTCTCTAGAATCGTTGATTTTCTCATGCTATTTATTTTTCTCTTCTACTCAGGTTTAATAAGTCAAATAGAGAACAGACTGTTCCCTAATCTGGTTCTACTATATCCTGGAAAGGCATATGGCTAGTGTGATGTGTTGAGTAAATTTAATCTGTTTTCCACTTCGGCACAAGGTCTCTTAACTCCTGGATATTGTAAAACAGATGAAAAAAAGTCCAGCAGTGAAGTGCTAAATCAATGAGGGAAGTCTTGGTACATCTCAAACTATGACAGTGCCTAGCATAGACTCAACTCAGCTCCTTGCAGTCCAAAGAGAAGTGGATGTTTGAAAGGACACAGCTGGTGTAATGACTCTCATTGACTAATTCTATACAATTTGCCCTTTAGAAACCTCTTTCTTCACAGGATAGAGCAATAGCCTTGGTATCAAACACTGGAGTTTGAACCATCCTGCTGACACAGATAAACATAGGCACACTTGAACATGTCCCACATTGCTAGTAATAGAACAGAAGATTGGATTATGATTTAATTTTTCCTTAATCCTTGTTATCAAATTCTATATGTCTCTTATGTGAATCTTCTCAGCTGCTTCAGCCAGTTTCATATTTTAGGGACAGAACTGCAGCAAGCTTTGTTTCCCAATAGGATTTTTTTTTATCCTATTCCTTCCTTCCATTCTTCCCTTCATTCTCAGCTGCTAGAAACCTTTACCAGATCATTTCTATCCAGGAGATAAATGATACATCATAAAATGAAGATACAGATCATCTATCTACAGGCATCCCTCATATTGGGAAAGACAGCAAAATGGGCCTTCTGTCTTTGTGGTGGAGACAGCATGAGTCTTTTTATTTCCAGGAAAATACTGAAAGCATTCATAGCCATCTTCCCTGTGCTGCAGAACATAGAAGCCTTAGAAAAAAGACAGCCCTTTTCTTCTTTTAAAGTAATGCACATGTCATACACTACAATTACTTTCTTGTGTGTTGCTGCTTGCTGAAGAGTTCACTGGCTGACAAAAATTATGTTTCACAGTCCTGTTCGCAAATTAGAAAGAAATGCCATTCAATGGATTTCACACCAAAAAGCAACAAGGAATAACCTGGATACAGACAAATATATATGAAATACATTTGAAACCTGGAGAATGTAAACAGGAGGTAACAATGCTGACAAGGTGCCAAAAGCTAACCAAAGGATTCATGCTTCTCTGCAGAACCCCATAAGATTACACCTACAGGTTTTATTACTTTCACTGCAAAACATACATTTCTCTCTTGACCCGTGGGAAGAAAATTTTTTTAAGGAAAACAAAACAGGTATAAGGCAGTCATTTTTTGGCTCATATAACAAGATTATTTTCCAGATATAAGATAAACTTCACTGAATTAGTCTTCCAACATTTGTTCAGTTAGAAAACATAGGAAGCTACAGTACTTATATATCTTTTAGCCTTTTGAAAACACTCCTTACCAAACTAGTAATTAAAATGAGGCTTAAATAAGAAAAGTGAAAGCCTTCTCACAAAATGAAAGTACAACATTCATAAGATGATTATCTCAAGAAGTAGATGTAGGCTACAAATCCTGAGAAAACATATAATTTTATTTTTATATTTCTGCTGCTTTCAGAAAGTTACGAGAAAGGAAAGCATTAACAACTGATTTCAAATTAAATGTGTACCACATTTAAAAAGTATGAACTTCATTAAAGCTTGGACCTGAGAGGAGCTATAAAAGCTTGGAGGAGTCTTGGTGGAACATGTATATACTTGCATTTCAGAAACTGAATTATGGTAATTATGGTAACAATTTCACTTCAGATTTACCACTTAAGTCCAATTTCAACTTTACCTGCAATATTTGTAAGGGGAAGGAGAGGGGAGAGGGAGGGGAAGGTGGGTCCAAGGAGATTTTTTTGTGGCTCTTCAATCTCTAAAGGGGGAGTGAGGTGTGTGTGGGGGGTGGGGGGGAGGGGTGTGGGTGTAAGAGAGACAGAGACATTTTACCAAGGCCAGTAGTGACAGTGTAAGGGAACGTAGGCAGATTTAGACTGAACCTAAGGAAGAAATTTTTTGCCATGAGGGTGAAACACTGGCACAAGTTTGCCCAGAGAAGCTGTAACTGTCCCATCCCTGGAAGTGTTCAAGACCAGGCTGGATGGGGCCTGGATCAACCTGGCCCAGTGAAATGTGTCTCTGCCCATGGTAGAGGGGTTGGAACTAAATGATCTTTTAAAGGCGCCTTCCAATCTAAACTTTTCTATAATTCTATGATTGATAACAACATGGTACTTTCTTAACATGGCAGACAATAATGTCCATTATAATTTCTATTGGCAAATCTTAACATGGCAGACAATAATGTCCATTATAATTTCTATTGGCAAATGTAATTTCTTAGCATAACATTCTAGACAACCAGATTTTCTGATTTGTTTAAATCCTTGCTTTTTCTTCGTTTTCCTTTGCTTGTTTCAATATGCCAGTTTCAGATGCTTTAGCTCCTCCAAAACCGATAATTTCAAAAAGCTTTCTTTTGATGTGTAACGCCTGTAGACATTTTTACAGATAACATCACAGAACACTGGCATCAGAAATTATGCTGGTTTTTGGCAAAAGTTGGAGAAGATTATACAAACAGGTGTTGCATTATCAAACATTCTGCTTATTGGAAATAAGCAACATTTTTGAAGGGAAAGAAATGTTCAGGTTTATTTCATCAGCAACATTTATTACAATGTCATATTAAACTAGTAATAGACTAAAATATGATTCTTCACTGTGATCCATCCTCAGGATATATATGTCATAGGAAATCCTAAGTACTTCCTTACAGACTTTCAAAGTAATTTAAAATATCAGTATGTAAATTGATTTTTATTTCTTCTCCTAAATTCTCATAATACAACTCATTTTTCTTCTCATATATTCCACTGCAATATAGCTTGCTTATACCACAGCACACAATTTATTGCAGTATTATGGTTTTTAAAGTCCATGTAAGCCATACCTTTCATCAACCTTACTGCAAATAGAGTCACAGTTTTCAGTAACTGACCAAAGACTAATGTCTATTATATCTGTTGTAATGTGTATGTCATTACTGATATTCAGGAACACTGAGCTCCAAAAGATCAAATAGAAATTTAGTACTGATGTTTTGTAAAGCTAAGTTAAAAGAGCTTCCAAATACAAGAAAAAAAAAAACAACAAAAAATGTAAAAACATAATGGAAAAAGACTGTGCTTCATGGAAAAACTGAGAAATAAAATTAAATAAATAAGTTCTTATTTATACATTAATTGAATCTTCAACATAATGTACAAATAGGATTTTTTGGTATATTTTGTTACACTTAAGACCTTCTTTTTGGAAAAATGCTAAACAAAGAATTTATTGTTTATCTAATTAAAATCTTAACAGCCCACTTAAAACCATAACAAATCTTATTATTAATCCAGTTACAATTATGCTAGCTTTGCTCTTCATATTATTTAATTATTACAGGAAAATGTCATTAATAATATATACACATAAATTTTTGAGTATCAACCCCTTTTCTCCAGTGATACACACCTAGTCCCTGCTCCTCTGGGTTCTGAGAGGAGATTAAGCCCTCCATAAGAAAAATAGAAAGACGGGGAAATTATGTATCCCATGCCCATGATGTTGATGTCTGGTATTCCTTCTCCCTTAGTCTTGGATCCAGCTGAGGTTGTATTCACGCATTTTCTAATACTGTGACCTTACTTCCTCCTTTTTAAAATGAGCTCTCCTCTAAACTCAGTCTCTCTGCACCCACTACCTGCTTATTGATTGAAATTAAGTCCCAGTTACTTTGTTACTGAGTGGTTTTGCAGGTTTGTTGGATCATTACCATGTCCAATGTTCAGACACCTCAGCTGGAACAAGTCCAGCAGTACTCTCCTCACTGCTGGACAAGTGTTACCACAGTCATCGCAAGCTCTGGATACAAAAAATTATATTCCAAAAGCCCACATTGACACAGCAATATGAAGTCTGCAGTCTTTTTCTAGTAACAGCACACCCCCCCATACATATTTATTGAGCAATAGCTGGGTGCACTGCAAAACCTTATTTCCAACTTTATTTGATAAAAAATACTCCTTTATTATAAGATTTACAAAGAACCTTCAAATTACTTTCATATTACTTTTAAATAAATCAAAATTAAAATTTCCTTTTGTCAAATACATTCTAACTTGAAAAACTTATGTAAATAAGATGCAGCAGAATTTAGAGAATAATTTTATTTTTGAAATGTTATCACTTCTACAAAAAAATTTATGTCATAGAAGAGGTTAATTATTAATTAGGTCTTCAGGTATCTGCTTTGAATGCAGATTGAACTTACCCTAAAGCTAAAAAACTAACAAATGTGGCAGCTAGACTATTTAAAATAAATTAAAGTAGATTCAAACATTTTCAATTATAATCCCTTTGAAAACATAGGAGCTGCACTTCAGAACACATAACACTCAAGGACCCAGTTGGCAACCCCAAAATTGTAACTTTCATATGCATAATTGTATCATGATGAAAAAGGAAAAGCAAGAAAACTGCCTTATAGTGAACTAAAGAATGATGTTTCCAACAAAATAAAAATATATTGTCTGAATTTAATTCAAATACCAGGATTAAAATAACAACTAAATGTTTTGTATAATACAAAGGCCACTGATGTTGACTGACACATTCTTATAACCAGGATATATCACTGAGTAGAAATTTTTTCTTGTCCAGGTTTGAAATACATATAGTATTACAATTCTTACTTTTTAAAAATTCTCAATGCTTACTGAAGGTCTATTACCTATAAGCATAGAAAAAGGTTAACCCTAAGTGCTGGTTTATTACGCTATTTACTGCATTTAGTTTCTTTTTTTCCTGAGGTCTCCTAAATATGCATAATACCTGAGATAAAGAGATAACTGTGTCTAGAAATACAGTAAAACAGCCTTTAACTCTGTAATAATTAACTTGCTACCAGGTTTTGTTTTAAAATATGCTTGCTTATTTAGCACACACAGCTAAAGTGTCAGAGTTTAAGTACCTGATAGAGACAGATATTAAGTGAACTACACTTGCTCAGAAGATAATTTTATTTCACATCTTCAAGCAGGGCATAATTAAGTTACTCTGTCATACAAAAAGATGGAGGCTTAAATAAGTAACAGCTGGTTACCCCAATGGCTGTACAACTAAAGGGCAGCCTTTGGCAGGAAAAGCTGTGCAAACGCAATCAATACATTATGCTAATGGGAACAATGTAATGAGCAAGGAAGCAGCTAAAATGGAATGACAAAAAGAAAAACAAACAATCAAACATGTCCCTGCAGCCCTTAGCAAGTATTTCAATTGCAATTTGTGAACAGAAATCCTACCACAGTTGTACTCAAGTACTACTAGTCTTATCTAGAAATGTTTGCTGTGTTCCTTCCTTATGTCAGAATAAATTTAATGGAAGCCAGATGAATCCACTGATGGCTGTTTCATTGGCTTCAATGAATTAACACCTTATTGCTCCAAGCAATGAATTGATTACAACTTAAAAACTAATAAAAATATTTTTTCATGAATTTTCTCTCTGATATATTAGCAAAATTAAATTAACTAAATGGCAGTATAAATTAGACTTAAAAATTTGCATATTATAAAACTATTTCCTCTCTGTTGCTACTAATCTCTAAAGGTCTCACTTGAGTGTTTACTTGCCTTGGTGTCATTCTGATTTATTTTGTTCTGTAATTGATTGTGACATTACTCCAGTACAGATTTTCTGTTAGATTTATTCACTGCTGAAGACCCTTGTGAATTCCCTAACACACTCTGGAGCAGAAAAAAACACCCTCTAACCAGAACTGGATTTTAGAAGCACGTTCTTAGATTCAGTGCAGAGGGTAGGAATGTTGCATGCTAAAAACAATACATTCTGTGCTACAACTAACCCACAGCCCATTCAAAGTCCATTGTAAAAGACTTTCAAAATAATTGTTTTCAAATAAGACTTTTGAATGAACCTGTGTTGCATGCTAAACATACTTTGTTCTGTGCTACTCTGATATGTTTAAATTTCTTCATTGTCTACCTGGAGGATTCTTAAGGCAGAGCAGGATTCTGCTGACTCCCACAGAAATGTGCAATATTATCTTACAGGACCATATCTGTGCTATCTCAGAAGAGAATCTCAGAAGAGCAACAAAGTAGAGCAGTGATGACATATATACCTTCCCCTCCCTACCCCTCTGCCTTGCCCATGCAAACTATCCTTCTACCTTTCACCTTCTTTTTTCTATTTATATGTTCAGGATAAATTGAATATAGGTTTTTTTGGGTAAGTTCGTTGGGGAGTTTTTGTTGGTGTTTTTGTTTTTTTTTTTTGGTTGGGTTTTTTGGTTATTTTTGTTTGGGGTTTTTTTCAGTTTTGTTTTTGGTTTTTGTTTTATTTTGTTTTGTTTTATTAAAATGAAACCTTCTCTGGTGAGGTTTCAATTAGATTATCCCAGATAATAAAATACTGAATACAGTGTAGTCCTTCCACAATCCTTATATGTTATTATTATTTATATATTTGAACCCTTAGCAGCTACACTCTCAGTTACCTATTACAATGGGTAATACTGCATAATAGGTACAATAGATAATTAAAATATGTAATCCTGCATACTAGATTCAGCATTGGAATTTGTCTGATGTCAGCATCCAACATTTGCTTTTCCTCTGTCATTCCTACCTGTCAAGAATATTAACCCTGAAATAAAAACCCTAACATTTCAACCTTTCTGGGAGCAATGCCAGAAGATAGAAACTTATGTCTATAAGGTATGCAGCAATAAATGTATATGAATTGCACTCCAGAATCACCAAGAAGATGGGCTTGTGACTGATTCAGAGCTCACTCTAGTATGCCTTGGCTGTAGTATACTCAGGGGAAATATGAGTGACACAAACATTTATGTTACTCTCACAAATGCAGTGAATCATTCAAGGTGAATCTGGCACACCGGGATGTTCAGACACCCATCTATTCTTGCTATGGTAACACTGTACAGAGAAGCTAGTGAGTCTCCCTTCAGAAATCTGAAATACTTCCTGTACAGTCACTGTAATCATCTGCCACAAGTAGGAGAGGTTTGTTGTCAGCCTAAAAAGATGTTGGCTACAAGGGTAGAACAGACTTAGATTTAAGCAGAATGTGAAGTATAGCTACCAAGAGATTTCAGTTTCCTGAAATCAGTTTCCAGCTGCTCAAATTTGAACTCTAAACATGGGAATATGTTTGCCTGAGCCAAGAGAAGTTGGTGTAAAATAATCTCTTAGCTTTTTAACATCTGCAATAATCTGATCTACTGTGTTATATGATGGTGTCAGCACTACCGCTGGGAGGGAAATGGCTCATCCCTTGTGTGAGACTTCTGCTAAAGAAGCTTTGTACCAAATCAAGACCTTGAGTTGAAAATCCATAAAACCTTACAAGAATCCAAATCAGTTTAACTAAATAATTTGATTGTCTTCTTCCCCAAAAGATTGCTTCATTTATAAGTATAGTTAAGCTCAGGCTGGAAGGGTCCTTGGGTTTCTAGTCCAACATTCTCCTCAAAGCAGGGTTAGCTGTGCAGTCAGACCTGGTGTCTCAAGTCTTTATCCAGTCAAGTCTCTCAAACCCCCAAGGATGAAGAGAGACTGCATTGCCTCTCTGGGCAACCTCTTGAACTTCACTGCCTTTAGAGGGAAAAATATTTTTGCTTTTAACCAGATTAAACTACTTTTGTTTCAATTTATATCCGTGTATTCCTGCTCTCTTATCACCCCCATTTGTGAAGGGTCTGACTCCATTGTCTCAATGACCAAAATATAGACACAAGGGGCTGCTGTTCATTCTGTCCAAAGCTGTCTCTGCTCCAGGCTGAACAAGCCCAGCTTCACCAGCCTCTACTTGCAGAGCAAGGGCTCAGCCACCAACAATCATGATGGTCCTTGTGCTGAATCTATTGCTCCAGTGTATTTCTGTGTCTCTTAGGAGGTGCTGGAAGGTCAGTATTTTAGATGTCTCCTAATGAGGATCATGTAGAGAGAGGTAATCCTTGCCCCCAATTTGCCTATCTGTTTCTGTTAACAGACTCCAGGAGGCTGATGGCCTTGTTTGTGACCATGGGTCTGTTAACTCATGTTTAGTTTGATGTCTGTGAGGCTTTCTTGGCCTTTTCTACAGAATTTCTATCCAGTCAGTCAGCTTTCACCCTGTACCCTGCAAGGTCTCTACCTTTCCATGTGCCAAACTTTGCATCATGCCTTGTTAATTTTATATGATTTCCTGTTGGTTCATTCCTCCATCCAGTCTAGGTGTCTTTGTATGACAACCATTTTCTTTTGCAAATGAGCAATTATACCCCAGTTTGTTACCATCTACTATTTGGCCATTGGTAAAGATGTTAAGCAGGTCCCAGAACAAACATCCTGTGGCCTTCAAATAGAGCATGACATAGATCCATGATCCTCTGATCCCCATTATCCAAACTGACTCCTACCTGTCTGATGCACACCCACCAAGACTACAACATCCTAAAATTAGGTACCAAAATATTGCAGGACACAGTGTCAAAAGTCTTGCTAAAATCAAGGTAAATTAAATTCCCAGTTTTCCCCTCATCCACAAACAACCATGTCCCATTGAAGAAGGCAATCAGGTTGGTTAGGTATGTTGACTGTTTCCAGTAAATTTCTTCCCCTTCATGAGACCAGAAATTTGTTCTGAGATGGTTTGTTCAATGATTTTTCTAGGGACCAAAGTGAGACAAATTGATTTGCTTATATAGCTAAATGTTTTTAGCTTTGAAAAGTGTTGTTAAAATTAAGTACTACCTAGTTACTTATCTGAAAATGGGAAAAAAAAATTTCATCACAAATTGGATAATAGTAGTAGTTA
The DNA here is from genome assembly GCF_048771995.1 of Taeniopygia guttata. NCBI lineage: Eukaryota > Metazoa > Chordata > Aves > Passeriformes > Estrildidae > Taeniopygia > Taeniopygia guttata. Next base: position 20,371,387 of record NC_133025.1, on the reverse strand, counting down.
TAATTAGGTGTTGCTTCACAAGTCCTGTAGTAGTAGTAGTAGTAGTAGTAGTAGTAGTAATTAAGACACGTTGCTGAATTATCTGAAATAAAAAAGGAGTGGTGTTACTGAACAATCTAATGACTTTATTAATACTTTTCTTTCTTTGTCTCTGTGGTATATGCTTGACATTTTGACCTTTCTTCTGTCTTGAAGAAATAAAGAAGACTGAGTTAAGGAGCATATTTTAATTTGCTTTAATTGTATTCAATTTGCAAATTATGGATATTTAAGTAACCTAAATAATAATTATCTCAGTAATTGTTATTATAAATTAGTATTCAAAGTAAGATAATGAAATATGGTGAAACCTGTGTAAAGTACATGGGATTCAGACCAGCTCAATTAATTATCTTTATTTTTATGGTATATCTTAATTGAATACTTTACATAAATTAAGGGTTTCAAGTCCTTAAAGAATTTTATAAACGTTAGTTATTAATATGAAGTCTTTTGTTCAATACCACATACCCATCACTCAAAGGCAACTCAGAATTCAGCAGATTTTATGTTTTAAGATGTTGCCAATCTTTTAAATAGAAAATCCCTTCGGTTTATATTCCTATATATTCAGGTTGTTGTTGCCCAGCTGCTGGAATGATTAAATAGGACACTCAATCTCTGGAGGAAAACCTACTCAATTAAGTGAAAGAACTAAAAGGTAGTTTTCCTTCCTTAAAATAAAATTTAAAAGGAACTTTTTTGGTTTTTTGACTCTTAAACAATCATTAATATCTGCCATTGTATAACAAAATTACAAAGAGCAATTGCATGCCAAATAGAACAAGACCATGCAATTGCCAGTCACTAGATAGTGATTTTCTGTCATTAAAGAAAAAAAAAAGAACCATCACTAGATTTGTTAGTTATGGTTCCAATGCATATAAATACAGAGATCAACACTCTTTTCTTTTAAACTAATGAGACAACCAATTTGCTCTGCTTTCAGTGAACCTGATTCAATGGGCTGAAATACAGCCTGCTGCCTGCAAAATGGTGGCCAGACAAAAAAGCCAACCTTGTTGGTTCCCTTAACTGCTTTCTTGGACTATTCTGACTTAAATACTTTATCTTGCCAGATCACCGATTTTTCCATGCAAAATTTTATGCTTGTTTAAACTAAAAAGCCCCCACCACTAGCCAGTCTGCTGGGGCTGCACTGTCAAATCTCCTCAATGCATGCCAAAAAGAGATACTCTCCTGACAGCACAGTTACATCACCTCACTGAATGACAGATGCAAAACTCACATTAGCTTTCCTCTTTTGGCCAAACCACACACTGGGATTTTGCCAGTGTAACTATATTAGTCAGGTTCGGTATGTGAGTGTGGGTTGGTTAACTTTATTTTCTGCTCTCCAGATATGTCTGCAATTCTTTCTAGATATGGCCTAAGAATACTATTATTAATTATCAAAATGGCATCTAACAACAACTTCCATCTATGAGGTATTTAACTTACTAAAATGTTCTGGAAGATTAAAAAAGTATGCTTAAAAACCACAGACTTCTGTTTGATGTGGTCAAAAACAAATAGCACACTGGAAATGTTTCTTCTAGCTATTTGATGAGAAATGCCATGGTCTTTATCTGGAGATTTTCCTATATTGGACTATTCATAACTTTTTTTTTCTGCAGTGGAGGAACAATATCCTATAATATCTTGTCAGGTGTAGCTCACACCACAGCTTGTTTATCTCTTCTTTAGCTGTCAGTTTAGGAACTCCACTTCTATATAAAAGTTGGCTGAACCGATTTTTTTAAATTTGTGGTAGAAATAAGATACGTACAGCTGGTCATATGTAAACTCTAAATATTTTTGATATATAACTGCATATACTTTACATACTTTATTCTATCTGGCAGAACCTCACCAATCTGTATGTTAGGCTCACTGATTTTATTGTATTTCCTTCAATCATTGATATAAATCTGGAGAACCAACTAGTTGTTGCTGTTATTTTATCAATGTTTAGTAAATCCAGTCTGTATTTCAGGCATAAACAACATTAATTTTCCAAAAGGAATGGAGTTGTATTTTCATGCTTTGGAAATCACCATGAATAGCAAACAAAGAATAAACATGGTGAAGTAAGACGTATGTAGTTATTTTATTCATTATTTAGCTTAATAACTGCATAAATAATCTGACCTGGAGTAGGATCAGTCCAGTCAAACTTAGCACACCATTATTTTTATGCAGTAGTAGTTTGTGTAAATTTTGGGTTTGACACATTATTATAGTACTAGGCAATATTTTGCATAGAAGTAACAGATGACCCATGACGACTTTAACTAAAATATATTTTTGCTGGTGTTACATAGCTAATAAGCCCATCACATTCTATCTATTGAGCTTCACTAAGAGGTAAAATAATATATAGTTCATGATAACATATCTATGAAAAGGAAAGCCCTGTATTTACCAGCTACTTAAATTGTCTAACAGCCACAAGTGATACTCGCCACTGTCTCCCCTTGTGAGCCTTTCAGAATGAACTCTCAGCTCAGGACACCTTTTTTCCCTGTGTCCTACCTTGCAGTCTCCTCTGCTTTAATCTCGGAAGGCATTTTTAGATTGTTATTATCTGATGGGTTGCCTGCATCACTGACATAGTATCCTGCCTTCATTGCCTTCCCTGATTGGATGGCCTAATTTTTGCCAACAGGAGTGCTGAATGAAAACATTATTAATACCCAGAGACTGAACAGAGAAGGTGAAGGCTAAGAGTACTTTCAAATGGAGGATATAATAAGAGACAGGAAATATGGAACACTTAGAAGATTAAAAATAATTTCCTCTCCTTTCCCACAGCCTCTTCCCCCACCCCTGCAACAACTCTTTTTTTGCTTCTTTTGGGCTGCAAATAAGAACTCTAGAGTTTACATTAGCTGTGTTCCTACTTTAAAAGGCAAAAAGGAGAGTGAAATCTAAATCAGTACAATGCTTAGCAAATTTTGCAGACCCTTTCTCTCTTTATTTTCTTACCAGTAAGTTGCTATTTCTGCCACCATTCTCAGCCTTCCTTTGCAAGTGTTGTTCACCCTAATCACTGGCAGCCCTGGCTTTTACTCCTTGGATATTTCCAAGGCATGTTTAAAGCAGAATCAAAAGTGTCCATGGGGCATTTGCCCTGAAGTGATGAGCTCTTGCACCATATTATTGAGGAAAGAGGTGGTATGCAATTTTTCTCTTCACAAGCAATTTTTCTATTGTTTGTACATACAGAAACCTTATTTGATGATGTGTTGCAGGTATCTTGCATCTATCCACTTTTATCCATATTACTCATAATTTTCCTCCATTCATATGAAAATACAAAATCTACATAAAGAAGGAATGCTAAAGACGGGTTGAGAGCCCATTTAGTCTCCACATATATACAAGCAAAACAGCAGTTTTTGTAGTTGTAACTGAAATCTAAGAAAATTGGGAGAATGCTTACTGAATCACAAGTCAAATTGTATAAACAGAACCATAAATATATTATTCCACTGTTTACTCAGCTCTAAACCTGACACTTAACAAGAAATGTTTAGCCACATGAGACAGGAAATTGAATCTTCTCACTTATCCACATTCACGCTCTGTCTCTTGCTTTTGATTTGTGCCAGACTAACAGAAGAGAGTGAGGGATGAGGCTAAATTGCTCCTCCCTGTGCAGTGGGGAATGCAGAAATCTCCCAACAGCAAGCGGCTTTCCTCACCATATGTACTTCTTCATCTGGGCCCAACAGGGCAGGAAAATAAATTGGAGGATTTTTAACACAACACATTATGTAAGTTTTAGCCGCAGTACTTTGCTCCATTTTTGCTTTCAGTTCCTTATTAACACGCATTTCACAGAGAGTGGCTAAGCTCAGAAATTGGAAAAGATTTAACAGTGTTGCAAGATCTGTGGAATTCAAATTATTTTATTACATGAGGGTGAAATTCAGGTTAGTACACATAATCGTGATGTAGCTCAGTAAGCAGGGCTTTGTTTTGGTAGACATGCAGCATACTTAGTCATCAGTTCCCAAATTATCCAAAATCAGCCTTGAAAAATGGGGGAATTTCATTAACTTACTGAAGAGGTGAATCCAGGAAAAAAAAATAGTTCAGGGAGCTATATCCAAACCAGCTCACAATGCCATTGCAAGGACCTAGTCAGGACAGACAATTGTTTGAAAGACTGCATTTCCACATGAGCATCACCCTCTGCAACATAGTTCAGCCAATTAGCAGATTCTTTAGCAAGTATTTTGCCTGTGAAAGTTTGCAACACATGAAACAGACACTTCTGATCTTTTTTTTATGTGATAGCTGATTTTTTTTTTTTATGTGATAGACTATCATGTTGTAATCTCACTTAACCAACATACTACTCACCCTAATTTCAGCATTTCAGATGCAGCATTTAAAGTTGTTTCTTTAAATGCTGGATGTTCATGTCTAAACTGTTTACACCACATAGCATGATGGACAGCCTTGAATGAAACACAAATCAAATCATGGTCATCCTTCCTTCTTGACTTCATCATATTGATTTTTGATGATCCTCGTTACAAGGGTATATATAGTATTGAGACCAAAAGGGATGAGATGAGGAAATGGCTGTAGTTTTGCTGCCAGTTGTGAAGTCAATGCAACTAAACCAATGCCCTTAAAACGACAAAATGTGCACTTGCCTTCCAGAAAAAAAATAATGAAGCACTAGTCAGACAATGTGATGCATATTACCTTTGTATCCTTACCTATGATTTCTGAGAAAACAGTAAATTCCTTGCTATCATTTTTTGGATTGTAGAAAGAAAGTTTCTGAGAAAAGAAGAGATCTAAGGTAATCCATAGTCTAAAATGTTGTCTGTAGGTATTTTTATATGAGTGTACCTCTTCATTCTTAAAAAGCAACATGTATTTTTTAAGTGGAACAAAAAAGCTTTCTTTCATATTTTATCACAACGATTTATAAAGTAATCAAATGTTTGAAAAAGTCTTTGCTCCTTATCTATGGGCGGAGTTGATTCAGACATTTCATTTCTTCATAATAGACCTAGGGCTTTCTTCCAGAATTTAAATCTATATCAGATGGTTTTTATCACTTATAAACCGGTCCATGAAAAAGAAACATAAGTACAGTTCTGTTCAGAGTAAAGGAATTCACACATTATATTTGTGGATTTGTGCTTTAAGCTACCAATACTTTATAAATGATCCACTAACAATACCTCCTCCCCCAAAAAATAATCTATGTCCTCTCATATTTTCACTTCTATTCAGAAAGAGAAACTAAAATTCAGACAAACAGAAGTACAAAGTAAGGCTTAACTAGCTATATATGCCGACATAACTGCTAAGCTAACTACATATACCCCTTTAATTATGGATTCTAAAGTTATATATGAAGATTCTGAAATTTGTTATTTGTGATTCTGGAAAATACTAAAGATTTTGATGGCCCTGATTACATGACTGAAGGGAGTGTGAATATAAAAGTTTTTATTTGAACCAATTAACTAAACATTGAAATCCATTTAAATAAAGCAATAAAGCAAAAGTTTATCTCAGAACATTCTGAATCTCAAAGTTTCAATAGAATAGTGGTGGTACGTTTTCATAAACTCTTTAAACTCTCAATTGCGGCTCTCAGTGTACTTTAAAACCACAACTGCCTCCTTCCTTCTTAGTGAAAACCTTGCAAGTTAGCCATCATTTGAAGTTTTTGTTTTTCTATGAGTACCACACTGTTAGGTTTTCTGACAATGCCTTTGGGGGTGAAAAGTACACTAATTTTCACTCTTTCAGAACCCTGTGACTCTGTAGCAGTCAGGCCTTTCTGAATTCACAGGTAACAAAACTGGGAGTTACTTCCACCGTCACCCTCTGACAACAAAATATCTTCCCAGCATTCTGCCAAACTTACTCATATTTCGACCACCAGAGTTCTTCCATTATTTTTCTTTTTAATTTTTATTTTTCTTTCTTGTCAATACTAAAAAGTGAGACAACTCAGAGCTACAAACTATCGGAAGTCACAGGTTGTTAAAGGATCTAGCAATAAAAACAGGATTTTAAAGGGACAGATTATATGTATGCAAATATGATTGACTAAAAAATGTGGAATAAACTATCAAAACACTTATCATAGCAAAGTAATACAGAATATCAGAGACATGCAAAGACATAGTAATGTCTTCTGGACATCACATCAAATCACATGTCTACTAATAATCAGAAAAGGAAAAAAAATTGAAATATTCCTTAAAGCTATTATTTTTCCTGTGAAAGAATTCAACAACCACAGTAATATTCTCTATAAAAATAGAAGTTACAGAGTTGATGCTTATGGTTTATGCAAATGTTAAAAAATTGACATAGCTAAGATATTTAGTAAAATTCTTGTACAGCTTAGTAAATGTTTGACTGCCTAAAGGTCACTGTTTCAGACCACTGAAGTCCTATGAGTGTAAGGACTCCAATTGTTATATATATATATATATAAAATCCCAGGTAATTACTATATATCAAACATTTTAGCAGATATAAAAAGGTAGCTTCTGTGCTATTGGGGCATTCATTTTTATATTTGAAAGCTTCCATACACTGCATGTTCAGAGACACGTTTGATAAATACTGCATTTGTAAACGTAAAAGATGACAGACAAGCCATCGGCAGGTGGACACTGACACTTCTGTGGTCATTCTAAATGCAACTTCTAGTAAGAACCTGGACTTGGAACTTAGCATATTGCCTAGAAACCTAGGATGACTGTGTTCACATACCCTACATGTCTGCATACCATCAAATAAATCCCAGTTTATCTGTCGGGAGAACAAATATTGCCATAAGGAAACTGCATTATCCAGCTCCCTTACAAGGGGGTCACTGTGATCTTCTGTTCCTTTATTCACTGAGCTCTATCCACCAGCTCTGTACAAACACCATGTGACCATTAAGCATGGTGGGGGTTATCTCATGTACCATTCTTGTTGAAATACTCTGCAAACTGCTTTTCCTACAGTAATTATACATTTTCAATATTTTTAAAACCACAGCACTGTAACAGCTACTGAGAAGAAATTGACTCTACCCTAGCTGACACCAAGACACAAGCCATTTAAGAAAAAAAGCCTCTGTGAGACAGACACAGCCAGAAGAAAGGCCAAGTGAGGGAGTGTCACTGTCCCCATTTTACTTCCCAGGCAGTAACTGAGCAGTCTGTCACAAGCCACACAGCACTTTTCTGTCAGAACAGGCCCCCTGTAGATTAGGAGACTCCTCTAAAAGAAGAGGTACTTTTTAAACTGTTGGTGCCACAACAATTATGTCAGATTAGGAAATCTCATGAACTACATAAAACCTAAAAGCTTCCACTAGGATGAAAAGTCATACATTATGCATTTGAAAGGTATTAAACATAGTGGTTTGCATTATCAGATGAAAGAATCTTGGAGTAATCACAAATAATTAAGCATTTGTTGTCTCCACTTAAAAAGTATACTGCTGCTATGCAAGTGGAAAATCCCAGCATGTTTACAGATGCATACTTCTTTAGCTGCAGAGAATGCAAATTTAAAACTTCAGGAAAAAGACATGAAGAAATGAAGACATGGTTCTATATGAAGGTATAATTTTTATAACCACAGCTATGTAATGATTGTGGGAGAGTGGGAGAGGTGATGGTGTTTAGTTTTACTAATTATTTTTTATATATCAGATCTCTCACATAAAGTCGGGCTGCAAAGAACAAAAATTCAAAAGCTCATAACAGCTTTTTCAGGAGCTCATAAGCACTAACAACAATGGCATTTAATGGGAAACCAATAAGAAGGAAAAAATGGTGACATGAAAAACCCCTACAGTGATATTCTACTACAAATAGCTATTTTACTTTTAGAACTATATACTTTAAAATGAAACATACCTTATTTTTATAAATGTTAAAGTATGTAGAAGTTACCAGAGTGGATTAGAAGTGTGATCCATGTGGTCAAATACCATGATTTAAAGGGTGGCCAAAACAAGGTGCTTTAGAGGAATGTATAAAAGAGGCCTAGTCATAGAAAAAGCTACTCTCTGAAGTCCTTCTCTTCATTATTAATCACTAGAGACTACTCTAAGCCTTCAAGTATGATATTTTATCCCTTTTTTTTTCTAGCACTAGAAAATGATACTATGCACTATTTTTATCATTATATAGATATTTTTAATATTTTTAGATTCTTGGTTTTTGACAGATCCATGAAGGCTTATCTGTGTATCTGCAGAATTAATAGTTGTTTTTCAATCTACCTCCCCACTTTTATGAGTGTATAACAAACATGCCACAGCAATGTGCATTGGCACTCAAGAATTTGGCCTCTTACTCCTCTGCATTCAGGTCCTGCACTCATTGTAAAACAATTATCCATTGGATAAACAGAACTCCTACCACAGTAGAAGCCCTTCAAGAGTTACAGCTGAGCACCCATTCTGTATTTTCATATTCAGGTACATCTGGGTTTTTAATCATGAAGCTCTATCACATTGTTGAGGAATTGAACTGCTTGGGAACGCCAGGCAGAGCTGCAGGCGAACAGGAACTGCCCTGGGTGCCGGTGGATTTAGTGAGGACTGCACTGAATTCTGCGTGGGATCATGGTAACGAAGACTATTGTCACACTTCTTAATGTCACCAACGGATTCAAGAGCAGCCATCATTTCAGTGGAGATATCCTGAGATATCCTTTATTTCCTGGAAAAGGAGCTGTGTAATTTTTCTATGTTAGTCATCAGTCCCCTTTTAAAAGCAGCTGTAGCTGAAGGCTGTGTTTCCCCTAGGGCTGGTGTAGAATATTGTATACAGCACTCCATGAAGGAAAGATGCAAGATAGTGAACTTAAGTCAATGACAATTTTTTTACCTCTAATTTGGCAAAAGAGCTATAATTTAAAAATTGGTTGGGATTGAATCAGATGCACTTATTCTGGTTTTGCTCACATAAAAACTCAATTAAAAAATAACAATTTTTAATTAATAAGTATTTTATTTATCTCTGCATTATATATTTTATTTTCAGACCCTTGAAAGAAAAACAAATTAAATCAAATTGAGATATGAGAGACAGAAGAGGTGGTGGCATCCTTTTACATCATAAAGGTTATTAAGATTTTGTTGGTTAGCCTCATAACCATTCTTGAGAATGGAGGGACTTGGTCTCATATTTCCCAGAATACTAGCTTTATGAACATGCTACAGAGCATAATGGAATTATATTTTTCCTTAGAGACTCAAAAAAGTGGCTTAACATACCTTAAACTAACATGGAAAACTGTTAATTAAACTGAAATTTGAAAGTAGATCTTCATGCCTGGACTTGTAGGAATACTGGCAACAGAGATGAAGACCACTGACCTGGCATTTTCATGCTGTGAAAAAAAATTTGGGATCTATGTACAAAGCAGCAATATTTTCTGTACAGTGATCATGTGAAAGTCTGTCCAAATTGCAAACTTTCAGGAAGATGACTCCACCAAATGTCCTGCCCACCTTAATTAATGTAGTAAGTGATCCAAACACCACTTAGTGAGAATCAATTCAATATTCACACAATATACACACATAATTTTCCATCTACTGACAGCTACTTTCTCCTCATTTGCATAACCAAATCAGAGCACAGGAATAAAAAAGAAAGACATTAAAACATTCTCCCTGTGCAGTCCTAGGAGACCTCTCATAACAATCTTTAGCTGGTCACTCATTTGAAAAAAGTCCAGGAAGGTTGTTTAGTGAAAACAGAAACCTGCTGCCTCCATAAACTTTCCAAAACAGCTACTTTGTTTCCTCTCAAAATTGTTCCGTAATCTTAGAAGACAACTGAATATAGCAAAACAAAGACAAGGAAATATGTCATTTTTGCATATGGAACTCAGATAAACAAATAATATAAAAGAGCTAGATTTTGCAAGAACTGTATATACAGTCGATACAAAATTGTCAGAATTAGGAAATCAAGTGCTAGGTGGCTGAATTTACAGCAGAATATCTTGGGTATATTAAAATATTAGACTCCTAGGCTTTCCAAAAAAACTAGCTTCTTTTGTTGAGGCTCTCTCCAGCCACAGTGGTTCCCTAAACACAACCTGTTTGTTAAAATATTTCCTCAACGATAGTTCTGTGAAAAGAGCTACATTTCCTGTTAGTCAGCTGTTTATTCATCTGAAATAAGCAGACATGATATCAGAAACTGCAGACAAGTACACTTTTAATAGACTGCATCGGGGGAGACTTGTGTAAGAAGAAATGGGACAACAAGGGCCCATCTTTGGAAATTGCATGTACTCTAGCTTCCTTAATGTTCTTTGACAAATCTAAGTACTTGAAGCTTCTAGGATGTAACAGATGGGGTTTTTTAAATTTTTCTCTTTCTTTTCTTAACATAGATATTACTCACACACTTAATTAGATTGTGAGCAAAATACAGTCATCACCTGAATAAGAAAACGTGCACACTTAAACTTCCTACAGAAAGACAGTGTGATTCTTCAAAAGAAGTGAAATACGCCTTGGTTAAGGGAAGAAAAAAGAAATGAGCTGTGAATATATTGAAAAAGTGATTTCAACAAGAAGTCAATAAGGCATAGAGTTTGGAGCCTCTGTGAAATATACTTCACCCAAGTGGGTGGCTTTGTAGGAAGAAGAGAGTATTGTTTACCAGCGCTGAAAAAGCTAGAATAAAAAAGGAAAAATCATTGAGAAAATAAGCACTCTGTTGCTCAGAATCACATCACTGCTGGAAAACCTGACAGGTTAGATCTAAGTTACTTGTGTATACTCTGTCATTTTAAACAGCATGGTAGTGTTAACTGCAGTAAAAAATAGATCTCAGCACTGGCTCTCAGGCATTACATGTGTTGGAGAGCTGCTGATGGTTTCATTTTACAAGTGTAGGGATCTAGTCTTCTGTCAACATGTGTGCACAACAACTTTAAGAGGAATGCCTGTGTATGAACACAGGCAAAGGGGACCAAAGAACTTATGTTAATATTCAGATGACAATTAAAATTAGGGTTAATCCTTTAATTCAATAGGTAAAAAGTCTAGTATCATTTTACAAAGGCCTTTATTTCATTCATGAAGAGGACACAGAAATTACTAATTAGGTTTATAGTCAAACAATGCTCTGAAAGGTATTAGTGCACTCTATAAGCACTTAAAAATCATTTCATTTCATTCTTCATTATGTCATGCAGAAGAGGCTCAACTGCAGTTTTGACATTCCCTTGTATATTCTGGTGACCTTGAGAGGAAATGAATACAGTCAAAAGCTAAAATGTCTGGCTCTGAACCGCTTTCTCAAAGCGAGTGCAGCTGGAGCAATGCCAGCTGACAGTGCTTCCCTCTAGCCCCCCATCTGGCTAACTACCTGCCAAACTACCATACAGAGCTTCATGGGTACAAAGAGAAAGAGAAACCCAAAATAAGCCCCAAAGAAACAGTCAGTCAACCAGATCTACTGTTACATCCCTGCCTAGAAGATAGGAGGAAGCACACCACATATTTCTCTCTCTTCCTTTTATGGCTCCCTTGTGTTTAAAAGCTGCTCCGCTGAAGCAATATTTAAGGACATAATGTACTTAACACTCCCCCTGTTTTGGGTGCTTAGAAAACCAGAACTGCCTGTAATGTATTTTTTATGCCTTCTCCTTGTGTGCAGGAGAATTCAAACACACATGGGATGTTTATTAAAACTACACAAAAGTACAGGATAGCTAGCTCAATTTTAAGCCAAGTCAAATATGACCTACATTTTAGATAAAAAATGAAAACCACAATGTCAAATTCCATAGTTATGTTCTTATATAACACAGATGCACAAAGCTCCAGCTTATGCAGGTCCCTTAAGAAAAGCTTTTAGTACCTTAAAACATAGATGGGATGCATGCAGCCAAAGTATTAAAGGAACAGCACAGGCATCAATGTTTCTTGACATCACTGGTAAAACTCTCTCACTTGATTGTGGTTTGACCAGAACCTTTCAGAAGTAGAGCACTAAAAAAAAGAACTAGAACTTGAGCAAATTTGAGAATGCTGGGGGGAGGAGAGAGGAGGAGACAGAAAGGGAGTGGATGGGAGGGGAGGGGATGGGAATGAGGAAATGTTTGTAAAACCATCTAAATTTAAGAGTGAAAGTAGCAAACACCAATAACTAAATGCCATCACCTATATTAGTGAGGGAGACAAGGAAGAGACACAGAGATAAGATGAGAGTTTAAGTTCTAATTCTCACAGAAAAAAACTAGGAATTAGGATATAAGATGCCAAGGATGTAAGATGTTGGGATAGAGAAAGAAAAGCAGCAATAGCTGCAATGACTGTTGTCTCTTGAACAAATTATCAAGTAAGCAAGCAGGGAAATGAGAGGATTTAAACAGCAAAAAACTGGAGATTGAAAAGGACAAAGGTTGTATCTTTGGTGGTAGTTGGAAACAATTACAAGCCTCATTGACAAGGCAAATTATTTGGAGAAATAGCAGAGAAATTTCCAACTTGGAGTCTGGAAGCCTTGATGGAGGTATGTGATCTTTGTGGATCAATAAAATTTTATGGAGTGTGATGGCTCAAAAGGATAGGAGGTTGATGTGTTCTGGAAGAAGCTGCTTCAGTTTGTACCATAACCTAAAGCACCCTTTCAGTAGATCAGTTCTTAAGGAAAACATATGGTGCAAACAATTCCCTTATAGTGACTATTTGTAAACCAGTTTTGGGCTTTGGGACCAATTTCAGCATCATTGGTTTGCCTGTGTCTTTTTGATGACTAGATTAGGAGAGAGATGCCTTGCCTGCTGTGAGCTCTTCTGCTATACCTCATTCAATTATGACTTCTAACTTTATTGAAAAGACATTTGCAAAATATAGTGTGCTCTTAAGCATCAGAGTTAAAAATATTTTCCTTTATTTTCCATTGAACACTGTCTGGTAAGCAGTTCCCCTCTTCTCTTCTAATCTCCTTCTGACCTTGTTGTTTTAAATTGGGAAGTGTTTTACAGTACCTGAATGAATGGCATTCGCAATACCTGTGAATAGCTGCTCTAATCTGAGTTCAGTGGAGTTAAAAAAATAATCAAGTACTTTGCCTTTCTTCCCTTCAACCTACTGTGCTTAACACTTTAGTCACCATAATTGTGCTTCAAAATGTTATTTATCTAAAGGAAATACAAGGTAATATGCCTTTCATATGTTGATGTGCTGATCACCTAATGGGGCCAAGTTCATCAGTGTAGTGGGGAACTGGTGTCAAGTTCAAGATATGGTAGGTGATGAGCTTGTACAAGCTAATATTTAAAGAGCATAATATCACAAGTTTTAAACTGTTTCCACTTTCTTAAACTGAAAAATGTCTGGACTGTTAACTGTAACACCAGCCTTGCATTTAAAAAAAAACACTTATGAAAAGATTTTTTATGTATGACAACTTACCAGTCCACAGTATTTTGTCCTATCTGTAAGGTAAAATTATTGATACTGGTATGAATCCTATGCAAAACTGGAATTCTTGTAGGAGGAGATAAGAAAGACAAGAAGCTGAATATCTACTCAGAGGCAAGCTAAAAGCCTTGTTAGATTGTTTCTTCTGTCTTTCATACATGTGTTTATTTTCAGTAAGGTACAAGCCTTGTAAAGCTACAACAAGGGCTATTGATGCACCCTTTCCAACTTGGCAAGAGCTAGCAAGAACATGAAGTTTCCCAAGAGCATCCCAGAAATAGTTCCAACACAATTTCTAGGCAGTCTTCTATTTAAAGATTTTCTATTTGTCTTAACAAGAGTATAAGTGTTAAAGATAGTTCCAATTAACTTTCTCTTACCCACAGCTTTTTTTCCCCCCAGGATGTGGGTTTATCAAATCATTCTTAGCTGAAAAAAAAAAAATATCTCTTCCTGTCTACTTACAAACATTTTTCACTAAGTGATAAATTTGCTTGAAGATATTTTCCATATGGTTTGTGTCATCACTGGTTTTACTTTATGCAAATTAAATCAGCCCTCACCGTGCCCCAAAAACCTAAGACTTTTTTAAATGCTGGAAGGATTTATCTTAAACTGCACTTGTTGAAGACAACCAGATTTTGGCACTGAAGAAATCAGAGCCAAATGATCAATATTTTTGTGAGGTGAATCTGAATCTTAAAAATACAGTAGCTAAGGTATATTTTTTTTCCAATATTATCTTTATGAAACATTTCTGGTCTGTCACAAACTGTTTTCTGTGATTATTGATCTTTTTTTTACAAAAAAGATGATGAGTTATTTAGCTATCTGTGCTTCACAAAATTATTTCTGTTTCTCAGTAAGGATTAATAGTTATCACAGAAGCCAGCAAGTACCAAAAAATATCTATTTAAAGTTCTTTAGCATGCAATTCTATATTCATCTACACATTACCAACTCTTTGACATTCCCCAGGATGGGGTAGGATGCTGATCACAGGCAAATTTAATTTTTCTGGCAGCTCATTCCTGACTCTGGGAGAAAAGCCATCATTCGTGATGGGGCCAGAAGCAAACATGTCAGACAAGCAAAATGCCAGTGTTTTCCATTATGTGGCAGGTGCACATCTTTTCAATGTATACAACTAGGTACGCCAGACATGCAGCTACGCGGAAATGAAAAGGGTTTGCAACCCTCAGGTGCACACATGAGCGCCTCACTGGACTAAAAAAAGAAAATATATTTTACTAAACACTCCACTTCTTTCTTGGAGGAGCTGGAGAGGAGGAGCTTAGAGAGTGTCTCTTTGTGATATGTCCTAGAAAACTTATCACAGGTTGGACTAGATGATCTTAATAGTCTTTTCCAACCTAGTTCATTCCGTGATTCTGTAATTAAAATCAGTGCTCAGCGTACATACTCAAAATCTTTGTAACGTCATTAATTAAATGAATAAAATGAAAAGAAATATCTATAAAGGCAATGGGCATATCTTAAAACAAAAAATTCCAGTCTTTAAAATTACATATGTTTTAACTTTGCACAGTCATTCAGCACAGTCATTCAGCAATAACACTTCCTGAAACTCAGGTGCACACTATGCTGAATAACAAAAATATCTAAACAGGGGCTAGAAATTTTAAAAAGTAGTATTTTCTAAAAAAGTACTTGGCCGGAAAACTCATAAAAAATATTTTTATAAGTGTTTTTTAAATGCAAGGCTGGTTAACTGTCCAGATATTGTTCAGTTTAAGAAAGTGGAAACTGTTTAGAACTTGTGATATTATGCTCTTTAAATATCAGAATTACTCTGTTTCCAAATTTCAGTTTAAACTTACAAGGATAGAAAAGGTTGAAACTCAAAAAAGCTTTGAAAATGCCTACAATATTTTAAATTACCCAATCCATTAGTTTTGTCTCACTTGTCACCTAATAAACTTTATAAAAAGAAAAATATAATCACAATTTTTTCCTTAGAAATAACTTTTGGAATGGGTTCCCACAAAGCAACTTCTGAAAGAAAAGAGAATCTCTCTATTTAACCAGTTTCTCATTACAGGTATCCTTTGCAGTTCATGCTACGACCCAGGAGAAGTATGACTACTCCTTTGTCCTCTAACACCAGTTCATGGGAGGCTGGGAGGGAAAACAGATTTTGGGGCTGCTGTAGCCATTTGCTCAGCCAGTGGGTGAACAAGCAATGACCCAGCAATGACCATGGCCTGCAGTGCACTGAATATCTTCCAGCTGGAGGGGAACATGCTGCCTCAGCAACAAACAAGGAGCAAGGAACTTCCTCTCAGACAGAATGGAAGCAGAGGAAGATTGGGCAATTAAACTGCAATTTGGTCGCACTTTTGTTCACATCTTTTCACTCCGCTTCCACAGTAGAAGAAAAAAGTTCTAATTTCTGCCAAGTATTAGGTCAAAAGTTGGAGGAAATTATGAGGCATAGAAATAATTTAGCTAATGAAATTTTACATTTGAAAAAACATTATATGAGAAGGGTGCAAAGTTTTTCCATTCTTAACATGACTTCCAGTGAGAGGGATATTTTTATAAGATAATCTGGTGAATTTTAACTCATTTTCTGTTCCAAGACATAGAATAATACAGTCATTTAGGTTGGAAAAGACCTCTAACATCATCAAATCCAATCAGTGACCAAACACTGCAAAGTCCACCACTAAACCATGCCCCTAAGGGTCACATCTCTGTATTTTAAACACCTCCAGGGAGCGTGACACCACCACTTCCCTGTTCAATGCTCGATCACCATTTCAGGCAAGAAATTTTTCCTAACATCCAACCTAAACTTGCCCAGCCACAACCTGACACATTTATCTCTTGTCCTATCACTAGTGACCTAGGAGAAAAAACAACATCCTCCTTGCTACAGAAAGTTGTAGAAACAAGATAAACAAGTCATTTTCTGAGTTGCTCTTTATGAATCTTGTACTTTAGACATGCAAAAATTCAAGTACCGATAGGTTTTTTTATAATCTTGCAAGTACTCCTATATTCTAAAGATTCTGAATAAAAAGCCATTAGGAGTGCAGAAATGGAGTTTTGAACAATGATAAACTGCTGAATGTGGAATGGATCACAAGCACTCTTCTAACTTCTGCTCCTGTAATAAGGAAAATGAGAAACTGTTTCAAATATCCCTCAGATTAATCCTCATGCTATGCACAGTGTTGGCAGCAGAGATTCTAGTTTAATCAAGCCAAAATTTTTTCATAAAATGAGAGAAATGCTAAATTTACAAGTTACTTTTCTGGACTCTTTCCCATGATGAGTATTGCACAGACTACCTACATACAATCAGGATTAGAAGAGAATGTTTTGAGGTGGAGAACAAGCTCAGTGTTGTGCCCTTCATTAATACAGTCTGCAGAATCATTAAGATGCTGTTTTCTTGCAGTCACAGAAAAATATTTAGTCAAGAATTCATAACGTAAAGACACGCACACAAAAAATGGTTTGTATACTTTTTTAGAAATATGGGAGAAGTAATAAGTCTCTACCTGAACTAGCATTAGTAGTTATTTTCTTTAAACTAATGAACACATATTACTACTCTGATGGAACTAGCTCTTCCTCCCACTGAGAATTGAATTTCTTTATCTTGACAATTACAGCAGTAATTTACAAGTCAAATTAATAGTGGAATATTTTTTATATTGTTTCTAACTTCTTTTAGTGTTACAAACAAACAGATGGATATAAGCATAAGATCCACTGAACAATAAATCCAGTATGAAAAGAGCTGGAATAGTAAGATCATAAGCATAATAATTTATGAGAAAATTTCTATTATAAAATTACAATTTTTCTATATTGCAGGTATGAAAAGAGAGGTCAGATTTGTCAGAGTAATTGGAAATACATTAAAATTTATCTGCCTTGTTAGATCACACCTTGTAATTGCTTCCAGTTGGAAGAGATGGAATAAATTATTTAGTGTTTTTTATCGTCTTTCTTTAGCAGAAAGTGAAACATCTCTTCATTCACAGTATGGGGAACAAGTATTCATCTTCTCATTCAAGCAAAGTATTTCCAGATTAATATAATAAATTATGTCTGATAATAATGATGTGTAATAATAATCTGTGAATAAACATTATTTATCCACCTGTCAAAATGCTAAAAGGAAGGGAATTTACAAAGTTCAGTTCATTAAATAGGGTTGCACTTCAGACAGCCATCTATCCTCAGAGGTTTTAGTGCAATCTGCCATTTTAACTTAATTTTACACAGGAATTCAAACATCTGTTTTAACCACTTAGCTATTCAATGTATTTTTTGGTGGCATTCTGGTTATAATGGCATTTCAGACATCTCTATCCTAGATGATTCCAGTACTTCCAGTGTTTGGCTATATACATGTACATGATATAGAGGAAAAATACATTCACAGAATGTTTTCTCACAGAATTTCTCTCCTTTGCCTCTAAAGCACCTTACTGACATGAATGTAAGTGTTAGAAAATTTTTGGTTTATGTCTTAGGAGCCATTTGTCATTCAGTTTAATGACACACTGGAAAAATTAAATTTTTTGTGGAAGGTTCCTTTCATGAAGAAGGAGCTATCAAAACAGTCATGAACATGAATGGACAAAACCATGAACTAGACAAAATAAAAATCACACAGAATCTAAAGTCAATGTTCATATTTTCTCTGCAAGATATCTGTAAGAATCACAACCTCAAAATAGCATGCTTAGTACCATAGCACATTTACATTCTGTTGCTTGAAAATAAGGAGAAATTTGTAAACGGAGATCAGTACAAGCCACCAAGCTTGAATTAGGCCAGGTTATTTTGTATTGGTATTTTGAATTTTTTTCATTATCTCTGTATATATATATTTAATTTCTTCAATAATATACAGTAGTTTTCTCAATTTTATATTCGTTTCAAACTTACATGTAAATTGAGATAATGCAAGTTTAAAAAAAACAGCACTTGTTTTAAAGGATGGTTAAAAATATTACAAATGTCAAGACTAGAAATCAACATATTCCCATGGCATCTTGACAAGTTACTTTAACTTTTACTAGGTATTTTCTTACAGATATGTCACTGCATGCAAATTCAGGTATTTAACTCAGCTGCATTCACCAGGAAAATTCTTCATGAGAAGAGAGCAGTTTCCCATTCTGTGCTTCACAGCAAGAACATATCATCAAGATTCTTAGTCTGTCTGCAGATAAGTACTTATGCTTATTTAAATTACCTTCATCATGCATATTTGAAGTTTGATTTATGCCAACACTAAATTTATGGACTTGTGCTGACTCTACATGTTTGTACTCCTCTAGACTATTTAAATAATCTCTTAGGAAACCTATACTTTTGAACTGATCCCCAAGGCCACTAAATGTAAGGGTAAGTTTTATAGGGTGAAATTTGAGTTTTGGATCTAGACATCTATTTTCAGCATTGATGGTACTTGCTTTTGTTTATCAGTGGTATTGACAATGAAATAAAAGCTTATCAGTAGGTTTGTTATTTAATTAGTGCTAATTGAATACTTAAGTATGTACAACCTCTTTTTCAAAAAATGCTTAGTAACTTCTGCTATTATTGCAAGCACTGCTAATGCCTAGGAAACCTGAAATTCCTCAAAACATTTTGGAAAGGTTTTAAGTACTCATTATTCAAACAGAACTGTATCTAAAGTTAGTAACTGGAAGTACCCCTGGCAAGTAGTAAATGTCATGATAAATTTATTACTGTCAACATTTCATAAAGGAAACATTGCTTTAAAATAGCACCTTTAAATCTCCATTGCTATGTTCTCTGTCAGTAAACTCAAGCCATAAAAAAAGTAATAATTTCACTATTCTAAAATAATAGCAATGTGAGCAAGCACCAAAAAAAAAAAATTCTGTAAGTTTTTCATTTGCTTCATCCTCCTAAAAGATTATAATATCAAATTTCATATAAAATATTCTAGAATACACTAGCCTCTTTTTAAAATGGTTCTTATGGTGTTATGCATCAGCTGAGAAACCATGTTTGTTCAAACCATGCATATGTGTGCAGTTAGATTTACACATTTTTATCTCATTCAGAGAAGTGTTTTAATTGTATGGAATATGTAAACTGTTACAAAATGTCTTAAGATTCTATGTGGAAGCATGTTTTTATTTTCAGCAAAAAGAAGAAGCACTTTGAAAATAATAATTTGAATTACAGAGCTCCTGTATTAGCACTTTTTCCTTCCATAAAGAAGAAGATAGAAAAACAAATAATTTAGAAAGAAAAAATGGCAATTAACAAGTGAAATTTAGTGTTAGAAGCTGTGTGATTTAGCGTCATTTGTGTGTTCAGTCTTGGGTTTCAAAAAAGAAATGAAAAAGAGATGTTCATTAATCTCATCTTTAAAGGCTGAAATCAAATCATCCTTTACTACAAGCCAGAGTGAACTGATGGTGTAAATCAAAGTCACTGCATGATTGCCAGCAGAGAAATATTTCCTATTTCAAGACTCAATTCTTTTGGTTCAAGTACTTGCCATAAACCTGATCAGACCAAGCTGTTAAAAGTACCACACATTTATAAAACAAAGCATTTTTTTGACTTAAGCCTATAAATACAAAAAACAATTTGCCTAAACATGTTTTCCTATGTCAAATGGGATTTTTTAACTTACTCTATCTGTCATAAATCATTGCCTTGGATATACCTTGGGCAGCACAAGAGCCCAGCCAGGGTTTATCACCCAAGATGAACCCAAAATAGTCATAAAATGGACCACTGGTCACAAGGTCTCTTCTTTTATAAGTTCTAGTCCATTAGTATATTGGAGTTAATTGTCCAATTGTAGCTTTAGGTTATGAAGTCCCGTCCTTGTTTTTCTCTCTTCATTCCACCGTTGTTTATGATCTCTGGCCTGAGATTTGGATCAGTTGTCCTTCATCCCCAGCTAGAAAAGGGATTGTTCAGTCTAGCTACTCTGTGAAGAGATTTTACCATCCCTTAAATCACAGAACTACACACTAAAGCAGTACAGAACCTGAAAAATATAAAAGCTAAAGCCTAAGGCATCAGCTTCTTCAACTTAATCCAAAAAAAGCCATGAAAATAAGCCTGATCAAATTCAGTAAGCCTGCTTCAAGTTTTAGGGAGGAAAATATTTTTTTCTGCCACATTCTCTGCCCCATAAAATTATTCTGCTTGAATTAGAAAATGTTTCACCAAGGTATACAGAACTGTTCTTTAATTTCACAGACAAGGGTGTCCTCTAAACTAGAGACATGTCAAACCTTTCCACAATTATAAGTGAACACACCCTTACTTTTCCAATTACATTAAAATTAATATTTGAAAACATTATACAAAACCAGCTATAAGGAAAGACAAGAATTTATGTGAAAGATTATTAACTTTAATTTCTTATTTTTAAGAATTTCCATATATCAAATATTTGCAGTTTTTAAGATTGATGCTAGTATTATGACTTTTCCCTGCCTAACTTGTCATTTTCACCACTGTCATCTCAATAAATATTCACAGTTGACATTTACCTCTGCCTTCCCATTAAAACAGGAGTGTCGCATGTCAGATATGGTTTGCATCTAAGTATCAATTATTTCATTGCTTATTCAATTATCAGGAAAGTGTTTTCTTTTTGCATTGATATAATAATTAGTGAATTATGCCTTATATGAATTTACACACACTTCATTCACCACTCATTTCCTCCTGTTCTATTTTTGGTTCTTTTACATTTTTAAAGTTGTGTGTCAGCCAGAGACAAAAGTAATCCCTTTCATTCTGCCCCAGCATTTTTCTTCATTATTTTTGACAAATGCAAGTTGATCTTAGACTTGTGGAATGCAACCAGTTCTATCAGATCTGTAGATGATAACAAAGATTGATAGTGCTTCAGGTAACAGGCCACAGCATCACGGAAGGGCAATAACAAATGTTAGGAGAAACAGTCATTAAAGGTTATATTGAGAAATTGTCAACATTTTTATGCCAGTCACACAACAATCACAATCAGTTTCTTGTTTTAATATATAGGAAATCTACCTTTTGAAACATATACTTTACTGTCTGTGAATTCTGATGGTTTATTTGCCATTCAGAATTACTCATTTGTAAGAGCGAAAATGTTTTAGTGCTGTAATTATTGAGACATGAAAACAGAAAAAGAGTAGTGTTTTGACAGGTAAATACATCATCACTTACCTTCTCTGCTGATTGGGCTGTACCAAAAAAGATTGGAATAAAAGCTAACCAAATTATGCAGGTTGTGTACATAGTAAATCCAATGGGTTTTGCTTCATTGAAGGTCTCTGGAACCCCTCTTGTTTTAATAGCGTAAACAGTGCATGTGACCATCAAGAGAATACTATATCCAAGGGAACAAATGAGAGAAAGATCTGAAATGTCACATTTGAGAACTCCTCTGGCATTTTCTGGTTCAAGTGTCCTCTGCTCTCCATAGTCTACAATGGTGTGTGGTGGATCAATAGCAAACCAGATGAAGACTCCAATAAGCTGCAAGGATATGAGGCTGAAAGTGATCACCAGCTGAGAAGCTGGACTAATAAATTTGGGAGCTGTGACGGATTTTTTACCTTGTTCAAATATTCTGTGAATCCTGTTTGTTTTGGTAAGCAACGCAGCATAGCTGAAACACATACCAAGTCCTAAAAAGATCCTTCGAAATGAGCAGACCACTGTATCAGGAGCTGCAATCATTAAAAAAGTAATGGAGTAACAGAGAAAAATCCCAGTCAGGAGCACATAACTGAGCTCCCGCCCAGAGGCCCTGACGATCGGCGTGTCATTGTACCGGACAAATGTCACAATCACAAAGGTGGTGGCAATTATCCCGAGAATAGCTATGAAGACAGGCACGATAGCCCAAGGAGAATGCCACTCCAGTTTGATTATAGGGATAAGCTGGCAATCCGTACGGTTGGCATTTGGTCTCTTATTAATGGGACAGAGTTCACAGTTGAATTCATCCACCTGGTAATGGTAGCCCTCACAGCGCTCACAGTGCCAGCAGCAGGGCACTCCCTTCACGGTTTTCTTTCTTTCCCCAGCTTTACAGGGCAGGCTGCAGACAGATGCTGGATGAGTGTGTTCTCTGTTAGCCCACTGCATGTCTTCTACCTGTGGGTATAAAAAATTAATGAGACTTCTATTTTCCTTCATTTATAATATCCTAATCCTGGCCACAGGTTTGTCGTAAATCACTACTTGCTGACAGCACAAATACTGTTTACCATAATAAGAAACCTGTTTCTTTCCCTTGCACTGACTTTAAAAAAGTGTTAAATGATTGTGTCCAATAAATCATTCATGCCACAGGCTTGATGAGTGTCATTAGTTTCTATTTACCTCTTTGCTGCTGACCAAATTGACATCTGTGAAGATATTTATTAACTCCAGGCTAGTTCAAAAGCAAAAAGTCCCATACATAGTGCTGTAAAAAGTTAATCACATGCAAATATAAATATCAGTAGTTCTCAGATATTTAACTACAAAATAAGTCTATTTTCAGAGTGAGCTTCAGAGCAATTTCTGGTACAGTAAAGAAATTGATTAAAATCTCCATGCATCAGCTCTGGCAAAAGAAAGAGTTCCAGAAAAAAAAGGTCTGTGATGCCATCCCTTCCACAAATGTGTATATTTTATACTTTTCTCTCGGGGGGTCAGGTGGTTGAGGTGACCCCAAGATTGTAAAAAGTCTTTTTTCTCCCAGCCCGCACGGCCAAAGAAGAAGTTAGAATGCATAGGGGCGGCTTCTTGAGGTTGTTTATTTTCTCGTATATATAACATGCTTTCTCAAGGAGCTGCGCTCTGTCTAGCAGGTTAGTCTGTGACAGACCCCACCCCCTTGGGATGGTGTTACCATTTTATACTAAAAACTACATGTATTATGTTTACAATAACGTGTCAATATCTATCATTTATGTTGGACACTGTGTCTTTACCTTAAATCAATAGAAAAGTATCACCATCACAGCAAGACAGGGAGGGCAAGAAGAAGGAGAAGAAGGCCAGGGCACGCTCAAATCCCTCCACCTTGTCCCCTTGAACCCCTTATTTTAAAACCCTAAAATTCTAATTTTTCACCCTATGTTAATTCAACTACCATACTACTCAAACCCTTGTGGCTTGTAACTTTTCACACAAAGTTGGCAGTTTTTCCCACAGGCTAAAATCTAAGCCACAGGTGTTTCTGACTTTGTGCCTAGGTCTCCAAGCCCCCTGCCAGGGTATTGAGACAGCCGGAGGGATGTCCTGGGCTCCCACACTTTTCTACCGTTGATGCCTTGAAATGCTCAAAACTATTTTGTTTGCATTTCTAGAAGACTAAAATAAGTATATACTGCTTTCTGAATAACAATGGAAGAAGATGTTATGACTCCTGCCCTAGTTCCCCGATATAATAAGTCTAGGGATCCTTTTGTAGCACAGAACAATGCAATCTTGTTTTAGAAATCCCAGCTTTCTCCACAGCAGCACATTAGCAAAATACACTTTTTTTCATTCATCTATGTATTCTTCCTGCATGACCTGCAAATGAAATCTGAATGGGGAATTCTTGGATTTAAATAATTTCCTACTTAAAATTATCACTCATTTTGGGTGCCACCTGTCCTTAGCCCACCCTGATTAAAGCCCGGTCGTGCAGAGGTCACTGAGAGTGAAGCAGAGCTGTGCTAGAGCAGAGCCCCTGGTGGGCACCAGAACCACTCCCTATTGCTCCAGGCCCCACCTTTCATTCCTTTGTGAGCTGGTGAGCACTCCAAGACAAAGCATTTTCCTTGTTCTTGCCTATTAAGTACTGAGCACTTTTGTTTCATTTGGAGGCTTTATTCATAAGCGAAACAGGAGTAACAAAACTTCAGGCGTCAGGAATATTTTCAGTTCCTTCTGGAGGAGGACAGAATGAGGACAGCGTATAAAAAGGGGTAATTTTGGTCTTTAAAGTTTATTTTTTCAGCAATTTTCAACAGACTTGAGAGGAAATCACAGTGCAGCATTGCTGTCTTTATTTGCCTTCCCCAGAGAGCCAGAGCACCAGTTGCAGTGCTGTGCAAGGTGAATAAAGCAGCAACAAGCAGCCAGACTCCTGCTCTCCTCTGTGCCCCTTCGGTGCAGGACTTTGATGCTGTACTCCACTCCAAGGGAGCACAGAGTAACAAGGACATAAGAATCACTTATAAAACCTGATCAGTGAACCCTCAGAGTCACTCGAGGATTTCAGTGGGAGGGGATCTGAATCTCTAGAAGTCAGCCAGATTTTATATCAAGGATTGTGATGACTATGCAAAATACATCATCTACTGACTATGGAAAAGAAAATCATTTAAGCAATTAGCTTCCTAAAAAGACCAAGAATATCCCAGTTTTGTATGAAACAACTTTGATAGCACTCCAGCAGAGCACTTGATACACTAAGAAAAGATTCACCTCTATTACAATCTCCTGGTTTTAATCAATGAAATCCTAAAAGCCCACATAACCCCTTATTGTTTCATCTACTAGACACGAGAAAAAACATGCTATGATGAAATCAGCATGATAGTAAAGGCAATTTGCCTTCACATTGTTGCTAGGAGAATAAATACAAATCTTGTGATCTAGTCACATACTACAATAATGGGGGGCAAAAATAACCCATGGTCATACTAATCCAGATCTGTGGATAAGTTTGGAATGACTCAGAAAATGACAGTAGTACATATTGGCTAGATTATAGCACACAATACAGAATCACCAGGAGAGCAGACACCACCTTATCCAGCATAAATTTAGAATGGCATGGAAAGGCAATATCTCATTCAGCAGAAAGCCTTACAGGATAAAGCTTAGCTGTCTAATTTTTAAACATATTTGAATTAGCAAGGTGAGTTTATACCAGGTCAGTATTTAATACCATGAGGATGCAGTGGTTCTTTTCTGCCATTAAGCATCCTAAGGTCATATTTATTGAATTGTGAATACAGTAGTGGCTTAGATAAGTACAGAGAATTCAATTTGTCTTTTAAAGCTTCTACCTTACTAAAAAGAAAGTTTGAAAATTTAAAAAAAAAAAAAATCCTTTAATTTTACAGCTATTTACAATTTCACGTATTTTTGTCCTGACAGTATTTTAATTGACTAAAAACATGCCTAAAATCTCTTCATGGTTTGCAAAACATTAAAGTGCCTCAGATTACACCTAACTTTGGCAACAACTGATAATAAATTCCTACTTCTGAAGCTAGCCATCAAAGATTCAGACATGTTTTTCACTCTGATACCTCTGATAGAAACTAAAAAAATATATAATTTCCAGCATATAGAGTCATATAAATTTATGAATGCTAAAAAACTCACTGGATAAATAATTGCTTTTCCTAATAAATTAATTATTAATATAAACCCTATTGACTGATTAGCCATAGGAAAAGTCAAACACAAATGAATCTTAAAGCATAAAGAGTTCTAAATCAATGTAGAAAGTAACCAGAATGAATGGCTGGGGCAGGTGGATTTTACAAGGTATAAATCCTATGTTTTAAAATTTTGATTGTCTGGATTAATTTTCTAGGCAAAAACCCCACATGTAGAGTGACCTAGATTTATCAAAAAGCTTTAAAAAAAATTATGAGTTTTATACTAGTAAAAATAGTAGTACTTTTGTATTAGTATTTAAGAAGAAAGAGGAGATATAGTCCCAAGGAACATTGGCCAGTGTTTGAAATTTAAAATTGTTTCAAAATGCTTGTATATCTGAGAAAATTCTGGCATTGTAAGATGATAACTCTAGAAATTTGTGGAAAGATGGGATTCTCCCATAAACACAACCATCTGACAACTCAGTTTATAGCTCTATTAACAAGCAATGTGCCACAGTAAGAACCAATCAGCAGAGCAAAGCTGTTAATTCTGAGGAAGTGATGATAACATTGCTCTGTATTTGAAATTAGAGTCTGCAGAAGAAGGTTGTATTGACCTAATTTTGACATAGTTCAGTGGGCTTCATTAATGAAGATTAACTGTCCTTCTAGAAAGCATATTCTGCTTTCATTTCAGCCAAAAGCAACCAGTTCACCTAGCCCAAGACCCACTCCACAATGAGTAATTGTGCTAAGTGGGAATAATTAGTAGATTCCTTTCACAAGCCAGCTCTTGGTTGAAACCAAGATGCTGATGTGTTTATATCCTCAGACTGCTACTTGGACAATACTGTAGTAGGAGCAGAAGATAGAGCAGGGGAAACTGTACCTCAGAGTGAGCACTGTGGTTTATTACACTTGAACAGGTCTGTTAAGGGTTTCTGTATATGTAGACTTTAATAACTGAAAAGCCATGCTAATTCATGTCCTCTGGTTCACTCCCAGCTATCCACAACCTGCAGCAGTCTTTGCTAGTAATGTATTTTTGAGCTATTACTTTGCATAATATAAAAGTAATAAGTAAATGCAGTACAAAACATAATTACAATAGTGTTAAATATCTATCAGTTTTTTTCACTGATTGTATGCATCAGATTCCAGTTTCTTGAACTTGTGCAGAAGATTCACCCATGTCATTACTTTTCTCTCTTTATGAGCTAGTATTGTTGATCCCACTTCTTCTCTGAGATTAACTTTATACAATAAATGACAGCAGGAAGTGTTAAAAAACTACAAAACAAGGGAGGATCATTTGGGAACACAGAACAAGGGACAATTATAATTTCCAGAACTACTTAAAACCTGTAATAGTCAAGCTTTAAAGGGAGTTACTGGATGCTCATCCTCTTCTGAAAACCATATTGTTTTATGTAGACATAAACACTTAGCAGTGGAACTTTCAAAAGTGCCAAGGGGAACTTGCTCAATATAACTAATTAATTTAAATGAGAGTTAAGTGCCTTGTCTGTTCAACTGCTTTTGAAAATCCCTCTATGCTTCCATCTGCAGTTTTCATGACATAAATACTTTGGAAAACTTGCCCTAAAATGATCCAGAAGTTCAAATGTTACAAAACTAACTTCAGGGGATCTTAACTTTAGGCACACATTTCTAAAGATTCTCTTGGGGGAAAGAAATTGTCAAAGACACCAAAGTCAGACAAAAGAAACACAGAAAAGAAAGTGCTTTTAACATTGAAAAAGGATTAAGTTCTGAAACTCTTCAGGTCTTATTGATTAAAATGTCTGGGTCTGCAGGATTCTTTATACTGCTCAGACCCTACCAAGGCTGAGCAGGTCTCAAATTGTTAAGTAGCCTTGGGTAAACATGGTTTCTGGAAGACTTATTTTGTCACCTCATTTTCATGTGACATCTTCTAGATCCAGTTCACTACAGGGTATTACAAGGCAAATTCATTGCTAAATGTATCTGACATCATCTAGCTCAGCTGGACAGGGATAGCTTAACTCTGTACCTATTATTAGTAATGGTTTAAACATTATCTCAATTTTATTTGAGTAGCTTCTCCAAATTTGGAAAATGCCTGATAGGTTGATGTGCTATCATGAAATACCTTACATTTCCCCAAGATGTGGTTCCATTTCCTACTATTCCAATACGTACCAGAGTGAAAACATCAGAGATACTTTGACAGCATGTCTGCAAGATGTGCATTCATTTACTATGAAATGCATCATGAGACAAAAAGAGAATGGCTTCATTGCTATTTCAATGGACATAAAAATCATCTCTACATGAGATATCTGCCTGATGGGGCTGCAATTTGCTTTAATGTGCAGCATTAAGATTCACAGTTCACTAAACCATTAAAATACAGACAAAATGCCATTTCATATCAAAACCAAATAAACACTTCTGTCCTTCATGAACATTGCAAATACAATTCCCTCTAATATATAATAATAGAGCTACAAAATTAATGATGTGAGAACTTGGCTAAAAGAATACAAGATTGACATGACACAGTACAAATAGCACATTCCCATTCCTGGAACCCACATTCTTCCAATAATCAGGCAAGTCATTCATTTAGCAATGCCCTCAGTAACTGGAGGAGACCGATCAAAAATGCTACTACTAGGTCAAATATAATTTGTGATTTATGTGTCCAATATATATGCACAAAAAAACCCCTCTGTTTCCTGTCCTTTATTATCATGGAGAAACTTATCAGTTACTTAATTCAGCAACCGATGTACAATATAAAGACACCTGGACAACCTTCAATGGGTTTTTCAGAGTACATCACTTGGGTAATATTTAAATGTTTTTGATTATGCTATATTATCACTTGCAAGAATTTTCATTTTTCTTCTAAATTTTAGAGCCAGATATTCATTTAAAAATGAAAATGAATGTTTAATTGTCTTATTGTAACAAATGGAATTATGTGAGTTATGGATAGAGTAATGCAAATGGCAATTATAAGAGCTGTGGGAGCAGATAGACATCTTGTTTTACAGTCAGTTAGCCAAGACTTTCAAAAGGATCTGAAGTTTTACATATAAAATCATAGGACTTCTAATAGATATTGAGATTCTTAGCTATAATAATGACAAAGAACTGAAATATCACCTCCAACTATCACTAGGAATTTTTCTTATTTTTATCTCAAGTTCCTGGAAGTATTTACCTTCTGACAAAAAAGGTCCATCCTAGAAGCATAGCAAGTGAGTGAACTAAGGGAATTTCATCTAGTATTTAGATTTTAAAATTGTCTTATATATCTGTTCTCACAATAAAAGTTAAAGTCTCTTAATGTACCTTGTCCAATCAAGTCATCTGAACCATTAAAACTCAAAAGTAAACTGAAACTGGTTCAACTAAACTAATTCATTATGAGTCTAAATATAATGACCATTGCATTTTGTCTTCCAGATAGACTTATCCCATTAGAGAAAGCAGGGTATACCTGCAACTATTTAAGCAGGCATGTACATAAGGGAAATAAGACAATGTCAAAAAAATACAATTTATATTAAAATAAAACAAAATAAAATAAAATAAAACAAAACTGAGAATTATCCCAGATTGACATGCCAGTAGAAGATCACTATCGTTACCAAGTGTGCCATAATTGCTGTACATTATTTATATAATTCGTCCTATATGTGGTAGTCTGTAGTTTTACAGTTTGTTCTTCTGTAGTATGTTTTAATATTCCTTGTTATAAGTTTGTAATGGTTCAGTCTATGTACTCCATTTGGCTTCCCTAATGGTTCGGTCCTGAGTGGTTTACCACAGTTTTCCCTGCCAAAATGTATGTCAATCCACATGTCAATCCACCTGTATACCTCCCTTGTTCCTTGTCTCACCCCTGTCTGTCAAAGGTAGCACACTCCTTTGGTTCTGGAGTGTTCCCTGTCTCTCATCCCTTCCTCGAAGCAGAACTGGATTGTGGGGTTTGCTCCCTCCCCGTGTTGGCTTCTACTGGGGAGCCCTTACCCTGCACCCCTCCCCTAATGCCCCCCTATTGGTCACAGGTTGTGCCCTCCCCGTGTTCCCCCATCCCTTAAAAGTAGCCCCTTCAGGTTCAGATTTGTCTCTTGCTCTGCCCCAGCTTTGACATGAAAGATTTGGCGATTCAGATAAGTGTCCTTCCCTCATTCCTGTGCCTCAGTTTCCCCGTGCTCTGTGCCCTGCTGCGCTCCCCACCCGCAGCGATCACCGCCCCCCGCACCAGGCTGGGCACAGACTCGGGGCGGCAGCTCCGTGTCTGCCCTGCGGCCTCCACGGGACAGCTGCTGGCCAACCTCCATCCTGTGGCTGCTGAGAGCCAGACACACCTATACAGATGTTTTTCCTAACAACAGAGATGTCATTTTCTGTAATTTTAGGCATAGATATTCCAAGAGTTCTGCAAAGAGCACGGAATTAGATATTTGATTTTACCATGTGTGGTTGAAAACTAATGCAGTCTAATATCAGTTTGAGGAGTCTGAGAAGCTTGATGAATATTAAAGGATCAGGCTGAAATACTACAAGAAAAATCATTTTTTCTCTTTTTCTTTATGATCAGAAGTACAGGTTGTTGAAAGAATTGAGATAGAAGCTGATTTCTCCTATCTGTTAATTCACCTGCCCAAATTTCCTTTTAGGCAAACCACTTACCTCTCACAGCTTTTTTAAAGGAAAAACAGTTAAATTTAACATCATTTTTTGAATGTTTGCATTTAATATTTACATAGTGTTTACATGTATGTACGTATGTATTATTATTTTTATGCAAGTATGATATAAAATGTTCAGGAAGGAAGGAAGGAGATACTATTGTGGTGCAGCTTTGGTCTCTAAGCCAAGATACAGCCCAAATTTCAAGTGGGGCTATAAGTGATGTCCATCTCTCAGGTTTAGAAGGCTTTTTGCCCAACAGTTACTTATAGTTTAAAAAATTTGACTAAAACAACTTTTACTTTTAAAACTGAGCAGTATACTTTCAAAGAATCAATACCAAAACATGGTCATAGTTCTGTGCTTTCTCAGCATGTCATAATCTTTCTTGTCATCTCCAGTTTTCAGAACTGCAAGATCACCAATCTCTGGAATTATTAAAATAAAGAAAATGCATTTTTATTGTTCTGAACATATTAACAAGTCATTCTCAGACAGCGAAAAATACTTAGGGACAAATGCTCTAAGGCAATACATAAAAATTGAAAAGGATGCCATAAAAATATAAAGATTCTAATGTTCATAAATAGAAAAGTTGAAATACTTGCCTTGCTTTAATAATGCAAATATGTTATTTAGTGGGCTGATACTGTAATTTTACCTCAAAGAAACCAACCCTACTAATTAAGTCATGTAATTCATGACTGCTGAATACTTGCATAGAGGAACACACTGTGTTAACATAAAACAGGTAATAGTCATGCCACAGTATCACAATATATAGAGAGAATTTATTATTACTATTTTTTTTTATAGTCTTAAACTGCTAGCCTTTTTTATGGCTTGGGATCTAGCTTACTTTTTTGTTTTTAGTTGGTCTTGGCTTGTTTTGGTTTGGGGGTTTTTTTTGGGTTTCTTTTGTTTTTTACTTTTAATTTTCTCGTCCCATGATTTGGTTTCTTCCTATTCTTTCAGAATTGCTGGCCCTAGTAGATACAAACGTAGAAGGAGCTGCAGTGTAATACCTTCTTCAATTTGCCAAACAAGAAACATTATTGTGGATGGAATACTTGGGAAACATAATTTTATTCTCAAATGCCTTGGGGAGGAGGTAACACAAAGTGCAATGATTAGCACGCCTTCAAATAAACAGTTACTGCACTGTGTAACCACCAAATGGAATTTTACAGAAATCTAGTAGGCACTTCAATATACGCAATTTATTTTTTTTCTTTACTGAAAGCATGAAGCACAATTAGTTTTCAAGCACTTGTTTCTGAAGATAGCGTCTTTCTTTACAAAGGAGACAAAAAATTACCCTGAACAAAATCAACAAATCCAAACAAACCAAAACACACCACCACAGAAACATCCCCTTCTAGATGACATTGGCAGACTTCAGATTTTTTGAAAGCTCTTTCAGTTTTTATATTTTAAAAATATATAATTAGTACCAATGTATCAGACTGAAAATCAGGTTTCCAAAGTTATTCTTTATGCAGACCACTTTCACATAGACAATCTCTCTCACATATCCTTACCTAGAGGTCTTTGCTGCCCTTATATGTCCCTGACATGCATTGAAGAGAATTTTATGAGAATTTATAAATTAAACTCATGCTCTACACACAAAGATTGAAGTCATTATATGCTACCGAAAGCAGACTGTGCCATAATTTTGTATATGTAATTAAACGGGTGTTTAAGAAAAGACCAAATGTGGCACTAAGTGCCATGGTCTAATTGACAAGATGATGTTATGTCATAGGTTGCACTTCATGATCTCAAAGGTATTTTCCAACTTACATGATTCTGTGATTCTATGTTCACAAACACTCAAATTAAAAACAAACTAACTAAATTCCCCAAAAACTTGTCAGATTTAAATTTTGAAATAAATGGGCTTTTGAGAGGAAATCTTCCACTATCACATTTTTGTTAATTGATTGATTTTGATCAGCTCTAGTACTAAGGCTATGTGAACCATAGTGCTAGAAGTACTTTTTTACTTGCTGCAATTGATCATGCAGAAATAGCCTGCAAGCATACCTTAAAAAATTTAGTGCTTTGGGAAAAAAAAAGGAGCACAACTCTGGCAAAGTGTTTCTTAACATCACTTTCTTTGCGCTTGGAGAATCTCCTCCATTATTCCCAAGGCCCATCACTAGTTTAATAGCTTAGCTGCATTTCTTTATGAAAGTTTTAATATCCATAACAAACATGCTCCTTCCCAAATCCAGTTTTTTTAGCTACAGTTACCTAAGTTGGAGCTGGCTTGTCCCAAGCCCAGTGCTCCATAGCTACTGTATTCCAATCTGTGTCAGGCGCCTTTCAAACCCAATGGCCCCCAGATTCTTCCTCACTTCACAGCTCAGCATAGACAAAAGGAACACAAGGGGTTCAGCACAGTTAGTTGCCATTTCAATTTAATATAGATTCTTTTTTTTTAATTTTATGACTATATCATTTCATAAATCCCATTTGTTTAATGAAAAATATTTACCATGGCATGCTTTTAATTATTGTATTGGTTAAAGATGAGTTTATCAAAACGAGAGCTGCTGTCCTCAAACTCCTTCATGATGGGCTGTGAAACAAAAGTACTGGGCTAAACCTTCAGCTGATTTAGTTCAGCCCAGTAAGTTTAGTACTGTTATGCTAACAAGTTATTATTTCTTACCCTGTCACAGTTTTTGTTATCTTTAATATTTAATTATTTTAAAAATAGGAATTAGCCAATCACAAAAAGTTCAATATGAAGAAAAAATCCTCCCCCCTATTTTTAAACGGTTTAATCTACCTCGTATTCTTGATCAGAGCAAAAGGCGCTATGTGCATGAAACTGAAAAATGAATTGTCCTAAATTCCGTCCCGCACAATTCTTCCTACAAATTAATACCAACACAGATAATATATTCTTTTTATTCCCATTCTGCTCACAGACCAAGATGTCAATTGCACAAATGTACAACAAAACATTATGATCTCATCCTAAAGAATTCACCGTCAAACTATAAGATAAAGGAGAGCAGAGTATTGACAGAATACAGAACAGACCATCCTAAAACCATTAAGGCAACATAGATCATCATGATAGTCAGCAGCCATCTCAAAACAAGGGTTTTTTGAGGAAATTTTGCCAAAAAAAGATTTTTAACAAGGTAACAGAAAGAGGAAACCAGGGCAGTTTTGTATCTATTTACTGAGCTTTCCATCCAAGCCGAAGACAGACAGCATGAAGGCATTGCCTTCATCAGTGACCTCTCAAAGAGTAACATAAAACAGAGCTGAAATATCCTGTGCATCCTAGCTTCTAAAAATGTTTTAGCAAAGTGAAACACTTGAAATTTTGGGAAAAGTTGCCCTCACTTCAGCAAACTTCATTGACTCTGACAGAGGAACAGACAAACTCAGCTGAAATACAGGGATCAGATTTATTTACTTCTCTGGAAAAAAAGAGGCATTATATCTAAACTGTTCCTGACATATTTGTCCAACCTGGCTTTAGAAAAGAAAAGCTGTAGTGCATTATACCCTGAAACATATCAAAATCTAAATCCCAGAACACTACTGTAAGATGGTTTCCTACTTCAATGGTACATATCTTATTTTCCAACTCTTCCAGATCTTCCAGATCTTTTCATGCTAATGACCTTGAATTTTCAGCACTACATAAACAAAAGAAATCACACTAGCCCTTTAAACAGAGAGGAAGCAAGACCACAAACACAAAATGTGTGAAAGTCTGAACTAACTCAGAACAGGCAGAAAATAGATTGTATTTTATACTGAGATTTCCAGCAGCAGGAGAAGAACTTTCACTGCCAAGATTGTGCTGTTGCTTAGAATGAAGAGTCAATAATGAAATTGAAAATTCTGCAGAGAGACCTAGTGATCTGTCAGGAACACAAACAATCACGAGGAAGTTAAAACTAGAGAAAGTGCCACACAACATGTTAAGTCAGAAGTGAGGGGCGGGGGGGGGGGGGGGAGGGGAAAGAACAAACCAAAACCAAAAATACCTCTTACTAAAGAAATAAAGGTGAAGATTTTCAAAATGAGAGAAAGTGAGAGGGTTCCATATGGACTGAAAAAAATGAGGTTTATTTTATAATATTTACAGAACTGAGTAGATAGCAAGCTCTTGAGACTTTATGGGGGAGTATGGAGAATTTGAAAATGGGAAACCTAGTGCTTACATGCTTAAAAGGGAGGGAATGAAGAAGCCAGGGAATTATCAATCATTCATTTTGACTTGGATTAAAAAAAAAATCCTGAAATAAATAAACAAACACATTTCAAAAACACAGAAAAAACAAACAAGACAAGTAGCAGCCAAAAGGGATCTGTCATCAATGGGCTGTCACATTTCCTTCAGTGAGAGGGTAACAGGCAATATGAATGAGAGACAAGCAGCCAGGTGTCATTTATCTTAACATTAGAAAGGTTTTTGACAACATCTCAAATTACACTCTCAGTCACAAGCAACCTAGTGAAACAGATTTAGCCCCTAAGGGCTAGGTGCAAATTATATCAGAAAGCTGAGGAAAGATAAAATTTGTAGTTGATTTACTGTCAGAAGGGAAGGGATGGCACTGGGTGTGGTCTAAAAAGGTCTATTGTTAGTCTGCTATTACTCAATATTTGTTATAACCACTCATTTTGTCTGGATCATAAAATAGAGTATAGGGTGATCAGATTTGGGCAGTAACACTGGGAAAGGCTGAAGCCATGCTGAAGGTCAGAATACTTATTTCAAATGATACTGCAGAGTCTGAAAAAATGAAGCATACAGTTTAAGAGAGACAACCAGCAGTACATTATGGGTCAGGAAGGACAGAGGTGGCAGCTTTTCAGAAGAAAAGGAGATCTCAGGGCTCTAGTAGATTGTGATATATTGAACCAATGTCATACTCTTGCAAAAGGGGAAAATGCCAGATAAATAAAGATATATACAACAGTCTTCCCCCTCTACTCTCCATCATGACTATATGAAATTATGTTTCTCCTGTACTCTGCACTAGTAAGATTGCAGAACACTTTCTGAAGGTTAGGTCATTCTATTTCCTTTTGAAGGAGAAACAAATGGGGAGTCCAGAGGAAATCTGCAAAGATTAGAGGAATGTCTAGAAAACACAATCTGTGTGACTAAATTGAACAAATTCTTCTTGTATAGCCTGAAGAAAAAACATAGCCTAGGAGGTAAAACAACAGTCTTCAAATACATGAAAATGGTGAGGACGTGCACGATGTACACTGAATAAAATAAGCTACAGGTTTAAATTATAGCAATAA
The DNA here is from genome assembly GCF_048771995.1 of Taeniopygia guttata. Taxonomy (NCBI): domain Eukaryota; kingdom Metazoa; phylum Chordata; class Aves; order Passeriformes; family Estrildidae; genus Taeniopygia; species Taeniopygia guttata. The sequence continues at coordinate 20,335,543 of NC_133025.1, read as the reverse complement.
GGAGTAAAGTTAGGTATTTTTAAGACACTTTGGAGAGATAAGAGTAGCTAAAAAATGAAAGACAATGCCTTCAGAAGCTACGAAGTCCTCCCCTTAAAACAACATAAGTGTAGAAGATTAACTTTATCCAAGGGCTAGAGAGTCTCTTGAGATCCCTTTTGCTGTCTTCTGTTACACAAAGGCAGATTTCAGGTACTAAATGTTTTGCGAACAAATAAAAATATCATAACTAGGCTAAATAAATAGGAAAATAGAAAAATGTCAATGTACTCTCTTGCCAGCTAAATTCTTTAGGCTGTCTTTTGTGTTTTTACAGAATACCTATTTAGGAAAAAATATTTACATGAAAAAAAGTAAACAAGAAATGGTAATGATCCTATTTTTCTATGCCTTGCATAATTAATGATGCATTTTAAATATTGTATGGTAAATTGCTTTTGTTTACAGGGAAAATGCTTCTCTAAGTGTTAGGGAAAAATGGTCTAAGTAAAAGAAATCACCACTGCTGCAATAATAAACTGTTTCCCACATAAGGGAACTTAAATCAGTTTGGGATATATTAAGCATCTAGCATGTAAAAAAGAAGTCCAAATTGGAATCCTATATATGAATGGAAAAAAGGTAAAGAAGTTGTCCTTCACCAGTAAAGTGATGCACAACCTGAAGCAAAAGACAATCCTAAATAAATAACTAGGTTTATGACTCCATAAATCTTTCATGACATTCTTCTAGAGCTCTTGATAAAGATTGCTAAAGACAGCCTTGTATTCAGCACAAAACCAAGTACAGTAGTCCACTTGCTTCTATGCCTCCCAGCATGTCCTCAAGGGATACAGGACATTGCTTCTGAGGGGATTATTAGAAGATCAAACCCTCCAAACAAATGAAAGCCAGAAAACTTTAGAAGTGATGACCCCATCTCTGAATCACTATGCAAAATCAATATTTACAGCTCACCTGCTCCAACCAGCCCACAGTACTGGAGATTGTCCAGCCTCCCAGGGCAGTCTAGTACCTAATTATCCTCATCCTTAGAATCTTCCAGCGTGTCTGCATTAGACATCTCTCACCATAATTCAAATCCACTTCTTCTCCTAATAGCCAAATTAACTATGCCTAACATAGTTATTTTCCTGAATAATCCTTTCTGTATTGGAAGAGATTAACACAACCCCCCTCAGTGCAGTTTTCTTCAGACTAAACAACCCTAGTTTGCTCAATCTTTCCCTAAAGGCATACTTTTAGATGGCTGATCATTATAATTGCTTGCAGCTGGACTCTCTCCAGCTACTTTCCCAACTGAAGTCACAGTTCTGCTAAGGAGCTCACAGCACTGAAGAAGAGAACAGATAAATTACATCACAAGTCGAGTTCCTTGCTGTAGTGGCCTCTGGTGATACAAATCAGTTAACCATTCCAAAGCTATGGCTTAGCTTTATGCCCAAGTTTTCCATAAAAGGGCAGTTCACTTCAATTCCTGCAGTGACCAGAAAGAGCACTGCAATCCTCCTTTGACCCAGTAATTTCAAGCATATTTTATTGACATAATCAACACTAAATCTGTTTACTGCAAGTTGAAGTTAGAATTAAATTACCTATGCATTCTTCATTCCCTGCTTTAAGATGTATTAATATCACCATTAAATCTAGTGATATCATTGTGGATATTCAGAAAATAGTTCTCTATCTTTAATTTTTTTTTAAATAGTGTTTTGGGGTTTATCAGGATGAAAAGTCCTGGATAAATATTAGACGACTATCCTAAAGTAATTAAAATAAGTGCAAAATGAAGAGAATTGCAGCAAAGCAAACAGAAAAAAAAATAACCATAGAGTAATGTTCTGCTAACTGCTGGTTATTCTCTTTCATCATATAATAACCATTGAAGGCCTTTTTCATTTTCCATTTAGTGATTTTTAATTTAGTGGTAGACTTCAATTATGTAACACAAATGAACAATAATTAATTTAATTATTTAATCTGCAATTTTTTTTAAGGACTTTCAAACAATTTACTTCAAGCTTTAATGGGCAGCTCAATTTTCAAATTAGAAGACATGTATAAATTTCAGGGTGGTGCCAATGCTAAAATTCACATTAGCTTGTACCAGGGGAATAGTTAACCCTGCTCTGAAGTCCTATATATGAATGTAAAACTCTCCAGGAATTCATTTAAAAGCTCCTGAATTTTTATTGTTCTATTATTGCTCACATTTTTTCACTGTGAAAGAGAAAAGAATACTTTAAAACATAAGTGCTATGCTTTTCATTCCTTTCCAGTTTGTTGAAAAAACAGGAATACTCTTGGTCCTGTTGGTTATGGCTATTCAAAGAACAATTCATTCTAATCATACCACTTTTAAAAAGGATGAACACAAAAAGCTATAAAATATCTACCACCCACTCAAGAATCCTGTGACAAATTCACAGCCAAACATACAACTGCAACTTCATGCTTCATTTGAGAAACCTGACTTTCACTCACCCTGACAAGGTGAGAAAAAAGTCACTATTCATCCTAACTCTCAAGCAGAGGCTGTTTCACTGGCAATTTACTATCATTCTAATGAAGAAAAAATGGTTATCAAATTTCACGATATTTTCCCAGCAGCTATCTTTTATCCATTTTCTTTTTTGTTTTTTTTTTTTTTTCGTTGTTTTTCTCTAGAGAATCAGTCAAGTAATCTATTTCATTGAGATGGAAAAATTACTGTTAGGACCAAAGTGAAAAAACTTCAGAAGAAAGACAAGTTGTCATTATTCTTCGGTTCTTCTAATGTCATTGGTTCCTGAATCTAGGTTCTGTTTTGGTTTTCAGTCTTGCCTGAAATAGTTTCTGTCTAATATGTGCAGTTCTTAAAATAATTTAATGCTCTTTTAACATCTGTATTCAGCCTATTTCCTTTCCACCACAAAGCATTTTATATCAATACAACCCACAACTTTTCAATATCACAAAATCTCAATTTTATTCCATGTTTCTTGTATTTTTTGTCTTGTATTCACTGCTCATTTACTGTAGGCCACTGTTGACTTATCTTTTTAATCTAGAATTGGTCCTTAGCAGATACAATTTTCATATTGACCTAAGACACTAACAGTAGGGAAGAACTAATCCTGAGTCATACTACTTGACCAGTGCTAAGATCAGGGCTAGTTTTGTGAAACCTAACTAGCCTAAAAACCATAACAGTCTCTTCTATTTTCAGCCTTATGTAGAATAAAGAAAGATAGCAGTACAATTTTGAGAAGACTAGAAGAACCTGAAACATTGTTGCTTGTCTCATTGAGTTTTATTTTTAATCCAGCATCAACAATTTTCAATCAGATAACATGGGTCTGTTAGAGTGAAAGTTTGAACTCTACTGCCTTATTACATGTAGGCAGAAGAACACCCTGCAGGCCATATGATTGTCATATTTTGTTTATAGATATAATCATATACAGCACTAAGTGCTTTTGTTGCGTATTTCACTGTACTATGTTCTTTTGTTAACTCAGGGCTTAGGTTCAGCATTTTAAAAACGTCTATCAATTATATAATAGCTACCACAGGAAAAGAAGAGGTTTTCTGACTTCTTTAATGAAATACAATGGCCTACAGCAAAGCTTGAAACTTATTTAATGCAGTTATGGAAAGCATCAGAAGTTTTTTGAGTTATTTTCTTTTACCATGTCGCAAGAAAGGGAACTAATGGATTTTGAATCTGCAACCTCCAAAAATAATTGACTAATTTCAGTGTTGATGGATTCCTTCAGTATTAGATGCAAGACATGAGGCCTAGAAAAAAGGGAAATCAAATACTGATTCAAATCTCTTTATGATCTCTTTATGCCTGAAGGGAAGCTCACTGTCAGTGTGAGGTTCCCAATTTTTACTAGTTCACCAATCACTATGCTTAAGGCTGATGGTGGTTATTGCTGTCTCTCTGATAGTTCATCACATCAGTGTAATTTTAATTTTAGTTTTAGTCATAAATCAAGATCTTTATGGAAAAATGGATGCCCCTGAGTCATTTATATCCTCAATGCATGCACTCCATAAATGTGAAAGCTTATGTATCTTATTATTTCTAAGAGAATGTTAGAAATCTGTTATTGTAAAACCTCCTTTTTATTTTAACAGAACTCCTGTGCTCTGGTGAAAAACAAAACAAAACAAAACGAAACAAAACAAAAAAAAATCCAAAAAACAAAACACACAGAAATCCCAAACTAAACAATAAAACAAATACAATTGAACTGTGTCTTTAAAATTCAGTGTTTTCACTTGAAACACAGGCTCACAGGAAGGCCTGGGTTCAAAGCAACCTGAAAGATCATCCATTTCCAACCCCTCTGCTGTGAGCAGGGTCACCTTTCACTAGACCAGGTTGCTTAGAACCCCATCCAGCCCAGCCCTGAGCAGCTCCAGGGAAACATGCAAGGTTTTTATCTGCTTTGGATTTTTCTTGAGGAGTACTATCATGTAAGTTGTTATCCACCTAAGCATTTTAACTGCATCAGCTAAATGTGTGATTTTAAAATCAGCAATAATTGTGTCTCCCTGAAGACTCAGCAGAAGATCAAAATCACTAGCTTGCAAGATCTACATTTATTTTTTCATACTGGGATCTGTAAAGACAGATTTTGATAGACCAAAACAATATATAAGCTTGAAATGCAATCTGAGATTGTTTCAAACTATATTTAAAAATGTGTTTTTTAAAAAAAGTCAAATATTAGATTTTAAAATTCTTTAACATTTCAACGTTCCTTTTTCCAACTCATATTTAGTTTTAAAAATAGAGCATTGTAAAATGCATTTAGAGCATTTTAAAAGAAATGTTCAGAGAAAAAAAGATATTCAGAAATGAACCTGAACAAACTGAATGGGTTTCTAAAGAAAGGTAGTCAGGAACTCATTATTAAAACTTCAGTTTGGGACTATTTCCATCTATTGCCACTGACAAAAGCCACCAGTCAACATCTCTGTCTAGCCCTTATAACAACACATGCAGTACAGAACAGAGTTTCTAACGGTGAATTAATTATTAATCATAAAAAGAACTTGATTCAAATTATAAGTGCAAGGAAAAGCAAGCTTGTTTCTAACAACTTTACTTGTACAGATATTACATGGTTGAGAGCTCAAATTTGCTAAACCCACACATTTGTAGAGAACTTTTACGTGTGACCTGGTATGCAAAATACTGTTGCAATATGAATAAAACATAGCTTTTGCAGAAACAGCTACCTTTGCCTGGATTTTTATTCATCATAAAAACCAGAATATTTTTTAAGACAGCATTTTAACTATCAGACTTCCCTGAAAATTAAGTTATCTTTTTCTACTGATAAAGAAAAGAAAATTATGAAAGTGAACAACAAAAAACATTGACAGTTAAAGTATCATGAATAAGCAGAAGTTCTAAGGCAATTATTTCTTCCTTTAAAATCATACCAAAAGTTTCAAAGTCCTGGTTGTTTCCAGTATATTAAGATCACTTAAAGTCAGGAAACCTTGGAGAGTAAAAGGACTTTACTAAAAGAGGAGTAAATTTACATGGTCAGAATCATCAATCAGGTTCTTTGAGATTATTTTTGGACATTTCTAAATATTTGCTTTCAGAGTTTTCTTGTATCTGTCAAAGACTTAGATACCTTTTTCAAACTCACGAATTATGCAAAAATTTAAATTTGGAAGATCGTTATTGTTTCTTAATTTAATTTATCTATTGTATCCGCATTGTCATGCATTTGTTTTGTAAGATTTACATGAGTACGACTGATCAGTAGTCATGAAGTGCCTGTATCTGGAAGCTAAAGTTGCTTTAGAGGAAATTTAAAAGGTCAGTTGGCCTAAAGGAGAGCATTAATGTTCCTGAAGTCTCCATGAAGAAACCAGCATCAGAGCTAGAAGGGTCTCAGCAGTGGTGAAGCCTGCTGAGAAAGAGCCCCTTAGGGAATGTGATACAGAGTCTTTATCCAGAGAGAGCCAGCACTTCCTGCCCAAAGGGAAAACCAGCACTGCAATGGGAAAGGAACGAGTCTGAAGCTTGACAAGGAGCCTGCAGAGTCAGTGTCTGGCTCTGAGGTGCCAGAGACATCAGCAGAGCAACCCTGAATTCCGAGGGTGGTGGCCAGAGACAGACTGGGGCTCGCTACCAGGTGAGAAGCCAAAGCCCAGACAACAAACCTGCAGCCAAAATATGATATAAATTAGCAAAGCGAATCTTAAGGAAAAGGAAAATTTAAAAGTAGGGGGAATGAGGAAATCAGAAACAGAAAGGGGAAACCTTTGGATTAAGTTATTTAGATGGAAGATATGTTCTAGTTTGTATTACATTAATTTTTCCAAGGTTGAACTGTGCTAAAAAACTGATACTTTCAAGATATATTATTCTGACAGGAAAAATGAACACATGAATAAAAACTGTAAATTTTCCGAAGCACAATACCAGCTGCATAGATTAACATAATCATAAACACATCAGAACTACATGTTACCACACAATTTGAGGAAGAAATATCTGTAAAAATCAGGGTAGAGGTATCTGCAGAGGATATCTAGCTTACAAATATTCACTAAAATCATAGTTACATGTGTCTTCATAAAAGTAAACTAGAAGAGAATGATACAGGGGGGAAAGTATTATATTTTAAAAGCATCTCCTTTAATGAGCAGCAGGGTAAAAATTGTTCTGCCATCTTAATACGGCTTCACTTTCAATAAATATAGATGTTTTCACAGAAACTAATGAAAACATCCACCGTGTTCCCTATGATTCATTGGCACTCAAAAGCACTTCCTAATTTGCAGTATGATGATCTGGAATATTGACAATCATTCAAAAAGCTTACTTGGTTTCAATATATTTTGTCTAGTGAGAGGAGGCAACAGCTTTGCCACAGTAGATCGTCATCTGTCATAACTGCCATCAACACCTGCTAAGAGTTTAGTGAATGTGCAGGATCCTGGCTGGTGTGAGCAGGGGCTCTGCAGCAGAGCAGGGGTGGTGGAGCAGAGCAGGACCCTAACACAAGGCTGGGAGCAGAAGCTTGCACTGCCGGGCACTGTGCCAGCCCACTCGTATGCTCACAACCCCACGTACTAGACAGAACTTGCCTGAGAGTCAGAAAAACCAGTTGCATCCAGCACATGAGATTATGGTGGTGAAAAAGGAGAGCCAAACAACATTCTAACACATCCTCAAGTAATGAGAGTTAATTAGGGCATCCTTAGATAAATCCATTCCTGTTAGATTTGTGGTCTGTGTGGTTAGCACGATGTGGTTTCGGTAGTATGAGTACCCATCAATCCAGTCATATTTCAGAGTTCCCCCCTGTATATATACATGAGGCAGAAATAATGGGACTGAAAAACTACAGGCTTAATGAAAAATTCAGAAGTCTAGGGGGAGATAGAAAAAGGCAGATCATAATTAAACTAAAATTAAAGCAAATTTTTCTGTATCTTTTTTGATATTACTATATAACTGTTATGTTAGTACTAGCATTTGTGCAAAATTTATCAGTTTTTGAGTTAATTTAATAAGCACTAACTTTTCAGAAAAATGTAGCAATTATCAAAATCTGTAATGTATTCCATAATAGTTATGATAAGGATCTAACTGTAGTGTTTTCTAGAAATTAATGTTTAATATTAAACTTGTTTAACCATTTTTTTCCTTTCATACCTTTCAACAGACAGATATCAGGTTAGTGAAAGGAAATAACACTGCCACACAATCTGCAACACGCGTCTTCTGTTAGTAGGATTTTCTTCTATTTGGGCAGAATAACTAAATAAATGAGTCCCTGACAAGTAGTTACAGATATTAAATTGTAGATATGCTAAAGCTAAACAGCTGTGAATGAAAATGGGGAGTCATCATATGTGCTATTGTCGATAGCACTCAGATAATTATTGCAAAATAGTCTGAACAGGAGAATAATTTGTAAATATTTACTACACTGTCTTTGTTACTCTTCATCAGGAACCTCTCACATGGAAAACCAGAGATATTTGAAACCTTCTTTTTGTTGTTTTATTGAATTCACTGCAAAAACTTGCTTTGGTGGATCTAGACATCAATTCACACTGCTGCCCTTCTCATCAGCCTTTAGCAAAACAACATTGGTATTTCACATTTGCAGAGGTACCCAAACAGCTAACACAACTCAAGTACATTACATATCTAATAAGGAAAGATATTAACTTAATTTTTCTTCTTTTCTCTTTGCACAAAGACGTCTTCTTCCAGAAGGAAGTACTTTGGACCCAAAAATTTCTCAAATTAAACCTTGATGCCTGTCATACAAATCTACGTAATATATCCTCTGAATTTTGTTAGGATGGCAATTTTCGTCCCAAATATAATTCCATGCACAAGTGGAACTTAACTATCCCAAAACTTGCAAAACACATTAAGACAACAATTAAAAACACTATCTGAAGATGGGTAAATTGTGGGGTTTTTATTCCTTTTGCTATGAAGTAATAAGAAACAATACAAATCCTAGTTATTATTGTAAAAAAACACTAAAGTCTCCCTTTATATTCAAGGCATATTTTTATTGCAGTAGTTCATCATCCCAATGTTTTAACTAAATCAGAATTGGATAGAATTCAAACTTGTCTTTTATGAGATACATTTTCATCCTCTTATATTATTTGAAATACCTGGGCAATTTAACTGTCCCCATCATTTTGTCTGATGCCTTTTTTTAAAAGAAGAGTTATTATTTCCTTGCGTAACTTATTAATCTCTCTGAGGAACAACAGATATAAAATTATTCAAAAATATCTTCTGAAGGAGTTGATAACTACATGACCCATCTGACTTGAAAATAAAGGATTTGATTCAGGCTATTGTGCAATCTTTTACTGTCTTCTCAAGAACAGAGGGGAAGTGCTTTGTTCTGCCAGCTGACAGAGAATAAGTAATATTTTATAAGTGTTTAAAATAATTTAATTAACGCTCCATCAGATCAACGGTCCTGCTCAACTTGGGCCTCATCTGCAAACTTACTGGGGGTGCACATGACCACCTCGTCCACATCATTGATAAAGACATTAAACAGGACTGGCCCCAGTACTGACTCCAGGAGAGCACCACTTGTGACCAGGTGCTACCTGGACTAACTCCATTCACTGTCATCTCAGGATGCCTTGGCCCTCCAGCCAGTTTTTTACTCAGTGAACAGTGTGCCCATCCAAGCCATGAGCAGAGAGTTTCAGCAGGACAATACAAAGGGAAACAGTGTACTTACATTTAGATGAAGTTGATTACTCCACTGACCAATTACTTTATATTCTGTACTCTTGTTGGTGATTTGATACTGAAAAATATCATAGCGTCCAGGAGCATCTCCATTTTCATTGAAAACAACAGGTGTTCCAGCACTCCCTGAAAAAAAATATTAAAAGCAATAAATACCCTTAAAGAAATTTTAAAAATATACATTAAAGAAAAAATACTAATTATAAATTGAACAGGTTCTTCATATTGCAAATATAGTATATAATAAATTCAAAAACCTCCCCAAAACAAAATGTATTTTATTATCATCCTCACAAAATCTACGGTATGATTCTATGAAAAATAATTTTAAAATATAATCCTTTGCTGTCTTTTTCTCTGATTGTTTGGTTGAGGGTATTATGTGCGTGTATTATAGAACATTAGGCAATTCTAGGATAAAACAGAAACTAAGACATTTCTTTTGACATGAAGAAAGACATAATTTCACTTTAGGACGTGTATACTTGGCAGTAGGCAAAAAATAGCAATCTTGTGATGAACTACATTAAAAATTTCCCAGTTAAGTACAAAAATATTGTTAATATCCTCAACTTAGGAGTCAATACTCATAAAAGATCTTGAGATGCAAATGTTTAAATTGTGTCACAGTATGTTGTTTCTAACACTGACCACCTATGAAAAACTACTTTATCAAAATAAATTAAGTACATCGGCTGTGCTTGTTGCTCTCTCCTCTTTACATGACACTGCCTGACAGAAAAGGCCATTGCTGAAGCTGTCAAAAGTTATAAATTGACACTGTTCTTATTTGATCAACAAAATGTTCAAAGATTGAAAACTACACATCTACCTTGGCAGCCAGACCAGCCAAATTAGAACATATTTTGATGGATTCCTTCAAGGTGACATCAAGGACCTGCACTACTGCAGAGACTTTTCAAAAGCTACACACCTTCCCCAGATTTTTGTATATAGGTGAATCATATTTATAGTTTAGGTCCATTGAAGAAAAATTCAAGTATACTAATGTTCTATTTCAGTGACTGTTGAAATTTATCTTTACTGGGGGAAAACCCAAACCACCAGAAAATGCCCCCACAATATTTGCATGGTTTTCCATGTAAACACCCAAGACAAGAATAGCCAGTTCGTAGTAAATTCCTATACTATAACACATGTTAATATATCACCTAAAGGCACTAAGTCCACTGTGAGTGATTTCCAGAGAATAAAAAAAAAAACTCCTCAAAATTCTGGGTACCTATCAAGAAGAAGTAAGCTAGTAGAAGTAGGAGCAGTATACACACTCCAAGATTTCAACATCAATTCTTCTTATATGTCTGTCTGTCTCTCTCCCATAAAGTATTTTGTTCTCTAAAGCATTTTGTTTTGTATAACAGCTTTCATATAAAATTGATACCCAGTGAAATAAGCAGTGTTTTGAGAGTGACAAGTGGCACATTAAATACTGTGCCAATTTCATAGTTCTGCCAGAAAAATTCTGTCTGCAAAAATTGGATGTGAGCAATCATGGAAGAAGAGTATCAAAAATTATGTGTGGTAAAGACTTAAGACCCCATGAAGACAGAAGAGACTCTACAGAAAATTTTGGAAAGGTCTTCATGCTTTGCTCCTAATTATTTTGACAGAATGAAGGGCAAGAAAAATCCCAGTCTACAATCTATCAAGCAATAAAATTATTCTTCACTGGTCACACAGCAGGTTGATGCAATAAATTTCTTCCACCCAACAAACACATCCTCAGCTGTTGTTAGTACATAGTTATGGAGGTAACCTTCAAAACATTACTGTATAGGAACAATAGAATTCCTCTTTCCACTCAGCAGCATTTGAAGACCTCATGGAAAAACAGACATTATTATGAACAGATAGGAAATGTTGTTGGTATATGTTAAGACCAGAACTTAAAACATTATTATGCTCAGCAACGGGAGTATGAGCTTATAATATATGGCTGGCTTTAGAAATATCTTCTGGTGGTTTTTGTTGCCATAAAGTTAAGTTTTTCATAGTAGGTTAATCTGGCCTCTGATTTGGATTTGTGCTAAAAATTATTGACAACACAGGGATGTTTTAGCTATTTCTGAGCAGCATTTACATAGAGTCAAGGTGTTCTGTGCTTTTCATCCCACTCCACCATTGGGGAGGCTGGGGATGCACAAGGAGTTGGGAGGGGACCAATCAGTACAGCTGACCGCAACTGAATCAAGGGATATTCTCTACCATAAAACATCATGTTCAGTATGTAAACCTGGAGGAGAAGAAGGAAGAAGGGGACATCTGGGGAGATGGCATTAAATCACTTACTGGAGAGGACTAAACACCTGCCTGCCCATAGCATGTGGTGAATTAAGTCACTTTGTTTTGCTTATGTGTGCAGCTTTTGCTTCAGTTATTAAACTGTCTTTATCTCAACCCACCTGTTTTCTCAGTTTTACCCTTCCAGCTCTCTCCCCAGTCCAGCTGGTGGGGGAGGGAGCAAGTCTGTGTGATGCTCAGCTGCAGGGGTTAATCCACAATACACATACAAAGTGACTGATTAGTCCAAACCAGATCTTTCTTTTTTTGGATGTAGTGCTCTTCTCAGCTAGAGCGCAACAGCATCTCATCCTGAGCACCACAATCAACAAGGATATAGCAACTTGCTAAACTCAGCAGCCTCACCAAGTCCAGCAACATTTTTCCCATGTGGCAAAAGTCAAACCTATGTCAAGTTAATAAAATCAGGCTTGCTAAAAGCTAGAATAAGTCACAGAAGATTTACACTCCCTAACACTGAGAAAAAAACACTATCCCTTTGTTAAACAGAGGATTTTAGAAAGTGCAGTAACAGTCACAGTGCCTGCTCTAGACTATATTTGATTGTGTTTTAGCAATGCTGCCATAACTTGTATATTCTGTTAACAAGGAGACTATTGCTTTAATCCATGTCCTATTTATATTCATATTCCATTGTGGAATGAAACATTTAATGAAATATAACTTGGATATATGCATGACTGGATTGTGCTAATAAACCATTAGTTGCATAACCAGGAAAGCAAAGTTAAAGGCAGTTGAAGAAAAATTGTGGATTTGACCGGTGGCTCCCAAAACAATGAATGCAAGATGGTAGCAGAAGTCTTGAAAGTGTAAGGGCAGAATGAAAGTGTAAGACAAACTAGATGCCTCAAGGCTATAAACAAACTACCAAGGGTTAATTAATATTCTTAAAAATGTTAATCTCATCCGAAGAAAAATATACTCTGGTGAATGATCTGAATAAAAAGTGCATCTGAGAATGGATAGTCCTCAAATTGAAAAGGTTTTCTAAGAAAATATACTTTGTTGGATAGTCCATTGAATAATAGCGCATACTTCTGTGGAAAAAATGGTTAACACTGTAGCGAGAGCAGATAATAAACCATGTGCAGAAACACTGTAGCTGACCATAACAACTAATCTCATGTGAGGAGGCAAACTTGGATTCAGTATATGCACTTGAACAAATGCCATGGAAGTATAAAAGTGTCTCTTTTTCTGACAACCAGCTATACAGAACTGAGCACTCATGGTATTTCGTAGTGCCACATATATTCTATCTTTACCATTGCAGGGAATTGCATTGTAGTTCAAGTTTAAGACAATTTAAATGCTCCTCTTATTGAACATTGAGGTCTGCCTGCAAAACCTAAATTTAACACACTATAGAGAGAAAGTAACACAGAATACAACAAAGACCTGAGGTAGTGAGCCAGGACTACATAAATTCCAGCTTAGATAAAAAGTACTTTGGGCAACTATAACAAACAGTTCTTGAGTAAGGTATTTATACTAGAGAACGAACTTGACTGGCTTCATTTGGGAATCACATTCAGTGGAAACTATCATAGGAAAAATGCTACTTTTGCTCAAGATAAATGTTCCTATAAAGCTAGTGTAGACCACCATAAAGAATAGAGAAAGCAGGCTACTTTTTTACAAATAATTCCACTGATTTAAGTTTTAAAAATATTTTAAAAGCAATTATTTAATAAAATAGCTAAAGAGAAATGAGAGAACTATGTCTTTGAGCCTTTTTATATTTTATTCTATATGTGGTTATGTTGTCCTGTGTAATTTTAACTCATGAATGGCTCAGGTAACTGTATTCAATCTGTCACCATTTTAACTAAATTTTTAATTTATTCTGGATGTCTAGAACAAAAGTACCTGGTAGAATTTCCAGACTACATAGTAAGATTAACTAACTATGGAAAATCATGTGTGAGCTTTTACATTCTTCATCTTCATTTTCATACCAATCTTTTTTTTAATATAAAGACATAGTTACTGCCTAATTTTGAACTAAGTGACTAACTTTTACTTAACTAACTAACTTTTGCTGAGCAAAGGACTTATTTACAATTTTTAGGTATAAAGTAATACTCTGGTATTTAAAGAAATTCTCCCTCCTCCTTCCCCGTTTGCAGCAATCAGCATTAAACAAAGCTGGATCTTAAACTAGCACCTCCGCTAGACACTTCAGAATGTTTCTGTGACCTCAGATGTTTATGAGCCTTTCAAAATGAAGGTTAAAATTGCCAGAGAAGTTATTTAAAGAAGAAAAAATGGTAACATGTATGAGGTTTTTAAATTTGATTCAAAGCTGTGATGGGCCCTTTTGAATTTTCAATGCCTTACATAGATATCAAGGAGGACCCTTTCTGATAAGCAGCTGTTGTAGTACAGGTCCTTTGTGCACTAGACTTGAAAATTTACATTCTTCTGAAGAAATCCTTAAACATTTATCTTGATATTCTTGAGATGCTGCTCAGCAGCTAACTAATCCTTCATGTGCCTATATTGTCAAATTACATTTCACATATTTCTAAAATATCTCCTCTTGTATTGCAGACTGCAATATTAGATCCCTGTGAGGTTACAGTGTGCACTTGGCCAATGCCTTCCAGTGAAATTCTCTTTACATTTCATGAAGTGGAAAAGAAGTGGATTTACTTGTAAACCACAAGTTCATGTGTAGTACTGGCCAAGTGCATATAAAAATGATTAATATATAAAAGTTCTTAAATTAGGAACAGCACTGAACTTTATTTTAAAAATATATTTTAAATTAAATCAACACATTTGGATTCTTCTTATAGGAAAATCTTTTTTTTTTTTTTTTTATTATGAGGCCCTGTTACTTCAGTACATTGACAGAAGTGTAGAAAAATGGTTGTGCTGATAAGTCCCACAACTGCCATTTACAAAATATTCTAACTCTAGTGGAGCAGATTTCATTATAAAGCATGATGCCAGATACAAATATTTTATTTCTGAAATCATATGTCTATGGATTTATATTAATTTCTTGAGTTTTATTTGAAATTAAAATTACCTAATCTAAGTCTTCATTCTTTGAGCTGTTCTACATAAACTACTTTATCTGCTATGAATCTTAAGAACTAAGCCTGGATTCAATGGTAGGCTTAGGAGAATGGAAGTCAAGCAGTTATGTAGTGCACAGTAATACAATTAACTATTGTGTATCAAAACTTCAGAATATACCATCTCTTAGCATTCAGCTTTATGGAAAGACTCCTCAGATTTGTAGGATCAACTCTTATTTCATTAATTCATGCAAATAATTTCAGGTACTAGAGTTAAGGGTTCAGTATTTTTTTAATTATAATTTCATTCTAAGTAGGTTTTAAAAGGAAAAAGTACTACAGAGATGTACATGAATTAAATTGTTCTCAGGAAAGTAAAAAGAGGGAGAATAACCATTTGAACTTTCAGTACCAAAAGTTCCCAGAGAAGAAAAATGCATAAAGAAAAATTAAGCAAGATGTTAGTCAATGAGACAAATTAAATAGAAGGTTGAAATTGAATAAATGGAAAGAGTACAGGCTGTTATAACATTTAATAGAAAAAAAAAAAACACAGAAAATTATAAACAACTAATCAGAACTAGCAGAAGTTAATTTGTGAATGTTAGGCTGTCAGAGAAAGAATATACAGTGTACCAAACTATGTGAGGTTTGTAACAAATAAAGCTGCTATCTGCTCAATCTCCACACAGCAGACATTTTAAAACAATGAGAAAACATGGTTACTAAAATATAAAATAATGATTGTCTTCCACATATTCAAAATCTGAAAAGACGTCTTTTTGTGCTTACCCTACATATTTCAGTTCAAGACTAGGACAATAAAACAAGTTTTCATCCATTTTCATTAAATACAGACCTTTACTGACATTTTAAATATCCTAAGATACTGGATACATCCACACAGATATGCAGAATATGCCTATGACAGAGAATCTGTGCCTTTCTGAGGCAGCAGCTGGAGGCCAGATGGATACCCTGGGGTATCTTAAATGGCATTTGATGCCCATGTTTAGGCAATTTATCTTACTTACCACAGGGCAAATTCTGGCTGTTCATTTATGAAATCACAAAATAGAATGAAAGAGAAACTAGGAGTGCTACAAGAAATGAATTCTATACATATTTAGGGTATATGTAATACAAATTATGGTGGTACCCTTTTACAAGGCTTATAGAGAAAGTAAACAATTTCGCATTGAAATAAACTGATATAAATTAATTCCAGGTCAGGCAGCACAACTTTACATTTTTGAAGCTGATGGATGAGAACTTAAGCTGTGATTTTGCACAGGAGCATATAATTTATTTGATGTTTTGACCTCAGCATAGTGAAAAAATTAAAATTGTGCATTTCTGTGAAAGGAACAGTTCTTTCCACTCTTGTATAACATCAGCCAGGGCAAGTACCTTAAGCTCATAGTATTTAAAATAACAAATAACAAGTAGAGCTTTTTTCCTTACAGAATCCATTAGAGCTTCTTCCCACATCAAGCACAGAGATATGCATCATAAAACCTACCCTGAAATGAATAAAATTCAGTGATGAGACTGAACTCTAGCTATCAACAGTATAGACATAGTAAAAAGCAATTTGCCCCATCATTAACTAGTTGGTGTAACAGTGGATTTTAAAAGTAGTGATCTAAATGCAAACTCTGGTTCATACAGTCCTTCAGCTACAACTTCAAGTATATACAGGAGGAAAATTAATCTACATTTTCCTTGTTCCCTACTTTTCTCCCCCAGAATCTGCTATTGGCCACTCTCAGCAAATACACTACAGTGGTGACATTTTTGTCCTTACTCTTTAACAAATAAGTCAACCCAGAATATAAAAACACAGAACTCTAGCTCCTCTCCTTACAGCACCTTGAGTCTACTATCAGATGATATGTATACTGCAATATGACTGTATCACAGATTAAACTTTGAATTTTGCCAGATAAAGAATTAAAATTGGTAGACACCAGTCCGTCACCTGCTATGGTGACACAGAATTGAGAAGGCAGTTTTGTGTCTCCCATTCTCTGTTCAACAAGGCTATGCCTTGACCTCTCCTCCCAGTGGTGGGACAATGCTGTGTGAGTGACCTTCCCTACTCCACTGCTAGCAGGGAGGGGTAGGAGATGTAGCTGAGCTACCTCAGAGGTATGTGCTACAGCAAGGCAGGAATTATCACTGTGGCCTTGTCAGAAGCATACATCAATCCTAGGAAAAGAATGTGATGAATGAGGCTCCGATGGGGAGGGAGCTACTGGAGAACAAAACTGAGACCCTTTGAACCTCCCCTGCCACCTTAGCTTTGTTCCTTTCACCTCTGGAAAAGAGACAGCTCTGTCCACACATGGGAGGGGGTTTTGAGGAGAAGAGAGGAGGGAGAGAGTGAAACAAAAATCTTGCTGTTCTCTACATGTAGCCAAAAAGCTCAGTACTACCAGCATATTTGAAAGAATAAAGCTTCTTTTTATTCTGTACTCAAAAAATCCATAGGGACAGGTTTCATCTTAAAATCTACAGCATATATTGTGAGCCAGAGAAGATTGATTCAGTTCTACAGCTGAAGAATCCAGCAAGTCAAAAAAGCCAACAGGCTCAGGGAACGGATATTGTATGCAATGGCAACAGACCACTCAATCCCCTAAAGATCAAGACACAGTATAAAATTCAGCTGAGAGATAAATACTACTCAAGTAACATACTAAAATAGTAGCAGGGTGATATGACATTAGTACAAGCTAACAGCTTGTACTGAAAGAGAAAGTTATAAGAGGGTAGTTAGGTTTCCAATATAAAAATGTGTGAATAGATGCATAAAGTTCTGTTTGCACAGTATTATATACTGGATTGTATCAAATACTCTTTGGTGGAAAATGGTGATTGTAGTGTTATCAAGTATATGTGCATATTTTAGTTTTAAATGTTGCAGTTGGGCATTCTTTCTTTTTAAATATATTTTGCAGCACAAGTAGTAGCAAGCACATTTCTTGTAATTCCTCTGAGACGAGTTCATGGTTATGATTTTCCACACCAAAAAAAAAAGAAAAAAAAAAAGTAGCTGACACATATGCTGGGACATAAGTGGGAGTGAAAGTGTGAGGAGTCTTTTCCACAAATACAACCACAAGTAATTTTTTAGTATTATCAAAATGAATACACTTTAAGTAGACATGAATTTCTCTATTAAATCAGGATCACCTGCCGATCCCAGCAACACAACCATGTTATGGGAACATTCCCAGACTAAAAGTGTTTTCATACCATTTATTTATTTTGTCATGATTCTTCTGGCAAAAAATAAAAAACTTCTTTCAAGACGCTGTAGCTATATAAAGTGATTCAAAGAGATCAGAAGAGACTGAGGACCTTCAGGAGTGTCCAAGATGTTCTGCAACTTTTTTTACCTAAAACTCTAATTATCTAGGAAGCACAGAATAATTGTCTCCTGACCATAAGTCATCAGTCTATCTCCATGTATACAAGGACTCACAAAGACATATTTGAGAACTACATGGCATGGGTGCACCCTGCCTGTATCTGTCTTCACCACTAACTATTGTGAGGTACCAGGGATCCTATTTTTCTGACTTGTTCCATTTTTCCTGCTGTGTGGCACTGCTTGGTTAGGGTTTTGTCCCCTCTTCCTTTTATTTTTTTGGGTGGTGGGGCAAGATTATTGTTTTGATTTTGTTGTTTAGGATGGTTTTTGTTGGTTTTGTTTTACTAGTCCCAGAAAGATTTACTTATTTCAGCACTGCTGATCACAGTCATATTTTTTTGTCAGGTTTCAGGTAAAAGCCTTTCAAGCTGACAATTGACAGAGTATCTTTCAGATGATACCAGACTTTTCTCATTAGCTTGCACGTACTGAATGTGAGAAGGCAGAGATGAGTTACAGCTGTCCTCTTCAGAATCCAGTCTGAGCATTTTACTTCATGCCAGGATGAAAACATGCCAAGCAGGAGTCAAAGGACACTACAATAAAGTGTTTCAGATAAGGAAACAACTTAGTTATTACTAGTAACTCACAAGTACCTGTACAGTCTCAGAAAGAAAGATTTCTTCCCTATCCACTCCAGAAGAATCCCTCTGCTATGGAACCACGTGAGAGAAGGGAAATGTGGAGCTCAGTGAAAGTTGTGCCCAAAAGGTAGTGGGGTTCATACAAGGAAAATTATCAAAGAAAGCCACACACTACTGCAGGAATCAATGCAGAATGTGATGTGCAGGAACTAGTTAAGCTGCAAGGGCTGTCTGCAGAAAAAATGGGTATCTGAAGAGCCATTTGTATTTCCAGGTGCTTTTGGACAAATGTTTTTAGAATTTGACCAGCCTCTCAAGCAGCCTCTATATTAATAGGTTTCTGAGGCTAGTGAAAAGCAAATAAAAGTTCTTTGCCTCAGGTAGTAGCTGCCTGGGAAGTGAGGCAGCATCCTGGTGAGTAAAGATAACCATCCTTGGAGTAATTGTAAAAATGTCACCAAAATGGGAAATGGTCCAGATAATGGGCTTCATCCCAATACAAGGATTGCTCTGTCAACTCCAAGAGAGCATTTAGTTGTGATTTTGCTCCTCTGTCTCCAGGCTCTTGAAGTCCTAGACCATGGCCATATTTCTCAGATATCATTACTGACATCTTAGTATCTCTGTTATTTCTTTTCTAAGCCTTCATTATTTTTCAAGATATGATATATTGCTAGAATAAAAGTGAACAGAAAACAAGCAAACAAAATCAGTGTCACATAACCATAGCTGAAATAATTGATTGCAGAGAGAATGAAGGAACTAAACAATTTCCTATTTAAGGCTTATATGCAATGTATATAGCTTACAAAAAAAATCTAACACCCAAAGTACAAACTCACAGCCAAAAGCAATTAGCTATAAGAATGTTCTGAAAGCAAATAAATAACTTAAGATTTCTCAAAGAAGACACATCTGCATCCTTAACATTGTCTCATTGGGATTGTCATTATGTAACAGACATTAGTCCATTAACATTTAGTTAGCAGACACCTGAAACATAAATGCCATTTTCTTCTCTGTCTAACCAAGCAGCTTATTATGACCAATATACTCTCAGTCACCCATGAGGATAGTTCATCTTGCTGAACAAGATCCTATTTGACATCGAGCCAAGCTATTACCTGTTTTTTTCCTGGAGTGCAATCAGCTGTATGTTAATTAAAATAATTAAACAGGTTAAAAATATATCAGGGTATTTCCTAATATTGATTTCCATCACTTGTCAGGGATGAAACCCAACCTTCCTTCCAGTGCTTTAGCTGGGGCTTAAACTCTGACATTTAGTGAGGACAACTCCGCGAAGAGGAACTGTTAAATATCCATAAACCATTTTGTAGCTCAATTTCTTTTGTGCGGTCTACATCAAAAATGAACTAAGTCACACAACTGTACACACATATGCACACACAGAGCTGCAGGCCACGCTTCAATTACCACAAAGTTTTGGAGAGAGGCATCAAGAAGAAACATCACTCTTGAAATCACTGCTTTGAATTTTCCAAAGTATCCAAGGTAATGTTATTTTAGCCTTACGACTTTGTCATGTCTTATTCTCTGATGTTTGTAGAATGCAAAATCATCTAATACAATTCACAACAAATGTTACGTTATTCATTAAAGTATTACCTTGTGCCAGAAGGAGGGAAAGACTACAAAGCAGTTCCTGAGAAGCCTGATGTGCAAGTAAAAAATGCTTGAAATTCCTGAGTACTTCAAGTCTGCACAGCAATAATTAATATACTGCAATCAAAGGATAAGTAATTTATAATATTATGCTGTCTTGTTTCTTTGTAATTACAACAACCATTAGTGGGCAACTGATGTCCACTGAAAACTTATTCTGTTGCCATGGTTATTTTAAGGCAATTGTAAAGATACTAATCTCCAAAGACATAAAGCTATATTACTGCTATAAAACATTTAAGAAGTCGTTTTAGTTTACAATGTTTGACAATCGGTTTATGGGTCACAATTTTACTGAAAAACTGACTTAAATTTGGAAGTAATTTAAAACACCTATAACCTATATACCCACTCCCATGCTTCCCACTTTTTAAAGACCCTACTTTACAGACTATCTGGGAGGTCAGTCAATGGAATATTTCAGTATTAAATTTTCAGAAACTTATATACCAATGTCTTTACTAATTTTTATACCTTTATGGTTGTTGTGAAGGAGTATAACTGGACTTTTTTCACTAACTCTTTCCTAGGATAGAAGGTTAAATGAATGGATTGTATTTGAAGCTGTTGATATCTGGGGCAGTAATTTACTTTTATTGAAGATAAATGGGGACAATTTTTTAACAGGAAAACAAGTCTGTATTAGAAGAACGATATATTCGCTGAACAGTTGATCTCTCCATTCAAGGAAATGGGTGATCAGTGTTTTTCAGTGAGATATTTTTTAAAGGTACTGTTCTGTATTAATATTAGGGAACACAGGCCATATTGTTAATGCAGTAAGGCTTGAGGTTGCACATCTCAATCTCATCTACTGGTATGAGAAATTCACATTCCAAAAACTATCAGTAAAAATAACTATTAGTAGAATAATAACTGTCAGTAGAAATAATCACATTTTTAGTATTAGTGAAATTTTACAGCTAATCTCAAAAAACTTCACTTTGGATCTCAGATACTAAATTCATTTAAGGAGAGATAATCTTTTTTAGCTTGCTTGTAAAAATTCTGAGTCCTCAGGACCATGGAGAAAAGCTTTCTTTTGCAGCCAAACTCCTAGTCAAAAAAACCCAGATGGTGCAAAAGAAGTTCTCCAAAAGTATTTTTAATCTTAAATTTTAAAGGTTTCTTTGGGGGCCTTGCTCAAGACATCTGAGCTCATGGTATTGGAACACTTAGTTATAGTAAGTGATACGATGAAAAATTAGACATCCTTTAAATCTTGGCATTATCTTCCCTGTATAACTTAAATATATAATGACTAAAAGTCATATACATCAAGAGATACTGATTTCTTCCTTCAGTATAATAAGAAAGACAGTTAAATTCTGTTTAACTAGATAATTAAATCAGGTTAGTTTGAAGTCCCTAAAAAGATACTATTTTCACAGTTGGGCAAACCAGACACCATTCTTCTTTGAATGCATACTCAATCATAGTAATGACACTGTCCTGATTACCTGCTTGCCACAAAGGGGTTGTTTTAATCTGATTTAAATGTCAGCCTATCAGAAGCTCACGGAGTGCAGGGACCTGTTGAATTGCCAAGAGATGAAATCACACACCTTGAGCTGGCAAAAGACACACCTGGCAAGCAGGCAGAACCCAGCAATAATACTAGGTTGAGAAAAAGACTCATACACAAACAGAAGTTAAAAATGAAGGAAAGAAAAAGAGCATCTTGCTTCTGGTGCTATTCAGAATATCAAAAAATCAGCTTCTGGAACTCACTTAAAGGTCGTTTTAATTGGGTTGTCAAATTTGTTTAATTATGCCTGGGTATCCAAAATCTAAGATCATGGCATTTAAAAATAATTCATAATCTAAAATTTAGTACCTAGATTCAATCATAATTCAGTGCAGTTATTGGAACTCATGTAGCCATAGTTTCTCAGGTATTTAATATGAGTAGAGTTTTGCCAGCTTATGAAGTCTCTAATAATAGCCACAGAAAACAGCATTGTGTGCTTACTTACCATCATAGGCAAGTCAGATTTTTTAAATGTCAGTAAACCTAATGTTCTCACTGATAACTATGATGAAATATGAAGATCTAACTGCTACCACAATTTCAAAGACCACATAAACCCCCTAATCTGCTAATTGTAGCTCTACCTGCTTAAAATAATGCAATCATTCTTGCAGGTGGTTAGACAGGTTGTTAGAGGAAATGCTGTACTACTTTGTTATTGCACTAAGTATCAGGCAGACTTATACTGGACAGGGCCTTGTATATATTCTCATTTCCTTTTGCTGTTTCCCTGTAAAAAAGTTGGACTTCTGTAGCCCAAAAAAGTAAAAATCAATATTGCCTCTGAAGTATTCAGAGCAGACCAAATCCCCTTACAAAAAAAAAAAAAAAAAATTCTCCACATCTTGAGATGATTAAAAACACAGTTAAATTAAGGTGTGATAGTGGGAATCTCTGCTTACTATTGGCTGAACAACTGCAATGAGACACAGCCTGTGTTAATTACTTGAACAACTTGAACAAGATTACTTCACAGGTACATCTATGTATTTATAACGTAGTGTTAAGTCCTATGAGAAGAAGGTTTAGGATTTGATGATCCCATTGTATAAAATACAGCTACAACTCCACATCAGTTGTGTTTGAGATTTTTAATCCTATTGAATGATTTCATAAAAAGATGATTTACAGACTAATTCCCTCTCAAATACTTACAAAGACAAGACTCTAGATGGTGATCTTACAGAAACTGCCTAAGAATTGCAAAAATTGCTTCAAGGAAGGAACCGATCCAAAAGAAAGAATAATTTACCATTACTGTGGCCTGTCAGATTTCTGCTGCTTTCTCATAAAACACAAACGCCAACACTTCGGCTCACTCAAATATTGCTGCTTTCTATGCCCATATCATACCTCCATTGGAACAATGGCTTTCTTACCAATCAAAATGCAAATTAGAAAAATAAAAGTTTGATTTTTTATTTAGGAAAATACTACAAAACCTTTTCAGATTCTTAATTCTTTTTCTGCAGCTATCTGAAGCCCTTTCAGATTTGTTTCTTTTGTGGATAAGTTTACATATAAAACATGTAGTTGCAAACATCACTTAAATTTTAAAAAGTAATGCACATAAAATCCTGTTTCTTTGAAAGTCATCTGATTATTTGCTATTTCTACAGTCCAAGGAAGTATTAGGTCATTTTGTAGCTGATTGTCCAAACTCAAGTAGGCAGGAAATCCTGGAGGAAGGTATCCCGAGTTTCTTCAGTGGTGCCAAGACACCCACTCAGTACAGTGCACTGCACCTTGGCAGCACAACCTCCACACCCAGCAGAGCTTTCTCAGCACCACGCAGGGTCAGGGCAAGGCACCCACATGTCACAGTATGGCGTTCTCACCTGGGCTCTGATCTCTGAAAGCTTCATATGCAGTTCTGCAGAGTTTGCATGTTTATTTTTTTTGCAACCAGTGTGAATCCTCCAGGTATAAAGGTGCCAGACAGAATTTTCACCTTTCTTCACCTTCCTTCTTGCAGTGAGTATATGCATTCACATGCCAAGCTTCAGATGGAGTGGTCTCGCCTGATGTTTATGCAAGATCGTACCTCCTACCTGTCTGATGATATTTCACATTTTGCCTTCTATCGCTCTTTTTCCACTCTCTTTCTCACTATGACATTTTTTGGTTTAATATTATAAAATCTTGTTCTGGTCATTGCACTGCTTTCTTGCTCTAGTTTAATTTCTTCTTGCTTGTTTCTTTAGGATGAACAAAATCCCATAGTGTGGTAGAGCTCAGCTTCATAAAGGGTTCTTGAATAAATGTAAATACAGGTAATCACCAAAATCATGGTAGTTGGTTTCTTGGAAAATATTCTCCAGAAATCCATCCATCCAAACTGATTTCCACTGATAATCTGATGGACTCATCTGAATGAAAAGATTCTTGTTTATTGAGAAAAGCAAAATCAATAATTTCTGATAGATGACTCATAACTCTTTAAAGTCTGTCCAGAAAAACATTTATTCACAGTATCATGTTTATAAATTGTGTCTAAAGGTTAAATCATTAAAGTTAAAAATAAAATTAAAAAAAAAAACAATCAAAACCAAAGCAAACCAAACAAAACCCAAAATGCAAAAAGGCACTTACAAAAGTCTGATCATTGAGATTTTCCTTAGAGATGTAATCCACCATATTAAAAAGCCTTCAAACATTTTTATACAGACTCCCCATAGTTACTGCAAACTCTATAAAAGAAGATCCTAATTTGCTTCAGTCAAGCTATGCATGAGAGCTAAAATCCACCTGTACACCATCTGTTCCAGGATTGAGAATGTGAAGTAATGAAGAACATTTAGAAGAGCAGGAAAATTATTCAAAACACCATGAAGAGAGCATCACAGTATCCATCTAAGTCTATAATGATCGTTTCCTAATAGAGTGACCTAAATCTAATTAGTGATGCATGGTAATATATGAAAACAGTCTTTAACACCTGCAACAACACATCTCACCTGTGATATACTGCAAGTACTAGACTCCAAGTCCTATTTAATTAAAAACATTCTGCTTATCTAAATGTTTCCCCAGTGTTCATGTAAACTGTTTCTTCCACATCAAAAATTTTACTGGCAAATATGGAATTTTTCCTATTTACTTTTGCTGAACAATTTTCAGCTTTTTTACTTTGAATTGTCATATAATGTACATATTAAAGCCCAAAAATGGAATATTCTTCTTTAGAATTGCTTTATATGATGAGAAAAAAACTCTTCAGCAATATATTTAAAGTTCTCTAAGTTTAACAGCACAATTCAAACAATACAGATTTGAACTTAGGGTGTTATTGTTCAACTCATACTTTCTAATATTTCTTGATTATTTTTTAATCCTGTAGTAATTATTTTTAAAGATAAAGAAATATCAATCAAATTACTCTTTATACTAGAACTTAAAAATAGATTTAAAGACAAGTATTTTTATTAAAAAACCCCTTTCCAATGAAAATATTTTTGTGGTTTTTCATTGAAAGTTTTCATTTTTTTTTTCAGTGAAAATCTAAAAAGTTTAAGACATTTTTTAAAAGTGTTTTATCAATAGAACATCAATTATTATAAAATTGTGTGTATTCAAATAAAAAGAAATCTATTTGAGTTGACTGGATGCACCTCAGAAAACAAGCAAACAACCCTCATCCTGAAATGCTCAAGTTTTCTAGACCAAACTGAAATGCAAAAGGCTGAGCTATCTTGGAGTAAGCAGAATAAACTTTGGAAGCTTTCTTGAACTACACATATCATCTAACCCTCCAGCTATGTACTTATTACCAATTTTAGAATCATTAGGGAACTTGTGTGAAATTTTATCAGAAATTAGTACACTGAAATTGGTGTTCAGGGACATGAAACTCCATGGAGGCCATTTTTCTGGCCTTCTTATAGTACCCAAGGAATGCATTATTGAACTGTGAAAGCTGTTTGTTAGTTCCTGTGACAGTAACACACTTCATATTAATGTCACATGTACTATATTCTGCAAAAAGGAGTGAATGAATTTTCACTCTCCTGGTGTTGTGCAATATAATAGAAGTTACTCAAATCCCTATTCACCATAAAAAGACATAAGAATGACATGGACCTGTTAGAGTGAAGCAAGTCCAGAGCAGGCCATGAAGATGTTGAGAGGGACAGAGCTCCTCTCCCAGTGAAGACAAACTGAGGGAGTTGTTCAGCCTGGAGAAGAAAAGGCTCCAGGGAGACCTATTTGGAGCCTCCCAGTACCTAAAGGGACCAGCAAGAGAGCTGGAGAAGAATACTAAACAGATGAATGGCTTTAAACTAAAAGTGGATAGGTTTAGATTAGAGATTAGAAAGAATCCATTCCCTGTGATGCTGATGAGGCACTGAAAGAGGCTCTCTGCAGAAGCTGTGGATGCCTCATCCCTGGAAGTGTTCATGGTCAGGTTGAATGGGGCTCTGAGCAAATTGTTCTAGTAACAAGTGTCCCTGCCCATGGCAGGGGAGATGGAACTGGATGATATTTATGGTACTTTCCAGGACAGGACATTCTATCATTTCATGATAAATTCATAATTTTATTCTTAACTGAGAAATCCAAGGGTGTAGCTTTCCTGGTGGTTTAGTATTTGGTTTTTATGCAATAAATTATCAAATGCAGAAAATACATAATATTCATCAAAATAAAAAAATACTAAAATATTTTCATTTATAAATAAAGTTTTTTAAGTGCAAGTAAAGATAGCCTTTCCCTGATATTATCTTTTAATGTCAGCATATTTAATACCAAATTGCAGAAATAGGCGCATAAAAATCTCACAGAAAGGCCAATAAAATATATCCTAGTTAAGACAGGGTTCAAAATGCAACATGATAGTTTTTAAAATTTACTGCATATTCCCTCTTTGCAAAAGGACACTGCCAACATAGTGCTACAAAGACATTCTATTGGTTACTGAGCACAGTTTCAAAGACATCCTGTGGAATTTATCTGTGGGTATAATAAGGGACAAAGCAGCACTCCTTAGACTGTGCTTTCCAGGGATTGCCAAATAATTATTTTTAATTGCCAATAATTGATTGTTTTTCTGGTAACGTCAATAGCAGGAAAAATAATAAACATGCTTTCCTGAAGCTTTAAAGGACAAAGAGCTTTATACTGAGATTGAATGCACTTCATGTTCAGTGCAGAGAAGAGAAAAGTGAATCCACGTATACATGGAAATTACTGATATTTATGTTCAGCCTCTTCTATGCCAGCTGACATCCCTATTCATTGATCTGTATATGTATGAAATATGGCTTTAAGCCATAGGTGAACCAAACATATTGTGAACAGAAACAGAAAACTAGACAAACCATCAAAAAAATGTACTGTGATACAACACATGCATTAGAGTTTGGAACAGGTGTATTTTCCCCAAAATTGTTATAATGGATAAACAAAGCTGATAAAGCTATTATCTTCCATCAGAAGTTTGTCTGAATACAGAATTTGTGATAAACCAGTTTCCAATAGGGAACTGTTTCTCGTTTGACAGCATAGACTCTATCATCACACAGTAGCAAAATGTGATTTCAAAACAAACTCTGTGGACAATGCCAAGTTCACTGAAACAGAAAAGTCAAATACAGTTATTTTTTGCATCTAGCTCTCTGTCTTGAATTTGATAGCAGAACTCGTTTACCTAGTCAAAATGATTCTCCCTTTTTTTAACCTCCATTTCTTTTCTAAGAACAGTAAAATGTCTGCTATTTAAAAATAAAAGCCATGATTTTTGGTGAGCATTTTTTGCATGCTTCCAGGGAAAAGCAAATTAAAAAATATTTGCTACAGATTAAAAAACAAGTAAAGAAACACTGACTATTTTATAATAAAGTTTGATGCAACTATAAAAGGAAGGAGAAACAGAAGGATAGAAAATTTCACTATGCACTTAGGATAATATTAATTGCTTAAAGACAAATATTTCAGACTATACTGGATATCTCCACATTTTTGTAGTAATTTTCTATTCACATTCATTTTATCCTAGACAAACCAAAATTGTTATCATTCTCAAATGGAAAGCTGTAGAAATGAAAACAGAATGATACAGTATCTACTTCCATCCTTAATGCCTTTTTACAAATGTTCTAAAAGACAAATCATGTAACTAAAGCCAAAAGTTTTTGAGTAAAAGGGAAGAGAGAAGGCTGCAGTAAAGAATATTGCAAATAAAATTATTCTCAGTCTTTTAAAATCTTTTTGTTTTCATTTGTTTTCATTTTTTTTTCAATTGCAGTTTTTTCTTACAGCAATAGGAAATTTACTGTTTCACCACCACAAAAAATATGCATAATATATAATTTTTACCAAGACATTTTAAGAAATAAGCTAAAATTTAAAATTAAAAATTGAAGAGAGTCATTTCAGCATTCTTTTTTTATGAAATATTAGCTAAAACTTTTGAAAGTTTAGCTAATATATCAAAATATTTCTCATACATATTAAACAGATTGAATATGCAGCTCATGAAAGACTCTTGCTCAGTATCAGGCAGTTCAAGAGAAGTGTCATGATTCTATTTTAGGTATATAACCTGAACCTCAGCCTTTAAAGTAAGGAGTTTTTTAAGTCACAAGTTTTTCATCTGTATCCACAATGCATATTCATCATATGAATCAATTTATTAGCCTAATGGCTTTCAACAATCTTGAAGTTTAATTTCCTTTTTTATTTATCATTACTTTAAACACAGTCAAACATCTTGGCCATATATATAAATTTTGCATTTAGAACAAAATATAATCTGTTGTCCAAAATTGTTGTTACCATAAATCAAAGTACACATCAGACATTAACCTGTTAACATACAAAAAATTGTTACGTTAAAATACAAAAAGTTAGCTAATAAATTTATTTTTGCTGTCCTCCTGTCAGTACTCAAAAAGAAATAACCATTGTTTTGGGGTTTTCTTACTCATGCTTGTTTCTTAGATAATTTTGTGTTCACCTGGCAAATATTAAAATTTCAGAAGTACAAGAAATTTAACTGTGAGGTTTTAATATATTATTGGAAATATCTTTTTCTGCAGAAAATACCTATAAAACAGGCAGAGTGAAAGCAGCAGCATATACCAGCATATACTTTCCCTTGATTTTGCTGAACATATCTGTATATCTGAGCTGTACAGTGGTAAGGTACTTTACTTTCATTTTATGTCTTATATTAAAACAGGAGACCCTCAAGTATTACCATGAAAGCTAGCACATTTTTAACTCACCTAGACTTTTACCCAAGGAAGTTAGGCAATTACCAACTTCCCACATTTCTGTCATCTCTCTGGCCATTCTAGAAGGAGCAGAACCTATGACATAATGGGCATTTTAACACTAAAATACATGTTAGCTCAGGCTAAATATTTATGACTCTGAAATACCATTTCCAGAAAGGATTCAAGTGGCAAAATGTAAGCCCAGTGAAAGGAAGGATATGGTTTGCCTAATTTATTTAAAACACTAAAGACCCCTTAAGTTACACTCTGGTGTCTCAAGTCAAGCTGCAGGAAGACACATTGTTGGGCTCACATTTTTACTACATGGAAGCAACTTCCAAGCTGAAAATTTTATTTACGTTTCCTTGCCTTAAAAAAAAAAAAACCAAAAAAAAAACCCCACCAAACTGAATTGAAGAATAAATTAGTAAAATGTAAATGCATTTATCTTATACACAGCAAACTTCCTATGAACTTAAGTCAACTGCTGATGAATGGAAATTAACAAATGAATGCCTAAGCTATTCTTAATCTCCTCATAATTGAGTTAATGTAGTTAAGTGAATTCACCTTTAATTTATAGCCATGGAAACCTATTTCCTAGCTGGAATACAGCTATTGAACTGATTTACCAAGCTTGAGATATAATGTCATAGGATGCACTCTATTCTTCTCTTTTAGCTAAAGACATCCTGCTGCAAAGATGTTTTCTAAATACAAAAGCAGTGAAATCGTACCTCTTTTCATTATCATTGTCTTCTACTAGAGCAACTTTCCACTGAAAGTGTATGCCACTGGGGAACATTCTGTAAGTGTCTATAACAAAAATTCCTGTAGAAATGCACACCACAGAGAGCTGGAAGAGCTATAAACTTGCACTCAGCAGATGAACAGAGTACACTAAAAGAAAGATATTTTGAAAGTGCCCCTGAGTAACAAGTACTAAAAGAGGGATGACATCCTGCCTGACAAGTGCCAGAATATGTGAATATGTGATTCTGGCCTCAAATCAATAATGATGGATTGGAGCATGCTCCTTAAGCAGAAGCCTGATTTTGGTTAAGGGATTCAAGTGGTGGGAAAACACCCCTGTTCTACCAAGCAGAGCAAGATGCACTTTCCCTCCTACCGAGCAGGCAAGACCTTTGCAGCCTGCCCAGCCTGTCTCCACAAGTCCTATCCAGGAGTGTCTGGCAAACTCTGCTGATGTCTCCTCAAGATCAGCTCCCCCACTCTTCACCTGTGGAGACATTCTCCTTTCTTTTTCTGCCCCATTTTCAACTTTTACCTGATTGCTTCCCAGGTAAACTTTTTTGCAATAAGGGACTTATAATCAATTTCACACTCTAAAAATACAACAGCATTTCTAATTTCAGCTTGTCTAGCTTCAGCATTCAAACCCTGCTATGCTTGCAAGATTACAATAAAATTAAGTTCTTCTTTATCAGGGCTTATTTCTTCATGAGACAAGAAAGAATACAAAAGACCTCCTAAATTTTCATTAGATAAAAGTTCTCAATTTTCTCATTGTACAAAGTGCTGGCTAAAATCTTGTAGCATCTTTTAATGTCTGCAGTATGCAAGCACCATTTTTAAACAATGAAAACTAGAAATGGATAATGACTTTCAGTGATACTACTATAATGCCAAAGACAGTAAATTTAATTACACTTTTCATTCTGTTATACACTCAGAATCACATTTGTTTCCTCACCAAAATTATCTCTAATGAACTGAGATTTAGGTGATTACCTGCCCTGTGTCCTAAATTGTTCTCTGGTTCCTCAATCCTTAGGACGAAATCTTATGTTTGTTCCAGAATGAAAAAAATTCACAATCAAAGCCATCAAAGAAATTGAGGTAATTTAAATTTTTTTTTTGTCATTTTTTTCTTAAGCATACATCATATGTTGATACATCATTAAGCAATGTTAGCAATGAAGAAAAATGACTAATTGATTAATGCCCTGGTAAAGTGAGATAAATGGGTCTTTTTATATCAAAAGATGCATAAGCTTATTGAAAAAATGTTGATGAACTCATTAGTTTGCTTGCTTGAAAAGTGCTGTTAACCATACCAAAATGCAGTGTAATGACTCCACTGATGCATAATAGAAGAGCAAATACGAAAAAGGCAAATACAGATACACCTGTTCAGTGCCCAAGGTGACTGCTTAGATACTTTTGATTCTGTTAGAGCATAACCAAAAATCCCTTCAAGCATGATTAGATTTGCCTTCACTTTCACATTTTCCTGTGAAATATAAACTAGCTTTGCTTTACATGTTTTATCTGTACTTGCAGTAAGGGGGTGTCAATATAATAACATTTTCTTTAACCAGCTAATATAAAGCATAAAGAAAATTAAATTAGTAGGAAACATAAAATACAATCTACTGATTCATTTGAAAGTTATTCAGAAAAGCGAACAGGATCAATTATCAAATGATTAAAAATGTCATATACATTACAGCCTAAGCAGGAAATTATCAAAGGGAAGCCTTTGAAGAAATCTGCCTCACATACATGTCTGCTGGGCAGAAGAGGCATTTTCATCTGTATGGCATATGATGAATTAGTTAAGGTAGCATGCACTCAATCAGTTTATGGAGGATTCATCACTTCACTTAGCTATTTTTAATTGTTATATATAAAGATAGCCAGTGTGATTCATGTTATTCTAAAATTGGTTTTAATACAAGTGGGTGAATACTACTCTGAAATTTCCTAAATTTTTGGTAAGTTGTTGAAAGATTCTAAATGGCTAGATTAAATTGGATGCCTGCTTTTTCTGTTAAAGTTAGGTGAAACAAAATTAGTGTCTTAAATATTTAGGATATGTAAAATAAGTTTAAGAAAGCTCATTAGGCCTACATCATGGCTGATTTTCTCTAGAAAACAAAAAAAAATCCCAACCTGAAAATGATAACAATTAATCTACTTTTGAAATGAAATGCTAATTTGAATTATTCAAATTAATTTTCTTTTCTACAGATGAAAAAGAAGTCTTCTATTCAGGAAGATAAAGTTCAAGCATACTATATTTTCTGATTTCTTTTTATAGGATTTAATTTCAAGATGGTATTTTGAACTGAGCAACCTCCTTATCAGTTAAAGACTTTCCTTCATTATATATAGCAGTAGTTATCACAAAGTGAAAAATTCAAGTCTTGGTAATCATTAATGACAAATCCCAATTTCATGGTTGCTATCCATTTTTCTTTTCCAATTTAGCAGATTCCCCCCAGATATTTACTTTGCTTTTGAAAACCAAAGTTATTTTTCAGTGTAAGAAGAGACACTTGGGGCCCACAAGTATCTTTTTGAGTCAAAAGGCAAACTTTCCTAATAAAAAGGCAAATAGCAATTGAAGCAAATTGGTTCTGGAGTATACATATACATATTCTCATTCTACATTGCAAAAAGCTGCAGATGCTAAGAGGAGCAGGCAATCAAATGTAATGCTGCATCTCCAGACTTTCTTATGTAATTTCATTTTG
This sequence comes from Taeniopygia guttata, assembly GCF_048771995.1. Lineage (NCBI taxonomy): Eukaryota > Metazoa > Chordata > Aves > Passeriformes > Estrildidae > Taeniopygia > Taeniopygia guttata. The sequence continues at coordinate 20,302,967 of NC_133025.1, read as the reverse complement.
TACCGGAAATTTATTGTCTGGGTAATGCAATCCCGCCAGCAAATCCCCAGCCAGCTGGAGATAATTGACATTGGAAGTTCTGTCCAACAGCAGCTGCTTCACTCAACTCTATTTGTCAGATTTGCATGACCAGGCTTTGGTAGTGGGGGAGATACAGGGGTGGTCTCTGTGAGAAGTTGCCAGAAACTTCCTTCATGTCATGCAGAGCCATTCCCTGGTGGCTCCAAAGATGGACATGAAGGCTGGGCCAATTAAAAAAGAGATGAAGAAGAAAGAAGAAGGAAGAAGGAAGAAGGAAGAAGGAAGAAGGAAGAAGGAAGAAGGAAGAAGGAAGAAGGAAGAAGGAAGAAGGAAGAAGGAAGAAGGAAGAAGGAAGAAGGAAGGAAGAAGAAGGGAGGAGGAAGAAGAAGGGAGGAGGATGAGGAGGATGAGGAGGAGGAAGGAAGAAGAAGAAAAAGAAGAAGAAAAAGAAGAAGAAGAAAAGAAGAAGAAGAAGAAGGAGAAGGAGAAGGAGAAGGAGAAGGAGAAGAAGAAGAAGAAGAAGAAGAAGAAGAAGAAGAAGAAGAAGAAGAAGAAGAAGAAGAAGAAGGAGAAGGAGAAGGAGAAGGAGAAGGAGAAGAAGAAGAAGAAGAAGAAGAAGAAGAAGAAGAAGAAGAAGAAGAAGAGCAGATTGAGAATATGTGAGAGGAACAACTCTGCACACATCAAGGTCAGTGCAGAAGGCAGGGGAGAAGATAATCCAGGCTCCAGAGCCAAGATTCTTTTATCACCCATGGTGCAGAGGAAGAAGCAGCTAGGTCCCTGCATCCCATGGAGATCCATGGGGATCCAGACATCCACCTGCAGTCCATGGAGGACACTCATGCTGGAGCAGGTGGATGCCTGAGAGAAGGCTGTGAACCCGTGGCAGGTGAATGGAAAGAGAAGCCAATGCTAGAGCAGCCTGTCCTTGACAAACTGCACCCCATGGAAGAGTGACCCACACTGCAGCAGTCTGAGGAGCGCTGTTGCCTGTGTGATGAACTCACGTTGCAGCGGTTCACAGGGAGCTGCTGCTCGTGAGATGGACTCACATTAGACAAGCTCATGGAGAACTGTCTGCCATGGGGGCAGCAGGTGAATGATTACTCCTCTCCCTGAGCAGCAGGAGAAACAACGTGTGATTAAGTGACCATAAGCTCCATTCCCATCTCCCTGTGCTGCTGGCAGTGAGGAGATAGATTTGGGACGGAGGAAGACATGGGACAAAAGTGTTTGCTGATTTTACTTCTTATTATCCTGCTCTGATTTTGCTAGTAAAAAAATTCAACTAATATCTCTAATTCAAGCTTGTTTTGCCCATGATGATATTTGATGAGTGATTTCTTCCAGTCCTTATCTTAATCCATTAACCCCATTTTTTCAGTCCACTGTCCAGCTGCAGAGAGGAGCGAGAGGGGGCTTTGATCAGAGCCTGGCATCCAGACACTGCTGACCCACTACACTCTCCTAGTTTTGTTGCATTCAACTTGAATAGTAGTCACAGGTCTATTTTTCAGCACCCATGTATTTCTATTGAACACATCTGTAAATTAAAATTAGATTTCACTTTGAGATTACATAAAAGCAAGCAAGATCTGGTTTAGCCCATCATTTATTAAAATGCCAAGTTGCACTTTGCTCCTTTTTTTTTCCCTTATGGTGATCCTTACTGTTATAAGGATTTTAGCTTTCCTGGAAAAAATGCAGTAATAAACATAAATATCAAATCCACCGAATATGAAAATCAGGACTGGTGTACTGCTCTAATAGATCTCACTTTATCTGTTTTCTCCAGATGCGCCGAAAATGTCTTCCCTAAGAAGTCAATACCTTAAATATTTGTAAAAACTTATTAAGAAGACACAGTATCCTAATTCCTTTAGGATACAAGCAAAGGTTAGCTCCCAGGCTGCTTTTAAAAAGAAAACTTAGATTACTGTATTTCAGGAATGCATGTTTTCTGATCTATTTTAACAGCTAATAACTATCCCAGCCTCAAAGCTGCCGGTCAGCAGAATGACAGGATACTTTTCCTTGTTGTGTGTTTTCCTTGTTGTTACCCAAAAAAAAGTTTTGGGTAATATTCTCACAGAATTTATAACCTTTCAAAAATAATCTAAAAGTAACAGTTTCAAGGCTAATTAATGGGATCCAAATTCCCAATCTGTGCAAAAAACTGAAAATCATTGTTTGATAAAGCTCTGAAATTAGAGACTGGTGAACTACCATATTTTATATATATAATAATTATATATATATAAGTATAAGTATATTTATGCATAAGGAATTGTTAGACTTGTTTATAAAGTATGGTAAGTAGGTGTTTACAGACACTAAGAAATCAGTCTGATCATTAGCTAAGCTCAAATGAGTAAGAGAAGTATTCCCCATTAATTGCTGTAAGAAATATTACACCAACCCTACTTTATTGATGTCAATTTAACTGGCAAGCGTGATTGCCAAAGAATTTTATGAGATTTTTCCACATTGCAAGTAATTTTTACATAAAGGAGATATGAAACTGAGCACTTCATTGAACTCTGATTATATGAGGATAACTACATAATTAGGTCTTAAATCATTACAATACATATGAACACATATTTTATATCAGTCATTTACCAGACCTGGAAAAATACAAGCATAACATATTAATATATATTTTTTAAACAAGGTCTGCTATCAAATTTATATCTATAAAAACCCCAAGTGTTTAAGCAGGCAGTGAAATAATGCCAACTGAGCTCTATGGTGTTGCTCCCTCTGTTTCTCTGGAAGCTTCTCTCACTGTTTTTCTGCATCATCCAATTCTGTAAAAGCTCATGAGGGCTCTGGCTAAAGCAGCAGAGAGACCAAGAGCCTCAGCACAGGAGGCTCTTAGGACAGAATTCCATTAGCTTTGACATGAGCTTCCCAGAAGGGAGCCAGGGCAGCCTTAAGGAAGAGCAATGCTGTGCTTATGATACCTCCTCTGTCTATCAGAACATGTATTTACTTCTGCTTGATCTTTTTTTTTTCCTCCAGAATTTCTTTTTGTCATTTAATTTTTTAAAACTAGAGGCATATAAGAAAATTGTTCTTATATTAATACTGAATTGTAAATGACAAGTACAGCACAATGTAACCTGAATCCCACAAAAGAGTGCTGCAGTTTTACCTCCTGGCCTCATTTAACTAGAGAAAATATTAAATTTCAGTCCAAAATAAAAATTTCAGTTAATTTCAATGACATGTTGAACCGAGTTATAAATGAAAATAGATCTACATTGTCCAAAGTTAAAACTTTATTTCAGTTGTCAGCTCTTGATTATTTTTTAAAGTTCTCTCTTCCCCTCTTTGCTCATTCTGATTGATATTTTTATATATAAACATCTCTCATAGTTTCTCAGCTTAGGATGGAAGTACAACTAATTCTGACTCAAACAAAATTTGCCATGCAAAAGCAAATTTTCAAGGCCCTGTCTTAAGCAGGCCTTTAACTTTTTCCTCCTGGCTGGTAATAATGAAAGGTTTGATGTGCAAATCACAGTAATAGCACAGTGGACTTGTGAAACAAGTTTAAGGAGTTAATAATTCAGTAATAGAATATTACCATATTTTTCAGAGGAAGCATCTTTAAGATGCTTATTTTAAAAAAATAAAACATGTACTGCCTGTCCAGCGTAATGCCTGTGTTTCAGGTATTAGTTCTTCTGACTCAAGTAGCAAAAGGCTGTCAAAGCAGGCTGAGAAAAAAGAGAAGAATGATTTATATGTTGTGGTATTTGTTAATTAAAAAAAAAAAAACAAAACTAAAACAAAAACCTCCTTGGAAAAGATTGTGAGATTGCCAGACTTTTAAACACATTTTTCCTGATTGTATTAGAAGAATAAACAACCTCTTGAGAAATCACCTCACACTATTTAGAGCATGATAAAGGAAAAACACAATGATAGTAGCATAAACATTATCCATAAATTTACAATTACTATGTTATTTCACATTAAGATCATGGAGGCAAATATTCACTGCTTAGATACACTATCTACATACTTATTTTGTTACTTTTTTTAACACTCAAAATTTCATTCCTCTGCGTTCAATACTGCCTTGGATATCATTAGCACATGAAAGAGCCATAGAAGACTATCTACCCATAAAGTAGCTATATCACAATTGCCAGTGTAAATACTATCTTTATTAATCCTACATTCTTTAAAATTTCACAGGATATTTTATATAATTTTAAGCATTTAAACAGAGTAGCCCAGCATATACATTATTTTATTAGTGGGAGATAAAATTCAAATAATGAGATCATTGCTTTAGAAGACAGAAAGAAAACACAACTATAACTGTTGATCCTGATTTTAATGTTGTTTAAGATATTATCTGGGCAAGGAAGCAGCCTTCAGAAAACAAGATGATTCTTACTAGGAGTCAGGAAGAAACAGGAAAACTGAAATAAGGAGGCTCCTATTGCCATTGTTAAAACTCACTGTGATGCCCAAAGGAGTGTATCAAACCTTACAGTTTCAGGTAAACTGTCATAACTTGAGAAGAACTAACTATGATTGGTAAGTAATCATTGTCAAGGAGGCTAAAACAATGAAAGAAATTAATTACCTGGTATTTACTTTGTGCAAAGGACTTCCAGAATATATACCACTATAAATTCCTTGATTTAGCATCAAAGTAGGATCTTAGGTCATTTCAATTGTTGTCACTATGAGTGAAAAAATGCATCTATCAAAATAGTCCTTAATTTGCATATACGAGACCATAGCCAATTTACACTGCACAACAATTGGGGTATTTCTGTATCCAAGCTGTCCATTGCTATGAAAAAAATATTTACTCATCTCTTTTCTGAGCTTTGCTGTCATCACATAGATGAGGAAAGTAAATTAATTATGATAGCTTATTATACCTTTCTCCACAGAACTCTGTATCTGGGACACCTCAGCAGTATGTAATAAATTGTAGCCATATACACAGTATATAAATAGATCATACAACAAACAAGTAAATTAGATTTGTACAGGCATTGCTCTTACTGAAATCAGAGGCAGAAATAGGACAAGGTCAGGCCTTACAATCTTTTAACAAGCAGCACAGACAAAATGTTGATATAACCATATTGATTTCAATAACTATATTTTTCTTTTATGCTGGTGTCAGCACACAAGCAAGTCTACACACATTTTCATGTCTGCCTCAGCTTAAACAAAGCCCATTGGCAGAGGTTTTGGCACCAGCAGCTATTTCACATCTTCACTGTGATTGCTAACTGCAAGAGTGACCCCCTAAGCCACCAGCAAAACTTTGTACTAACATACTATCATACCAGCAGTATGTCAGTAAAAGTGGCTGGAACTTTTCAGCAAGAAGATGCTGAGGTAAAAGACAGTCTCATGACTGATAAAAATTCAAGGAAATTGTGGGATGGCTGAGTTTTCTTCAGAGATTTCTAGTTTGGAGAATTTAAACTTTAGTCCCAGATGATGAATCATTCATAATACCATCTTCATTGGCATCCTTAGCACCAGTTTCTAATATCTGTTTCATCATTATTTCTGCTATCTATTCCATCAGTGGCTATTACATATTTCAGTTTGTTTTTTAAAATGCTTATTAATGACACTGCTGACATCCCTTTTCCTATCTGTGACACCAGGCTTTTACTTTCTGTGTGGTGAATTAATGACAGCAATTAGCTCTGTGCCTTGACAACACAAAATTCTGCCCAAGGGTGTCTTCAAACATAAAGGAGAAGATGATTGATTAAAGTAAATGCAATTAATTTAATGTAGCTTAAAGAAAAATGCTCAGATGTAATACATATGACATCTTGAAAACCTAGATCACAGACTTGACTTAAATAATATCACTTCAAGTTTAGATTTTCATGATCAAAATTATATGTTTATAGGCTCAGAGAAAAAAAAATGGCTCATAAAAAGAAATGAACATATTTAGTTTGGAAAGAGATCAGTTAAATGAATAATACTTTTTTTTTTTTTTTTTTCACTACCAAATCTATTAGCCCTGATAATCTACAATGATTATGGGGGAAATCTCTGGAGTTCCTACATTGGAAATGCAGTTACATACCTGTTGCTAAAGGCCTCTAAAGAAAATGGATGCTCAAAAATCAGTTTCTATGTTTAAAAGAACAGATTTTGTGGGATGCATATATGCAAACAAAAGGTATTTACAAGCATGTTCAAACTTGAGTGTGTGCCCTCTGAGCAGCACATGTTGATTTCAAGTGTGATTTCTGCAAATTCAAAGAACCCAACAAACAGATAGGCATGTCTAAGCAGCAAGAGGCAGCTCAGAAAAATAGTGAGGGGAAAAACCATTAAAATCAAGCCAAGAAGACACACAAGTAACCATTTTATAAATTACTCTGAAAACTGTGTTCTGTTTGATCTGCAAATACCATTTGCAGCCTGAGAAGCAAATTGTGTCTTCCAAGTATTAATATTACTGCATAAATGAAGATTTCTAGTACACAAATCATGCACAATGCACGACTGTGCAGATGGATGAGAATTTGGATTTAAATGTTCAAATAGACAATAGAAAAAATAAATGTTATGAGAAGTACAGAATTGTGATAGCATAAAATAAGCCACACATAACCATTACAATGTTAAAGGAGTGCTTGGGTAATTCACATCCCTCATATAAGATCAGAAAAGATGCTTTCTAAATTGGAGCAAGATAATTGATTCTCCCCATTCTAAGATTGTTTCAGACATTTGTTGTCATCTTGAATTTCTGAATTTAAGACAATGATGATGATATCCAGTTATATTATTGTTGTTCTTTTATGCAGTATGACATAAATGATACGAGGCATCTCAACAACATACAGATGAACACCAGAAAACTTTACCAGGGGCTTCACATGAACTCAGTTTTACTCCTCAAAGCAAAATATATTTTGTGCCTTCTTTCAAAGTTTTTATATAATGAAGATGAACTACATTATTGTTACACAAACACAATGGTTGCACATCTTTAGCAATTAATATTTCATTAGAAACTCATTTTCTGTAAAACTTGGAAGATAAACAATTGCATTCTGTATTTATTAATTTAAATTGGGTGAGGGAGTAAGGAATAAAGATTTACTCCACCAAAATGACTACTAGCACTGTTAAAACTAAGCACATAGAGCTTTGATCACCTTCAAATTTGTACTAGGACTTCTTATATAGCATTAATGCAGTACCACAGTATTTTGAAGAGTAAAAAGGATTATTCTTGCAGAGAACACCGTTTTGTCAAATACTGAGTAAATACTAATTAAATCAAGGTTCTCCTGGAGCTGTACTGACTGGAGTGTAGTCTCTGCTATAGCACTGAGGAGTTAAACCTCTGACAGTAAGCTTGGCTAAAACTATGAATTTTATGAAAATATTTTAGATTTCAGCTTTCACATCTATCACAAAATTGAATAATTTTAAGGGGTTGTGGATTCTTTAGAAAAACCAAGGTAGAGAGGCTAAGTGTTATGGGATCACAATACATCACCAATTCGAGTCTTTCTCTGTTCCAAGGTCTCACACATTCCAGTCAAAGAGGTTGTTTTTTTTTTATCTGTACATCATTATTTTTTCTCATCCCACCCCCTTCTATTATTTTTATCCATCTCCATTTACTGTGAAGTGACTGTAACAAAATATCCTGGGGAAATGGAGCTTACATTTTTCATAGTAAGGTTAGGCAAGGTTATATTGCTAAATATATTATAGTTATATTTATTATATTTATTATATTTTAGTTATATATAGTTACATTTAGCAATTTTATATTGCTAAAAACTGAAAGAAGGCAACACCCTGTTCTAAAACAGGAGCCTAAGAGGTTCTTATTCATCTCTGTCTATCTGAGACTTTTTATTGAACCTGACACATTAAATTAATTATTTTTAAAATATGTAAACTACAATGCTACCTTAATATCCTAACAGGTTTGGCTTCTATAAGCCCACCTTGTTTCATTATTCTCAGGATAATAGAAAAGCTAGCTTAGACTGAAAGGTTGGAGGTTGTTTATTCTTCAGATAAAACACTACCCAGAAGCCAAAGAAAAGAGATCAGCAGAAGTGCTGGAGTATCAATACAGCACTGTTTTTGTAGCATGTAATTGGTGTATTTGGGTTTATCAATTCTTTTTTTCCTCTCAAAAGATACAGCTGTATCAGATAGGTCAGAAATGATCCAAAGAAGAAGCCTGTTTTGACTAGCCAGAAACAGAGGAACAAGAGAAAATACTGTTTTGGTGAAGATGCATAGATGGAATATAAAATTAATTGAGAAATAATTTGCATGGCAATGAAAGAACAAAACATGCACTAATGTGAGCAGGATTAAATTGATTTTTAAAAACAGGCCTGATGCTGACTCAGTGTTGAGGGTACTCTTTTCTTCTGCTTATATTTACAGGAGTCTGCCATTTAGTATGCATTAGGTAGGAAAAAATGCTTCAGTCCTTGGCTTGCTACGTCGAGTCTGACAGGAGCTGCCCTAGAATTAGGAGCCTCCTGCAGTGCTAAAACACAAATTGATGCTAATCCCTCCTCACCTCCAGCAGGCTAACAGGTCTTCTTTTTAGTATGCAAAGCCATTTATTATTGGAAAAAAAAAGGGTTATTTCTCCTCTGGATATATTTGTTCTTGTTTATTTGTTAGCTTTAGCAGAAAGTGGATTTGTCTTTTATCACTGTTCTTTAAACCTTTAGGGAGATTAAGCCCTGGCATGCTTACTGACCACATACTCTTAATCCCCCCAAAACATTTTTGGTTTTGCACCACTTTCATATGTGCTAAATAGGAATGGAACAAGTAAAAGTTAAACCATTATTAGATTACGTTTTATTACTTTGACACATGTAAAAATCTAGCAGGCATGTACCTGTACTTCACATATGATTTTGGTGATGAGTACAAGTATATGCAGAAACCTACATATTAATTTTTGCTTGAGACAAATGCATTAAAAATCTCATCTATGTACATTTCCAGCAAAGTAGCAATTTTAGGAGTACAAATGCAGAAAATCCTGTGAAAATGCACAGCATAAAAGGCAGTTAAGGAAATTATTAATGGTGATATCAGCTCAACAGTAAAAGTGATCCTATTATAAAGTACTTCCTACAGAAATCCAATATGTTACTTTATTTTAATAATTCTGCCCCAAAAAAAAGACAATATGCAAACAAACTCTCCTAAAACATCCACCAAAGAATAATTTGCAGCTCCAAAATCTATCTGAAGCAATTTTCAGCCCTACAATTAAACCAGGTTTCATTTCTTTGTTTCCTTTTTAATCCCCCCTTTGCAGAAATAAAAGTTTTATGACTTTTAGAGAAAACTAACAGGATGAAAATGAGATACAGAAATAAAAAGGTATTTTAAAAAAATCTGTTGTACATTGCAATGGTCCTCAGTTTCAGTTCCTCATGCATCGGCCTAGCAAATATTTCACATGGAAGGTTTCATAAAAACCCAGTCATCCTAATTGACACTGAATATTCTCTGAAAGCTCAGATGTTATACACTGACATTAAATTCTAGCTCTAGATAAATAGAAATTTTCAGTTATCTTGAATTATATTATGAGTAATTAATGCTACTTCACTTCCCCCTCCCCACCCACCGCCACATAGGTACATGCACAATTAGGGTCTAAACATCTATATTAAAATTCCCAAGCCAGAAAGGTCCTGAGTATGTAATTTAAAGCGTTTCTGACAAAGGCATTATTAATTTTAATTATTTTAGTATCACAAATTGGTCATAATAATAATAGTAATAATCATAATTTTTTTTCTCTTCCTATTTATTTTTCTCTTTTTTAACCACAAGAAACACAAAAAGAGTTTACCATAGGACTTGCAGTAGTGAAGAGCAACTAATTAGGAAATCTAGAATAAAATGAGATTTAGAGTAAACAGATGTTCATTGTGTTATGATTGGTTGGTTTGTTGGTTGTTTGGTTGATTTTTTACATTATTCAGATTTGTAATTGAAAAAATTCATATGATCATTGAACATTATCGATTTGCCTCAAAATATCATTGAGCATCACTGTTGAAAAGGAGTAACATTCCACCACAAGGAAAGAAAATGGTGGTTGAAATCTTATTTTTCATTCCTACTAAATTCCGCTTGAAATATTACAGTGAATATAGTTCCAAACAGTACCTGAAAACACTGTAGGGATGTAGTAGGACAGCACTGGCCAGGTGTCAATCATCTCACTCATTTGTGAACTCACTGTACTCGCAGAATGTCTGTTACCAACCTTGTCTTATTTTCTGTTTTAATTACCGATTAATAAATTTGCTATTTTTATTTTATTCTCTTAATGTAATCAAATGATTAAATATTAGACTACTTCCTCCATTTAAAAATACAGTTTATTCAAGAAATATTATTTATTTTTATTAGATATCATAAAAAAATATGAGTCCATGGAGACCAGCTGGCCATTGCCAGAAAAGACTGAGGGGAAAAAAAAAAGTTTTCTCATGGAACAACTTCAAAACTGTTGGTCACAAAAAGGAAATTTATGATAATTTTAAGAGAACAGCAGATGTTTCTGCCTTTTTAAAGATCACACCTTAAATGTCATTCTTAATATTGCAAGGTTTGAGCATTTTGGTTTTGACCCTTTTGCTACATCTTCTGCAATTCTTAAATTTCAACTAAATATTATATTGTTCTAAAAAAATTCTAGATTTTCCAAATAATTTATCATATATAGCAATGTGTTGAATAGAATAGAGCCATTAGTTCATGCCTCCAAGTTTTACCCACATTTTGTAAGGGCATACTTTACACAACTACAAAGGAATTATACATTTTAATGTAATTATGACAGGTCTCATAGATTTTAATGATCTTAGCAAATTTCAATAAATTACACTTTTCCTCATCAAAGAGACAATTCTTAATAGGGACAGATAGAAGATAAAATTAAAAGAAAATTGAATTAGATAAACATGGTTCTTATTTTAAAGTGAAAGGAGAGAAAAGCCACAACATTCAAGGCCAGTTAGTTCAACTTCATTTCCTTACAAGTGGTAGAAGAAATAATCAAACAGTGTTTGAGCCCTCACAAGACAAGAAAGTTGTAAAGATGAGTAACAGTGACATTCATCAAGAACAAGTCATGTCAAAATAATTTTTTTTTCCCTCATGATGGCATGATAAGCCTTTTGGATACAGGAAAAGCAGTCACATTGTCACTGTGCTTCCCTTCAGAAAGCTGTCCCATGCTCTCTCTCATGAGCTTTTGATAAGCAAACTAAGGAAACACTCCCTGGGTGGAATCAGGGCATATTGTTAATAACAGTTCGCTGTCAGGCTGGACAAGGGTTTGCAGTACTGTTCCACAGGGGTCATGGTGCATTCATTACATTCTTTAATACTTTAGATAAAGAAATCAAAAGTAAGGTTATTATATCTAGAAGTTGACAGACACCATGCTGAGAGAGCTGCGAATTCATTGTTACAAAGTAATCTCAACAGGTTGAAGTCTGAAGAAAATTAGGTACAAATAAGGGCAATAGCTGCATTTCATAGTAGGAAAATTAAACAGTTCATTGCAGAAGGGAAACAACTGGCAGAGAGCAATAGTATCCCATTAGTACCAGTGGCTCTGTTACAAGCTGAATATGACAACTTTCTATGTAAAAATTAAATCTTAAAATTTATAAAGATTATTTTTAAAAGCTCTTCCATCCTATCCAATACAAGCAAGACCTTCAGTGGAATATTATATCCAATTTTGAGAACACTATTTTAGGAAATATGGGGAACAAGAGACGCTCCAGAGGAAATATTAAGAAAAGAAAACCTTCAGTAAATGGTTAAAATAAAGCAGGCCGGTTAGGTCAAGTGAAGAAGGGATTGAAGGGCAATATGATAAATCAAAAATATGAAAAGGTATGAATAATAAAAAAGCAAAAGTTCTTATTTTTGTCCCCTGTGGATTTGAGTTTCAAATAAACAGATAAATTAGGCTTGGGTTGTGGTGAAACTTGACCAGAGCATTTATTCAAGGTCTGAAACTATAAAAATCATGCAATGAACATCTGAATTTTAAATCTAGATGTGAGGAGTAATGATGTGAATTCAAAATCACATAAAGCAGGCTTCTACTAAGGCAATTAAAAATGTTACTCTTCCTTAGACTTATAGTTTCACGTTACTGCTTAATGTACTGTAAGACTGATTCCATTAAAATGAGAGAAACAAACTAGAAAAATCAATCAAGCAAAAACAAATCCTCAAACAAACCATCCAATGTAAAAAAAGCCAAAACACCAACCACAACCCAAACCCTCTGGTTTTCTTTCAGTTTTAAAAATTCTGAAACTCTCAATATTATGTGGCTGGAAGGGAAACAGAAATACTTCAGTTCTCACATTTTAAACTCCAGAAACCTGTCTGACAAGTTTTAAAAGTGATTCTGAATGAGATTTCAGTCATAACCAGACTGCTAACTCAAACACTTCTATGTCTGAAGTGAGCCCAGGGGAAATATGTAAGTCTGAGCAAGAAGTGGTTTAGTTTTGCATTAGAACTCAAGGGTGAAGATCATACATCTGAAATCAATAGGAATTTTAAATTTAATTATGTTACCTTTTGGTCATCTTTCTATTTTTTAATGTGTTTAAGCGACTCTTTAATAACAATGTCTTTCATAAATGTTGTTATTACATATTTCCATAACCAGAGCAAATATTGAGCATTATGAAGATACCAGTTTGATGTTCTCTCCTTCCAACAAGAGAGCCCATGTCCTCTTTTAGAAGATTAACTCCTCATGCCTGCAGATAACAGTGACAGACAAAATATCCAAGAACATCTGAAACTGTCAAGTCTTGACTGCACTGCCAGCGCCAGATTTGCAGTGGGTAAGGAGCCATAAGACAGGCTGTTCAAAGCAGCAACAGTGATTTACAGCTGCTGCTTTCCCTCCTCCCCTCTTTTATTGGGCTCTCTACACTTTCTTCCTGCTTTAGATGGTTCTGACTCTGGAAACCTCACTGTCCTTTAACAGCAAATGAGTACAATTCTGTTCAGTGATCAGCGCCTCTCATTTCAGAACTTCAAGGCAAGTTAATGAAAGGGAATAATTTTAACTCTAACTAAAGTTCTTTAGTTGTAAATATCAAGATGACACTTTTTTTTTATGAAGGTTATGTGTTTGTCAACTGAAACCATATAATGATCTCTACAACTTATGTGTCGTCTCTACTGTTTATATATATCTCTTTTGTTCCTTAAAACATCCTGAAAGAAAAGATGTTGAGATCATTGCCTCCAGAAAACCTCTTATATAGTCAAGTTTGTTTCTATTGGGTGTCAAAAGAAGTTATTATCATGCTTGTAATGCATCTTAATCGCATTTCTGCCAGCTGAGTGCTACTTACAATTCCATTAAGGTGGCCACTTACAATAAAGATACATGCATAACTTTACAGGGATAACACCAATAAATTCAGTGAATCAGTAGATGGCTTGCTTGTGTGCTGCAGTTTTATACCTTAAGAAGATTCTTCAATTGCTTGCTTAAATGAAAGGTTATAACCTGGATTTTTAAATTTGACTATATGCTATTTGGTGTTCCTCGAGAAAAGCTTGAAATTCATTTTTCTTCAAGATCATTAAGAGATCTACCAGGTGAAATAAATTTAATTATACCACTGTAACACTCAAGGACTGCACAACAATAATTCTGTATACCAGCACTGCTCTGTCTCAACATTTCATCAGAAATAAACAATAGGTAAAAATCTGAATATCTTTATGCATATTACCTGGTTGTTCCTGTAGAATAAGACCTCTATCCTTGTCAATAAGGGTACTATTGATAGTAAAGAATGAGTTTGACTTTTTCCAAATGAGGAAAAGTCCATTTAGCAATGTCCTGTAATTTCTAGAGGCAATAATTACTATATCCTCTTCATACACATGGAAAACTCAAGTGCTTCACTAACAAAGAGTCTTAAACCAGATAAAAAAAAGTGATATCACTTCCTTTTTTCATCTATTTTAAGAGGAAAAAGAAAAACAGCCAAGGGAAGAGGAATGACAAGGAAAACAGAGCTAACAGAGGCAGACATCAGACACAGCAAGTTGCTTAATGCTTTTAGGGTTTTGCTTGTGTATAGCCTGTGAACCCCTTCTGGGATAGCCAGGGACTTCTGGGAACTCCTGGAGGAATGTCAGGGCACCTGCTTGATCAGGAAAAAGTAGCCATGGGGCCTGTGGCTTCCAGCAGCTTGAATGAGGCTATTCATGATCAAAGTGTGCTCTGAGCTTTGAGCAAGGAGAGACAAGTATCCTTTCAGTAGGTGCTGGGAGAGGTGAGCTTAAGGGCCAGCCTGAATTTCTCAGAGAAGCGGTTTCTGGAGATGATGTGCAAAAGCCTTCTGGAAACCCTGCAGCTGAGTAGAGAATTTGTGTGCCATAGCAGGGTGAGGGTGACACAGCATGTCCCCCGCACACACCAGAGCAGCTACCCCAGCATATCAGATACCAAGCTCCCAAGGGATGATGATGCATCTCTGCAGGCCACTTACTGAGGGGTCATCCACCAAGTAGAAGGGAGCTGTGACAAATCAGGGGCAAGAAAGGTCTGTGCTTATTTGGTTCAGAAATAGAGACTTGCAGCATATCCAAGTCAGAGACTTAACAAATGCAGGAAAAAAGTTCCTTCTCTGATGCAAAAGGGTCAGTGTGGAGGTAGCAGAAGAGGTGCTGAGTCTGAGCAGCACATTGAGGAGGTGATCCTTTCTGTCTCCTGAGCACACAGCTGGAGCACTGTGTCCAGTTCTGGGCTTGACAGTAAGAGACATACACGTACTGTAGTGACGACGACAAATGGTCACAAAGATTATAAAGGAGCATCTTTTATGCAAGAAGAAGCTGAGAAAGCTGAGACTTTTCAGCTTAGAGAAGGGAATTTGAGAAGGGAATCTCATATCAGTGGGTATAAACATCTTATTGCATGGAGGCAGACTCTTCTCAGTCATGCCCAGAGACACGACAAGAGGCAATGAGCACATTCCAAACCAGAGCAAGTTATGTTCAAGTATAAGAAAAAATCAACTTTTCAGTGTGCAAGAATCCAAACAGTGGAATAGAGAGAGCAGCCTCCATCCCTGGAGATATTCCACATTCAACTGGATGCAGACCTGAGTAAGCTGCTCCTGTAGCTGTCTACTCTGAGCAGAGTGGGTTGTACTAGATACCTCAGGGGACCAGCCTGGTTTTGTGAGCAATAACTGTTTCTGAGATCTAGTGATCCCAGACTTTCAGAAACTTGCAAATTATCAATCACAATGACATGATATTTGCAACCATTTGGCTGCACCACCGAGCCAAAAAAGGTGTAAAAGATCCACAGGCAATACTTTTCGATGACACAAGAATGGAAGATGACCCATGAAACACCTGCATTATTAATTGTTGTCAGTCTGGTGAAAAGGCTTCAGGAACTCAGCCCTCAATAGTTTTATGTTGGAGGAACTAATAAAGAGTCAGGAATTTTAAAAATCATGCCTGTAGTCACGGCACTCACGATATGCATGATTCATATGTTTATTCTGGCATTGAAAATTTATATTTTATCTTTAGAAGTAAGATTGACTAATTAAATAGCTGCAGATATGTGCAAATGGAAACAAATCTCTTTGTAAAAGTGCAGCTCTAGATTATAATTAGAAACTAATAAGTAATTTTCTTCTAATTTTGAAAGCACATAAAACATAGGTAAAATCAAATTCAGTTTATAATGAGTCTTGCAGTTTTAGTTGAGCCAACAGAGGAAGAAGCAGAAAATACAACACATGTAGCAGGTCCAATGAAATTGAGAAAAATTGCATGTAACACAGAGAGAGTGGAAATCTTTATTACAATTTCACAGATCTTGTATGTTACAGATGGAGGTATTTTCTAGCCTTAAGGATTCTAAGATTCTATGATAATGCACAAAATATTACCAGAAATTAACATAAGTAATTTTAAGTAAAAGAGACAATTTTTTTCAGAAGTGCTATTTTTGAAAAGACATACTTCCCAGAATGAGATTGGACAGGTAAATGTGGAAAATTGTACAAAAATTATATAACTTTAGGATATACACAGTGGAATGGGCTGCAAAAATCTTTAGTCATTTTTCTCATTCCTGTGAACTACTCTTTCAGGATTCACTTAGTAATTAATTGCTGTCCTCACTAGATGCTAATATTGCAACAGAAATTTACAGAATAAATTGTGCCAGTGCAAATGAGGCAGTGATTGGCAGGCCTTTCTTAATTATGGCAGTAGGTTTAGCACTTGTGTTAAGCTGAAATTCATTAACATGTCTCCAGATACCACTAGTTAAATCCAGTTTGCCAACAGGCAGAGTCAGCTCTGAAATTAGTGCTTCAGAAAACCTTGTTTATTGCCTGATGTCCTTTGAAAAAGAATCACTGAGGTCAGGTTTCCTGACATATTGTTTGACTGGATTTCCAAAATAATTCCATTATATTCTCAAGAGGCAACTCTAACCACACAAAACCTAGAATGAGGTTTGTGCCAAAATCACTTATCTACAAGTAAATCTCTTATTTCTTCAAACAGATTCTTAATTCCTCCTTTTATGCTTTATTGATGTGGTTTTTCAGGCTATATTTTCATGATCAATAGTTATTCTACTCATATAGAAGTCTCTGTAGACAAAACAGACAGAAGTGAAAATGAGGATAAAAGTTACATAAATTTTTCAGAAATGGATCATGCCAAAATCCTGGTGTCTTCCTTTGACAGACATTATTTACTTATTTACAAGGAAAGCTTGACAGATACCATCTCTCTGGATTTCAGAAATGCATTCCATAGGAGATGACTGATTAAAATTGAAAAGGTAGGGATCAGAAGCCAGATTGTAAAGTGGATCAAAAAGAAGATCAAATGGGTTGTGCTAAAAGTGTCCTGGTATTCGTAGGTTTCCTGTGCAGTTCTTCAAAGTCTAAAAAAATGCCTTTTTGGGATATATATGCACTAAAGAAATGCAACTATAGCATTAATATGGATGGGATACACTGGTAACATGGAATGAGATTAAACACCGTATGGCAGAATTAGGATAATCTCAGGGACTGAGGCAGTAAAAATAAAATTATATGTGTATCCTGAGGCATTTACAGGTTAATAACAGGAACTATGCTAAGAGTGCTGGTGTTTCTAGAAATGAGAAAAGAGAAAATATGTAACAGTTCAGGTAAGTCTCACACTAGACTCCTGCCTTTCTCTTCAGTCTCTTTCTTCAAGCAAATTAGGGATTTATAATCTACCTTTGTAATGTCATAAAATTATTTTAATCTCTAATATAATTACGTTGGGGTACACTATATTATGCAAACTTATATCCAGTCTTACTGTGTAGATCTTCCTTCTTAGAATGCCAGAGCACTAAATCTAGCAATGATTTTATATAGATCTCCTCAGATCCCTGAATAGGCCATCACATAAAGAATTGAAAGACAACCTGTCATTAAAAATTTTAATTAATCTCTTCTAAACCTAGCATCCAGCTTTCTGTACACATCTCCATTCTTATTTTTTCACTCATATATCAAATGATTTTACATATATTTCTTAGAAGATGCTGCATTTTTTCTTGGAAATGCTTGGTCATTTTGCACTGTGTGGACAGATGCTGTAAAGATGGAAAAGGTGAATGCTACAGAACAGTGTATTTTATAATTAATTTCCCCATCTCATTTCTCTAGACATGATTATCAAAGTTCCTCCCTTTCTTAGCAGACTGTTGACAAATGACAACTGAAAAATAACATTATCTCTTTGGGCTCCCCAGAGCCTCCAGAATTAAACAGAAGACTCCTCTACCACACTCCATCCTTTTCCCCAGGTAACTTCTCTAGTTTGCTTAAGTTCCAAAAAATAAATAGCTTTGTAAGTACTGTTGCATGCTCCCAAGCATTTCTTTTTTGTTTGTTTAATGTTCAGTTCCCCAGCTTTGTCAACCCCAGTCACTTACTGTCAGAATTATTTTTCTAAGTGTATTACAGACACAAAAACATCTGCGTTTACATCTTTTTATCCACCAATACTTCCTACCAATTTTGGTAGGCTTTTAATAACCAATTTTATTTTTATTTTTCCTAAACTGTTTTTTCATCTTCCTTTCCCTTTGTAAGCTTTTTCAAATGGCAGATTATTTTCAGTTTTAAAGGTGTTTTCATATTGGTATAATTTAAAATCTTGTTTCATAAGATTCATTTAAACAATCTTTTTTTAAGATTAACAGTTTTGTCTGTAAGGAGATTTTAACATTTCGTTATGTCTTAATTAGTCTATATAATCTCTGTGCGTGCAGGGAAGAATTCTATGTGGATTGCTTTTCCTTTGATTGCTTTTAAAGCAGACACAAATAATAGTCTAATTCTATTAATATATAATTTATGGTTATTGTTACTGCATTTTTTATTGATAATTAGATTAATATCTCTCTGCAAAATAGTGTTATGATATGACTTTTTGCACATATTCTAAGTTTCTGCCATTCCTTTTTTTTTTTTTTTTTTATTTCTTAGACATCTTTCAGGTGATTTACAATAAAACGCATCACTTTATTCCTAGCTTCTATCCTTCAGCTCAATTTTTTTCCAAAAAAACAGAGTAATATTGCAGTCCTCTGACCTGTTTTTAGACATAGATAACTAAAACTTAAAGAGTTTTATAGATTTTCTCTGTTGTCCTTGGAGGCATCTATACAGGGCAATTCATCTGGCATATTTTAGAAAATTAAATGATGAGGCAAACCATGCCCCACTAAATGATTTTTCTCACCATTCACTCTAAAAGATCTGTAATCAACTAGTTCATGTGTAGACAGCTGCACTCATCACATCTAATGTGAAACAAATTGAATTCTGTTCCTACTGTTTGGCTATTTGAATAGCTAAAGTCTCTGTGCTTCTGTATTATTCCATTTCTATACTTGTCCCCTCTTTCACATCATCTAGTTGCATGACACAGACAAAATAAGGCAAACCCAATACATCATAGTGTTTTGCTATGACCTTTCACAGTGCTAAGAAATGCAACTTTGATCACCTACATCATCATGTGTCTGTACTGTTTCTGTTATTTCTCATGGAGAAAAACCAAAAAAAACCAATACCATATCAGTAGTCCTTGTCTCTAATCTATTCTGTTCAATATTTCTAGTGTTTCAATCTGCTGAAGTTATAAGCCCTTCTGTTTTTCTGTGCCTAACCTTATTACTTTCCATTTCCTAGCAACAAATCATATGGTTCAGGAACAAGCTTTTGACCCTGTTCTATAGGAATCATGTTCATTTGTTCTCACCCTCAGTGCTTTTTCCACAGTCTTCTATTATTGTCAGATTTCATCATCCTTCAACATTTCCCTACTCAGAAATCCTTTTGTTACATATCTATCCAACAATTCATACCAAGATGTGTGCTTATACCTATTTAATACTCCATTAGAAACCATTAACAAGTCAGGACCATGAAGATAAAAGATTTACATTTTCAGAATTTTTTTTTCATTGATCTGGTTGTTATTGATTCTGACAGAGGGATCTCTGAAGGAGGACAAAGAAGCAATTGTATCAGTAGCAAGGAAGAAAATCTAAGAGAATTTATAGCCATCTTTACAACTTTCAAAGTGGCAGATGGACATACAAAATCAAGAAAATAAGGTAGACAGATCTATATTAATTTTTCATATATGATCCTTAATAAAAGATCTATGTATAATCTTGGAAGACACTGAACCCCATGAGAATAATTCCCTTTTTTGATAACCTCACATTTAGCCACTATATATCGACATTTACAAGGTCTGTGTTATCACAGACTCCAAGGACTTTACAATCTGAAAATCATCTATGCAAAACAGGATTACATTTTTACAAGACAAGGAACAATACGAAGGGCCGGGCTCCAGATGACATTTTTAGTGACAAAGATCTAAATTTAATTATCTAAGAACTGTCCATGTGGCACCGATTTGCATCTCTGTTACAGAAGTACCAGCATTTACATTCCCTTTTTCAGAGGCTCCTTAGCCCAACCAGTGAGGCACACAGATTCTTCTTCACCCATATTGCAGCTTGGATCCAAAACGGAGAGGCACACTTCTTTTTTGCCTATTTCTCTGATCTGAGTTGTCCCCTCTGGACAGAAATCAAGAGAAATGCAGCTACAAACTCACAGGAATCCTGGATGCTGAGGGAGGCAGCTCAGCTCTGCTGTCACAGCAGTACCCTGGTATAAGGGAGCCCTGCCCTAACACAACAGCCAGTTGTGTCTATGTAATGTGCAATAATTCACTAAAGCACTATATCTAAATCACATTTTATCCCTTCATATTTGCTGTGCAAATTGAGGAATGCATTAGGAACTTGAATTAACAACTTGGGTTTAGGAACATCTGCTTGAACATCACTTTCTTTATTTTACACATTCCTCAGAATTTTCTGTTTCACTATACAAGGTTTAGAAGAACTCTCTCTTAAAACAAGACACTTATCAAAACCATGTGCATTTTATGCCTCGGTAAGAAAGACACGTTGCCTAAGCACATTGTGCATAAACAATCTCCCTTGCTGGTAAAAAATGGTGGAAGTGACAAATAGAAAAAATTAACAGTGTTTGAGCTGCAATTAGTCCATGCATAAAGGAGGATCAATACAACAATTTGTAACTATCAAAAGCTGGAGCATTTAAAAGCCAGCTGGCTTGGCAGAAACCTTCCCACAGTGGCTGTATGTCAATATAAGGATTATTTTCGAGCACCCTTAGTTGTTTTTCTCGAACATGATAAGCAGTGTACTCTAATATCCTGAGGCTTTCTCTTCAGATCTCTGGGTAAGACTTGGAAGAACCACACCAGAGACTGCACTAAATTAGCCTTTCAAGTTTGCACAGTTTGGCATGTTTTGAGGAGTCTAACTGCCCTGTAGCTGCATATCCTGCATGCAGATGATGACTTGAGGTTCCATATATCATTTTTGACTTCCCTTAAAATGCATAATAATCATCCCCAAAAAGTGGGACACAGCTACCATAACTGGCCATATTATGACTTGTGACTTGATGCTACCTAGGGATATATTTATAAAATGTGATTATGTGTGACACAGGAGCATTGCCAATACATTTTTGTGTCTCAAATCAGGATCAAGCTATATTGGAGCAAGTCCAGAGTAGTCCTTGGGTAGCTGAAGAATTATACAGGAAAACCAAATATTGATCCAGCTAGAGTTCAGGGTGAGCAATAATGTATCTTCTGTGATGGTATCTGCTTCCTTGCCCTTACAGTCAAAAGAAAGAAATCTATTACTTAGGTCTCCATAAGATACAGCATTTTGCATTTTTTTCTCATCTTAAAGAGTTTGATGAGTATATGTATGGCAAACCTGGAGAAAAAAGAAATTCTGAGCAGGTAGCAGAGTACAGTGCATGGGTGATATATAGCTACCTCCTTTCCACCAAGTCTGTACAAACTCTATCCTCTGCCTGCCACAAGTAAGCACAAACTCCCTTGTCTTTCCACTGAAAAACATACAGCTCCCGGGAAATATTAATTTAGTGAATGTCAAGGACTATCTCTTACTATGTCTTAGGGTGATTTTATGATGTTTTTATCCCCAGTTGTCTGTTTTGCTTATGCTAGATATTGAGTTTCATGCTTTTAAGATTAGATTGGAGAGCAAAAGGGTGGAGAAGGAAAAGCACTGGAATATTTTTGCAGCTGTATTCAAAAACATAGAGATAAGAGCTTCAGCTTATTCATTTTCTCATGTTTGTGAATACTTTGCTTGTTAAATAAACAGTTTTTGCTACTTCTCTCAAAGGAGATTTACCTCCCAAACTGGCTGGGGGAAGGGCCGCTTGAATCTGCTTTCTAGAGGAACCCCTTTGAAAGTTCCCTCCCTAAATTTGCCTTAAACCAGAACAAATACACGGTGTTGCTCTTCTACTCCTGCAAATAAACATATGTGGCAGAGAGCACATCTATAATCTCAAGATATTTTTATTCCTCAGACAGCTCAGGTAACCACTCTGTTATTAGGATGCTTTCCAAGCTCTTAGGAACTATCTTCTAACATACAGCAAGTGCAACACCCAAACTCAAAGCTACATCTAAGTGACTATATGATACCCACAATAAAAATAAGTAATTTTAAATGCAATTTTTTTTCTATCAGTTTGCTTGTCAGTTGACCTGGATTTTGGGTTTTCTTATCTTTTTAATAATCCTTTAGAGCTTGTTAAGTGATGGCTTTTCAATAGCTGGTGTCCAGTATGGTTGATGAACACTGGTATTCCAGACCCAATAAAATAAAAAATACATTTTCTATCGAATATAGTATGGTTGAAACTTTATAAACATAATGTCAATAAACATAATATTTCCTAGATCTTCTGGTTAGAATATAGACTTTTAAATTTTTTCAACTAAACAATGAACAGATAAAATTTAATATCTATTTTTCAAGAAATATTTGTTCAAACTGATGATTCTGCTCCCTTTCTGAATGTAAAATAAAAAGGGTGAGTCATTTCAATTCAGGTAAATACTCACAATCTCACAGCATTCAGGTTGGCTCATTGGGTTTTAATTCTTCCAAGCATTGGAAACTTCTGAACAGTAGTAACTAGAATCAATTTCTGTCTTCTGTGATATTGAATGTGATTGTGCTTGTAGGACAAGATCACAGATTAAAGATAAAATTATTGCAATCATCCTCTCAGAACATTTTTCCTTGATTAATTCAACCTGAATAGATCAATTTTCTACTTCTTTATTGTTTGTTATATTGGTAAATTCTAGTTACAAATGTCTTGAGCAACTCTGAATCCTTATTCACTTTAAGTTAAAACATGTGGGAAAATATTACAAGGAGATATGTAGTTAGCATATACCTAGAATTACAAATACAAAAGAGTACTGCAGGAACAGACATAACATTTTGGGTCTAATCTTTTCAACAAAAAACATAAAATGCTGTGTGGCCAAAATTATTTGATACCTTAATCCTCAGAAATAATAAGATATATTTCCTTTGCTGGATTAGAGAAGCTTCTAAGATACACTGTCTTCCACATACTTGATATTTCATACTTTAGATAGGCTTTAACCAGCCATTGAGAAAACCTCTGACTTGCAGCTGACTGCAGAAAACACAGAAGCAGGTGAGTGTCTATGGTGCCTAAATGCAAATGAACAGATTCTCTCTGGTAGCCTTGAGTGGTACCAGCCTTCCCCAGTTATATGAAGAACAAGACACTTACATTGGAATTACATTGGAATTCCTCAGCTACTGAAATGGGGAAACTAATTGGCCTGTGAAGGATGAACTGAATCCTATCTCTTTCCTCTTGAATACCTTGCTTAGTTTTCTCAGATTCTCCCTGGTTTTGCTTAAGGTCACATCTGGTAACAGGGTCTAACACATCTAACTTGCTCTTGAATCCAGTATTCCTTTGATTATACACCCAAACTTGGTCGATTACTGCTGAGTACATCTCCCTAGAGCAGGAAAACTAAACAGTGCCATCTGATGATGCCAGTAATGCCTACAAACTATCAATTCTCTCTTCACTGTAATTCCTATGATATAGTATTTAGCCTACATGATTTCACTGCCATTCCTTTTAATATAAAGAAATTTTTATTTTTCTCTTTATATTAGAATGTAAGATTTATCAAGATACTTTCACTGACAGTGACCCTCCAAAAGAATTACTCTATTTTTTGAGATTGTCACTTATAGGCCATTACTAGATATAGATAGATCACTTTTTACATAAATTATTTATAAATGCAGCTTATTTATACTATCAAATGCCATTAACAAAATCTTTTCCCTTTTTTCTTCTATATTCTCTCTAATGTGTCTTATTTCTTGTTTAAGTAAATGTTGTAAGAAAATAAAAAGGCTCATATTATTCAGTTACAGAGGTATTAAAGCCAATCCATTTCCCCTCACATCTGTCCTGATGGCATGCAGAATAGTTTTATTACCAAATAGGTCATAAATCACTAAGTGGGGAAAATTAGAAATTTGTACAAACATTCTCATCTGATTTGGTAAATTTAAGAGGAGATTTTAAATCTAAACATTCAAGTTAGGAAGCTTTCCAAGACACTGTTTTCCTCAAAATATATGTCAGTCCTTCCTCCTGTTAATAACGTAAGGATATCTGAAAGGCTTAAAAATGCTACAGAACGGACACTGTGTTGTTTCTTACACAGACTAAAAGGTAAAAATCCCCACAATTTCTTTGCAGTCAGATACTTTTTTTGCTTGGAATGGCAAGGGTTAATTTGTTCTGCCTCTCTGCTACAGCTTGAGTTTTTCACTTGATCATAGTAGAAAGGATATCCGTACTTATCAGGAGATGCAAATCAATTTTCATTGAGTAATGAGAGTAAATCCTTTATCACCATCCCTAATATATTAATTATTAAAATACCTTATGAATTAGACCTTGTTTCTCAAAACAGAATTGACCTCAGTCAAGTTCTGCATCATGAATTTTGTATGTGGAGCATATATATTGCTCAATTAATCAGTACTTAAGATCTGTACATAAGCAAAAGCACAGCTATAAATTGCACTTGCTTTTAGGTTCCACATTCTTATTTCACACCAATAATTTTCTTAATCACTGATTTTAATCACACGGTTTTGTGGTGTACCTCAGAATCACAGCAGCTCCAAGCACTGATTGCTGAGCCTGCTTACATTATGGCCGTACATTACTTAAATCCATTAAGAGTGATTTAGATCACTCTGCAATTTTAGTTTCTTGTACAGCCACCTGGATTAATTCCATTAAAATAATTAGCATGCCAAAGCAGAATTTATTTGAAATCATTCCTTGTTACTTCCCAATAATAAGTTAACACTGGTTAACAACTCTTTAATTTATTTAACATAAAGGCTTGGGAAATTGGACATCAGGTTTCTTTGTTACAAGCGGTGTTCCCTAGCTCCCAATGCATTTGCAAACCAAGTCAGACACCTGTGAAACTATGACAAAAGTACATGAAAATAATTTTGAATTTAATTTTATTAATTCAGTTCTATGTTTGTTTAAGCTTTAGCCATGCTTTCAAACATTTCTCTTACCACCAATATTTCTAGAAAAACTACATAGAATTATGACATGTGATATAGGTATGACAGAAAAAACATCACAGATCTTAATAAAATTCCAGCAGACATTTCCCCTGTCACTCCCACTTCTGCAACTGAAAGCTTTATCTGTTTTTTTTAGCACAGTACAGATTAGTAAAACAGATGAGTAAAACTCACTACCACAGTGAGTCTTAGCAAGATCAGCAGAGTTCTGCCCTTCCCAACTCGTTAATCTTATTTATCCATATCTGATCTACTCATCTGCTATTATCTCACATTATGCTTAGATAGTTTTTTGACCCTATCAGAATACGGTACCAGTGGCATCCTATGATCCAAAGTGTTTCTGACAGTTAAAAGTTCTAAATTATGAGCTGCCTATAAGAACTCATAACTTGCAAAAAAATGCAAGACGTGCCCAATTGAAACTATTTTTAAAAGTTGTTTTTTTTTTCTCTATGGGTAGTTGCAGACTTGAAAAGAGGAATTTAAAAAACCTGAGTGAGGAGCATAGCACCAGTACATTTGAAGGGGAACATTTAGTTCTATTGTGCTTAATACCTCAAAAAACGTCAAAACTTATCAGCCTGAAAGTTCACCATTTTAAAGCTTCTGTTTTAATGAAAAATAATGATTTGAGAATGCAAATTTTGTACTCAGTGAAAGAATAAAGCTTTCTTGAAGAAAACATTTAAAACAGTCTGAATATTAAGAGCTGAATATTAAGTCAAGAGAGTTCTGCATAGATTGATGCCTTAGCAACTTCACAAGATAGCAGAAGATTAATTTTGTAAACGGCTGATTCCACAATAATGATTCTCTAGCAGGTTCAAAATTCTTTATGAAAAATCTCATTCTTCTGGGGTTTCTTTAAATGTTCTGTATAAATGCTATTTCTCAGGAAAAAAAATATTCCAATGTAGAATGATCATTAATTTTTATTTTAGTCAACACCTTATTTTGAATTAGCCTGCTAGCTTCTGTTCTTTTATTCTCATTCTCTGGTATTACTCTTCCCTTTCAGGATGAATTTTTTTTGTTATTACCTTTTTAAACGGGGTTAATGCTGCAGTGTGTCTCTGTGTGTTCAGCCAAAATTAATCTTTCCTTAAAGGCATTAAATTAACATATCTATAAAACAAATAACAGCAAGGCTTTCTCGTCCACTCAGACTATGAAATTAGTTCTGGAAGAATAAACTAAAGCATTGTAAAGCGGGGTTAGGTGATAATATTTTTCTTTCTTTCAAGTCCAGATAATATTATAGAATCCCAGCAAGACTGAGGTGGGCCGGGAACTATGGAAATCATCTAGTTCAACCCCTCTTTTTAGAGTAGGCTCAGCTAGAGGAGGCTGCCTGTGTCCTGCCAGGTTTTGACTGTCTCCAAGGATGCAGATTCCATAACTTTTTTTAGGCAGCCTGTTCCAGTGTTATTGTAGATTTGTGACAAAATCTGAGAAAGGAACATAGTTGCTGTACTTTGTCCAGAGAAGACCAAAGAAAATGCTGCACACTTAGAATATATTTCAAGTCTTTTCTTCACCATGAGAGGGAAATGATGTTGCAGTGACCTCCTGAAGAGGCAGATAACATTTACCTAAGCACTGATGGCAGAGGGGAGTCAGTGCTTCCACCTATTCTCTGCTCCATTCTCCATTATCCCTGCTTGCATAAAAAAGTCAAATTAAAAAGTATCCCTATTACTCCTCAGGAAAAGTAGCCCACCAAAGCAAATAAGATGTCTCTTTTCAAGTATGTGAGTAGAGGTCAAGTGCTACCCTTGCCTTTATAAGTTTAAAACTCATATTGTTATATCTGTAAATACATTTTGTTACAGAGTTACATATATCCCTAAAAGTTCTAAATTCTGTAACTATAAATACAAATATATAACTAAAGGTGGGCAAAAAAACAGCTACCCTACACTGGTTATAAAGAGAGTGCTAGGGAGGAGAGACAAACACAAACAAGAGAGGTGGAGGGAAGAGTGTTTTATTCCCATCCAAGAAATAGCACTGCATCTATGCTGTAATTCTTTGCCTGGAAGGAAGTACAAAGATAAATCTTTTTCTTAAAATGAAAACAAAAGCACCTTTGAAACACTTCCATCTACTGCAAATGTATGTTCAAGTCCTGTTCCTGCTAACTGATGAGCACTTATGTTGATTCAACAGAACACTTCTCATGAAGCACTCAGCACATGCCAGGGTAAAAACCCTTATAAAACACCTGCTTTTTTTGTAGACAGAATAATGAGGTTAAATGGAATGAGAACACTAGAATAATGTGATGGGAGAACATATTGAATCATACCACAATTACACTATTGTGCATACCGCCATTTATAAATCTAATTAATATAAAAGCTCTTCGCTTTACAAAACTTTAAGTAGGAAACACCAGTTTTGCATAAATATCACATTTGGATACAAAGAGCAATAGGAAAAATCTTTCAAATGTGGCAAATTATTAAAATAAGAACATCTTCAATGATTATATTCACTTTTCGCCTAGGAAAAAGATAAACAGAACCATGAAACTTTCAAAAGTTGATCAAAGAACATATTCATTGACCAAAAAAAAGATGAGTCATGATCTACTAAAAGTAACCATCAAGAATCAAAGGTACTAAGTATGCCATATCTTAGAACACTGCTTTTCTATTTTCATTTGAAAATACTTCAGGTGTACACAGTTATAAGCTGTACTAGTTGCATGCTAGAAGTTTCTTTTCCTGTTAAATTAAATTAAAATTTTAAAATTACCATTATAAATCAAAATGAATTGAGTCTAGAGACTGTTCTTTCCTAGCTGCCCTGTGAAAAACACAGGCAACAGTAAAACAGGAATCTACAGTTAGCAGCAACTCACATCTTGTGTACAAATAAATTTCTTCATTTCTATTACCAATCAAGTTCTGTCCCATTTAAAACCATTATGAACTAGGAGTTTTTCTGCATTTAGCATACAAGTGAAAGAATATCTAAGCAGAAACAAATGTCTTATCAATCACATTAGTTCAATGTGCACTGTTGGTTATGGTCACCCTTCAGTCATGAAGGTGTCATGGAATATTACACAGATGAATCCTTAAGGGAAGCAAATCTTCAAAATTTGTAAATTAAAATAAACTAAGTAAAGAAAAATAAATTACCTTCAAAGAGATTTCTTGTAATCTAAAGCAAATCAGTTACGCTCATAAACAGAAAAATCTCAGTTTTCTCACCCCTGCAAATACCCTCCATAAGACAAGCAGTTTTCCTTCAGAATACAGATCACACTTTGAGGTGATAACCATTAAGTTGAATGTGTCAGCTGCTCTTGAACCTGCTCCCTACTACATGAGTGAAGAGGAATATATTGAATTGAGGTGAGAAGTTGGTTTAATATGCGTAAGGGTAGGATCATCTGGAGAAATTAATATTGAAGAAAAGGAAAAAACTGCCAGTCTCAAAAATGCCAGTTACTTCTTGGTGCATATGTACGTGTACATATATATTTTTTTTAATTGTGAATATGATTATATATTGTAATTGACTACTCAGGGAAATTTGGAGGAGTTTCCACCCCTGTAGTTATTTAAAATCATTGGCTGGGCATGGTCCTGAATAACCTGATTATGCTGATCCTGGACTAGGCACTGGGTTAGAGTAGGTGGAGGTCCTTGACAGATTCAGATGGGCTGTGATCCTCTGATTGATAGGGTAGAAAAATGGTATCTTGAATAGCTAAGAAAGCCAGGGTTTTCCTTTCATTTATCAGTTAATTTTTAATATAAGACATTATTACTGATAGAGGCTAGGATGTACATCAAAACTGACACACAGGATTACTGTTTACTCCCAGCACAAGAAGTCTTGTAGCCTATGTAAAATATTCACCTCTGTCAGACACAGCAGTAATGCTGTCCTGAAGAACAGGAATTGTGGATTAATAGAAAAAGGCAAAGTGTTTAAGACCTTTTTCTTCTTATCCCTCTGAATGCATGACTAAGAAAATAAAATGTTTGGGCATATAACACACCCAAAAAATTGGTACACTGGTACATAATGTGGACTAGCCTAGTACAGGGAATATTAAATATATACCATGGAGCAGAAAGTTAATATAACATAAATGTTTCTTTGTCCTCTTTGATTTTTTCCCCCTATCTTTCAGTAAATCACTCTTTCAAAATCAAATACATTTTCCTTAGTGTCCAGAATGCTTTCATCTCCGTTTACTGCCATACTTTGAGTCAGCAACAGAAACCATGACAGGTATTGATGAAATATAATTACCTAGGGAGTGGAAGCTTTCATATAAAAATGTACAGCTTATCTTATTATGCTAAGCTTTCATGCTCACCAAATTAAAATAGATCACTTTGTGCTTTAACAACACAGACCCAGAAAAACATCTACTGGAAATGTAGGTAATTATCACTGCCAACCTTACAATATGCTGCCTACCTTTGTCATCATCAGAATATTTCCTTTTCCAGCAACGTACTGTGTTCCAGGTGTTCTTTAAAATCACTAAAGAATCATTTAACTTTATATTCCTGGAGGCAGGGATTCCCTTTTCATGAAAATTGCATAGGAAGAAAAAACTGTGAACTATAACCAACATTCATATCAACCAAGTAATCTGGTATATTACCTAAAGCAAAAAAACTTCCACTCAGTAGTTAAATTCAAAAAGACCTTGTATTTTTCAAAAGTTCTTGTAGCTGTGGTCATTGGAATAAATTGTGACAAAGGGTGCTTCTCTCTGAATAGTTAGAAAGCATGTGTAGAGCATGAATTACCACCAAGTAAGGAAAAAAATCCCAACCAAAACAGAACAAAGTACATAATTCCATTTCATTGTAAAATAATGGAAAATATTGTCTATAATAATTATGACTTCTAATGAAACAATTTCGTGTTTTGGCAACTTTATTTCAACATCAAGTATGTGCTACACATTTCAAATTTACATTCATCAATTAATCCTGTTTGTTATTGGCTTCTACTGCTAACAGCATAAGCACCTGTAACAACATTTTCCCAGCAGGCAGATCCCAGCTCCATAGACTATTAGTGTTGTTTAAAAATATGTATTTTAGTTGTGTTAAAGCTCATTAAATTACTGAGTCAAAAACAATTAAATGGAAAAGAAGTTGGAACTGTTAGTGAGAGTTTTAATTGAAATTTAAATATATAAATCAAAAGTAATTTCACTATTTATGTAGGAAATTATTAATTAATTTTAGAAGGAGATTTTCAAAAGGTTATTTTCTTAAATTTTTCCTCTTGCAACCACTATCATATGATTTTCTCACTATCAGTAAGATTGTATGAGTCCTCAATTTGTTTCCATAATAGCAGCTTTTCACTGGAATATTTTGATCGACAGATTCATATTTTTAACATCTTCCTCTTTTGGGAGCAGCTTAATGTTAGGATGAAAAACGTTAAGATGAAAAATACACTAGAGGTTTCAGAGCAGGTGGAAAAACTCACAGTTCTGATAAAATGAGAACTGCTTCTAATCCTGTTTTCCACTGTGCCTTAAAGTATCCTATATAAAGAATAAAACCCAACTTGTCACTTATTTAAGTGACACTTATTTAAAGGAGAGAAGGGCTCAAAAAGAGTACATGTAACTTACCATTAAAATTTACTGCCCGGATGTAGCTAAGTAGTTCTTTTCCATCAGTTGTGCTCATTCTTGGGCACAGACCAATATATCCAGGACAGAGATCTTTATGCATGTTGTGCAGGGCATAGGCCATGGAATATACTGCATCAATGACAAACTGAACTTTTCCTTCTTGTTCATAGGCTGAATCTCTCGCAATTCTTTCTAAGCCTGTGGAAGAAAGAGAAAGAGTTTACTTCTATTGGTGTGTGCACAAGTGTGCACCTGCATGAGCACTTGCATGCAAAACTTCACACTGGAATGTAAATAATTACAGCTGGATTGACAGGTAAAGTCAGGATTTGTCTATCCATCATCTAAATAAACAAGACAAGGAGAAATATGGCCATCTGGTTTTGCCTCTCATCATTGTACACTCTGCCAGGTATGTAAACAGTATGTTGATTTCTGGGCTAGGAAAGAGGACAGAATATTTCATTACAAGAAAAAGATATGTAGATATGTATTTCTACAACCCAATAGAAAAATTCTCTCTCCTCCTTATTGCAAAAGTTGTTTATTCTTATTCATGGGACAGTTCTAGAGCAGCCTGCCATTCTGTTTTAGATAAATTTAGGGCTACCTTGATTTTTGTCCCTGTCTATTGTTTGATAAGCATTATTTAAACATCTCAGGGAAAATAGCTGAATGCTTGCCAAGTGATGTGACCATCTGTCTCCATAGTGAAAACTGCTTATTCTACAATGTTTTCCTGTATTTACTAGTGAATTATGCTTCATGTTGACAGCCATGTACTCTTTGCTGTTTCCTACAGGGACATTTCTCCTTTAGAGGGAGCGCAGAGCAAATCAATACATCATATAATTTTTATTCTGCAGCATTGCCCAAATTCATCATCTATGTCCAAGTACAAGGGAAGTTTTATGTTAATAGGTGATACTCCGTAGTGGAATTGTTAAATAGAAAGATCAGAAAAATTATATTTTAAGTAAAGAATCAACATGAATCCCATGTGCTATATAGAAGTTCGGATGCTGATTTCAAAGGCTCAAGTCTTCATTTTCCAGGGAAAAAGTGATTGGCAAATCTTGATGTGAAATTTGCCCTGCTGAAATATACTTTGAAAATTCTCTTGCCTCACTGAATAGAACAGACACCAAGGTTATCTACCAGGTTATAAACTCATTCAATTTGCAAATAATCCAATCATATTATTTAAGATTATATAGAAATGAGACAAAAGTTTATGCATATTTTAAAAAATAACTCTCAATATTCTTTTTTATTGTTTCTTTTTTATATCTAAACACATCATTTTATCAGTTCAAGGTATCAATTTTTCTGAGTCCAAATTTATAAAAGTACACTGTTTGTGCCTGAAAATATACTGGACACAAGACCTTTTTTTAGACAAATTATGCAAGCCCATATGACAAGGGAAAAAAGCCAGGGAGCATACTCAGAAACGTTTCTCCTATTTGTCTGCTGCACTTCAGTACCTCCATCTTGCACTACAGTAATAACATATGAACAAATCTGTAATCTGACAAGCAGTAGTGGTTTGTGATTTAAACACCTCTGAGCACTGGAAGCGATAGATATAGCCTTGAAAAATCATGGTGTGCTCTTATTTCTCCTCAGGGATTAGTTAAAAAAACATAAAATCACTATTCTTGAAAAGCTAAAAAACAATTGAAAAATAAGGCAGAGATCATTTTTGTGATTTGTACAATTTGCTTTACAGACACCTTTTAAGATATGCTCTCTAATGAATGCCAAATAATTAATGAATAATACAACTGTACTGCAAATAAATAAACAGAAAAAATCCTTCCTTGAACATGCTGAAAATTACACAATTAGTTGCAGTGCATTGCCCGGACATAAAAGAGGACATGAAGGATAGAAAACATGAAGCTTAATTAGTTTACAAATTTACTGACTTATTTCATTTGGAAACTGATGGGTAGAGCTCATGCTCTCCACTTTAATTGTTCCTGCCTTGTTAAGGACTCAGGGACAAGAGAAGGACAGAGTTTACAGAACTGCTGCAGCCATAGAGCAGTCAGTAAGATGGATGCACTCCCAGAGCTTCCACGTTATATAAACAGGATGGTCAGGACAGGAGGAGTTAAAAGGAGATCCACTTTTATTACCAAAATAAATATAATTCCCATCACAGAAATGGATATATGTGTATGCTGAGAGGTGGGGAGCTGGTGAAAAACAGAGCGGAAATATTTTCTGCAATAAATTCTAAGTCATAAAACACTAAATGTCACAAACACTTAAGAAAGTATACTGTACTAAGTGATACAGACTTTTAAAGGGAAAAAAATTATTCTTCCCTATGTTATACTGTAGTTTAAATACATATAAAGCATTTTTGCATACATTTCTTCCATGGCATAAGATTTCACCTTCACTCTTTACAGATATGCTATTATAAATTAATTTATCACATAAATTACAGAGGAAAAAACTCGTTTATTGGGACTGAATGTGTTTCTATACATACAAAGGGGTAAGGGCCATCACAGAATTACAGTATTAAATCAGTCAAACCCAGAATGCAATAGACAAGAGGAGTCTCTGCATAGCTAAAAATCACAGCAAAAAAAAAAGCTTTTTTTTTCTTTTCATTTTCTCTTTCTGGAATTCTCAAACATCTAAACTAACAATTTGTAAGGATGACAAGAACTCATCAACTTAAATTACACCGCACCGCTCTAAATAGATGTTTATGTATAGAAAAAAAATGATGCATATTGTCTAAACCATAAATATGGTCAGCTCCTACAGACATAATATTACTTGATTGGAAGACATGATAATAATTTTTCTTCAGACTTGTATTACAAGTAATAATTGTTTATTTATAGCTTGACTCTCAGCTCTACAAGGCATGTTTCTACAAATACTGGTGACTTGAAGTAACATAAAAATTTGTACCTCATCAAATAAATGTTTTAATGCTTCCTTAATGATCACTTCAGTTGCTTATCCTACAGTTTTTCCTCTGGAAAACTACTTAAGCTGTGTCATTATTAGAAAGAGTGAGAAGGTACTCCCAGGTCTCAAACCTGCAGTTGGCAGACCCATGGTCTGACAGTGTCAAGAGCAGAGATGAGAACTGGGCTCAGCAGATCCTGACCATCTCTTCCTGATCTCCAAAGCAACAGAAATCCTGGAAAATGTGCCATGATGTTTTCCAGCTGGTTTCCCAATCCAGCTGTTGAAAAGTGCAAACCTGACATCAGCAGGATGTCAAGACTTTCTCCAACTGAAGAAAGTGTGTAGACATAAGTACTAATGCTATCATCGTGGGCTTGAGAAGATCTAGGAGAGCAGTGACAGTAGCCCAGGAAATGTCAGCTGTTCCTGGATCAATCCATTGGAAACCTCTTTTAGAAACACAAAAGCAAGCCAAAGGAATGATTCCATAAAGCCTGTAAATGTGAAAGAGCTGCTACAGATACTCTTGCAGCTCCTGAGCAAGAGTGGCAAGCTGGAGGTATTGCCTCCATGCCTGCACACCATTTCCCCTTTTCATCCTGTATTTCTTATGCTGCAGGAATAAATGTGTATCCTGCTCAGGACTGTGTAACTCAGCTATGCAGGGAAAGATAAGGAGCATAACAGTAGGAAGGTGAAACATGGATTAAGTGGATAGAGATGTGGCTGGGACTACAAGTCTGAGGGGCAAGAAGGTGAAGCAGGTAGTATTGTCAATTCCATGGGCATGAATTGGGAATCGAGAGATTTTCAGGGAATGTAATCAAGATAAATTAGGCCCTTACAATCATAAATTTAAATTTATCTTCATTAAAATTTTAAGATCAAGTAGTAAGTAAATAAAGATTAATGTAAGATAGCTGAGGTATGGGTGATGGTATCACCTACGAAAAAGGAACAAGGATCTTAAAACAATCAAAACTTAAGTTGCTGATCTTACTAGAAGGACAATAATCTGATGTGTGATAAATGTTGCATAATTCATCCAAGTTTTAGAAAACTTATTCTTAATGACAATCTTAAAGCACATGTTGAAATCATTTCTGCACGCATATAAGTCTATGACAGTAGAAAATATCAGAGTAAAGATCCTAGTAATTTTTTTCTAAGGAACATAAAACATTCTAAATAAAGCAAATGGATATACCTGTCTTGTAACTTGTGACAGAGAGGGAAAACAATACCTTTTATTTAACTGCCCAATTTCTGAAAATCACTAGTTCTCCTAATATTTCAGAGCAATCCAATTCCTTCTGTCTCACAAACCTGTTTCCATTTAGTATTATTGAAAAAAAATTTATATAAATGCAATCTACATTATCTCTCCTGATTATTTCTATATTTTTTTAATTTCCATCCTGTATAGCTATTAAAATTTTTTTTATGGACTGTGCTTTGAATAAGGGGAGAAATATTCCTGGGATAATGATGGGAGGACAAGTAATGTGGAAGAGGGGAGAAACAATTGCAATGATCTTAGAATATTTTCTCATGAACAGCTTTTATTCCATTTGCCTCTCTTTATCTGCCTTTTTTGTATATGCTTGTGCAGAACTACTGCTCAAAGACAGTTGGACCATCTCTGCAACAGTTGGGGTATTTTTCCAATATACCTTCTGTTTTTACAAGTCTAGATTTTGGATAACTAGTAATATATTTTTATTTCATAGTGGCAATTCACATTTTTTTTTACTTACTGCTAAATTATTTATCTCCATTACTTGGCTCTCAAAACAGTTTTACTTAAGCTGCACTTGGAAGCAAAGGAAATCAAAGACAAATATTGTGTTCAGTTGATTGTGTCTGTGGGCCAATCCCGATCACAACTAAAATATAGTAATTTGTAAGTGGTCTCCCACTCTTTAGCTCAGGCATGATGATCCTCTGTTTGTCAGAGTTAGGTAGAACTCCCCACCTTTGCAGCAGAGTTGTTTCCACAGAAAGCCGGCATCTGTAACTAAGCCATTTCAGCAGCTCAGCAGGAAGCACCAGGAGCATATGTTGCTCCTATTGAAGTCTTCCCGATTATTCAGCTGTTTTCCTCACACATTTTGGAGTTTGATCTCTCTGAGCAAATACTGCAGATCATCATCTTCTGTTACAGAAACTTAAGGGCATTATATACGTTTATGGTGGGGGAGTTGAGTTTTCTAATAGCTGTATGGTAAGAGTGATGCATGAGTTAGTTTGCAGAGAGCATCACAAAACCTGAGGCTTCTCTGTGATATTGTGGTGTCAGTTTAGGAAGCAATTCAGAGACAAAACCAAGGATTATATCAATTTTCTCAGCCATTCCAAAAGGAAAATTGAGAATGTAGAAGCAGAGACAGTAAAATGAAGCAATTTAACTGTCTGCTGTCCTCCAGCAACTGATGGATGTGGATTTGTAATTTAGTGAATTGTCCCTTGATGTAATTTTTGGGGGTTATGACTCTTTACACTGACTCACAAAAACCCCAACAATACAAAATAAAAATAAAAAAACCTACAAGACAGCAAGATCAATTAGAAAAAGTCTGAGAAAAAAACTTTTCAATCCCTACAATTAAACAGATATTTTTAAAAAATTCTATTCAGAACTGGACTGAAACTTTACATATTTTAAACACTTTTTAAATACGAATTAGCAAAAAGAATATTTCATATTAAATGAATATGCTCCAAAAATTTTCACTCTAACATTGCCATAAATGAAAAACTAACCTTTCTTTTTGCTTCATTCTGTAACTGAAGTATCTAAAAAAATCGTGGCCTGCCCACAAACATTTTCATTGGAAATATCATAGTCTTTTTCCTGACTTTCACAGTAAATCAGACACATGTTTCAGAAAAATGATTCTAGCAAATGCACAGAAATACATACCAAAGTGGAATTAAAGCATTATCATAGTTATATTGGAGTGTTTTGCTGCTATTACTATATGTGACATTTACTAGTGTTTTCTCTTAGGAAAGCAAACAAAGGTTGCATTACTAAAATAAGATTCACTATTTTCTCATTGATGTACTTTGAGAGAGTCTCTAAGAACAGTTTGAATGTTATTATCAGAGTGAAAGAATTTCCTTACCCTAATTAGTGCCTTAATATTGCTTAATTATAGCTCCTTCAAATTGTGTACAGAGTTGGGGAACACAGGCACTCAGAATTCTCATACATTCGAAAAACCAGTCTGCTACATCTAGCAGTGACAGTGTTGTGTAAATTATCTTGCTGAGCCAAAATTTGCTATTATAGCTATGTTTAGCTAAACACTAATGTCTGCATTAAAATAAAAATGATACGCCATAGGATGTGTTGTCTCCTTAGCCAACCACACCATGCATTTAAAAGAAAATGTGTATAAAAGAATACAGTGGAATAAGCAATATTCTTTTCAGGCACATGACTAGTCAGTGTCCATGTAATTGCCCATGTTGGAACATGATATTTAGTATGAACAGAACTTGATACTGGCTATAACATTTTCTAAAGTTGTATTTCCTTGTTATGAACAGATTGCGACTTGGAAGCTACAAAAGTAGAGATCCGGTTCACTGGTTCACTTTCTGACTACCATGTGTCTGACAACCTGACAGCATAAAATACCTCCAGAAAAAAAGACAAACACTTTGGAAGCTTAAATAAAAGGGAGAGAGACTATTTCATTCCTAAGCAAGTATGCAGAGGAATAAATAAATCTGACATCACAATCGGTTTCATTAGATTTTGTCCAGCTTTTAAGCCAGAGAGCAAACTACAGCCAGCTTCTGCAAAGATTTCTATATAATATTTACTAATATTCTGAAACTTCCCTGAATATTTACATGGTCTTTTAAATATCACTCTTTCCTCTTTTGCTTCTTCTGTTTATATTTTAGGAAGGACACTGAAATCAGAGATTTATCTGTTTTGCTTGACTCTTATACTTCTGCAAATTTCATACCATATATTGTGGGAGTGTGAATATATCATTGAGAAGTATTCATAATCCGTTGTATCTTTCATCCCTCTATACATCTAGTTTTAGTACATATCAATGTTAGGCAGTTGTTTCTCTCTTATTATGGTATGACCCTTTTTAAAACCCTCTAATCATATCTATTTTTCTTTACTTGCAAAAGTAAAAATTGAATGCACAGGGTCAATTTGTCACATTTAAGATTTTATTGTACATATATCAGTATAGAGTAACACATGAAATTATATTTCCCTTCTAAAATGATGAGTTTTACCATTAACACTCCTTAAATCCTAAGCAAAAATAAGGAATTTCAACCTCAAAATTTGTAAGCTTGGTTTGTGAATATGAAATGTTGGTTTACTGATTTTTCACCAAATCAGTACAGGAAAAATGTTTTAAATATAAAAAGAGATGCATTTTTCATAAAGAAATAATGTTAAAATATTTAGTTCTGTTATTTCTGAACAAAATAACATAAAGGAAAGAACTTTCTTAATGTTCGCTAACACAAAGATCGAAAGGCTACCTTAGCAAATACATTTTAAATGTTGT
Source organism: Taeniopygia guttata (assembly GCF_048771995.1). Lineage (NCBI taxonomy): Eukaryota > Metazoa > Chordata > Aves > Passeriformes > Estrildidae > Taeniopygia > Taeniopygia guttata. Next base: position 20,264,608 of record NC_133025.1, on the reverse strand, counting down.
TCAAACTTTAGGTGCTGTCAGTGTTAGTGCTAGCATGAATAGGTAACCAAATATTTTGCTACATTTCTCAAGTTTGAACAAATTATATCTTGAGGTAAGTATGTAGATAGGGTCTACATTTTATAACACAAATTACCTATGGGAATTTCTATCTATGGAAGAAATTTCTAGTGTAACTTGTCCAGGCACAAAGGTTGAAATAACTGCTACCCTTTTAAAATCCCACAGGCTGCAAGCAATTCTATGCAGACTTCAATGTATAACTCCAAAGCCTACAGCAAAGGCTATCAGCAAGAGTAAAGATTCAGTACGAGTAACTGAATTTATTCATTTTCTGCTAGCATTTAAACTCAGAGGACCTTCAGCACATACAGCAGTGTGTATAAAAATCTTTTCTTCTGCTTATTGACCATGAGAGCTTTCAAATTTAAGTTTCAGACAAGCAACTGAAGGGACTTTCGTCCTCAGGAGTATTATTTTTAGTTATAAAATTGATTGACATCATGCTTAAGAAAGACTTCCTTGCAATTAGAAAGCACTTTTTGGAAGTATATACAGAAAAAGAAGTATCCAAACGCATCACTTTCTGAAGCACTTGTGGCCATTTTTATGAGTCTATTTGGAGACTAAAAAGTAAAGCTGCACCAAGTCTTCACCAAAAATATTGCAACATCTAAACTAATCATATTAACTACTACTAAACAGAGGTTCAAGCATTCATCTATTTCTTCAGTTGAGATGAGAAGCTCCAAAAGAGCAGAACAATGCAGGTTGCAAACTGTTTGTAGTCAGTTATTTATCAAAGTAGCATGTTGAGATGTTTTTTTGCCCTTTTCATCAGCTATAGCTACTGTAGAAATTCAAGACCTCTTCAGCTGGAGTCCCTTCAATGGAAGGAGCTTTATGTGAGAGTCCCTTTGCCGGTATCAGAGTGCTGGGCTGAATTATCATGAAGGTGATGTGGGCTGGATGTCTGCTCCGGCTTGGCTTGAAGTCTGCAAGCTAAGGGACAGCAATATTCTAACAGGGCCATTTCTGCAATGAATATTTGATAGCTTTTTGATGCAGAGAATTTAAATATAGATTTGGAATGTACTGTGAATTCCCACTCAGAGTAAGTGTTTTGATGCCATGATTCATATGAAGTACTGAATAACTTTGGTTGCTCCTGGAAGGGAGCTTTCATCAGCTCTGCGTATTTGCAGTTGGTTGCTGAGATAGGATGAATCTCATGCAGCTTTAGCAATACAACAGTTAATTGTCAAACCTAATCAAAAGTTTTTTGTTTCAAAGAAAACACTTACCCTCTCCAAAAATTAGCATTTAGGAAAACAAGTTGAAGCGCTTCTCTAAACAGACTTTCTTCTGTAACTAGCTTAAACTACATAGTTAACTAGTAGAGAACTAGTGCTGTGCAAGATAAATATGTATGCTAGTTTAAAACAATATCTTACATACTACCTACTGTTTAGTCAGCTGCTGTGAGAATAAGAAAAAATTTACTTTTTGTATTTTCTAACAATTGTAGCAAGGACTGACAATAGCTATATGTCTCATTTGAATTAATTCACAGGGCTCCATGTTACTGTTAAGGAGACAAGTATGTAAAAAAAAAATTCAAAACACATGTAATGAAAACCAATTTAAAATGAAAATAAATATAATAATGAATCTTAATGTAACTCTAAGTTGCTGCTGGGTTTCACAGTATCAAACTTCCAAGAGGAAATTTTTAGAGCTAGACAAGATAGAAGTATTCATGACAGATTTTTTATTTGAGAAAAGAGTGGGTTTCTTTCAGGAAGGAGTAGTGGGAGAATTTTTTCAACTGCAACCGAAAAAAAGGAAAGCAATGAAATCATACTTTTCACAGCAAAGTAAGAACTATGAATTTAAGCATGTAAAAGATCCAATAGTAACATTTTTCAATATTAAGTGCTGAAGAAAATGTTGCATTACCTTTTGCATTTTCCCTATTCACTGTCTTTTCCTTTTCTGTCCCATTTCAATGAACCTATCACACTGCAAGAAGTAGGGTATGATGAGGAAAAAAAATAGTAGATTTCACTTGGTGTAGCCAGTAGGAAAGGTGCGCTGCATGGTTATAGAAAATTAAATACTTTTTTGGTTTCATATTTTTCTGTATGACAAGAGGTAATTTTTGACAGTCAAAATGGAAAACACAGGTTCAAGAATTTTGGATTGCTATAGGCTATAATTTTATCATGTCTTACTCTCAAAGTAAGCCTATGTGATTTACTGGAGATGGTGAAACATAATTCTACAACATGTGTAGACAACTGCTGAAATTAATTATTTTCCACAGGTGAAAATCTGTAATTTCCTCACTAGTCTAATTAAAGGTTTTTTTCAGGACCTGTTAAAAATAAAAGCACCATCAATTAGAACTAAGCAGCTAGTTAATGAACTGCTTGATGGCATGAACAGGACATGGACGATTGCCTTCTGGAAGGGAATTTCAGTCTAAAACTGGAAGAGTACCCAGTAATCTTTGCACAACCTAGAAGATAGCTACTTCTTTAGTCACAAACTAATTAGAACTGATTGGCTTCATTGCTAAAATTGCTAAATTAGGGACATTATAGATGCCTACTCCTTGAGCAGGTTGGCTGTACACACTCCATTGGCAGCGCTCTCACAGCTGCACATATCCCATCTTCACGGGGCAAAACAGAGACAGTAAGCAACACAGAGAGAAGTTCCCTTATGGGCAGTCCTGTCCCACTTGGATAGAAAGAATCAATTTGCGCTACTTGCTCCCCCTGTGTGAATCAGGACAGTTATCTAGAGCTGAAGATCTGAAGAGAGAGGAAAGAGGCTTGTCTGGAGATGGTGTTTTGGAGTTGGAGGGAAATAAATATGCTGTCAGGGCTTTTGCAGCAAATCTGAGCATTACCTTGGCTGAGACATGCTAAATGAGATGGCGCTGAACAAGATGCCTGTGGCTAAGCAACAAACAACCCCCAGAAAAGGGCCCCACAGTACACTTTAGGCATCTAATTTAAAAAGTAGTCAAAAACCTGTTTAGCCACATAAACACCTTCAAAACTCAATACTCTACCAAAATATCTGATGTATATTTCTCACAAAACTAAAACCAAAGCCATCTTGAAAATCTGAGGGATTTTACCCTCTGCCAAGGGCCATCAAGAATTCATGGTACAAACAACTTTAATTCCTCACAGGGGATGAATCCAACAAATAAATCTGAGTCGAGTCGACCAAATTCGCACTTGGTTTAGCACTTGATTAATACTCATCTTCTGCTTAAAAATGCTAGTGATTAAGCACTTTTTCATCAATCAAATCTCCCCTTTTCAGGTGCTAATACACTAATAATAATAATAATAGTAATATGTAAAGTACTCTTTAAGCATAGTCTAGTCTTTCTCTTGATAGGAGGTACACACATTGCTGTATTTTGCAAATCTAAATCAGGAAGTCCCCTAATATGAGCAGCTGTCAGCACAGTAAGGCTTCAGTCTTGCAATTCAGTCTACTATCTTTTAACAGTATTCTAAGCCTGCTGGCAATATGTACCCCGAAAAAAGCAGATCTTCAATCAGGTGTGCATGTCACGGTAATACTGAGACAGTGAAAACCTAGTTGGTTGTTTTCATGCACTTGAAAATCAGATGAGAAGGATAGGAATTTTTAGGTATTCTGCTACTATAATTTTAAAAATACCACCCGTAATAACCATTACATTGTCATAAGCTTATTTTGGGAACCCAAGGCTGGTCAACAGTCCTGAGCTTGAACAAAACTGAAATGTTTCCATCTATTTTCTTACAATATATTTTTCAGTTATGGATTTACCTTTGAAGAAATCCGAACTCCTCTGCAGAATGCCAAAATCTTGTGTAGTTCATGTTCCAATTTACTAAGTGCAGTTTGAACTCATTTAATGAAGGCTATTTAATTTCTCCTTATTCTTATAACTTATAATTTCTCCTTATTCTTATAACATAACCTTCAGTGTGCAGACTGATGGGAAAATTCCCCAAATCATTTAAGTGCTTCACCAGTACATTAGATGTGTAAATGTGTTTTGAGACCTTCTATATAAGAAATACATCAATAAACTGCAGTAAGTTCAGCAGACAGCCATCAATATGAATCACAAGCCCTGTGAGGAAAGGATGAAGGATAAGGTTTTGGCCAGTCTAGAGAAGAGATGGTGGGTCAAGTCCCTCAAAGAGCAGATCCAAACAGGGAGATGAACCAATACTCTCCACAATGGTGTATGATACAGGACATTGTAGGCATAATGTGAAACAGGAGCTTTAGACTGGTAAAAGATTTTTTCCGGTAAGGTAGCTCAGACCACAGAATGGGCTTCCCATAGAAGATATTCAGTTTCTCCTGGTCCTCAGAGGTTTTCAAAATCTGACTGGATAAAGTCCTAACTCCTCGCCCAGATCCAGCCTCACGCTGACTCTATGTTGTGGCTTAAGCCTGGATGGAAATTAGCATCCTGTTTTGAGCATGAGGTTGGACTAGCAACTTCTGGAAGTTCATTCCAACCTGAAATATCCTATGATTAAGATGCCACTGCACCAGAAATGTCAATTTCTGGTAGCCATTTTCTGGTCAATTTCACCAGTAGCCAATGCCACTGAACAACCTCAAGTGCCTATGTGCATATGCATATCTACAGGTGCACATGCTCTTGCAGATAAGAATGTGGAAATCTACAAGAGACAGCGTCCTAGGGACTTTTGATGATTACTCTCTCAGTCCTTAAGAATAGTTCAAAGCAAAGAGAAAACCAGGTGAAATAACATTTAATAATTATTGTTATATTTGACCTCACCAGGTAAGGTATCTGCATATTTAAGAACATGCTACATAGATACAGGTACACTATATTTAGTTTTGCTGGTTTGGATGCCTTTTATTGTGACTACCATATCACTTAGTGCAATTACTGTATGACTGAGTTCACTCACTCCCATGAACCTGGAATTCTGTGACAGAGGAAAAAAAGGTTTACTGCTGGGGGGTGGTGGTGAGAACTCTGACCTCTTTTTAAATACATTTTGAACATTTTCACAAGTAGACAGCTCGCTCACTGTCACCTCAGTGGATACCAAAGTTTCAAAGAACAGGGAGAAAAAAGCCAGAATGTACTTTGGTAAGATATTTTTTAAACAATCCTAATGATCTGCAAGTGACTTGTTTCATGATTGAAAGCATTCACAGCTCTTGGCACCGACCTCTTCTGCTGGCCTAAATCACCTCAGTTCCAATGGAAGTCAATTGAGTAAGGGTGATTTACGGACCCTCCAATTTTGTCTCAAAATCTGGCGCAATGTGAGAATGTCAGAGAGGTAAAGAAAATAATTTTTTTAAGATAAATTTCACTATTTTCTCTTAGGGTACATTTATTGCTTCCTTACAGGAGAACAATTCTGATGTTTTCTTAATTTAATCAAAGAGAAGTCACCTGAAGGGATAGAAATTCAAACACAACCTGGATCATGTAGCTCAAGGAAGGTGTAGTCAGCCTTTCATTTTAACATTCTCCAGTCTCATGGGTACATGCACAGTTACACTAAGTTAATTAGTTAGTAATATATACTAGCTGATACATAATTCACAAGATGACCATAATTTTAAGGAATGTAAACAATATTTTGAAATTTAAGTTTCCCAAGAGCCCTGTTAAAACCTAAATTAGAGCTGATAACGGTCAAAAAGAGCAAAAGGGAGAGATGGGAGTGAAACGCAGTAATACAGTAATTACCATTCAGGATAGAGAGAATCTTTTTTTCTGGCAGTAATCAGTATGTAATTATGGCCTCACAAAAAAGGCAACACCTAAACAAACAGATACAAAGTGCTATTGCACTTGTTCTATGCTACAAATTTGTGCTTTCTTCGATCTTTTTATCTTCAGGCTTATATTGCTCTTATGGAATTGGAAATCTGTATTTCTTAAGCTGCCGCTCTTTTAATTAGTGACACAAGTCAAAGGTAATGCTGTGGTGAAGCCAGTTTACTTAAAAACACACCTTGGAGAATGACAAACAACTGTATTTGTTTGTTTGTTTGTTTGTTTTAAATAAGGCAAGACATGAGTGATTCCATACTGTGCATGAGAAATTATTGAATTGAAAGCAAAAAATAAATAATATTTGCAGAAAACAGTGATAGTTGAATGATTATTTGCTTCATTCAGGTTAATAAATCTATTGATTTATTTTTTATTATTTATGTATTTATTCGTTGTCATCAGTATTTATTGTAAAAATAAAACCAAACTAAATGTACTCTAGATAGAGAGCATTAAAACTAGTTATTTTAGTGGTTGGTAAAAGAGGATATAAATGGCTTTCTTACACATTTTTCTGCCACTGCAAAAAAAAATCATTCTTAGAAATGCAAAGATATAAAGATAAAAATGGCACTATAATCTATGATAGACCAATTCCTTCTTAAAAAGATGAAAATTAAATGTACATTATAAATATTCACATAAATTGAGTGAATAATATATACTGATTATTTGTTTACTTTTGTCTTGCCTGGGCAGAGTAGATTTTATTAAGCCTTTTTTTAAGCTTCAGAGCCTTTGAACAGTATCTTTACTATGCATTTTTTAGTGTAAATTATTTTATAAAACAGATTATCCAATAATAAATGTCTCACAAATCAAAAAATCAGCTTTGCATATGTAGGTGGCAGAATCTGACCTGTATTTATTTTATTCTATTTGAAGTTTCTGGAAATAATTGTTGAGATGTTATTTGCTGATAAAAAATGAAAGTACAGCTGGCTGTGATAAGAATGATGACAAGAACCATGAGTAAGGAGGAGTCAGCTCATACTCATGTGTGCCAGGATGACATGGAACCTGTATGTGAGTGTCAGGCTGTGCATAAACTATGCAATTGCCATTACAAAATGACTGAACAGGCCTGGCATTGTACTGAACAAGGTGCTTGCCTTTAATCAGTGCAGGAGACCAGCCATCAGTGACAGAATGCTTGCTGCTTTTGAAGAAAGATGTTTGAATAGATGTGACATGTGACATACCAGTGTGAAAAGCTACTTCAAGACAACCAAAATACTCTTTACTTTTGTCTACTGTGTAGGCAAAAACCAATTTTTGTTGCCCCAGATTAGCCACTTTTACCACAGAAAGTCAGAAAGAGAAGGATAGACATCTTGTAGGGCTCTGAAACACTAACCTTCTTCCTAACAGTCCCTAACAGATAAAAAGGATAGAAGCAGCATTTGCCATAACCACAAATGACTTCACACATTTGTCAGCTGAAACCACTGCTTTCTATATAATTCTCAGCTTGGCTTTCCAGGCTGCTGGGTTGGGGAGGCATGGACAAGTCTCCAAACATCACCTAGCTCATATTTGGTGCTGCCTTGCCCTTGCTTCCTTTAGAAAGTTTGCAGGCAGAAATGCATAAAATCATTTGGGAAGGCTACATAAGGCAGCTAAATAGGAGCAATGGGAGCACTGTAGTTTAAATCCATTTATTTAAAATAAATTTCCACTATATCTGAAATAAGTTCAAGGGAATTGTCTAATTGGTCTGGTTTCAGTGAAACAGTAACAAATATCTTACAAAGCAAGGCACAAAATTAGTATTATGCAAGGACTTGGGTTTAGGTAAAACTCTCTCTGAATGTTATCAATAAACATACCTAGCTAATCCAATTCCAGGATTTGATATTCAAAATTGATTTCTGAACAACCAGTCTGCAGAAAGCACACTGTATTAATCCTTTCACCAAAAACAAAGGCTAAGTGTGACTATGCCAGCAAAGGAGAGCTGTGGCTGAGGAGGCCTTCTTTGAAACACGGACTTGATGTATAGATGAGAATGGTGGCAAAAAGATTGATGACTCTTCTGAGTAGTCCCATCAGTTCCCCCATGCTATTAGGATGTAACTGTTTTAGTGGACTCAGTGTCATCACTTCTGGCTTCATGGGACTGATTAGGTTAACTTTTTTTCAAGCCACTGTTCTCAATTGCTAACTCAAAAATAATTATGTCTTTCAGTAAATCAAACTGATTATTCTGATGTCACGAGAATATTGATAGCTTTTGATTTCTACACCACTCAGAATCTCCTTTGGCAACATCACACACACACTGAAAAAAATAATTCACAAGGTTCAGCTTTTTTTTTTTAAGCCTCTACTGCTGATAGCTGTTCCTGAAAACGCTCAGTGTTTAAGAGGGGAATGCAATGGGACTGTGGATTTTAATTTTAATTTTAGCATCCTTATTAGTACAATCAAAATATCTTGCTATTTTATTTCTCTTTGTTCTAGACTCTTCTTAAAGGACAACTGTAGTCTTTCTTTAAAGAGCTTAGCTATTTATTCTTTTACCAAAAATCTAATTTTTTATCTTAAATCTATTTTAACATATTCATCCAAGCATGCAACCACAACATGACTGTAGATAAAATTGTTAATACTGATAATAATTATTGTAAATATTTGTAAATTTCTTGTGCATTTGTCTGATGCTAGGAAAGTAGCACATTAGGCAAAGTTACCACACTTGCTACCAAGAGACAAAAACAGTTCAGCAGGTAAGAGTTTCAGGACACTCCTCTGCTCCATTGCTGTTTAACTACATTAAGTTCACAGGCAAGCACTGCTCTGATTTGAGCCTTTATAATTCATCAGAGCACAGACTCTCAAAACAGAACGTCTATTTAGTCTATCTCTATCATCATAATGACAGTAGGAACACAAAATAGCCTTTGGCTCTGGGTGAGTTAATTATCTACTTTTTTTTCCCTAGGACACCGTCTTGAAGTACTAACACATTAACCTTGCAGAATATTCACTTAGACCTTCTGCACAGCATGAGATTACTACTAGTCTCAACTGGTTAATGTCAACTTCCCTGCTCTCTGGGGTTAGCCAGGTCACTCCTCCTTGCCTGGAAGATTAATTTCCCTTTTAGGGACAGAATAAGCTTAAGCATACAAACACTTGAATTAAGTGATGGAACATATTCTAGAAAGAGGAAAAACTACATTAATCTAATCTACTGTTTGTTCTGATAAAAATGGAACAACATGAGCAAACAAGGTTTTTTTCTTCACTAAAATGTATACTTTTATATATTCTAGATGTGTATCAAAGATACCTATTCTAATGAAAAGGACTGGAACTTTTCAAAAACATGCTTTATAGTTTTCCAACACCATTAAATGTTATAAAGTTTTGTTTCTGTACAGATACAATACATTTATATACAATACAAGGGGTAAATCATCCTCCACTGTCAGTCACCTGTATTTATCATTTCTTTTTAATGCATTATATAACTATCCTTGTAGAACAGTGATTTTCCAAGCTGTATCAAATGCAAATGCAGTAAATATTTAACATAATATTTTAAGCACAATACAAAGATTTTAAAAATAAATACATAATTTCCCAGTCTGAATATATGTTTTCATTTAAGCTTTTACTTTTCAATTTTCAGCTACTTTGGACAATGGAAATGGATTAATTTAATTTACATTTTGGTTCTAGGTAAATACTGCACTATTGAGAGAGACGTTGATTCATTTAACTATGGAAGTATTGCTTGGTAGCTTCACAGAAAACAGAAAATATTTTCATTTTTTCAATTCCAAAGGATTGCTTGAGTTTGGCTTTTAATAGATATTTTCTGATAATATACTTGTTAGTGAAGCCATAATAACACTCTAGTTAATTAAACTGTAAGTTTTGCAAGAAAGATATAATGTCTTACTAATATAAGCACATTTTCTGAGCAGGACAGAGAGAGCTTGCATTTAGCTTCATTTCACAGTCCTCATTTTTTTTAATCTAAGAGGCTGTTTCTTGGTATAAGTAGGGAAATCATTGATAGCTGATGAGCATGTGAACCAAAAGCTTTTAGATCCCTATGCAACCTGCTGAATAGTGTCCTTCATCAGAAGCCTACAGCTTTATCAACCTGACAGAAAAATTTCAGCAAGACATCTGACCTTATACCTCAAAAGAAGAAACTGAAAAATTCATTCAAATATAGACAGTGTTTTACATTAAGTCCTAATAAACATGGCTTTGCAAATTTAAGAAATTTTTCTTCCAAGCTCTCTCAGCACATATCTGTCATACAGTTTCAGGGAAATACAGTAAAACCAGTACCATGTCTCCTTAAAGTTTAAGTTTTTCAAGTCACCCAGTGAAACATTTGGTTATGAATAGCCCAAAAAGTTCATAAGTCTGCCTGAAAATTTGATCCCAAAGTTTTCTAACTTCAGAATGAGAAAAATTTGGTCTTTACTAGGAAAAAATCAGCGAAAGCAAAATGATGCAGACTCAGTCATATCTAAGTACTGCATGACACGTACAGTGACTTAAAATAAACTGTCAAGTACACTTCAGTACACTGAATCAGTAGTAAAATTCCTGAGTTTAGGTTATTTATTAGCTGTACTTTTGCTAGCCATTGTATGACATACTTCCAACAAATTCAGTAAAATACACAGCAAGTCCAGCCATTTACTTGACATATTGTGAGTAACATATTAAATCAGCACATAGTTCAGCTTTTACTGATATTATTACTGAAATGTCTTCAGCTTTAATTCCCACAAATATTTTGATAATGTTTTGAAGGGATACTATTTCTCCATTCCAAAATGAAACAGGGAAAGATGAATTTTCTCCTCTTAGAGTCATTTCTAATTATTAAGTGCCAAGAGTAGCATTATTAAAATATATTGGTCTCTCATTTCACTCCAACGTAACATTTCTCACTCATTAAAATCAAGAAGCACCCTATTAGATCATATAAGCTAACCCAACAGTCATAAAATGAGTTTTAAAATAATGAACTACTGATTTAAGATTAATGCTTGATTATCTTTGTGAAGTTGATAATAGTGACTCTTACACAGACTTGGCAGAATTAATGGGCCATACAAAAGTGACACAGAAAGGGCAGCCATTGCTCAATTATTTTCATTAGAACTTCCTTATTTAATGATGGAGTGTCATATGAAGCATGCTATGCTTCACTTTCACTTGGTATTTGGAAAATATGACTGTCAAAAAGGAAGTATCATGGTTATTTCTCATCTATACAACAATATTATCTTCTTTTGTGGTTTTTAATGAGGCACATATTTCAGGGATTGTGATGGGTACAGGGAAGCAAAAATATTAAGAGTTAAAATTAAGAGTTAAAATCTGGAAAAAAACCACAAATTGTACACATCCATATAAATTTCCCCATATTTCCTTCTGACTTGATAATGAATCAAAGATACAACATAAATAAACTAGTGTTTACCTTTGCAAGACCAGAATGAGCCAGGAATGCATTCTAGATGTCAATGATACAGGGCTGAGTGCATCCCCTCTATCCAATCAGGAGATGTACACAGGGTGTTCTTCGGGTGGGAGGGATTTCAATTCCCCTGACTTTACTCCACAAGGCTATTACATTTATTACTGGTTTGGACTCATCTCAAGCTCATGGCCAAGAAGAGATGCTTAAGGAAAGCAATTACACTGTACCCATTTCATTACTTCCACAGACTTAGACAGACTTACAGGTAATATGAAAAATCAGTAAAATGCAGAGAAAAAGAGACTATTCTGAATTATGGTTGTAGCAGTCATCATAAACCCTCTATGGTATCTGACATAGCCTCAAAATAGCCCACCTTTCTCACTAACAAACTAGTTAGTGAGAAACTAACAAGTTTCTAGAAAAAAAAACTAACAAGTAACTAGAAACTAACAAGTTTCAGATTCAGTAGTCTAGATAATTCAGTCATGGTACTCTGTACTAGGTATATGTATACATACGTGTATATATATATTTGTATTCTGTTTCCCTGTGTACCCCCCCAGAGGAATAAGAACTTTTAGCAGAAGGACCATCACATTAATCTGCCTTTTTATAACAGGATTCTGTGTAAAGATTCCAGCCCTGTAAAATTCATTGCTGTTGTACTACATATAGAAACAAGGTGAGTGCTAAGCACATAACATTTTACTGTATTGAGGTGTTGATGTTTTTCATTCCTCTCCTCCCTATTCCTATCCTGCATCCTGCTTGGCTTATTCAGGCTGACACAAACTATGGCAAAAAGAAGACAATTAAAAAAACAAGGCTCAGATCCCAGGTGGCTGAGGTACTCCCACAAACCCCTATAGCTTCTCTGGTCTCCCAAAAGCATTGGTCTGGCACAACTAAGAAGCTGCTGTTGTTTTCCCTATTTTTAGGCACCCAGATAACGATACCCAGATAATGAAATAATCCATGAATACTTCACCTTCCCCAAGTCTTCATTCCAAGTAAAATACTGTTATCTCAGTACCATCCTAAGGATTCTGTAGGATGAACCCATAAGCAACCAGCTGAGATGAGCTTATGGCTGCTTTCTACTGCAGAGCAGTGATGGTAACTGAGGCAGACAAAAGCTCTTGCAAAAACTCTAGTGCCATCTATTTAGCTTTGTTAGAGGGAGAAAGAAGCTCAGCCATGCTTAACTAAATTACACTGAATACTGATATGTGAATATGCTGTCAAAGTTAAATGAAGTGCTATGCAGAGATAATATTCTCTTTTCTTGGAAAGACCCAGAGCAAATCAAAACAATTAACTAAGCTATTAACCATACCACACATATTGACTAGTATTGTTTATTACTCATTTCAAAAGAATTTCTAATTTTTCTATGATTAAGGAAGAAGGAAACACATTAAGTGTAGCAATTGAAAATTGTGATGATTCTAGAACCATCTCCAATGAGTGTATAGGAGAGCAAATAGTAAAGGAATTATCGAGAGCAGACATGTTGGAACCAACTGTGTCAGCCTTACACTGTTCATGGGGCTGAGCGGCATAGTAGGTGAGAAGTAGTGCTTTTCAACTTAAAATAATTCAATTTACACCACTCTTAAATGTTAAACAAAGTACTTTTCTCACTAATATTCTGTCTTTGATTAGTAGGCAGCAAAAAATAATGTGGTACCTCTTGCTCTGACTCACTCTAAGGTCAGTTAGAGGACCCTGTTTTTGCCAAATGGCATAGATTATCATCAATTACTAATTTATTAAAGTTCTGTATGGAGTTTCAAATTCTTAATAAACATGCAGCAATCAAGTTTTGTAAATTACAGACCCATGTGGATGCCAAGTCTTTTATGTTAAAATGATCTTCAGCATATGCATGACTTGCTGAGGCTCTATGGGGTTCAGCTAACATGCCATTGAATGGGAAAAGATGGAACTTGGCAGATTTTTTACATCTCTGCCAGCTCCCAACTGCACCTGAGACTAGTATCTGAAGTGCAGGTCCTTTGCACTTTTACTATTTATCCTCTCTTGATCTAATGCAAGACTGGATTTTTAAGTGAGCACCTCTCCTTAAGGGAGAATTCTATTTCAATTATATTGTCAGTGTACCTGTGATACTAAGCTGTAACACGACACTGTGCTGATTCAAAAGCTGAAGTTATTTTGGGCACAAAATGCTATAAAACAAAAATACTTTGGCAACACATTAATGTAATTCTAGGCACCTTTTGAGCAGTCCTAAGTTAACAAACCCCATCCTCTGTAATATTTTGTCTCTTTTTCTTAATCAGAAAAATTACACATCGATGAAGATACTTCTTAAACCAAATCGACATATAGGCCTTTTCCATCAATCACCTCAGTAATCTGTCCAAAGGTATGGATTAAAGGAAAAATGTGAAATCAACCCCACAGGGGTGTTTTTCAATTCAAGAATCATAAACTTGCTCTGATAATTCAGAGTGATTGTTAAATCTTCTCACCCATATAGACTGGCATCTATAAAACTACAGGTAGTTTAAAGCATGCTCATGTGCAGTCATTCTGCTGGGAATTGGATATTCAGGTCTCAAAGGCAGCTCCAAGAAATTCAGCCACAAAATACACAGCTATCGAGCATGATTTTAAATGTGTCTGGTCTACCTGAAGAATGGAAATTGTAGTTTCTGCAACAAATGGATTGAAATAAATGTTGAAAAGACTGAGTCACAATGGAGAATTTGAATTACCAGGTTATTTTTTTAATAAATAGGACAAAAGAAAATTAATCTTGATAACTTCATTAATCCATCCTTCTCCTTAGTCTTTACCTGTCATTTCAGTGATAGAGGCCCTGTAAGACATTTATTGTGTCACTTCTATATTAGTATGTAAGAAGTTCAATCATCAAACTAAAAAGAAACAAAGATAAATATGAAAAAAATTCCAAGGTCCAGGAAATTATGGTAGTTTGCAGAAAAGGAAATAAAAACAAAAAGACGGTTTCAGTAAAATCCTGAAAGTTGCAGTATCTGAAGGTCAAACAAGTAGTGTTTCACAGACACTGTTGGTGATGGATAACAGTAGCACTATTACCAAAGTATTTTATATTTAGGAAAGCAAAATGCAAAGACCCAAACTATAAGAGGGTGGAGGGAGGGGTGAAATGGGCTCTTTCAGCAACTTTTTGTATTATGGAAAGCTCTGTGCCCCTCAAAGTGTGACAGTTAGAAAAACATCAGAAAAAAAGGGTAAGTGCAATGAAATCAAGTCCAGAAGGCATTCAGTTATTAGGACTATTTCAGTGAAATTGGCAGATCTCTGAGAAACCTTTGCCTTTTCTACTCTGTAGTCTATATAAAACACAAAACAAACTGGTATTTTTTGCACAGATTACACATTGGCAGCAGCACACGGTACTTTAGAGCATACTGATGATAGCTGGCTGTGCAGATCAGATTAGTCTGGAGCATTCAGGGAAAAATCTGCACGTCAGTTCATCAGCAGAGAGACTGCTGGAATGAAGAGAGACATTAGCAGGATGCTAAAGAGGAGAAGAGAAAAGGAGAAGTTAATGAGAGATGGATTGTAGCAGATGTAATGGAAGAAGAAATAGAACTGTGCTGTGAAGCTGAAGTGAAAACAGAATAGCAACAAGGATAAGGCTGACAGTGGGAGAAAATCTTGTGTACTGTGGTTCCAGATGTTATTATAGATTTCTGTGCTACTTAAACATTTGAAATTACTGATTGTAAATCTGCATCAGAGTTTAAATTATATGAATGCTACCATTCTGATTCACAGCTTGTTACAACTGAGGAAAAAAATACCATGTCCTTTACTAAGAGGGATGGTTTATATCTTAAAACATTTTTGTAATGTTAAACCGGCGTTTTTTTCAGATTATATTATTGCTGTGAAATTCCAGACAACATTAGAATGTAAAACCAGAAAAAATACTCAGTCACAAAAAAAAAAAAAAAAAAAAAAAAAAAAAAAATTAAAAAAGAAAGTGGTATTCCCTCTGGAAATCCTCATGTGCCCAGCAAAATGCTCAGCCTCCTAATGAAACCACATTCATGCTCAGAAAGAGGAACATAAATGATCTTAATGTTTAAAACCAGCTCACTTAGCAATCTGCAATAGCTATAAACACAACCAGCTACCAAAAGCAGCAGCAGCAGCCAATTACAACGCTGAGTGCAGCAAGGAGCCAGAGCTGTCCATTGGCATCTTCTTCCATTTTGCTTCATCTTCAAGGTTGAAGATTCTAAAACTGCTCTTTTCTTTCGACACCTGGTGGTGGTGCTGTTGCTCCTTGCTATACCGTATCTTAATCGCCAGGTTTTCACCTGGCATATGACCTCGAATTTATTAGTTTGTTATCTAGCACAGTGTTGGAGCAATACTGGTAAGTTGTCCCCATTTCTTGGTGGGCTGTTAACTCAGGTCTGCCTGCACTTCCATAGGTATATGTTAAACATTTGAAAAATCTCCTGGAAAACTAGATTCTTTTGAAATTAAATAAACAAACAAACAAAAAAGAGCACAAAAAAAAAAAAAAAAAAGCCAGCTTATAGAAGGAAAATTAGCCAGTAGGAGGGGAGCGGAAAGCACCTGAATTGTTCAAAAGTGTTTGAGTTGAAAAAAGAAGGCAAGCATACTGGTTTTGGGGCAGTATCATATCTAATCACTCAGGCAGCTTTCCAGAGAGGAATTTCATTCATGTAACTAGTCCTATTTAGTTCAGAGAATTAAACTTGCTCATTTAGGTGACTACAGAGATCATAAAAATGCAGAGCTGTAAATATCCCCCAACCTGCTGTGAGTGTGCATATAGGCAGGAATTATCATTAAGAAGACAAGCAGCTGCTATGTCTGAAAGACTCTTCCCAGTGATAAACACAGTATAATTCCTGTATAAATTTACAGATCAGAATTTCCAGCATTTTATAAGTCAACTGAATTCTAAGGGAAAAAATGTATTCCTTTTACTTATTGTTTATTATGAGTACCAGGTATTCATCACAATAGATGAAAAGCTTGCTTCAAATGTAAAAATAAACATTGCAGGCTGAAAAAAATTAAACCATAGCAACAAGGAAATATAAAACAAAAAAAACCAGCAGTTATGTAAATTTGTAAAATCCTGCTAATTATTTAACATTATTTTTTAAAAAGCAAAACAAAACCCAAAAAATACAACAACAAAGTTCTGCTAAAATAACTCTCATTTAAAAGTTCTCATATTTATAAGCTGAGGGGTGCATAATTAAAATGCATGAACAAACACGAATTGAATTGTAGCAATGGCTTTTTTCATGCTTTGCAAATCATCTACATGTCAAAATAGAGTTATTTTATTGAAGAAAAAAGCAAACACAAAAGAAAAAAACATGACTATGTCAAGCAGGACCAGATTTGAGATTAGGGCACCAACTTTGGGAATAACATAATGAGTTGAGAATCTCAACTTTCATTTAAAAAGAGACTTTCATTGGTAAGAGCTTAAAAACAGAAATAAGCCTAAATTAATGTCTATATATGCTGATAATTCCAACCAATTTAGGCTATAGCACTGAAATCAGTCATCGTGGAAAGAGCAGAGTCACACTCAAGGAAAAGGAAGCAAGTAAAGATGAGGTTTGGTGTCCTGTATTATCTAACATACTGAATTCTTCAGTTGTTGCTGACTTACATCATATCTTTCTTCTTTCTATTTCTCAATAACAAATGCAGTTAGAAATACTATCCTGAGTGATCTTGATTTTTAAACACTTTTTCCTCATACACACACACAAACACACCCCACTCTATTTCTTTGCCAATGCATGTTTACTATCTACAGACAGTCCTAAAGCTCTAATAAAAGCAGGAAAACAGAACACTCAGGGAGGATGAAGGAAATATAAAACTTGGAGGGGTAGGCATAAAAAAGCCCATGTAGCTAAAGTAAATAAAACCAGAAGAATAATGACTTGTAAGAGGAAATTACTATAGTGATCATAATTTTCAAAATATTCAATATTTTGAGAGAAAATACAAAGTAGCAAATGTGACAATAGCATCATGTACCTGCACAATTGTATCTACATCATCTGAGAACAAATGCAATCTCTGAATGTGCCAGTGTTAATTTGAAGAAAGGAGCTGCATCATTCTCTATTTGTCACACTCAAACCCATGCCTGTGTAGTAGCACCCTCCTTGTTCTCAACATCAAACATGGAAAAAAAATCAATTTCTTCTGGCATCTCTGTGACTATACACCTATGTCAGGGCAATTCTTTCCTAAAGTGAATTGGGGTGATACATCCATTCTTTGACAGTGCAGTTGCATAATTTGCACTATAATGTCTTTTTTTTTTTTTTTCACCTAAGTCAAGTGACTAAAAACAAAAAAAGAAAATAGTAATTTAATAGTCACTGACACCCTTTCCAAGCATTATCTCTTTCACCAGCAAAATAAACATGGCATTTTTAATGCCAAAAACTCACAGGAAATTTGTTCCAGAATTTTAGATAAATAAAAAATAGAAATTAGTATTGTCCATTTCTACAGTTTATAATTCTTGTGATTTAACTCATTTGAAGTACAAAGTCTTGCACCTGGAGAAGAACACTCCCATGAAGCAGGGAGAGCATGAGTCATGAGTCATAAAATAAAAGATAGAAAATAGAAAAAAGGATTTTCTTTGTCCAGGGGAGCTGCGTTTAGAGTGTTCAAACATCCCATTTCCCCAGATCAGGAAAAACAGAGAGATGGAGGAAACTTTAAAGTTGAAAACAAACCATCAAATTCATAAATTAGATTCTGTGATCTAAGAGTCTGCATTTACCAGGAATTTAAATCAGTGACCCATGAGATCTCTTCTGAGCTTTTATCTTACATAGTTTTTTTCTGATTATTATGAGTAATTGGGGATTGCTGCCATACCACAGAACAGGAACCACTATAATGTAAGGTCATTGCCTTTGATGTATATTTTTATATTTCTACATAGTAAAAACATCATAGGTCTTGTGAAGAATGATATTTAAAGGAAAAATACCTTTTGATAATTACCCATAAAGCTTCTAACCTATAAAATGAGAAATGTTCAACATCAGGCCTCAATGCACAGGAAAAGTTCATGGAACAGCCTCTTTTAAAGTATAATTTTCTCCTAGTGTGCTTTCTTTTAGCTAGGCTTGCCAAGCATTTCTATAAAAACATTTTTTCACTGTGTGAAATCAGTGACTGCTTTCCAAATAAAATTATGAAAAATGTCAGGTAAACGTAATAAGACAATCATATTTTTATATTTTGATTAAGGTACCTCAAAAAAAATTTCAGTTCAATTACCTCATTTTTTTTGTAATCATGTCTAAGATGGATTCTGTAGTCTCCCCCATGTTGTGCTATGGCCATAAAACTGACATGATAGGCAGAATCTGCTTATTCATTTAGGAAGATAATGATATTGTCCCATTAGGAATCATATCAGTCTTGGTACTGAGTAAGATACATGGTTCTGTCAGTAGAAAAGGATGTGAGCAACAGGCAGCTGGAAATACATTCCCCTAGAGAAGTGTAACAGAAACCTCAAAGCAAAATATTTCAGTACAATGTCATCCTTTCCTCACATTCCCCTGCTTGCAGCCACTCTGGATATTTTCATGAGTGGAACATAAATGCACAGAACAAAATCACCTTTACCTGACCTCTTCCTCTCTTTCTAGGCTGTATCTAGCAAGAGCTGAGACACTGCTCACAAGCAGGAGGGGGAGCTGGCAGCAGCTGCTGTGGTGCCTGGAGTCAGGAGAACACTCCCAGCTGCAATCTCTGTTTGCCCATGGACACACAGAGACCATTCATGTGGTCTGGGGGAACCTGCAGATAGTGCTTTGGTAAACCTCTTATCTAGAAAAATGAAAGTCTCCTCTCTCCTAAGGAAACTACCAAGCACCTAACAGTACTCGAGGTGTTGTGCTTACCTCTTCAGACACAGGTGCTCACCATTGAACCAAATCCTGATGGCCCACACATGCATTGAAAATGACAGGTACATGTTCAAATCCTTATCAAACAAAAAATTCAGTCAACAGGAGTAACTCACAACAGCTGAAGAGCAGATGTCTTACAGTCTTCACTGGGGCCAAAGCTGCAGAGATCAGATTCATCACAAATTCATGCACAATGGTGCTAAGTTTCTTTTCACAGAACACTTTGCAACTCCATGGTTAGATTTGCCCCTTCCAGTGCCAGCTGCCATTCTGCCTAGTGTCAATTCTTCTGTCAGAGAAGGCAAGTGATCTCATGCTACCAAAGATAATTATTTCAAATCTGTTACTAAATGACTTCTGGTAAAACCAGTGTGATGAACTACTGAACACTCAGTTCATTAGTTGTCATCCAGTTTGACATTTCCATCTTTCAAGCAATATTGCAGAAGATCAAAGATACACAGGGCTGTGCTTCAAAACCTGCAGAAGTATCCATACTGTCTTCAAGAAAAGGGACTATGAAGGTTACTGCTAATGGGACATGGAAGATTACAGTAACCCATAGGCAGATAAAAAGTGTTTGAAAATTAATTCTTCATGTGCCCTTTAGACACACAGTTACAGAACTAACATTAATAAAACAGAATAAGAACATAATAACAGAACTTTAAATAGGAACATAATATTCTGGAGATAGAATAAGAAAAAAAAATCTTGGCACAAATGACTAGTCTTATGCTGTGGCACTTTAAAAGTCATCCTATGTAAATACTGTACCCTGTACCAATGTGACAGTTGCTATTTATAGGCGAGAGTAAATAGGTGAAAATAAATGAGTGCTTTTTAACTGAACCCATTTAGGACAAAATTCTTATGCAAAGGATATAATCACTATTCTATAATATATTCTATATGTTGTGTTCCAAGACTTCTTTAATTACTGTTTTCATTACCCACTTTAGTCTTTAAGCCATCAAATACTTGAATCATCTTCTTCAAGAGTTTATCAACTGGATTCCTACCTTAGGTACCCTCTGTAAAAACTGAAGAAAGTGATATATTTTCTTCCTGTCCTTTTAGTTGAACTAACTAAATATTTTTTAATTGTTTTAATTTCCTAGTTTTGTTTCTTTTGAGATTTCTCTTCGCTGTGGATTTTAAAACCCATACTTTCTTGGTCTATTTATAAAAGACAAAATCTACACTAAAATGCTTTAAAATTGTCACACTCTTTAAAACTTTTCCAGTTTTCTTCTAGAAGACAGGTACATAGTGTTTGCCAGTGCCTGCTTTAGTGTTACATTCATCTGTTGCTTCCAGTCATCCTACTTACCTCACTTCTTTTGTATTGTCACCTTGTGTACGTGACATGACAGGGATGACACAGATATCCATGTATTGAAAGAAATGTTTCATGCCTGTGATTTAATCCCTGGCTCTGAAATTTTGTTCCTCTGTGCACTGTTTATACTGATCCACTCAGGGCAATTCCTCTCCATTGGCATTACAGACTTCAAACTGACTCCCACTGCTTTCTAAGGATATAATTGCCAGCTCCCGAGACCCTTCAGAAATCACAAGCAGAGCAAGCATACACACTGTGGCACTCTTAGACTTGTGCTGCTCCTTGAGCAGAAAAGGTCTCAGTGTTAGAAAACTTCTACAGCTAGTTATGGCTAAGCTTTCATTCAGCAAAGGAAAATGTTAGATACTTCATTAAGAATAGAAAATACAATTTTAAAAATTGTGAATATAAAATATGTAAAACTTTCTCAGGACTTAAGTGTCAGCTGACTGTTTTGCTCCTAGTTATTAACTGGTGCATCTATATCAGTGATGAGACTTCGGAACAATTTTACCACCTACTCCTGAAATTCTTCTTCCCTTGGCTAATTTCCTTCTTTGACCACTGTACAACTTTAGTATCTTATTGAGGAAGTTAAACCTGCCAACCTGCTGGCTTCAGCCCAGGTCTGCTCTGAACAAATCCTTCTCTAAAAAAATCATCTGTTATCAGAGATACTCTCCCTTCTTTGTCTTTCAACCCATTTGGGGTTTTTATCAGCAGGACAAGCAGTCAGGATTTATACAAAAAAACAGTTGCAAGAAACAAGGCTTTGTGAAATCTCAGTCTACACTGAGTACCCACCTGCTACCTTCAGTTTATATGAATCAACCCTTCTACAAGTACCATCTTAGCCACTTACGTTCTTCACAGGGTAGGACTGTGTGATTCCAGGATCTCAGGTGAAGAGCTGCTTGTCAATTATAGGCATCTAAATTATAGTCACAGGATCTTCAAATGCAAACACCATAGCCATTAAAGAACAGTGGAACTTTTTTAGAGGCTAATTTGCTGGCCACTTAGTGTTCCAGTACAGTTAACTGTACTGAACAGGGTACAGTAAGTGAGTTTTAGCCTCCAGAGTTACAGTAAGAGTCCCAGCCTCAGTTTTTCTCCTGCTTACCTTTGGAGATGGATTATAAAAATGCTGATTTCACAGAATATGCTGAGTTGAAAGGGACCCACAGGGATCGTGGAGCCCAGATCCTAGTCCTGCACAGGACTATCCCCTGGAATCACACTCATGTGCCTGAGACCATTGAATGCTGTCAGGCTGGTGCTGTGACCACTTCCTCAGGCAGCTGTTCCAGTGCCCAACCACCTCTGGGGGAGGAATCGTTTTCTAATATCCAACCTAAACTCCCCCTGACACAAATTCTCTCACTTGCACTATAAATGAGGCTTCTGCTCCCTCTTTCTAAACAACTTTCAGGTTTTCTATCTTCTACATAACATACTGCTTGTTTCAGACTTCTTTGCAGGAAGGATCACTTTCAGCATAGTAGGACTAAGTGACATGCCGGTTATTAGATTCATACATTTGAATTCACTGTGAAATCTTCAAAGAGTCTGCACATGAAATGCTAGCAGCACAAATGACAGATTTAGGACCCAACATTTTCTTCTTTTCCTCAAATTTTGTGAACACTGTAAGTTCTCAACTTAGATTTCATGAGTTGCTAAGATTTTTTTTCTTATATCAAGTAATTTGCTTTTGAATAATTTGATGGATCTGTGATCTAAACCACAGGGATGACAGACCAGTGATTTCCTCTGACATTAAAAAGTGGCCATTATCTTTTACAGTTTAGTAATTTTCAATATTCAGAGTCTGCATTCATTTAATTCAAAGAACAGACACCTATCAATGAGAATCTCCAAACATTTCTACATTCTACATTCTACATCTCTTTATGTGACTTTGCATGCAGTTAAGTTTATCCCTATCCATATAAAAGCCTGATGGTTATATTTCTGCACAGTAAAACCCAAATAAATACTGAGATTCATAAAAAGTTCCTTTTATTTCTTTAGGCAGTGTGCTAAAGCAGTGCAGAAGAGGCTAATAGGTTCTTCAAAGCCACTGCTTTTTGCCCTTGTGCAAGTGAGCAGGACGGGAGAGAGAGTGACTGAAAAATTATTGTGACATTCTCTCAGCTGGCCATAACTCTGAAGTTGGAACCACTGTACTCTTCCCTTAAAAGTGACCAGACTAAACACACTAAAATAGCTGGTGGCATCAATGATTTATTAAAACACACACTAAAGCAAGTGACTTTAAAATGTCCAGTTAAGTATAATATGGTAAGACAGAGTAAAATAAAAGGGTTTGCAAACAAATCTTTCCCTTGTTCACTGTACCTCACAGAGTAGGTACTTCATTCTTGTTTTCTAGGTCAACAATTTTTATCAACATCCTAGACTGCAGCAGATTCTCTGTGGTCTTCTTAGGATCCCCATCAAGTTCCCTCTTCCTTTGGGGAAGCTTCTGCAACCCCTCCAGCAGATTTCTGCCAGCTCCATGCCCCCTTCAGGAGTTTATGAGCCTGTATTTGTGCAGCAGCATCCCCACTCATGATATTTATCACTCCCCATCTGTCCTCACTCTCCCTCATAACCATGTTCACTTGTCCTCAGGAAAAAAAAAAACAGTTTCCCCACTTTCTTGCTGGTACCATGATACTGGTGCTGTAGCAGTGTGAGAGTCTGAGCACTGATATCAGGCAGCCTTCCTGCCTGCTGTTCAGCCACATTCCTTCACGTACACACACAATAAAGCGAGTGGGAGAGGGTATTTATCATAGTTATTTCCAGTGACTGATCTGGCCTGTGTGAAATTAGCACACGGTTGCATGACAACTTATCATACTTATTATTTTGAAAATCAACGTGTCATTGACTTCTTCAGGGCTGGAGAGATAGGCATTTACATTTAAGACTGACTACAGGAACCCAGTCACATCAGGAACCTTGTCCAAAGAGCAATCATCTATTCTCTGTAGTATCCAAGGATGCTGTAGGGCATACCAAGATGGAAATCACTGTTTCTCTGAGGCAAAAAGGCCTTGTCTTTTATTCATTGTCTTTTAACACGTCTCTGTAGCAAGAGAATTACTTTGGACAGCCTCAGAGTTGGACTCCAGTAGGAACAGAAGCTTTTCTTTGGGAGTACATAAGACCCTCATTCACTTTATGCAAATAGAAGTGCCTGTTATTGCAGGCAGCAGGAAATACTCCCTCGCAAGGATGCAAGGTGCTGTCAGTCACTGGCATCTTCACTCTTAAAGAAATAGGGTTTCTCTGGGCTCAGAAACATATGATAGTACTTGGAGAGATGGAAGCTATCACTTGAAGTACTGGATTTTATCAAAAAACCAGAGATGCCATGAGAAATTTCAACCAGCAGCAGGCTTTATTTCTCCAAAGTAACAAAAAGAGAACAAAGACTGTGACCTACAACACTGCTCCAGAGCAGAACAAGTCACACATTACAGCCAGCTACCCTGCAAAGGAGATGTGTAAGACAACATTAATGGAATGTGCTATGCTGTAAAAAATTAGCTGTATTTATTTTCCCTTTTAACCAACTGATATTTTGTACTGAAGTTTATCTTTCTGAATGTTATTTTTAAGGATCTGATGGATTCCTGCAATTGCTTTGAATTGAAATATTTGTTTAATGATGAGAACTTTTAACATCAAAAAAATAGCTTTACTTGCTTTTTTAAACCCAGTTACATTTCTCCCCTTAACCCCTGTTTGGCTCTTTTGCTCTCCTTTATAGTTACAAGGAGGAATATGTTATTATTTTTGCAAATGTTGCCTTTTATATTCTTTTTTATTACTTACCCTAGTCTCTTAATCTTTCTGGATATGTTTGGCTGTTCTTTTCATCTGGAAGTTTATTTTTTTTTTTCTCTGTACAATATGTTCTATACTTCCAAATCTGCTAGACACTAATTTTACTTAATTATCTCTCCTTAAATGTTCACCCTCTTACAATTATTATGTTTCAGGTTCTGGGGTTGTCACAAAATATATTAAAGCATTCATCATGTTTTCTCTTTCTTTTCTGCCTCAACATCAAATGGAAAAAAGAAAAAGAAAAGAAAAACATAATGTCTAATTTGTAAATGGAAGGGAATAAAATACATTTAATAGCATGTTGAGAAATGGAAAATATTTTTAATTAAATTATAATATGGAAAAAAGCAAGTATTTTCATAGTATGGATGAAATTGCAAGTCTTATTTATGTATCAGTCGCTAGATTAACTGAGATATTTCAGAAAGTTTAAATTTTTAATATAGATGGTATCTTTTATTTTAGTGAATATTTGTTTATGAGATGATTAATTGGACTGACACAGCATAAAAATGAAGTTGAGGCTTTGCAGTCAGGCTAACAATGTAGTCATCATAGGCAAAATTTGCAAAGTCTGAATCATCCATGTAAAGGCCCCCATACCTTTAAGTTATTAACCTTTTAAATTTTCATGGAGCTATAAAAGTGGTGCCCAAGCACCAGTTACCTCTGTGCTGGAATCTGGCATTCTGGCTGCAGCAGGGGAAGGTCCCACCCTGGAAATCAAGTTGTCTATGATAGAATCAGATATGAGACACAAGAGATTGCAGCATCCTGGACTATTTTTGTTCCTGGCAAAAACTGACACCTGACAGGAGAGAAACAGTATTTCTGAGATAGAAATGCATCTTCAGTCCCATTCCTGCTCCTGGTCTTGTAATACTTTGTGGCATAAACATGGGTTACACTTAAGTTTTTATGGATTAGAGTAAGTTTTTACTGAAGCCCATAAGTCGCATCTCTCCTGAACATTCCTTGTTTAACAACAGTGTAAAGCACCTCCAGACAATGATTTTTGTTAGATTTCTGGAGACATTTGTCTTTATCAATGTCTATAAAGGCACCTAGACAGATCAATAGCAATTTCTTTTCATTTCAGAACTATGCACACTGTCTTTATGTATATTGCGGGTCTCACAGAGGTTTGTATAGGTCCTTCAAGTCACCTAAAGATACTGCATAGGAGGTCTTGCTTGCAGTCTCTAAGCTTTCATGAAAATCAAGGTTATTAAAATTCTCCACTTTCTTTTTATTCACAATTGTCATTATTCCTAACAACTTTTAAAACATAACATGAACTGTGAATGAACCATAGACTTTAAAAATGCCAAATATTACAGTCTGTATTCCTAAAGTAATAGATCTTATTTCTTTAAGGGCTTAAGATTAAAATATTTCCTATTAGTAGCATTTGGTTCAACCTGGACTTGAAACTATCAGTTCATGGGTCACAGTTTATAATTATCTTTTCTCTCTCAGACCTTATTAATCACACAAACCATCTATAACAGACTTTATGAAAGACTTTATTTTGCACATAAATACTGTGTTTGTATTTACTTCAGATACAAATGGTGCCACCTGCTCCTGTTAGTACCCTGACATTTGGTGCTAATTAGATGGACTTGCATTATCAACAGCACAGAAATACAGCGCTGCAGCAGACTTGGTTACCATGGATCCTAATGCACTCAGCATTCCACAGGAAATTTAGCAGAGCATAAGAAATAAATCTATTCCTGTGTGAACCTGCTCCAGTTCTATGACACTATTAAGGTACATCCTCAAAGTCTTCTAAATTCAAGGGTAAACACCATTATTATTTCTAAACTTTTATTAATACATTCTACCACTGAGTCACCATGTAGGTGAAACAAAATTGCAAGTCGATTTTAAACACCCTGACAGTGCTAATGGAAACAAGTCATGCATTCAAGCTGTAAAGGAGAGCAAGTCTCGACTGGGGATCAGCTGCTACAAAAAGACTACCGACATTTCTAAGTGAGAAAAGTCAAAACAATTCTTACACATATGAGTGTCACACTGAATAGCTGCTGTGAAAACTCGCGCTATTTTTTCCTTTTCAAACCTACCTGAATTGTACCTAATTATTATACTCTAGGACCTAACAAATCTACTAATCCAAAAGTTGCTTCTACAGAGTGATTTGACATAGCTCAATAAACTCAACAGATTAAATTAAATGAGAAGGAGGAAGAATAGATTATGGTGCAAGCAGAAGGTGAAGAAAAGATATAAAAATAACAAAGAAATGAAACCATTAAATAAGCAGACAATATAAAAAAATAATCTTTCTCCTTTTGTCACAGTGACATGCATATAATTCTCTCCATCTGTTCTAAGGCCCAACAACTCTATATTTCATAGTTAAAGTAAATTAGAAATTTCTTCTTCAGGTATCAAACTCTGATATTCTTTGGGGTTCCTCCTTTATTGTCAGAACTGTCTGTATTTCTGTCTTGTACACATCTTTGAGTGCTATGGTGCCAGAATTTCAGTTTCTTTCAGAGTTGTACCCAAATACTCACACCTCAAAGGAAAAGTTCATCACCTGAGTTATGAATTGCACATCTTCTGTTCTCCGAATTGGCCTTTCTAACAAACTCCAAAGGGCAAGTTTGAAAATTAATGCCTTCCCCTTGCAATAAGAATGATTTGCAGTAGCATGAAGCAACATGCTGCAAATAAGGTGAAACCAGGGACAGATCCACTTCCCAAAGCTAAAAGCCTACCAGCACAATTCTAGGAATTATGAGGTAGGATACATAACCACAGAAGGCTTAGGCTCTATCTCCATGCAAGTCCTCTTGCTGCCTTGAGAAGGCTGACCTAGAACAGAGGCTATTTATTAAAAGGGATTTATTAAAAGGTCTTAATGGATACACCTTGGGCAGCACAAGAGCCTGGCCAGGGCTACACCCAAGATGAAACCAAAAATGGTCACAAAATGCATAATTGGTCATGAGGTCTCACACTTTTACAAGTTTTTGGTCCATTTGCATATTGGGAAATTGTCCAGTTACAGCCCCAGATTATGAAGTCCCATCCTCCCTGTTTTCTGTCTTCAGTCCACGGTTTATTCTCTCAGGCCTGAAGCTTGTAATGGTTGTCCTTGGTCCCAAGCTAGAAAAAGGAATTGTTTTGTCTACCTACTCTGTGAAGAGAGATTACCAACACTTAATATGAAGCTCAGAACTACACACCTAGGCAGCATAGAATCTGAAAAATATAAAAGCTAAAATTTAAGGCATCACTTTAAACTTCTTCACAATTGAGTTCTATTGAAATTATTTAACCTTTAAAAGAGGAAATTAATTTCAGAATCATCTCATTAAGGTCAATTTATGTAAGTGACATAGACCAAGAGAAGTGGAAGAAGATAGGCCAGGCAGGTCTAAAAGATTTTTATGGGGTAGTACAGTTAACAAACCACTGCATGCAACAGATAAACAATCAAACAGATAGATAACACATGATTTGGGACAGGATAGAAGTAACATTTTATCTCCTTTTTTTCTCTGTCCTTTTTGGAAGGTATGAATGGACAATGGGCCTAAGTTTGCATAGCATATTTCTCACAGCCTGTATTACTAATCTGCCTAAATTTCAATTACCATTTCTTAATTGTGGGAACATTTCTGTACCTAATTTATCAATTCCAAATGGCAGTGAAACCTCACAGCATTAATACAATGCACAAACAAAAAATCTGAAAGTTTGCACATGGCCTAACAAAAAGTAAAATATCCTCTGATTGACTGAAGACTTTGCTTTGTTTTGAGCCCTGAAAACCATTCAGCCTCCACAATCACCAGATGTTTCTCCTCCACCAAAGGAGGAGAACCCAGCTCATATAATTTCCCAGCTGGAATGAATGGTATCTGTGTCCACAAAGCTGTGTGCATTCTTATCTCAGTAACCAAGCGTTTTGTGTAAGGCATGAATACTGCAAAGTTTAAAAAGAGCTGCTTTAATACCCGGCAGAGGAACATCTATCGATCAGAAAGAGGGGCTTGGTTTTAATAAATGTCAGAAGAACATGTACCTGGCTTAGTGGTAAACATGGCAGTGTAGGACTAGATGATCTTAGAGGTCTTTTCCAACCTTAACAATTCTGTGAATCTTTGAACACAATAGTCCCCTCAAATAGGGGAGGGCATTAAAAATCTTCTTATCTAGGAAAGCTTATGTTAAAGATGAGACTTCCACAATTACTAATGTACTTTGAATTAAAAACAAACCAAGGACATCACTTCTTTCTTGAACAATAACTCATCAAGAACCAAATATGCTCCATTTCTGATGTCATCATACTTCCAAAAATGAGTCTTTTGAAAAAGCTGAATAACCTACCCCTGTGATATATGTGCAGCAACTCATTAAAATTTTCATCCTATTTTTTCAAGAGATAATAGGGCAGTATAAAAGAAGAGCCATATCTGTTCCAATTTTTGGAAATGTTTAAATTTAAAAAGTTCTATAGGAGCATTAAATTTGCATTTTTCACAGTGTTTCATTCTCTTTTAGGAATTGATATAGCTGGCTTTCAGGAAATGCATACCTGTTAAGTGATGAGTTTACCCAGTTCCTGCCAGACATTCTGCTTTTACAACCATATATTTGATTTTGAGGAAGAGGTCAAATTCCCAATTTAGATAGTTTCTGCAGAAAAACAAACCTACAGGAGGATGAATCCATTGTCCAGAGACATGGAAAACTACAAGACATGAATGACAATGTTTCTATCTGTGGGATTCATCATAATCAGCATGTCATTCACACACGCTATCACTGTCTTCACCAACTGTGTGCTGGATAAATATTTACTGTTCATGCATGTACTGTACAGAATAAAATAAATCACTGCTCTGATAAAATATATCTTTTTCTCTGGGTCCCAAATGATACATTTTTGTTCTCATCTTAAGCTATAGACTTATGGGGACGGTTTGTTACAGTTACACTTCACTAACTGAAGTTCCATTACAATAAATATACTTTCTAAAATACTTAGCAACATTTGGGTTGTAGGGAAAATGGTAGAGAAAACCAGGACTGTGTTAAAAATGTGACTGTTGCATTTTAGAACTGAACCAGTTTTAAACTTTTGGTTACATGCATTTGATTTTTATGCTAGATAACACACTGTAGTATTTTCATTGAATGGAATAAGGCTTAATTATCTTTACTTTG
Source organism: Taeniopygia guttata (assembly GCF_048771995.1). Classification (NCBI taxonomy): domain Eukaryota; kingdom Metazoa; phylum Chordata; class Aves; order Passeriformes; family Estrildidae; genus Taeniopygia; species Taeniopygia guttata. The sequence goes on along the minus strand of NC_133025.1, from coordinate 20,234,882 downwards.
AATTGTAAAATGGACAGGTTTAATTTCAATTCCAAATGCCAAAATCCTTTTTAAAATAGAAGATTGATCTTCTTTGCAGTCCTGCTTCTCAAGAGGATTTCCTGAATAATAAATTAAGAATAAAGGTTTTGACCCTAATTACATTTTTTCCCTGCCTTCCAAAATAGGCTGGTAATGTGTAACAGCAGTAATTTTAAATGCTTTCCTTCACCTAAGATTAGGAGTGAGGGAGGGGGGACTGGGAACAGTTCTCCTGAGGTCTACCAGTGCATGCCAACACAGAGAGCTCCAGCCCTAAGGCCCAGCTCCCACAGCATCAGGTTCCCTTTCTCCAGGCTGCTGCTATGCCTCTCAGTAACTTCAACCCTTCACCTCTCACACAGACTTTCTATTGTGAATTGAAGATCAGTAACACAAAGCTTAGAGACAGGAGAGGGCACTCGAAAAGGCAAAAGTTTTTTTTTTTTCCAAAATAATCCTTTGTAGGCCTGCATACAGATAGGGATTAAGGGAAAGGAGATTTTATACAGGAGATTAATGCATACTGAGACATATATACATGCATGCTGCAAACCATGTTAATATTTAAAAACTAAATGCTTAAGAGAGTACGTCTGTATGAATGTCAAAACCAAAAGAATAGGGTTATATCATCATCATTTGATCAGAAAGTCAATCACATACAAAGTTGAAGAATATATGATCAATGAAAAGTTTTAATAATACATCTTTTCCAATAACTTCCTAGGGAGTTATCACAAGAACACAAAGTGCAAGCACTTAAAATGACTATTTCCTTGTGAGACTGGCTATGGAACATTTGTACATGGGTAGAAAATATATTTAAGACATTCTTTAGGTAGTCATAATCATTCATAAGATCCTTCAGCTGTGAAATGCTACTGAGTTCAGTGCAGTCCTGCACTGATTCATAAGTGGCCCCCCTACAGCCTACCTTGCACGACTGGAGCTGTATTTCTAAATATTGCACAGCAATTTTTTGAATGCATAATTGCCCCCAATATGCTTGCTCATAATGTAATTAATTCCTCTCACTGAAATAAGAATTAATTTAAACTACCATTAAAAACTTTTTTTTTAAGAAATGAGCACTTTGAGAAAAAAAAAATCACAAAATTGTTGGCAAATTAATCAATAAATTGAGCTATAGTAAAATGTATATAGTCTTATAAAAGGTTACTAAAGACTTGAACATAATGAAAATATGATCATTTGAAATTTCACATAGCCACATTTCAGGCAAGCAAATATAATGATGAAGCATCAGCCAGAGATTCTGTAAATGACCAGCAAGAACAGAGAACCCCCAAGAAGAGAAAGGATGCTGGTCTTTATGTGAATTAATTTTCTAGACACAATTTGAAATACCACTACAAATAAGCAGCTTTGAAATAACGACCAATATATGCACAGATGCATCTTTCTAAAATTGAATAAAAGTAAATATAGAAACCAAGGAAAACATTAATATAGGATTTTTTAAAATTATTATTTAAGGAGCACTGTAAAAAGGTGAGGAAGGTGGTAAAACCACCATTCATATTCTAAAAACATACTTTATTTTTAATAATGTCACATATATTACTGCAACATAAAGCATTTATGTTAAAGGCTCCAAAAGCAAAAGGCAACATGATTTAATACTACAGTGAAGAATGTTAGAAGAAGTTTTAGTTCTTTTTTGCAGAAGAAAGATTCACGTTAAATGAGAAAAAATAAATATATATTTTTTTATATACATACACTGGGGAAAACAGAGCCACATAATAGCAGACCAAAAGAGTTAATATGCATTGTACTGCACTCTCAAAAACAATTTTGCTTTCATTGATACTAGAACATTTCAGAATATAGTATTGCTGAGATCAAATTCTTGGTTGGTTACCCTTTTCATAGGCTGTTCAAACTTCTTGTCTCTATTTCAAGGTTCTGTTCAACTTGACTACAAAGGTCTGCTTATTTTCACCCTACTCATAAGATCTAACTCCTGTCTTCTGAAGTGAAAAGCAATGTAGCTTTCATCTGATCGTTCCTTTAAAGCTTTTCTTATCTACTCAGCCTTTGATTACTGACCACTCTGTGATTTCCACAAAGAATCAAGTTATTACTCTCACTGGGGGGCCATATCCTCTCAGTCTCATAACTCTTCATGTTAATAAAGCAACACTCATGTATAGCATTGAAGATCTGGCTATACATCCTTTGTATTTTATCTCTGTGAAACTAAGTTGCAAAATCTTTGGTCTGGTGTTTCAAACTGTTTCCTTTATTATCATCATAAATTACATATAAGAGTATTTCACAGAGGAATGGGTAAAAAATTTTCAGATAAAATGGAAAGTGACTTTAAAAATATCATATTTTTATATGAAATATAAAAGATCATTTCTGAAATTGAAACAACTGGAGTTGGTGATGTTTGGTCAAAGGCTGGACTCAATGATGTCGATGGTATTTTCCAACCTTAATGATTTTGTGATTCTAATATATTCTTCACAGTGGTTCTGTGAATTGCAGAGATTCAAGCAATTGAAGATATCAATTGCAGATATCACTCTTCAAGCTAGCACTTAGAATGCTCCTAAAACTGCCACTTTTAGAGACCTGGTCAATTTTTCAAAATTTAAAAGGAATAAAATGAATTTGTTTATTATTTGCTGTAGTTTCAAAAGCCACAGTCAATTAAAAAAGTTACCTTGAAGTGCTTCTAGTGCTGGAAATTATTTGTTCATTTCAAGACGAGAAAATAATTGTTGATCTACCCAAGAGTCTTTGAAGAACTGTTTTTTCTAGAGTACAGTTCAGGAAAAAGTCTGCCAATAGTCAGAATCTACCACTAAGAATGACAAAGCACCCATATTTTCTCAGCCAAACAATGTTTATGCGGCACTCAAATTTCAGTGGACTTGCACAAACAGGTTTATGATGTGCAAATGCCCCCTCTCTTTTCTTCTTCTTTGTTTGAAAGAATAGAACAGGAAAGCCTGTTCAACAACAAAAACTGAAAAAAAATCTATCTCTGGCCCAAATATATTATTTTTAAGCACATGGAAAAGTAAAGAACAGATTGGAAACACGGGAACCCTGAAGAGAATGACCTCAGCACACCACCTGCCCCATCACTGCAGAGCTTTGGTGGCATTTGGATCCTTTAGTTTTGTGGGGTCAGGTGGAACATATGTAGTGCACAGACTTCCCCTTTTCACTGTTGTACATTTTAACAAAGTAAAAAATCAACCAAGATCACTCTTGGCTGCCAAAACTTCATTAAATGCAGAAGTCAAAGTAGAAAAACCCCAGAGCATTAAACATCCATTGTCTACTGTTACAACCAGAGATACCACTAAAGGAAGCACACCTCATTCCACGGTACTGCTTTAATAAACTGAAAGTAATTTCTTTTCCACAGGGTATACAAGATCACAACACCAGCTGCATTTGTCTCAGTAACAGATCACACACATTATGTAGATTCATCAAATTTTTCAAATCCTTAATTTCTCTGTCTCCTGGTATCACCTCTTCACAGCATAAAAGGATTTCAGCCAGAAAAAATTAAACTTTTTTTTTTTAAGAAAAACCTAAATATAAAACAGAAATATAAATCTTTTTTTAAAAGTAATTTTAAAATAGTTCTGCATAAGTTCACAGGATATTGCATCCTAGAAATCTGGGGTATTATCAATAAGCAAATGGTCACATATACAGATCTGAGGACTAATAATCTGTGTGCAGAGGATTGTATTGACTGCCTTCTGTTTCTATCTGTGAAAGTGCCTGTAAGAATGCTAAATCATCTCTTTAATTAATAGTCATAATTAATATTTTAAAAATAGCATTATCACCAGGATCTTACAGTAACAGGGAAGGAAGATTGCTTTGTTGAGAAAGTGATGATCAGAGCAACCATGGAATGGGAGCCATTTCAGTTGGTTGGAGCAATATAAAAGTGGGACACCTGATCCAATTTAGTCATCTAGGACTATTTGCAATCTGTAAAGAGAGATGGGCATCCCCACAGGGTAAGTCATACCACTCTAAGCTGTTTACCGAGACATACGGAGGTGGCCTGCCAGAAGTTGGAGAATTAAGTAAATCCTTTCTCATGAGCTCCTTCCAAGTTCAAGCCCACAACCCTAAATATGCATTAGTCCAGAGTCCAAATCATTATACCCAGTCATGCAGTTAAACCAATGTGAACTCAATATAACAAATATACCTTTTGTCCCCTGTACCCTGATTTTAACACAAATTAAGGACACCTGTGCTTCTACCTGACCTTGCATAAGAGCCTGTCATACAAAAACACCTTACTCAAACATAAGATGCAAATAATTTTCTGGAAATACTGAACTATAATTGGTAGATTTAATGGCTATACTTAACCCTGAAAGCCAAATTCTGACCTTCTTTCCTACACTGAATTATACCAAAGTTCATTGTGTATGTCCCATTGATTTTTCATGGGCTACTTTTGCAATAAAATTCTACTTGGTAGATTTAAAAGCATCTACATCTGTTTACAGGTGACCAGTCTGAACTCCCTTTCACAAAAGATGAGCAATCACTTATAAATCAGGGATATTTCATGGTTGAATAATTATGTAATGTATTGAAAATGTTAAATGTTCATGATATAAAAGCAATCCTCGATATTTCCATTGCTGCTTGATGAAATGATGAAATAACTTCATTTACCCTTACTAAGTATATAATAAAATTAATATAATTATGAAAATATATAGGTTTACTTCTGGTGTTGGTGGTAACTAAGATCAAAATAAGTTGAAATCTATTTTAATATCAAACAATCAGTATAGAGATCACAATAGAAAGATAAATAATTTCTTTTGTTTTGCCATTTGCTTTAACATTTTTTTCATATTTTTTAAAATGCTTATATCCTATAAATCAAGCAATAACTAATAGAGAAAATACACTTCTGTGGGAACTTTTGCATCAACAATTTATTTGCAAGTCACTCCATATTCCCACATCAATGGATGTGATTGGTAGCAAAGATTCCACAGTCAGCTTGGCTCCTGCTAATGCTGCAAATCCGACTACCATGATTTTTATGTCAGATTACTGTACTCACACAGAACAGCAATAGACATTTCAGAAATATAAATAACATGTCAAAACTTATTTTGGGTTTGTGCAGAAGATACATTTCAAAGGGAATCAAGAAAATGGCAAGCAACAAGAAAAGAAAAAGAATTTCCCTTTCTAACTCTCATGCTTAAACATCCCAGTTACAACTCACATATCACAAAGAGGGAGAGCAACAGCTATTTCTGTGTACTCTAAAAGAGTCCCTCCTGAGCCTTGGTGCCTCTTGAGAATTGTGCTAAATTCATGTATCTCAACTGCATCTGTGCTGGTTTTCTTAATTTTCTGTAGGTCTCATCAAGAAAAGAAGCTACTTTAGGAGTGATTTGATGGTAATGGAACCATTACTCAAACAAAATAGCAAGTCATTGTGCCTCTAAAAACATTCTGGTTTTCAATTCATCCTATAAACTTTTCAGAATGTGACTGCATACACATATGAGTAAATTTACTTCTTTCTATTAATATTTTTAGGGGCAACTGTAATTTCAAAGAGATTAGATAAGAAAACAAATAAAATCTCTGAAAAGTTCCTATGTATGCATGGTTTTTATTATACTGCACCATGATTTTTTTTCAGTGAAAGAAGCAGCTCATTTTAATGGAGCAAATTGAAATTAGGCTAATTGACACAGATCTCTATACTTTTGGAAACTCTTCCATCTTTATTTTTAGCAGCACAGTCAGACGTTATAGGCAGTTAAAGGCTGATTAGGTTTGCAGAGTAGTTAGAATTCTAACCATACAAAATAGGGGGAAGACTCCTTCTGTGGGGATGCACATGAAGAAAAATTATAATTAACGTTTTTGTTGAGGTTTTATGAAACTGCCACAGTACATTGATGTTTTATTAAAGGACACCATTTTGCTGTTCAAAGACCATAATGGATGCCTTCAAGGGATTCTGTGGGCAAAATACAGAACAAATCTCAATGGAATTGTGACTTCTTTTGTCAGATTTGAAGCTGAAGCTATGTTTTTTCCCATTAAAACATCATATAGTAAGCAACTTTGTTTCACATTACATTACAATCTGCTTAAGCATACAAACACAAACAGGCATCTAGTTGTATAAGCACACACAAATATATACAAACACAAAAAGAGGACTTCCTAAATTTTTGTTAGCTTGAAATCAAATATTAGCAGTCTGTGAGGTCAATGGAAGCAAATCTAAGTAGATTTCATTTAATTCTTACCCTTCTCTCTTTACACTTCATCATTAATGCTGCTTTCTTTTACTATTACTGTTTTGCTGTTCTGAAAAAGTGATGTTGAATATTGTCTCTGTTCAATGCAGTTATTGAAAGAGTATTCTGCAATATCTTTGTTTGATTTTCAGATATTTGTATTCATCCTTTTGTAGCCTTCTTAAAAACGACAAGATCTAGAAATCTACATTAAGGTGGGACTGACAAGTAATAGCTCAACAACCAAGAGTCAGGGCTAAGAACAAGGCTGGTCAGTTCACATTATTTCTAAGTAATGCTAAATCTTCAACTACCAAAAACTGGCCCCCTGGTAGAGTCAACTGGGAAGCTGAGGATATGGAAAAATTCCATATAGGATGTTAAATTTAAAGTAGAGCAAGAGGCATAGAGTCTGCCATCTCCTGAAACCAATCAGGAGATAAAAGAGTGAAAACCTTTCCATCTCCTCACTCCTCCCCTCCATAGAGAACCCAGTGCTAGAAAAAGATTACTGAAGATCCCCAAAAGGATCATGTCTCACTAAAGATGCTTTTACTGAAAAAAAGCATGGAAAACCTACACCTTTTATAAATATGTAAAGTAAGGCTTCTTGTAACCTGTAGATATGGTTTATTTAGATATATAGATATGGTTTACTCTTGGTAGTGCTCCTTTCTTTTCCATTTTGTTGTAGTAAGACAAATGAGTTTTCTCTGCAAAGGCCTTTCTTCTTCCTCAAGTAAAATAGTTTAAGAGTAGTTATTGAATTATTGTTTCATGCTTACTAAGTTTGAAAAATTTGGCTTACTAAAGCCAAATTTGATTTTTTTTTTAATTCCAGAAAAGTCAGAACAAGAAATCTCTAATATTTTTCAATGAACTATTCTAATACTGAGGATTTGTTCATTGTACACTCACATTCAGAAACATGCAGAGCTAGCTTCAAATCAATAGTGGTAAAAAAATTACTTTTTCAAAGTTTAGGTGAATCATTGCCTTCTGTATAATGGCAAAAGTCAGAAAAGAAACAAACAGGCAAATTCAAAAGAAACGTATTACTTTATGTATCTCCAGAGCACAAATTCTTATAGGAATAAGAAGCAACAGCAACCACAAATAAACAAGATTTCAAGATTCAAATAAACTGTTCAAATTATTACAATGCTAGACTGCAATAGTCAGTAATGTATAAGAAAAGAAAAGGTAAGAAGGCTTATGCCCTTGTGTAATTCTTAACCTTAAAGGAAGATAAATTCCTTTCATACTTCCAGTGCTTAAAAGACTGTTGATTTTGCATTAAAAATAAAAGAGAGAAAGGTTTTTCACTATTAAGCATTTTCTAGTATCTTCATAGGGAAAAAATTGCTTGAAATTGGATTAGGCCAGTAGCATCGTCACTGCAGGCAGCAAAAATTTATAGCTATGAATAACTTGACTAAATAGAGAACAGGGATATCAGTTTTGTTGTTGGGAATTACAAATGTTATATGAGAAAAAGATCCAAGTACCTCCTATGTAAGATAAACAGTAAGGCATAATAAACTACATCTTAAGCCTGAGAAAACTTTATACCTATCAGTTTGCCTTTTAATATCATTGAAGAGAGAGATCTTCAGATTGTGCCTGTATCTTGAGCTTTTGGATTTCTTTCAGTGTACTACTACAGTGATGTCTACTGACATCACAACATCACAGAATCACAGAATCAAAGCTGGAAGAGACTTTCAGGATCATCTAGACCAACTGTCAACGTGGCACCAACATAATCGCCTCTAAACCACATCCCAGAGTGCCACATCCAGATACATCTTCAAGACTTATACAGACAGTGACATAGTTTACAAATTGGACTCGTAGGCAAAATAAAAAGAGAATCTTATTTTCTACAGTGCTCAGATAAAAATACAGGAAAATTAGAATAAATGGTGTTTTACATTCAGTCTTCAAGGTCTGAACTAGAGATAGGAATACAGAAGCACAGAATCACACAATGGGTCAGGTTGGAAGGGACCACAGTAGGCCATCTGGTCCAACCTCCCTGCTCAGGCAGGGTCATCCTAGAGCACGTGGCACAGGATTGCATCCAGATTGTTCTTGAATATCTTCAGTGAGGGAGACCCCACAGACTCTGTGGGCAACCTGTTCCTATGCTTGGCCACTTGCACATGCCGTTTAAGAACTGAGTTGAAAATCACGACTAAGACACTATACACAAAATATCAGAGAAAGTTCATTGCAAGGAAAAATGGCAGTGGGGATAGGCTGAAGTTCAAGGTTTTCAATATTAAGTTACAAACAACTAAATGTAACAACTCTTATATTCTTATTAAAATTTGGGGATTCATTCATTTCTTTTTCACTTACCACCATTGTTTCAGAGCAGACTTGGCCATGAGGTAATGCCTTTCACCTCTCAAGGAAAAGATAATTCATGGGGTTGTATATTCTTTAAATTTTTTAGCAGACATAGAAGATCATAGTACACACTCAACTGTTTTGAGGGCTGTGGTATGAAGAACCAGCCAGGATTTCACTGCTGCCTCTCTTCTGTGCATGAGAGGCCCTGACAAATAAAGTTGGGTGTGTTAAAATATAATTTGCAATTCTCAGAGTCTAAATTGGACTGGGTGTCATTCCCCCATTCTCTACTTATCATTTTCCTTAAATCACAGGAAGTTTTTTTGAACTTACTATCACCACCAGTATCGCTTAATTCAGTTTATTTAAAATTACCATATTTTGGGTACTTTTGTTACCCAACCCTTTAAATTTTATTTAGATAGGTACAGGGATCATGATGAACTGCTAGTTTGTTTCAGATCTGCTTCTGTTCAAGTGGCAAGCCACTTTTAAGTGGTTTTAATCAAGAGTCCTATCACTCATAGGTACTTTGCAGAAGAATTCAGTGTTTTTTTCCCTGCCAGTTAAAATGCACATGCAACTGTCATATGAGACCTCTCATGTCTTTGTCCCATCACTGAGTACCATGTTAACTTTTTGGGCACAGGAAATATGTTTTCCTTCTATTTTCAGGTTCAGAGAACATACCAGATTTTTTTATTTCATAAAATATACAGATATCTGTTTTAAATTAGAAATTATTTTAGATCAAGATACAGCCTATGCATTTCATAGACTACTTTTGGTGATTCAATTTGGCAGATGTGATGAAGCTGAGTTAAGTCATACAACCAATCTGTGGTAACATTTAGAGCTTCATAAACTACAACACATACACCAGTAATTCCACCTGAAGAACTTAAAAAAAAAATCTATAATAAAATAACATCTACTTAAAATAGCAATAACAAAATAATCCCTTTCCAGATGTGGGTATTTACCCAGCTGTGATTTGCTGCTATATGAACCAAGGCCAAGGAGCAAAGGATTAGAGTAATGAGCTGTCATTTAGCTCAGTGAGGAACTGAATAGTACCCCTTTTTTTGTGAAATACGTGGTAAAAGGCAAAAGACAAGGCATTGCTGAAATGACAGAGTGAATGCGTGGCTGTGATATTTTTGTGTGAATTGTATCTGTGACTTCTGAAGTCCAGTGCAGTAAGTGTTTGACTTGATAGTGCAATATACATACAATAAATCTGATGGTCCAGAAAGTGCAGGAATCCATGTTCTTGGAGACTTCACAGTGCTTCTGTCTGACAAGCCCAGGACAAGTGAGGTGCTGGCACACAGAAAGTTTGGAAGAGCACCCTTATAACAAAGGCTACATGAAAGTGTCAGCAAGCAGCCAGAAATCTTGGAAAGCAAGTGAAAAAAAAAAGCTAATGGGGAAAATATTATTTGGTGAAAGACACTGCCAGGAAAATCAAGGTACATCACAGACAACTTATGTATGTAGTACAGAAAAATTGCATAGTGCTGCTGGCACTAATCACAGAGATGATGGTCACAGCCAGCAATGCTGGGAATGGTGGCAGTAATTAAGGAAATGACACAAGGAGCCCTGACATTAGGTAAAAGTGCCTACACAAGAAGTAACATAAGCCATCTGCAGTAGCCAGAGAAAGTAACACTCTTGTAATAAACTTTTCAAGTAACATCAAGAAAACAACATCTCATAGAGAAGATCAAAGTCAGCTGCTGATGTGTCTGCTGTATTAGGAGTCATGACAATTGCATCTGGGTACGATGGCTGAGCAAGCACGTTTGCAACATCTAGTGACAATTACTTCAAGTTTTTGCTCAAACTTTATGGAGGCTTTCAGTTTTATAATATGATACAGGATCCTTCTTGTACACATGGGGACAAGTAATAAGAACATATTGATTTGGCTTTTTCTTCATCCTCAAACACAATTTGTAAACTAAATAAGGAGTTCAAGACTTGATCTATCATCAAGACCTGCCCTATCATCAAGACCTCAATAGTTTAAACATAAATTTAATTTTCACTGTTTATACTTCAGGGTTAACAATATGAAAGTTATCATCATGCACACACTTGCTAAAAAAAAAATCATACTGACAACTACAGATGGGGTGAGACAGTCATTGAGAACATAAATGGAATTGAACCAGTGTCACTGGCCTTTAATAAAATCTGTACCATCATTGTATTTGTGCAAATTAACTACTAAATTTCTCATAAATTGTCCATGAATTTTTTCTTCAGGTTTAAGAAAAAATGTCACACTTTTCTTACAACTCAGCAATACGCATTGGAGAACTGAAGGGAGACAGAAAAGTGATGAAAGAAAGCAGCTCCTTTCCATCACTCCTATAAATAATTTACAGATAATGTTTTACTTTCACAGTTACCTGTGCATTTCTTGATATTGCTATTTCTTTTTCCATGTGATCCTAACTTGCATCCAAAATTCTCCTCCCAAAATTCTGCAAACCAGACATTTCTTCGATTGTTAGCAAGTGTTCTGCTCCGAAAATATCTATCAAATCCTACATTGAAGAGAAGTGAAAGAAGCATTAAAATATTATACATATAAAAATAGCATAAAAATATAAATTTAAAGAAAATATCAGATTTTTTAATAAATATAAGAACAAGAAAAATCTTTAGACACAAACTATTTTATGAGCACAATAGCACCTAAGGATTAGATTTCATCTCAAGGCCACATAAAATCATGGGGTAGCTCTTTATTGAACAAGAGGATGTCCAGGACACCTATAATTTTGTTTCTATTTACATAGTTAATGACACCAGTTGAGAAACTAAAGATTCCTACTTAAACCTGATGATCACCAGCCTTACCCCTGCAATCCAGCTGTCATAATGAAATCATGATTAATGCATCCCATCTAGATTATCTCCTTACAAGTATTTCCCATGGCTAAATTCTCTATGTAACATCAATAGTGTTATATTTTCCTAATCAATTACCAGTTTAGCACACTTAGCCAAACACAGAGATGATACTATATCCAGTACCCTCACAGGAATAAGGTACTGAAAACCAACTCCCACTTCATCCACAAAGTAAGAATCTTTTTTAATAAAGTAGCTTCTTAAAGTACATTTAGGAGTGGAAAGTGGGGCACAGATCAATCTCCTCCCCAGAGAATAATCTGATTCATTTTCATTCATCCAATACTTATTTGTCCCAAAGAATGACCAGGCTATGGTTAAGAAGCTCTCAACTCCAAGTGTCATTATTAGACCTCATTATTAGACAATTACAAGATTGGCTAATTGCAGATTCAGCATCTCCTCATCTCAACAGATATATTAAATTATTTTTTGATCAGGCCAACTCAGTTGGTTGGAAATATTTTCCTGAATTCCCTGTAATCAAGGACTACATGATTTTTTAATTCTTTTTAAAGAGACCTAAAGTACTTGAACTTTGACAGAAAATGAATGGTTTGTGCCACATGCATCCTTACCATCTATGGATGTTCTCTTGGGTAGAATGGTTACTGCTCCCTCTGCAATCTCCTCCTGCTGCTGGACTGGTGAAATTTTTGACCCCCAGCTGTCTGACCCAATCCAGAGGAAATGTCCAGACTGATTAGCTTTTTTGGCTGCTTCCAGTATTCTCCTGCAAACAAACAGTACATGATCAATTAAACAAATTCCATTTACAAAGAACTTGAGAGACCCAGAGTTTATTTTGGCTATGCATAAGCTTACAATAATTAATTAATCTATAGTTTTTCACAGTCTAAGGCATATTCAACAATAGCTGTAATGAACTCAAGATACAGTAGTATACAAGTTACTTCATTTTATCTTTAGCCATATTTTTCTAGCATTCTTATTGGTTTCTTCCTTTTCAGTTGCCAAATAACTAGCTATTGGCACTGCATTCCTAGGATCTAGGAAAAGTCTGGAACTATACAGAATAAAGGACCAGCCCACTCTATAATTACAATTCAATTTCTTATCAAATTTTCAATAATTTTTACATAAGATTGAATCTGAAACTTCTTAGTCTATTTTTCACCAGCCAATCAAGCGTCTTTGTGAAAAGGAACATCTTCAAAACACAAAATTAGGAAACAAGCACCTAATATCATCTTCATTCGCAAACATGATCACTGCTCGAGCATTTGGAGTTTCCAACAAGCGCTTAATGATCTTTTCAAATTCTCCTGGCCTTGGTTCCCGAGGGATTTTGAGTGACTGAGCAATGCAAACACCTCCTAGGAAAAATTAAAAGGATAAAAAAAAGAATTTTAACACAGTAAATATCCACACTTCAAATAATTCTTAGCTAACCAGGCAAGCAGACAAGGCAAGGTGCTAATCTGAGATACAAGAGCACAGCCAAAAGTAACGTAATATGTGTGTTTCGAAACATGCTTTGTACAGGCTAACACACTCGAGGTGTTAAAGAGTATAACGCAATTACCTCTTACTTTATATTTTAAGTACATTTTTAAACAACGTTCTGAGGTCTGTTGTCAAGCACCACACTGTGGCTCAGCTGGACCAAGCTCCCCAGACCTACCTCATCTATGGCAACTGAGAACCCAGCCTTGCCGCAGCCCTGCACCGAGCCATGGAACCTCAGTTTCACAGTTACCTCATGTTCAGGATGTGGCTCTTTGGGATCAGGCGCTGTCACACACCTCTGCTTTGTCAGCAGAGAGCATGTCGCAGAGAATATATACAGATCACTTTTAATTGCTATTATGACATTCTTAAATGAGTTGTCTTAATTACTTAAGAAGCTGTCATTGAATATTCTAAATTACTAATCAGCAAATGAACACATACTCAGAGATTATATTTCTTCCTGACAGAGGGTGCTGATTGAAATCTTTGCATTTTACCTGTCAAGTAAAAAGGGCTGATTTCTACAGAAACTTAGTGATTTCTTATAGACCAGTTCAGGGGAATCTCTACTCTCCAATAACAACACTGTGTTTTAGCATGCAAGAGAAAAATTTCTTGAGCCTGTTTTGGGGCTCACTGAGTCCATATTGCTATCAGTTTCCAATACCATAGGTGATCTTTCTGATTGTTTACTGATTTTCTTATTTTAATTATTTTTTCTCTAAGAACTATTGCCTGATTCTCATTGCTACATCTAACATCCACCAATTATTGTTCTTGATTTTTTTTATTCCAACCATAAGAGCCTATTGAGGGGAATCTAATCATTAATATACCCAGAAAATTTTAAAAAATGAGAAAAAAATTAGCTCAGACCAAAAGAGGCAAGTTACTAGACAAACACAAGGAAATTGTACATTTTGTATCCCTACATCTAAATACTTCTACACTGAAATAGTTTTCAGTGTGAATAAGAATGTGTTTTAAAAGAGATGTTCTATTTTTAATGAGTTTTAAAAGAGGTACTCTATTTTTAATGAATGCTGGTATTTATCTTCCAATGTATAAGATCATTTGAGACATGTACATTTCTTTGCATTAAATGCAGTTAGTCACAGTTAGATGGCTGTGTTGTGTATGGGGAGGCTTTCCAACTGTGTTTTGTATAGTGAGGCTTTCCAACTTTCTCATCCATTTTATTCCTTCTATCAAAATGTTAGAATTCTGTTTTTCAAAAGTACTTCACAAATTAGGTTGATGAACACCTTCCGTGGTAGGATTTGAACAAACACAAGGGTCCAGTCAGGAGAAACTTGGCATGTAGATTAACATGAAGGTGTTACCAAGTTCCCTTGTGTAAGCTTTCTTAAGATTAATGTATTTAATCCTTAAGAAAAAAAAAAAAAACCCAAAAAAAAAAAAACCCAAAAACCAAAAAAACCCACCAAAATAAAGGTATGTCTGAAAGTATTTTTCTTATTTTATTCAAAAAATGAGTAGGAATGGTTCAAAACTGTCCCAAATCTGTCAATGATTAGGAGGCACTAAGACAATGCACTTTATGACCTGCTTTAACTTTTTGTTCAGCCTTGATTTGTTCAGGCAGTTGGACTACATGATCATCATAGGTCCCTTCCAACTGAAATTTCTATTCTATTCTATTCTATTCTATTCTATTCTATTCTATTCTATTCTATTCTATTCTATTCTATTCTATGTAATATTTTTAAAATGCTGGGAATTCATTATCAGATTTTGTGCTGCCTTTGCAGAATCTCATTGACTTCAATAGCTCTCTGAAGAGGCAAATCCTAAGTTTGAATCAAGTTTAGACATGGCATAAATGAAGCATAGAGCTATCAACTGCCAGTGTAAAAACAACATCTTTCAAATTATATCACCCAGTTTTAGTCACAGGTAAGCATATCACCTTTTTCAGTTATGCATCAATTACTTGAGATGTTACATTATTATTTTATTCAATTGAGAAATTAATTCTACAGTACAGGCTTTTCCTGAATTCTTCTCTGCTTTACATGAAAGAAATAAGATTTGCGAGTCAGAATACCTGCCATTTCTAACAAAAATTTTTTGTATATAGGTCCTTACCATCCATAAATAGCTCAACAATATAACATAAATAATTTACTCTTATGTGCTATAAAATGGAACACATAACCTTTTTATGGCAACAGATTTTTTCACATTTTTACAAATATCCTGTCTCCCCATGATGGAAAATTCATTTGCCAATAACAAATAAGCCTTTATAACAAATGATCCTTATATTTACCAGGTATTTTTTAAAATCTAGTAACGAAAAGATGGACACTTTACTGTGAAAAGCTTTAACTAATTATCTAAGCTATTAGGCTATTTGCAATAGACACTTCAAAGTCCTTTCTTTCTTAAGTACCAGGGCTGAAATGTAAAAGAAATATTTAGCAGATATCCTGTAAATTTAACAATCAGCAATTCACTGTTAAAAAAAGAAATGCTCAAAAAAAAAAAAATTGCAAAGCTCATAGCTGTCCCCAAAGTCATTCAGCACCAAAAGTAAAACAGATCCTAAAAATGATATAAAGGAATATTTTGTTACCTCATACATTTTGTAAGTGCATTTTCCAACTACTTCTATTCATGCAATGGCCCTTAAGGAAAAAAAGTCATTCTACCCACATAAAAATCAAATGCAAATATTACAAAATGCATATATATAATAAACTATGTACATCCATCTGCAATTTTTGTGAAATGGATATCAAGCAATGAAGAACTGCAATATCTAAAAACGGTATTTTCAGTGAAAATAGTGTAGAAGAAGTATCATTCCATCATTGCAGCAGCAAGTTCAGTCATGACTGTACTGTGCATCCTGGCATCTCTGCATTGAAGAATGTGTTAAGTACTACCAGGAACAAAATAAAATGCACTTCAGCCTTGTTGCTACATTTATAATTAATTGGATAGGCTATCTCCAACTCACAAAACACTTTGTATACATCCTTACCTATATATTGCATATACAACTGTTGCTCAAAAAAAATAACAGGATATCAATTTTCAGTTAATAATGAATTGCCAGAACCACAAAGGTATTCACAACATTACAGTGTTGAACTTCTTGGCACCCTCCTGCCTTTGAAATCTACAGCCTGGGCTAAGTGCCCAGACACAGAGAGAGATAAGCCTAGGAGAAGGATTCCCATGAGCCAGCAAACTAAATAAGGAATAATTATTCCTCCAAAATAGGTTGCAGAGGTACTAAAAGGACAAGTTTAAGGCCAGTAGTTAGGATTAATCTCATGAAGTGTGAACAAAAGAGAGATTTCCCCAAATCAAGAATAAATAGGGCTTGAGAACAGATGTCTCATACGTGATGCCAATGGATTTACCACTTGCTGCAGAGATGCCAAAGGGCAGATGGTTCAGACATCTAAGGTCTCAAGAGACTTTGTGGCTCTGAATTATAAGAACAAATTGTATTTCACTCCATCAGCATTTCTAACTGACTTGGCATGAAGACTGCTTGTCTCTGTTGCTGGTTTCTAAGATCCTTCATTGTCTGGGGATGCACTTTAAAAAAGAAAATGCATTGGTCTAAATCTCCCTTGGCTAAAATGATGATAAATATAGCATTTGTGTAAGGAAATGAGAGCTAACTTTCTTCTTACTGAAAAGAAAATCATATGTTTAAGCCCCATCAATTAAAAGGACCTATGATGAGGCTTCAGAGAGTGCTGCACTAAAGTTATTGAGGTAAAGAAGGGAGAGAGCCAGACAGACTAATTTCAGGTAGCTACTACAAACAGGCATCAGTAATTGTAGCCACTGCTACAATATCCATTTCCTAATTAATATATGACACAGGAGATGAAATTAACACTTTGCATCTATCACACATTTCAAAGACATTAAGAGGGCACTGAAGGAAAGTAGCTCTTTGGCTACTGTGGAGGAAAATAAAGTCTTACCACCAAATTCTGCTAACCCTCTTTCACCTGTTTTCAGATTTGTAAAGCCAAGGTTGTCCTCAGTCAGCTCAGAGCTTGATTGGAGGAATAAAACAGTCAATATGAACTACCTTGTGTCAGTGCTGACAAGAATCCATTTGTCTTCTGTCCAGCAGCTATTAAGTGCCATACCCAGCACCTGGGGCAAGGGGATGATAAAGAGGAGAGCGGAGGTGGGAGCTGGAAATCAGGCTTAAGGCAGGAACTGCCTTATTCCTGATAAGGGGCTCAGTCCAGCCCCTCCACACCGTGGTTACAGCTGGAAATTCATGTGCTTTTAAAAACAGAGACATAACCAGACTTGATCTACAACAACACATTTTTATCTATATTGAGATAAAAATCACATATTTAAAAAATTGTTCCAGGCTAGGCTTGCTTTGCTTGCAGGTAGTCTGTATCATACAACTTGTGGGAACACAAGTTATCACTAAACAAACAAACATAACAAAAAAACAAACAAACAAAAAAACAAACAAACCAAAAGCGACATTTTTGAATATATTGCCAGTACAGTGGATAAATAACCCCTTTTTTACGGTCTCACAACAATGTGACAAATGGAAAAAATATGGATAGATAGTACCCACATAATTTTAGTAGGCAAACATAATCATTTTAATAATAATAAATGCTGATGTTTGCCTGTGTGAATTTTGAAGTCACGAGATGCCATGCTGACTATATGAGCTTATGTGTCAGAAGATATTGAAAGTGTATTTGGAAAACAGCAAGCAGACTTGGTAGAAAACTTGCACAAACAAATTAGTTTCCTGAAAAAAAGACAATGTGAAGCTCAATGCAAATAACAAGGTTGAATTTTCTCCCACCCCAGCTAGGATTCAGCACTACATTATGGATCAGCTACGTAGGATATATAAGAATGGTCCCTAGTTTTGTATAAAGAAAGTTGAAAACCATTTTCAGTTCAAGTGATCACTGCTGGGATCTCAATCATACTACTCAGAACCATTTTACCCTCTAAACTATTTCCCCACATAAATATAAATAGCCTTACCATTGTTACAGGGAAGGGATCAAGTGATGCACTTTGACAATCTATTTGTCAGCATAAGGAGCTATACCCCACCTGACTCAGTACACAGCATTACAAGTCAATTATTTCATGAGAGCTTCATCACAAATCACACTGTTCCTCAAAAAGATCAAGACAAATATCCAGGCCATATCTGGGATCCAGTCCTACCTGGCAGGAATTTCTCAGCGGCCTACATGCCCCTTTTTTACTATGAGTTACAGGTCACTAGTCATTAGGCCAACAAAATTTTAATGTAGGTCTGTGGAAAGTTTCCAAAAGCCATTACAGAAATATGTGAAGGCAGAAAAATTCCTATTCCAAGCAGAAGCCCTAGCAGGAAACTCATTTGAGACCCACAGGGTGCTGCTGCAGGCAGACAGAGCCTCTGACAGAATACTACACACTCCTGACGATATGACATGACACAGAAGAACATAAGGAAAAACACACAAGTGCATTTCTCCTCCTCTTCCAGTCCTTCCACTGGTTATATTGAAAGTCTAGAAAATCTAGACCCAGTTATATTGAAAGACTGTCCCAATTGCCAGGAACCTAGATCAATATGAAGATCATTGAAGATACTAACTACAAGATGATCCAAACTCTAGTTCTGTTGACAAAAATCAGAATATGTCATTTAGGGAATCTATCAAGATATTCCTTTTAAGGAAAGAGTTCACTATTTCTTGAACTTGGATGGTAAGAAATCAGAATGCTAAAGAAAAGCTAAGTGATTGTTCTGCATGGGACTTTTAGTGGTGCTGATAATCAGTCACTTCTAGCAATTATTATTTAAACTAAAACCAACATGCCATCCTCTTGTGTGTCCCTAGATTCCCTTAAGAATAATTTTCTATAGTATGAGTAAACAAGGACTGACACCTAGGAAGACAGTTAAAACTTGAAGATAAAATTTCTCAAACAAGAATTCAAAATCAAATTTCCTTAATGCCAAAGTGCTGTTGCTAGGAGGTCTGAATGCAGCCATGCATTTTATCCAGAGCTACCTTTACTTAACTACCCCAAGAAATTATACTCTCACACTCTCAGTGATGCCACTGTGCAGACTTCAGGGCAGTTCAGTTTAAAGAGTAAGAACCTGAGCATTCAGCATGCTCTGTGCTTCCACCAAAGCCAATGCCGTGGCATCTTGTCTGTTATTCACATCCAAATCTTGTTAAATAAAATCCCATTACAATGCACCTCTTTGTTGCAGACACAAACTACCTGTGCTACAGAAATAGACCAAATTCTTGTGGCTTTTCATTTCCCCAGAAGATCACCAAATACCTCAGCAAAAAATTTACTGACTTACTTCTGCAAAAGCAGTCAACTCTTCATCCAACAGTGGCAATACTTTCTCATGTAAGGTAATAGAAAGAAAATAATTTTTTTTAAAAGTAACATAAACAGGAATTTATTCTGAGTTGACAAAAGTGGCACTTAATATCCAGTACTTAACTATAATGGAGGAAGAGAGGTTTTTTATAACCTTTGAACAGACAAAAACATTCTGCATTTCAAACCCATATATTGGTCTCTTATTTCCTTCACTTAAGTAAAACTGCATCTCCTCAAAATCCCTTAATATTTATGACAAAGTTTTTTCTTATTGCACAAGCAGGTTGGTGTTGCTTTTTCATTAACATGTCAGTTACAATTATGAGCTTTTCTACTCAAAACTAACAGCTGTTAAGAAATCAAAGTCTCTCCTTTTTTATTACAATATTTTAGAAAAGTCTTTCTAGCAAATGCCTTATTGTTGGGTCTTACATTTATTAATTTTTTTGCCAAAAAAAAAGAAAAAAAACAGTTAGAAAGGATTAAGCAAGACCATGAATGAACACACTACATTCTGATAAATACAACTCACCCATTCATTTTGAACCTGTTTTTCACATTCCTACGTGTACTCACAGGCATACAGCCATGCATATTTCACAAGCACATGTGCTCACACAGATCCTTACACTGTGGTCAAAGCAGATTCTAATTCTAAAATTGAAAAAGAAATAATAATCCAGCTCTGCTGCTACATGAGACCACTGCTACTGGCTTCAGTCATCAGAGTCAGTTTCTGAGGTGACATGAAACAGGAGAGATTTGCTATTTTGCACTTCCATTCTGAAAAGTAAAACATTCTCTTTCCATTTTTCTTTTCTTCTCCCAGAAGAGACAGTAGCACTACATATTCTGTTAACACCAGCATCTGATGGAAAATAACTGCAAAGAATATTCCCACCATTTCCAGACCTACAGATTTTCTTTTCAGATTTGAAAAAAAAAAACCCAACCTACAAACAACACATTTTTTATCCTTTGATTTTTAGTGCTATTTGTGTAAAGGAAAGCCAACTTTCACAGCCTTCAAAGTGAAAGGCTTAAAGAAAAATCTGTAGTGGAGATGTTTATGAATAGGTAAAAATCACTTAGAGACTCAAAAAAAATTCTGACAAGAATGAATCCTGGAAGGTTTTGAGAGAGGGATATTTCCTCTCCACAGTAACTCCATAGATAATTACTTAACAAAGGATATGGGATGCCAAATCAAACTCCAAAACAGTGCCATTGAAACAGGCCTCCACATACATTTTCTGGTCAGCTGTTGCAATGCTTTCAGAGCTATATCTTTTTATCACCATAGTGGATATAAATATTTCCCTCTGGGGAAGCACTATTCTTGCTACTTAAAGATTTAAAACTCATAGATGTATAATATGAAAAAATAAATACGCTGTAATTTTCTGTTTTCTGGCTACATGGAAGGTACAGCCTTAATAAGGAAAGGAGACCCCAAAAGAAAAATTTGGGTTTTTTTTTCTTTTCTAAAGATCTGGGGAACCAAGGGTATAAAAAAAAATTTCATCAATTCTAAAATATTTTCAAATTATGCTTTTAAAGTAACATCAGCTCTGATTTATATAAAAGTAAATAGCACAAAATCAAAACCTGGCATGTGGTTACCTAAAGTATTTTCCTCTAAAAGTAAATTTGATTAAATATAGCCCTAATTCTTTCCTCCATTTCTCTACACTTCCCAATATTAATGGGCCTGACTACTTGCAAAGATTTGGATTTGATATGCTAATAGTTGAGATACTAATAGCCAATTCAAAGACAGTCTAGAGAAGGTTCAGACACGAAAATCAGTTCACCTTCAAGTACAGGTCCCAAGTCACAATCCAAAATAGTTCATAGATGATTGTGAAGATAACACACAAGCTTATAGCATTCTTTATAAATATGTTTAAGCAAGAGAAGATAGTCCACCACAAGAAGGACTGAATTTTGTTAAAACATTGATTTCTAAATAAATATAATCTTTCCTCTTTTAGGATACTTTGCTCCCTGCAGGCCTCTTTAGTTTACCAGGTTTTATTCCATGTTCCACCTTGTTTATTTTAAACAAGGTGCTATAAAAGAGTGTTTTCAGTTAAGTTGTTCTGGGTTGTTTGATTTTAATAGTAGGCTGCTATCCTACTTCTCCCTTGCATGCCTCTTAATGGAACTATAATGGTGTTCAGGGATTGTATTCAGTCACCTCCTTTGAACTGAAATTCTGTACACAGGCAGGGGAACCCAACTTTTAATCATACCTTCGAAGAAAAATAGCAGCTGTGATTAATGTTCTCCTCCTAAAACTTCTTGATCTGCTTTGTAAAGACATTCCTCTTTTTTGTGATCATAAAATAATCCCAGTTTTCCTGTATTCAAAAAAATTTTTAAAAGCCCTTCTGCTTTTTGCTGTCTTCAAGAAGATATGTAGCAAAATCAATTTTTATCTTCCTTCATGTATTTCTGTAGCCCTAAAGTTTAATATAAGGAATTTATTCTTAAAATTAGGTATGTGTTAGTTAGATTAGGTTATTTCTATTCATCCAATACTTATTTTCTTGTAATTTGAACTATCAAAACGGCTTGCATATATGGAATTACTTAACTTTAATGAAGATAAGTCTGAGTTTGACTAGGGATATTTAAGCTTGAGTGTGACATTCAGAAAAAGCCTCAACTTGGAAACAGAAATAAAAAAAAATAGTCTCAAAAATAACTGTAATCTAATTATTTTTCTGAAACGGCAAAAAAATAATTTTTTTCTCAACATAAAATTATACACAAAAAATTGTGAGGAAAATCAAGAAAGGATCATTTCTGACAGGGAATCTTGTAGGTAAATCAAATGCCAAGAAAGTAAATATGATATAGATTCACAGTCTCCCACAACAAAATGGAGACGCACAGGTAGAAAATGGGGTTTACTGCATAAATTCTCCACATAGCCTATACTGAAGTTAAGCCCTTGCTAGCATTATTCAAGTGCCCACTTGCAACCTGGTGCTCAAGAGGCTTTGTCTACTTCCATGGAAATTTTCATCAGGAGCCATGCAGGAACAAGCCGATGCTTCCTTCTAAGTCATGATTATCTTGCAGAGATAACATCACATATGAGGAGCTCTGTTCATCAATTAGACCAAAAGAGAAATATTTTTCAGCCCTAAGGAACAATTTTCACCATCTACCTTGGCCTCTTCCACTTAAGAGTGATTAGAATACTTTTCAAAGGCCTAGCTTAGCTTTTGGAAAGGCAGTTTCATTAAAAATTAAATATTTTGCACTTCTTTGAAAATATTTTAAAGTATGAAATGACTTAGTGTTTGTATTTCTTATTTTAACAATAGTAAAACATTAAGATAAGATGGAGTCTTTTTGGATAGATTTTTGTTACTTTTTTAACAGTACAAAATTATGTGTCAGCACTATAGAGACAAAGCAATTAAATACTTGAGAAATAAATGTGGTTTTTTTCTCTGTGTATTTCTGAAATTTCACAAAACAAATTTCAACATTTAATTTCTTTTTAGTATCAGAGTTTTGAAAATAAGGGAAATACAATTTCTGAGTGGTTGCTATGTAGTGAGTCAAAGAATGCTACCCTGTAATGTCTGGAACAAATGGTTTCCATGAAATGCACATAGTTTAAAAAAAAAGCATTTTAAGGCATGAAGGGTAGCCCACACTACTGAAGAAGATTCTGGAATTATTTATAATCATCTTTAAAAATCATCTGAAAAAAAAAAAGTCCCTCTTAATCTGTTTTTAAGTTGCTAACTTCAGTTTGTAAACAACTCAGTCTGGTTATACCTTTTCAGCAAAAGAGATGAACAGACATCCACCTCCATCATTCTTCCAAACACATTAACTTGTATATTATTAAGTATTGTTATCAAGGTATATCAAAAATTAGGAAGGCTGGCTTTATTTCATTAAGTATCTAGGCTGCAAGTTACATTTTCAAAATTCATATATCTATAGCTATCTATTTTGATATTAACACCTAACTGTCTGACTTCAAAGTTCTTTGAGAGATAGACACTTGGGTAAGAATACAATTAGGATCTAAAAATATTAAGGAAGTTTATCTGCTGACTTCTCACCATTGTGGGTAATAAAAAACTGACAGAATAAAGCTAAATCTTTTCTATGGCTTCAGGTCTTTATATTTCTTTACACCATTTGAAAATACAGTAATATTAAGAATCAGTAATACTTCTGTAACACAGCAGTAAAATGAAGGAGTTAGTGACATCCACATATATAAACTTACAGAAGTCTACCTTAATTTTAAAAATGTAACTGAATTCAAGTTTGCCACACAGATCCTGTAGATTTAAGAACGTTTGCTGCACTATCTCTATGCATTTAATACCAAGGGCCTTCTGTATCTATGCATTTAATAACAAGTGGTAAAATGTCTCTTGAGAAGAAGTCCAGGAGTCAGCAGATCAGCTAATTGGCATTTCCTGAAGCATGTTGGGATAAAGGATTAACTGAATTCATAAGGGTCTAGAAAAAACAAAAAACATTTGGACAAAAATTACTAACCAGGAGATATCCTCAGACAGCTGCAACAGGTATGAGAATTTATAGCTGAAGGAAGCCACTGGAAAATGTTCAGAAGACCTCTCAATCAAAGAGAGATTGCAAACTGAACAAAAGCATGTAAGGCAGGTAACAACAATGTAGAAATATTGGGACAAGAGTAAAAGCAATGAAACGGTTTTAATAAAAAATGCTGAAAAGGTACTTGCCTGTTCTTGGACAAAAGATTATATGTGCACGCAGCAGTGCAGGCACTCGGTGAGCAGCTGCAGAGAGAGCTTCAGGTTGAGCTCTGGGGGGACAGGAGCCTGAGGCAAGAGGCAGTGAGCTGGTGCCAACCTTGTGCACAACAAAGGGCATGGGGACCTGTCTCACTGCCAGGTGACTGGGCACTAAAAATATAAAAGATAAGGAATCCTTGTCTGACTGTGGAGTGAGCATAGGGCATGAAGCAGGGCATCCAGGTGGTATGACAGTGACTGCGATGGCCAGACAGGAAAGCTACCTTAACATATAAAATAAATTGCAGAAATACAGCAGTGTTTACTTTTATTGAATATCTAATTACATCTGGGGTTTTTTGCTTGTTTGAGGACACAAATACAAATTAATCTTCTGAATTAATTCTACCTGGTAAATGATACAGCAGACATATACTAAGGATTCTGGATAGGAGGTCTGATGAGTTATCTGATACAGATCATTATTTCTTTAACAGTGGAGATGCTTTATTGGGAAAGGACCAGGAAACAGAATTAAATGTTATGTGATCTGTCAATAGTTGTATTAGGACAGGATTTAAACCTACCTATCCTTTTTTCAGATGCTAGAAACATGGCTTCATTTTCACTAACATTGTGAAAGGAACAAAGGCTCTACATAACATCAGTCTGAATAATGTGGCAAGAAAGCTGCTATCCATGCAGGGAGAAAGAGAGAAACCTGCTCTTTCCATGCAAGTGCACAGCTAATGTAAAATCTCCTGGAAAGAATGCCAGCCAGTGGGAAGAAGAGGTTTTGCTCTCCTAGTCCAAACTTGGAAAGTCTCAGCTAGAATATAGGCTCTCACTCAACCCCATCTAAGCTACTCAGTGACATCAGATGAATGGTTGCAACTCTGTTCAGAATTAACACTACAGTAAAAGGGAAATCTAGATACCTCTACTAATAGCTATCAAATGGAAGAATGGCTTAAGACATGGGAAACAAAGCAAACACTAGGAGGGTTGTTGGATGACAGTTTAATACTTGCCACAGAGCAGCACTCTTCTTTGTTTTACCAGAGATGAAAACTTGCAACTGCACTGGAGGTTTATTTCCATCTGATTTAATATTAGAATACTCCAGATCTAACTTATTTCATGCAAATAATACCTGTACTATAGTAAATTGTCATTAGCTGTAAAAGAAATGGAAGGAAGTAGTTGCTTGTCACAGATTACATATTCAGAATACAGTAACTGACAAAAGATGTCTGCATTTCACCCCCTTCTAATATAAGGTTTGATAGATCCACCACATTTTTTAAAGAATGAGATGAAAAAACACGTCAACAATGGCACAAAAAAATATAGTCACCAAGTACAAAATTGCTTTTATGAGCATTGCACAATAGTGGACACTATTATGCCATTAATACAAGATGAAATAAAAGCCTGTTTCAGTGTGCATCTAGTCTCCTCCACACAGACCTTTGATTAACAAACTATCTCATCAAGGGCCTGAAGGATTTTTCTCTGTCCACACTACTCATCTGATCACATGGTTTCTGTAATTTGAGACAATTCATCATATGTAACATTTTTAAGCATCCTCCCTTACCTTTTTCTTTCTCCCAAAAGCTATCAAAATTATACCAGATGAAAATCTATTATTCATGGAGCACTTATAAGTCTCATATTATAAAAGAAAAATACAGAAAAACATGTTTTCAGAACTAATTAATTCTGAAATGTAATGCCCATCAAATCTGTCAAAAGATGTAATGGGGAAAATGAAGGTACTTCAATTTACTCTGGGTTATATCTTGAAAAAAGATACATGATTCGCTCCACGTACTCATGAGAAAGAAACTCCACCTTGCAGTGACAAAAAATCCATTCTATTTTTTCACAAAAGTAGTGAGTGAGGATAAAAAAATGATGATAACATAGAAGACAAAGAGAAGATAACAAAGCAAGTAAGGACTGGAGAGATGTGCTACAATAACTCATTGTTCAGTGTAATGCACAAATAATAGTGATGATCCTAAAACAAAATCTTTGGCGAATGCCTACTGCTAAAGTAATAATACACCTTTGTTTGCAATGCTTTATGATTAATCACTGTCAAGTTTTGGAGTGGAAAAAAAAATAGTAATGAATCCTTTATTCTCCAGACTTTCAAAGAACTTTCTTGTTCTGCTTATTTAAAGAAGTTTCCCCAGTGAAATACATACTTCTGCTATGAAAAAAGTAAAGGAACAAGGGTCTTCCAAACCCTTAATAATAAACCTACTAAGAGAGTTTGCATTGAAATTAAGTCAAATGTGTATTTTCAATTCCCAGAAGAATTCAATAAAAGTTGCGAGAAATTTAATTATTAAAATTTTTACTTTTTCATATTCTAATTTCTGTTAGCAGCCAAAATAGTACAACTTTGAGAATATTTTTGTCTATATTAGAAAGATCACAATCAGCCAAAGATGTACTAAGTTCCACTGGATTCAATGTTTGAAGAGACAGTATCTCTTTCCCACCATTTAGAAAGTTTTCAGTGATGGAAGGATGGAAAAAAGGAAATAAATTTCAATTGTGTGCAGGTTTTGGCTGGAATAAAGTTAAATTTCTTTGTAGCAGACTGTGCAGTGCATGTTTTGGATTTAGGACAAGAATAATGTTGATAACACAGGGATGCTTTCATTATTGTTGAGCAGTGCTTACTCAGAGCCAAGGACTTTTCTGCCTCACACCCCAACCCCACTAGCAAGGAGGCTGGGGGTGTACAAGGAGTTGGGAAGGGACAGCTGACCCCAAGTGACCAAAGGGGTATTTTAGATCATATCGTGTCATGCTCAGCATATAGAGCTGTGGGGGAGAAAAAATGCTCAGCATATAGAGCTGAGGGACATTTGGAGTGATGGTGTTTGTCTTACCCAGCCACTGCTATATGTGATGGGGCCCTGCCCTCCTGGGGATGCCTGAACACCTGACTGCCCATGGGAAGTGGTGAACTAATTCCTTGCTTTGCTTTGCTTTGCTTGTGTGCACAGCTTTACCTTTTAAACTATCTCAGCCCATGAGTTTTCTCACTTTCACCCTTCTGATTCTCTCTCCCATCCTGCTTCGAGACTGAATGAGCAAGGGGTTGTGCAGGGCTTAGCTGCCAGCTGAGGTTAAACCACAACAAATAGCAAAAAGCAAAAGAACGCTCTGAAGAGCACAAATCTGCTCTCTTTTTTCTTGTGCTTGTTTCTTGCAGAGGGTGTAACTTATTTTAGAACAGAGGAGCCAAAAAATGAAAATGAAAGGAATATGGGAGGAAAAAAAGAAGATATTAACTGCAGAATACCACTCCTGATAGCTTGTCAGAAAATAAATTTAATTCCAATGAAGAAAGCAGCATTGTATACAGATACCAGTTTAAGGCACACAAGTCACCATGTAGAACATCTGTTTACAAGACAAGTCAGGGACAGTGACCTTGCTGTGCCTGTGCATTTCCACACAGTGCTATGTGCACACAATGTCTCCTGGAACCCATTCCAGACATTTGTGCACAATCTGCAAGACATACCCAACCTCAGGTTTAAGATTTAGGCTCCTTGGATGAATGCATAAGGATCTCAGTGTCCAGATATAAACTCATCTGAGTTTTTGTAAAACTGTAAAATGCTTAGTCTGAGCTAGGCCTTTTCACAATGACAATTTTACTTCTTGATAAATAAACTAATCATTGGCAGGTTTTCTATATGAAGTCAACCATGTGCATAGCTCTCCTAGTAACCAAAGTATAGCTATTTTCCACTCAGACTTCCACAACTTTTCCTCTCCTGTGAAACTTCTACTTCTTCAGTTACAATTCATCTTTGCATAGGTAGAAAAACATGAAGCATGAGATTACAGTTGGTAGGGAGAAGAGGACTAGAAAAGGGACCCTAAGGACCTTCAGCTTCTCTTTTAGTCTCCTATCTCCAAAAATTACATTCACAATACAGTGTTGTTCTCTGGAAACTCCCTCTGGATGAGAATACCTACAGAAGAATTATGGTGCTTCACAGAGCCGGTGCCTGTTTCATACCACACCTCTCCCCTGTCCCGTGAGAAAAAACTGTCCTGTGCTGTCACACGTGAAACAGGACAGGAATGCTCAGTCTCCTCACCACTATAACTGTGGTCAAGTCCAAAAGTACTTAAGGAAGGAAAAGCATCTGTCATGAACCTAAAGAGTTTCCAGCAGCAAGCTTTTGTTGTAAAATCCTATCTGGAAAAAGGACATTAAGAGCACAAAACTATGTGCAATAGAATTAGCTATTGAATCGGCTTTCTTTGATGCTGATTTTGTAATTGGAAAATAATATATTAATATCCTATAAATCACCTTAACCATCTGTGTGGCTGTTAGATTCAGATTAGTCCTTCAGAAGCTGAAAGGCAATGCTGCAGATGACAGAACTCCAGAGGCAATCCCACATGGGACTTCCTAAATTGAATTCCTGCTCTCACAGTGTTGCTATGCTTTCTTCCAAGTTGCATGCCTCAGATTGGCATTGCATGCCAAGTTTGACTAGGGCATAGTGAGAACCTGATTTAAAATCAAAGCAAACAGAGGATTTTTTTTTTTTTTTTAATCAAGACACAGTGAAATTATGCCTATGGCATTGGAGAATTTACAGTCAGTCTAGGTCCCTGAGACAGAAGCAGTGAAATTAAACAGACAAGGACCTATCACATACTAACACAAGGACATGCACATACAACTGCCTTCTGAAGTTGTAAATTCTGAGAAATTATCAAGCTCATGTCTTAGTAATTAACTTTGATTTTATTCTCAGAGCTAGAAAGGAAGAAGCCCAGTTTCTCTCAAGTGCTAAATCTAGTGACTAGCAATGGAAGGCATAAGAAAATATTTAAATTATACCCCAGACTCCTGGGATTTTCCCATTGAGAACCTTCAAATTATTTTCAGGATATTTGTCAAAGTCTCTCTTCAATTCTTCTCAGATACTTCTGTCTCCAAAGTCAGGGTCATCCTTTCCAAGCATGAACCAGTATGGTGGGATTTAAATGACTCATGCAAAATCAGTTTTCACAGACAGGATGCAACTGGGGAAAAAAAAACCTGTGATGTAACTTTGGTTATGCAGAGTTCCACTCCACTAAGAGATGGATAGCAATGCTCTGTCAGAAATAAACCCTGTTCATTACAGGAAAACAGCATGTCCCTGGGCAGTTACAGTGGAGTTTGAACACTTGGCTGGTTTTACAGACTCTTCAGAGAGAGATGAAAATTCTCAGACAAGCATCAACTTCTCAGACTACATATGGGTATCAATTACCTCTACATACTTTGTTGATAATTTATAATGAAAAATGAGAAATTTAAAGAGTAAATGATTTGTTGCATTATGTCACTGAAGAGACTAGGAAAAAGGCCTATTATTATAATAATATTATTATTATGACTGAAGTCTAGAATGGACAAAATTATTTTCTTCTAATAACGTTGTATATATGACAGGAAAGAATACTGTTTTTCATCTCTGCAGAAGGATTTAGTTCCATATTTTTATTTGGAATAGTCTTTTTTTTTTTTTTTTTCCCACATTTGTGGCTGAAAGTTCCCTGCCAGCTGTCATTTAATTAATCTTTGCTAACTGAGCTCACTGGATTTAGAGTTGCAAGGGAATCTCTACTGGAGAACAGCCATTATGGGTCTGACCAAAGGTTCATCTTCCCTGATAGTCCTTTTCTGGCTATGACTCATAGTGTAAAAGTGGAAGAATAAACATATGTGCTGACACATTGTTCTAGCCTTCAATAATCTCCAGCTCAAGGGCTTTTTCAGAGAAGGTGCCCTTATGTTCATCAAAAGTCCTTGCTAGAATTTTTCTTCATTAGTACACTTAGTCCCCGTGAACACAGCTAAAAGCTATAGTAGATGGTCCAGGGGTTCCCTCAACAGCAATAAGTCTAAAGTTTACAGTGCCTAAAGATCAGTTTCCTTTTACTTTTTTTTCATTATTACACTCTTAAGCTCAAAAAAATATAGTTTGATCCTAATGCCATGGCAAAGTCTTCCCAACATTCTATGTACTTTGCAGCTTTGCCTTCTTGATAAGCTGGTGGTCTTATTCATTATATATATCCATCACTTTCCCCCCTCTTTTTGGAGCAGATCTGCCAAGTATATTTAGATACATTTCTATGCAGCTTCCCAGAATATTCCAGTATCTAAAACTGTAGATATATTTTTATATCCCCATATGTGCGTCTGCATATTTTTTTCATGGACCCCAGAAAACTGGCCAAGAAAAGCAGCATATGCAAGAATCTCAATGTACAGGCATATATGCACTTCTCTAAAGGCTGCATGAAAGTCTTTTGAAGTAACAAGTTCTTTAGTTTCCAGGACAACTGAAATCAAGGACCAGATATATCTGACAAGAAATTCAGTACTCTAGAATCAAGAGAGCTTTATTTTTTTTATGAATGACTCAAAACACTAATTACAGAATAATCCCAGATATATTTTCTTTGTGACTTTCTACAGTAACCTAGTAGTTATCTGATACATACTGAACCCCATCTTACTATATAATCAAATATGGTGATTTTCTACATCTATTTCTGTTTGTACCTATCCAGTAACTGCAGTGTTTTAAAGTTCTCAGATGCTGAAAAAATATTTTCCCATGCATCTAAAATATTTGTATTTATAGCAATAAATTTAACAAGACAAAATTGGTTACTGATTTGAGTTCACCAATTTCATTAAGTTTGCTTCCAGGAGTCCTATTTCATACTGCATAGCTCCCTCTGAAGTCACCAGAAGGGTTTCATTTTTCATAGTTTGTAATATTCATTAGATATTTATATGAAAAATGAGAACAAATGATGCTACAGTAGATAGAGCAAAAACAATTTCATAGGGCAGTAAGCTCTTATACTCCAGGGCATAGCCCTACTAGTAATTTATAGGGTTAGAGAGAAGCGTTGCTCTCCAAATTATTTTGAAGAGAATGCAATTAAATGTTAAGTACCTTCCATCAAACCGTCCATTCAGTTGTAAACTGGACAAAACACGGTATCACAATTTCTTTGCCTGTATCTTTGTGAAAGCAGCTCCCTGTCTACCACCCTTGCTCGAGTGACATCCACAGCAATCTTTCTCAGTTCAGACTGCTCTCAATACAGTTACATAGTCAGACTTCAACTGAACTTGATCATGATAGCTTTTAGGATTTAAAATGTGTTTCCTAGCCTATTTACTTCTTTGTTTTCCTTTATTCTATTTCCTAAACCATTTTTCTTTAAGGTATGAAATGACCATTTTGTTTCAAGTGAGCAAGGCAAAGCCTCTGTGTATTGCTTTCATATTTTATACACCACCCTGAAATACACCTACATTTGAAAGCATAAATAATCTTCTTCCCTCATGTTCACATGGACTCTTATGTGCAATATCTAAAACCATATTGATCATATTTATCCAAGGCTTGCTGTAAATGAAGATTAAAAAAAAATCTTTTTTAAATGTAAAAAGGTTAAAAATATAAAATACATGTCATTATCTACCTTGTTATTAATAGACTTCTGAAAAAATGTTGCAATAAGTAAAACCCTTTGCTCACTGCAACCACTGATAAAAGAAATTTTACCAGATTTAACTGTCTCTAAAGTGATCATTATTCTGATTGTCCTTTTAATTCAAAGGTGCCTTGCATTTGCTTAAGAATGTCTCTCACAAAATTCCTCATCTATAACTTCCTCCTTTGGGTTGTATCACACTTCTGTTAAATAGGTTCAACTTTATACAGTGGGAAAGGAATAAAAATAAAGGAAAGGAGAAAGTGATTTAAAGTTTCCAGGAGACTCCAAACTGAATGCACACAGTAATATAAGGGCCTTTCACTCAATATAATGCAAAATCACAATCCAGACCCAGAGTGCAGCACAATGAACTGTGAAGGCTTGGCCATTAGAAGAAGAAATAGCCACTCTTCTTGTTTCTCATTTCTTGGAGAAAAAAATAGTTTGTCCAATTTTAAATGCAATAAATAAGGCAGGGAATTTATTATCATCACTCCCTTCATCCAATAACCACACAGTAACCACTGCAGCTGGCTTTTACAGGTGAGAGGGCTGGAAGCAAGTCCTGTGGACCATTTCATCAGTATCAAAATGAGCTGGTGTCAGCTCCTCATGAAGAGACAAGCACAAACATCCAGTGAGATAGAGCAGAGGGGCAGCCTGAGCTGCCAGGAGTGACAGCCAAACACGGGCCTCCTCCCTGCCTCCTCAGAAGGCACAAACCACAGTGGCAGGGGACCTGCCTTGCAAGCATCTCAATCCTGTCCAGAACCAGAAAATCCACCTTGTCCAGGTGGGTCAAGGTTGGAAACTGTGTCTGCAGCCTTCTACTTACCTCTACTTTCCCTTTCCCCAAAGCTTGGATTCTTCTGAGAGAAGGAATAAGAAAAGTTTGCTTTAACAAGTCCATCAGCATAAACTGCTTGATAATTTAAATCAGGAAGATCTCCTGTGACAATACATAAAGCTCTGCCCAATAAGAGAAAAAATTTAGATAAATGCTGCACAGACACAGCATGTATGTTTTCCTAATTGTTATTCTTGCATGATATATAAGAAAACTGTGCTTTCAGAATGAAGTAACATGATTTGATTTCTGAAATACCCTTGTGTTTGAGATACCCACTTACTTTATAAGTAGCTACTCACCTCATTATTATACAGTGTGCAACTATAGCTCTCTGAAGTTAGGGCAAATGCTACCATCTGAACTTCAGTCAAAAAAATCTGCTAATAACAGAAAGCATTTCTCACACAGTTCTAGTTTAAGGAAAGGAGGTTCAACCCTTCTTTAGGTTCATTGTGGTTTAGAACAATTAATGATAATAACAAAAAAGAGTTCCCAGTATGGTGAGAAATTACAAAGAAAAGTTATTTGGTTACTTTTTTTACTGAAAATCCAATATCAGACTGCCAATGGTAAATTAAAGGAAATCACAAGGAGAGGTATTGGCATTTTGTATTTCTGACCCCATCCTTGGGACAGCAAATTCTTTCTTTGGCATTTCTTTCACATTTACTTAGAACATGATAAATATATCTATCCAAGCAGCTATATCAACACTAGGAGTCTATTTTACCTAAGTTCAGGCGCCTTGTGTTGTTATGTAGGTGGAAAGGCAGATTTCTTCTCCTTCCTCGAGATGAGTAGGTGTGTGGAAAAATGCCATATGAATCAAATTATCTTTGATTCACCATTATATCATTCACATCATACAAAATGGTTTGTGCTTAGGAACTCATTTTTTATCCATGTGTTTCTGGCAAGTATACAGTATACAAAAGAAAAAACAAAAATCCCAAGGACTCCACTGATTCAAAATTCAGTTTGTCTCTACATTTCTTCTAATTTTTTTTTATTATTATTCTTTTAGCAACAGTTTGTATAATAATAATTAGTAAAATCCTATTGCAGTCAAATCTTTTTGGTAAATGCCTCCTAAAGGATTTAAAATTCCTTTCTTTGAAATTCCTATGGTTAGAGTAAATCACATTAGCTATGGCAGCCAGCTGAGCTCAGTTCAACTGTGAATGCTCTCTTTTAATCCACCTGGATCTCCTCTACTCCTCCCTACATATTTTGTGGGCAAGGAAAACCAAAGGCCTTGATTACACAGAATGCCCCACAGTATTTTCTTCCAGAGAGTTTAAGCATAATTTTAAGGACATGTTGCACCACTCCTTCTGAAGTCTGCAGTATTGGCATTATCATAAATCTCAAACTGACTTCCTTATTTGATCTTTTCCCAGCATGTGAACATGCAAGCACTGGAAGCATCTGTGGGAGTCTGAATACATCTGAAGTAATGTGCACATCAGTCTCCTGCTGAATGGGTCTTAAATCTACAGCTTTTATTGTTCAGGCCATTGCTTCAAGTTGACTTGCAGTGCAAGAGGATTCCTGCAGAGGCTTTATTAAAGTCCAAATTCTGCAGTCTGACATAAACAAAATGCAAATTCTCAGCTTTTTAAATGCAAAATATATCTACTAACAACCCTCTCTTTCATTCATGTGACATGCAAAACCAATTGGGAGAGTGATCTGTGGTGGAAGAAATTGTTTTGTCACATCATTCCAGTCAAAATACTGTGGATGTGTTTCTAGCTAATTCAAAAGCAACTCTCACGAATCATACCCTCTTCTTCCTCTCTCTGCAGAAGAAAAAAAACATCTTTCCTATTTCACTTGTAGAACAAGCAGGCTAAAGTTTTGTTGATTTCTGATGCTATAGAAGTGAAATAGATTATCCACAATAAAAATATTAGTAAAATGGCTTCTTCATCTGAATAAAAAAAAAAAAAAAGCAACCACAAAAACCAACCCTCAGTTTTCCTAGGCTTATTTCATCCCACCACAGAAACCACCTGAGCGTTGCAAAATAGCAGAAAGATACTGGTGAGTTGGGTTTTGAGATTTCAAAGGGGTTTTGCTTAATTATTCATACAGCAAATTCAGCAAAAGGTATTATTAGTCCTCTTTTTCCTCAGTTCATTTAACACAGGTCTCTCTGCTTCTTCACTTAGTGTTATTTTTTCTAGGTGTGAATGTTTTTTTCTGTCACGTGAAATTGAAATCCAATATCATTAACATACAATTTCTTTTTAGATTGCATTTTCTCTCCTTGTCTATAGCTAGTATTCACTATTTTGTTTTTTGCTTTCTTTTTTTTTTCTGCTCTTCCTCTAGAATACCTTTCAGAATGTATTTTACATGAAAGATATTGTACCAAAAGCAAAGAATAATCTAATTTCTTTTTACCAAAGAAAACAAAGTCCATGTCATGCAAGGCTTATATCCATTATTGTTGTTATTCAGGGAGGGTAGATGATGAAACTGTCAGAATAGCTAGTGAGGGTGCATCCTGCATTAGTGCTGTTCTGTAAGGACAGAAGGAGTGGAACAGGAAACATTGTCTTTTTTGCAGTCATTAATTTCTCTGCTGCAAAAAAAGTAACACTGAGCAGACGCACCTTTTTTCTGAACAGAAGTGTTTTCTCTTCCTAATTAATTGGGGACTTATTCAATACTGGCTCAGCAATGCAAAATTGACCTTTGAAGATCAAAGTGAAAAGCCATATGGGGCTAAATCTCGTCTCTCTTATGCATGCTAAACTAACACATTTCAGATGAGTTTGCATCAGGACTTAGACGAGTGATCATCATACACCATGAGAAACAGCTCCTGGGACAGTTTAATTGTACATCCAAAACTTTCGTGTTTCACTTTATTTTCTTCACCCTACGCTCGTTTTTGGGTTTCTTCTGGGTGAGTATCACCACCACTCACATCTCCCTCAATCATCCCATTTTGCTTTAGCACAGCTGGAAAACTTCTTACAACACAAAATCTTGGGAGCAAGAATATCAGCACTGCATAATTTAGGAGAGCCTCCTCATTACACTGCTTCTTCATTTCAATTGTTTGAAATTCTTTTGCACCTACAGGCATATGTAGAAGCCAAACCAGGATACAAGTGTGCTTACATTACATTACTATTTCTTGAATACCAACAGCCAGAGGGTTAAACTAATAATTCAGAATCAACCAAATTTTTCTTTCAAAATACCTTACAAACTATACTGAATATATAGTTTTGTAATGCATAATATAATTTATATTGAAAATCCTTATTACAATAATGCTGTATCTGCTGCTATAAGGAATATTTTAACAATATTTCCCCTGAAATGATCTTAAATTTTAAGCAAGTCCTGCTGGTATCAGAAGGTTAAACTTGTAAGACCTCAACACCAACAACAATAGCCAAAAATCTTTTAGAGATTTATGTATTCAATGTATTATACTCCATTCTCACTACCACAGTTGTATTGTATGATGAGCAACTATCTAAGGTGTAGAATACAGTCTATGGTCTACACTCATTCTAGTCTGGTCTACAGTCATTAAAAAGAAGTCTAAACAATTCCAGGGTTCTGACATTGTCAAAATAGACAAGTAACACCGGTTGAAGATGTCTACAGTGTTCTAATAATTCTTCAAATTCATGATTACTGCATGAAAGCCACATTCATGCAGGGCTGTACTGTACCAATCACAGTCTAAGCAGGGGACAAGTTCTTTAAGTTTTCAGCAAAGTCCTGCACTGGTATTGTTTGGGCAAAATGGGAATAAACTCTGGGTGGTGTCAATTAACATCATTCCTTGATTGTCAGTACAAATATATTTGATAACACACTCTGAATAAAACTTTTTTAGATTGGTTGAAGGTGGAAATAATAATGCAATCTCATTGTATGCCATCTTAGAATCAAATAGCCTGAAAGATTTTTTTTTTTTTATTCATCAAGTTGTTTCTAAATTAGGAGATGGAAAGAGAAGACAGATGGTAGCTCACCTGCAAAAGTGAACAAAGCTTTTCAAGAGTTTTCTAATGTCAGGTTCTTCTTATTTTAAGACATCTTTCTGGATTCTGAAAGTGGAGGCAGTAAAAAAAAACAACTACCCAAACTCCCAGACCTTAGAAGGTCATATACTACAGGAATAAACATAAAACTTGTTACAAAATTATATTCCAATCTTGTACTCTGTTATGCTTCTAGGTTACATATTTAAAACCCAGCACATTAAAGTCAAGTATGGAAGGCCTCTCAAGGGTGAGACACAAGAATGCTGCATTTGACCACACTCTATGAAATGGTAAAATACTTACCTACCAGAAGGTGAAGCTGACAGGATAGCCTAATTAATATTTTTGAAGTACCTCAGATCTCGGTCTACACAAATTCTGCATGACATCTGCAAAAAATACTCAGGATAAAGTTCTACACTGAATTAAACTACTCACATTCAGTCCTACTATGGTAATCTGGTTCTCTCAAAAGTGACAGAAAAAATATTGCAAGACAAAAGAACTATTTACATAAATTATAATGTTGAGACATGAAGAAAAAGAGATATGGCCATGGTTAGGCTAGAAATTAGATGTTTCTTAATTAGCTGTGAAAGAGAGAGTAATATTTCAGTATATTTAGAGAGAGCAATAAAGCCCAGAGAGATTTTAAGAGAGATCTAAGCTACTTTTTGCATGGAATCATACATCCTGATCACTCTAATCAGTGCCTACTATTCCTGCAATCAGGTACATCCAGGGAGTTTAGAGATGTTCCCAGAGCTCCAGTCAGTCAGAGAGAACCACAGTCCCTCACTGCAGACCTGGGAGGACTTGTGATGCTGCAAGCAAACAAAGGCCATGCTCCTGGCTAGGGGGGCTGAGCTGTCACCTGGATTCAGTTCACTGCTCTGCTATATATATCTCATCTTTTCTCAGGCACATCACCATCCCAGAAGCTTTTAATTTGTGACAGAAATAAATACTTATCACCATAAGACGTAGGTACAAGGATCAATATTGTATGGATTTAAGATACCAGAGTAACAGCAAACATTCAACCACATTTAGAGGGTGCTTTTAATTCCAAAACCTCAATTTTTATGGGCACAGTCTCCTCACTCTGTTAGTATACCTATCAGGCATTTCCACTTCAGGCCAGGTGACAGCAGCACTGCTAAGCGGGCAGAGCCCAGCAAGTGAGGCAGCTCAGAGCAGAGAGCAGGAGGCAGCCAGGGATGTCGCGCTGCCTGTGGTCCTGCTGCCCACGGACACCAGCCTGGAGCTGGACCGCACTGCGGCTTCTGCACGGCGGGGAACGGGACCCTGTGCCTGTGTGTGTCTGCGTGGGGTGTTGGGGGGGAGGGTCAGCCTGGAGGGCAGAACTGGACCCCTCTGAGCACACAGGATTGTGTCCTCTGCCTCCCACAGCCCCCAGCATGAGAAACACGGCTACTTCTCCAGGTCTTTCTCCTCTGCCTCCTGACTCACTTCCATCCTCCTCCACTCCTGCCCATGCCAAGAGAAACACAACTTGGGCCAGGGCTGTTCTGCCATCTCTGGTGAAACAAAATCAGTTTCACCTGCTCTCCTGGGAGGCACTGAGCCGCTGTTGGCTGCTACATCAAACAATGGCTCTGCCACTGACACCGTCACAGCTGCTTTTTAGTTCAGGTGCTGGCACGCTGCATGTTTGCTGCTTTGTTACTGCCTGATGACTGCATCCCCAGAAGAAAGTATTGGAATTAGTATGCATCTTATCTGTATTTAACAGTCAGCCTAAATATCAAAAAGCTATGTATAAAATTGTATCTCTGTTGCTACCCAAAGGAGTCCATACTCTTCTGTGTTTTTCCCATGAATACTGATTTTATAGTATGTTCTTCAATTAAGACCTTTTCATATATGTTTTGCAGTTGAAGTCATACATCCAGCTAGTTAGCCTAAAATTCACAGATTGCCTCCAGTGTTAAACTTTCACTTTTAACAGGATACTCAGATTTGTGTTTCTAGAAAGTGAAGTTAAATTACAGCTCCCTGTGGGACATTTCAGAGGATGACTCTAAATAAGCCAAAGGCAATATATTAAAGAACAGATCTTTATTACAAAAGCATATAAATTCACTGTAAAGGAAAGGAAAGCCACAGAAAATTCAAGAAAATAAACTAAATTCAATAAATATGCTTTATTGATGAGGTAGTGGAGAGTAGACAGCACTGCAGAAACAACAGCTTAGAAGAAAAATCACTGTCTGAGCTAATAAGAGTTCACACCCATGTCTGGCTGTAATTCTCTTATCCCCATACAGAAATCAGATCTAATGCAAATAATCAAAATATCAATGTAGGATTTGGACTCTAAGCCCAAAGTTGCCAAAAGGTCAAGAGTATAGAAGGGCTCAGCTTTAACTAGCAGTTGAGGATCTCATTTACATTCCCAGTTTCTGCATGTGCATAACAACAGAAAAGGAAGAAGAATATTTTTTTGTACACTGACTCACTGAATCATTTACCTTGAAACACATCCTGTTTCAGGTCGTGTTTAAGTAATTCTCACCATAGGGTCTCCTCGCCTTTACAGAACTGAAGTTTGAGTCTCTTAAATGCTATGTGATCCCATGGGGGCAGTATTTTAAGATCCTTTACCCTCAAGTTAAATTAATAAAGTTTAGTGACTTCATCATGAAACTGGTCTCTGGAGGTCTTGTATCTGGCAAGGCTTTTATGACTTTTTTGTGGTATCCTTTTGGTTTTTGAGGGTGTTGGTGAGGAGTTTTGGTTAATCAGTTGGGCCCCACCAATGTTTTCATTTTGCTCAAGTAAGCAATTTCTTTTGAATACAGAATTCTTTAATCAGCTCTTGCTCAGAAACTGTTTATTTCCATCTGCATTACAAATGTAGGATTTAAACAACCTATCAACTAAGCATAAGCAGCAAGTCATCTTGTCAGTCTGTCCTTTCCTCTCAGGGATGCAACTACTGTATTCTGCACTTCTGAAGAAAGGAAATAATAGGATTAGAAAAACATTGAAGAGAAGGGGATGTCAGACAAAAGAAAAGCAATCTGTGGTTCTAAAGCAGTCTCATCTAGTACTGGGAATTGTAATCCATTTGTGCTAAAGACTTTGCCTCTGCTAATTAAACACAAAAGTCATGAAAGACTTATATAATTTGATACTGTAGTGTGGCCTACAGGGAAACATAATTAAAACATGTCTGAGTGTATTGGTTTTGGCTTGGATGGAGTTAATTTATTTCATAGTAGCTACTAGAGGCTGTGGTTTTAGTTTCTGATGAAAAGAAGATTGATAATACAGAGTTATTTTCGCTATTGCAGAGCAGTACTTACATAGAGTCTGGGCCTTTCCATACTGTCCTGCCAGCAAGGAGGCCAGGGGTGCATAAGAAGATGGAAAGCAACACAGCTGGGGCAGCTGACCCAAGGGATATTCCAGACCATGTGGCATCATGCTCAGCACTATAACTAGGGAGAAGTTGGCTGAGGGGCCACTGCTCAGAGACTGACTGGGCATCAGCTTCCATTTGTATTACTTGTCTTTTTGGAGTTTTATTCCTGTCTCTTTATTATTTCTATCTTCATTACTATAAAAAGAAAAATAATTCAACTGTTCTTATCTCAACCCAAAACTGTTCTCACTTTTACTTTTCCAATTTATTTCCACCTGTCCTGCTGGGGCAGGGTGAGCAGCAGCTCTGTGGAACTTAGTTGCTGTCTGGGGTAAACCACAACAGAGTAAAAGCAATTTTAGTCATTAATAAGCAATTTAAAGTCAACCATACAAACACACCATTATTTAAGGATTACAATGTTTGATAAAGTCAGCAGTCAAATAACTGTATAGATCCCATACTCACCTAGCATAAAAAAATAATACCCAACTACTTTAGAAAAATTATTCTATACATCTTTGAAGTAAATGCAAAAACATGATTCAACAGAAATAGCTAAATCTGTAAGCACTTTCTCCTCTTATGCTTTGTATCACCATTAGACAGTTTTATTAAAAAAGAAATGCTATTTAATTAAGTCAACGTAACATCAGAGATACAGTGTAATTTTAAAATAAAAGCTTTGCAGTCTATTTTCTTCATCTTCAGAGACACAAATCACAGGATATTTTTCTTGTACTCCTGTATTGGCTCAGCTTCAGGTACTAGGCTAAATAAGCATTCACTTAAGACTTAGTTCTGTTGAGTGAGGGTGGTATTGAGAAGAATGACCTTCTCTGCATATTAAAGTTTACATAAGAAAGGTGAAAAACTGTTTTTGACCTTGTAAAAGGCCATTATTTCCATTTAAACTGAGCTGCAGGCAAGCACAGAGCATCCTGAATGGTGTTTGGGTTGTAGCACACAACAATCATGCTGCAGTCTGTAATTGTGAGTGAAAATCATCTGAATATTGGTCAGGAAAACACACAAAATAGAAGCTGAAACCTATGTCTACTGATAATTTGTCAGCTTTAAATTAAAAACTACTTTGAAACTCAAAGTTAAAGCTTAGACTATTTCCCCTATCAAGCCCAAACTAAAACCAGAACAATCAAAAATCAAACCAAACCAAAACAAACCATAAACCATACTACACCTCCACACTGCCCTCCTCCCACTCAAAAAAAAAAAAAAACTAAAAAAAAAACAACAACAAAAAAACCCACAAGTGAAACAAGCATACAAAACATCCCAACCACTTTTTGCTCAGCATGTATTTTCCCATTCCTGGAATATGAGCTGGAAGTCTCAGAAGAGGACAATTGGGATTTCAAGCACAGAGAGTCCAATGAGACTGTGAGACACGAGACATCAGTCTGTCTCACATGTAGATCAAGGTAATTCAGATGAGAATTCACTCTTTCAGAGATGAGCTGAACTCAAAGCGGAACGAGAGCAATTTGACATTCCCACTTGCCGCAGTTTGCAAAAACAACCAGTGTTTACAGAGGTTTGCTTATTGTTCTCACAATGCCTTTTCGTGGCTGAGTCTTGTGTGCAAACACCATAACACACAGTATAATAAGCCCAACCTGCTTTAGCCCCCAGTGCACATTCAAACAAGGCTTATGCAGTTTGGCCCAGGTGCATGCATGTTTTTGTGTATCTAGCTAAGCAGCGAAAAAGCCAAGATCAAAGCTTCTCTCCCAGGTGAATCACAGAGCTACAGACTCACTCTCCCACCCCACTGAGCTTAGTTATTCATGAGACACAGGATGTTTGTCCTATCAGAAAATACTACTCAAGCAGGGTAAAGCTATGAGTGAATACTTTGGAGAATGCTGCTGGAAAATACTGTAAACAAGTACCTTGTAAGTGTCCCTCTGCTCTCTATAGAAAACAGGATGTTGAGGTGTGGAGGTAACACAAATGTTCACAGAGAAATATAAGTTTCTGAATATTTCTGACCCTCTTGGCTGCTAAATAAATACTAGCATAAATCATGAAGAGTCCATAAAGCTTTACTTTTTTAGAGCCATTCAATCTTGCAGCATTTGTTTCACTAGCCAGCTCCATCACTGGTCTGATCAAGCTCTGCTTCATACAGTTTCCACCAGACTGCTCCCTCCTCGAGTATTTCCAGAGCTCATCCAGCAGGACTTGCCTGACTAATCTGCCTGCTTGTGTCCCTGTGCTAACTTTACAGATTATCCCTCAACTCCACCAGCCAGTTTTCTCCTCAGTTTGCATGCCAAAAACACAGGAGAGCTATTCCTCAACCTAACCATGTCACACAGGAGTTATTCAATGCCTTGAGTTAAAAGCAAAACTGTTCTCTATGTAAGTATGAAAAATACACTATTCTGGACACAGGTAAGTCTTGCAAGCATACAGAACTTCTCATCCTTTTAAGCTGGACCTTAAGTATCTTCATGACATTTCAGTTCTTCTTGAGTCACTTTTGAACCCTGGAGCCTTTTCAGTCCAGCTCATCTTAGCAAGACCAAGAGTTAAGCCATGTACATACAGTTCCTCTCTTCTTCCCTGCAGTGTTTTTTGATAGGTTTTCCAAATGATCCTCAGAGTTTCTCTATATATAAAAAGATTAGCCTCTTTATTCTGTGTATAGTCATATTCCACCATCTTCCTGCAGACTGATAAAGTGGATCCCTTTTTGGTCAAGGCACAGTGAATAAAATCTAAATATTGTCCTGAAGCTGAAGGGTATATATTGGAAAACTTGTCAGTAAATGTAGATAAATATTTTCCAAGAAATATTCACAATACATCAATTTTCCTAGCTACAGAATAATTCTGTAATATTGATTGGAATTCATGTAACATATGCAAGCTCCCCTAACCATCCTATGTGCCTACTGATGTCTCTTTGAGTTGCTGCAAGGACAGGCAGCATCCGCAGTTGTTGCAAAATGTGCATTTATATAACAATATAAATGTATCTGCTCTAATTTTAGCTCCTGCCAGCAGGGGAAAGTGTTTGCAGCTAAAATACAAAGTTTGAGGTTTTTTCTAAACTATTTATTCTTATTTACTGTACCACCAACCATACTTACACATGAATAAAATGCAAGGGATTTTCTTGTTAATATTTTCAGCATACATTTCAAATATCAAATATGTTAAATTACAGCCTGGTTAATTTTCTACATTTCTTCTGATTATTCTGCCCCTGTATTTTAAATGATGAGAAGGTCTCTGCTGTAACTGCAGCATAGACTCTTTCCTTTCACTATTAATCCCATTGAGATG
This sequence comes from Taeniopygia guttata, assembly GCF_048771995.1. Classification (NCBI taxonomy): domain Eukaryota; kingdom Metazoa; phylum Chordata; class Aves; order Passeriformes; family Estrildidae; genus Taeniopygia; species Taeniopygia guttata. The sequence goes on along the minus strand of NC_133025.1, from coordinate 20,191,503 downwards.
TATGAAGCAGCCTTGCAAGGCTAGTTTAAGCTTCATTATTTTCCTAATCTTCCAAAACTGAGTACTTCCATTATTACTACAAGGATAGGTTATATTGAATATCGTGCCTGTCAATTAAAAAAATATTTTCACATTCAGAAATATTTCCATGCTATACAGTAGCAGAAGAAAGTGGCAGAGGAGGATGGGCTATCCCTCAAGACAAACATTAAATTCCTTTTTCTTTCCTTCAGTTTATGTGACATTCAGGTTTGGGATTTTTCTTTTGTTTTGTTTTAAGTGGTTGCCATGTGAACTGGCAATAAAGTATGCAGCCTTCTATACCTGTTAATGTCTTCCCATTTTGAGAAAAGAGAGGCAGCTTTTAATGTATCTCTCTCTGAGAACAGATTGTGTTGCAGACTTTACCTCATGCAAAAGGAGAATTCAAAATATCATAAGCAGATCAGTAAAACTGCAGCTTGCACCCAGAAAATATGCCAACATGCTTTAATTTGGGAGCAAAACTACTGACTTTATTATTCCAAATACAAAATCATCACTAACAGGACAAATAGCAAGTGCTGTCAGTAGAATAGCTCTTGAGTATTGGGATTTTTATTCATCCAACTTCCTGAAATTTGAGCATTTATTAATGGAAAACTTTTATAATTAGTATTCAACCTCAGCATGAACCACATTATCTTGTAGATCAAGAATTAAGTAAAATGCATAGGAATATAAAATCATTTGTGATGGAGATGGGAGAAGGAAAGAAAGAAACATTCCTTACAGGAAAACAACACTTAGATTTATGTAAAAAAAAAAAAAAAAAACAGGATTGCTAAATATGATGGAAAGGAACTTGTACATTCCAGCCATATGCTGAGACCAATCTCTTCTTGAAAAACTGCATTCAATACAAGTGTATCTGGGGAAGAGCTCTTAGCCGGGTACAAACCATAGACATTTGTACTCAATTTGTAAAGGGAGGAAATGGAAGAACAAGAGGGAGAGGAAAAGCTATATTAAGAAGTCAAATTGCAGGAGCCCTTTGACTGCTATTACGAACTGAAGAAGATCTTCAAAACTGAAAACCTGCCATTAATCTCTTATTTACATGGAAAGCACATGCTTCTTTTTATCTGAAATACTTACACTAATGACAGGAGCTGAGACTAGACAGATAAACACAATATGTCTGGTTATCAAGAAATTTAAATTTCTTATCTAAATTTGGGGTTGAAGCTTGATATTTGCTTACTGTGAGCAAATAGTGCATCTGCTCAGTGAAACTTCTGTTCCCATCATTTTTACTGCTAATAGCCGTAGTGAAACAGCATTTTCATGGAACCCATTTTTTCAGGAACCAGTCATTTCTAAGGGGGAGGAAGTCTAGTTACTGAATTGGTCCCAAAATCAGAGATTATAAACCCCAAAAGTTTACAATGGTGAAATCCAACAAGAAGCTAGGCACAAATCTATAACATACACTAAAAAATTTTTATGTTAAAATTGTTCTGAGTGAAGCACGTGTGCTAAACAAACAGACATTTTATGATATAACATTCTGAGGAAATGTCCAGGAAGGACTGTTTTTTTCTGCATTTTTTATCCCATTTGGTAAACACAGCAGCTGTATACATCTGCTTCTTTCTGTGCATGTTGACTCTAAAACTGAGTGGCTGTGAGTGGCCATGTTTATTTATCAGTTTATTTAATTTTTTAAGAGTTCTGGAAGCATGTGTGATCTTTACCAGAAGATCATGTGGTCCCTTCAGCAGCTGTGCTGCATAAAGAAAAACAGCAATGTTTCTGCTGTGCTTAACCAGCTAAGTCAAAGTCAGGGAAAATAGGAGGCCCTGACACTATACATGCAAGAAGGATATAAGGTCATCTCTAGCTGTTTTCTGGCCTGTTGTTTGTTGTTTTCTTTTCATTGTACTCTGCCATGTAATTTGTTGGCCTTGTTATAGGCTAACATACAAGACACACCTCTGTTTTGATCAAAACATTGGTTTTGATGGTTGGCTTGAAGTCTCTGTAGCACTTTTGAAAGCGAATGCAGAAGACCTGCAAACAGAGCAATTCAACCTTAATCACATAATTCATTTTAAAAGTTGGGTTTTTTCATACTCTGATATGTGTCCATCTCAATCTCTCTCTTATTTACACAAAATCCCCACTGATTACACAGATGAGGGTAATTACACTAAATCATTCTATGGGAGTGCTGCCAAAGACACATAAACCCAGGTTCTGCTGTACGTGTGTCATATAACTGGGATATCAATTACCATGCCTGAAATTGAGCACAGTTTATATTATTTCAACAGGCACACATACTCTAACATTTATTAATTATTAGGCCACCGTTTATCTATTGATCTACAAGCAAATTCATTGGATTAGGGTACCATTAAGTACGACTGCTAGAAAAGTGCTTAGGCATATCTCAAGATTTTACTAATTTGTTCTTTTAACACCACAGAATTATACAGAAAAAAAAGAGGTATGTCATGTCAACATCATGTCTTGAAGGATCAACACATTTCTGTTCCTAATACATGAACAAAACATATCGATTCTTGAAATAATTCGTTTTGCTCCTCATTTTGAGAACACACTCTTCACCAACAGTTGAATGTCGTGAGGCCTATGAAGGTGTGAGGCAGGATTGCCAAGAGGACTGACTGACTACCTACCCCTCATATTTTGAATGCAAGGCCACTCTGCCAGCTGCTCATGTCATTAAGGAGACATTGCAGCTCTGAAATGAGTTGGTTTATATTTTAATGGTACCCTTGCCTGACCCCAAATCTTACATTTGCTGAATCAACACTATCACCAAACAGTGAAGTCTGTCTGACATAGCAATGTTTTAATACATGATGATTCATCATGACAGGACACTGAAAGCCCTGTGGCATGTGAAGAAAAGCTTTAAATAGTACATAATTGTTAACTTATTTTAATTAAAAAGGCAAATGCACAAGAGAGATGAGAACAATCTTTCTGTATCACATCACTTTTATTTGCTCCACTTACCAGCAAAGAAGGGTTTGGTTCCATTAAGAAATTCTATTTTAAGAAAATGTCTTCTTTCCTACTTTCATATTTTCCTTTCTTTTCTGCATGGCATATCTAAAGGCATACAGCTCCTGGCTGCAAATACTACAGAGGATCACTAAATATAGGACAGCATAAAAATATGTTGAATACATTTGTCAGCACTGTATTAAAACAGAGCTGCATAGCAGAAAGATTCCCTCATTGTTAATATATACTGGCTTTATCACCTTTCCAAGGTGAGAGCGCCCACACAGGTATCGTAATCAGTGACATTCTTGCAAAGTGTTTCAGGATATTTTATTTCTTTTTTTTTCCTCCATAAAATGTATGCTGAAAATGTGCTAATGAAGGTTACACTACTTTTTAATTTTACGTTATTAGCAGAAATTCAGTATTTAATTTCATATTACAGAGGTCTGAATCTCCCTTGTTTGAAGTGCTGTCAGCACAGCTGCAGAGTGCATCTCAGATAAATGGAAGCCATGACAAACAATGAGTTAACCCAGTGCAAACTTTCCATCAAATATGCACAGCAGGTAAACAATTGCAAACTTCCATATTTTCTCTGCACTGTGAAGACATTGCAGATGACATTAAGTTGTTATGTAGCAGGGGACATCAAAGCAGTATGTCACATCAGCAGAAAAACCAGAAATAGCACAAGAAATATCTCCACAAACTATTTTCAGCTTTCTCAGGAAAACTGTGAAGCTGCATGGTTGAGCTAAAAAAATTACAACAGTTTGCAGAAATGGACCAATGTTTCTTAATGAACAACCTTTCAGCTTCATAACAGCTCTGTAGAGCAGAAATTCTGTAGAAGTCTCTATCAAAAAAAAAAAAAGAAAAAAAAGAGAAAAAATTTTTGCTAATGATACAACCGCATAATTATTGATCTTTTATCTTTGAGCATAACTGTGAGGTCCACAATGCCTCCTGAAAGTCTTGCAATAAGAGCAAAAGTGCCAGAACCCATCCCTTCACCAGACTTTAAAATAAACTAGCTACTTTTATTCCTTACAGGTAACAGAAGCTCCACTGTGCAAGCCAAGTTGTGATGAGGCATGTTTTAACACCATGACTGCAAGGGAAGGCAACTCTTGGAACAAACATTTAATCTGCTCTGTGCTATCAATTAATGCTTCTTTAAAATCTGCTCCAGAGATTGGCAGGGTTCACTTCTGCCTACAACGTGTTCTACAGCCCTTGAACAACTAAGAAGCAGTGTAGGCAAATCATCTTACTGGTATTTTTGAAATCACTACAAAGGAGTTTGTATATCACCAGCGTCAGAAAGCTCAACTATGCTCACATCAGAAATAACAAATTTTCATAATGACTTTGGTAAAAGTACTTTGACCATTGGAAATACATCATAAAAGACAACTTGGTACAGGTTACAGTAGAATAGTTTTATGCCTCAACATCTCAACAATAATCAAAGACAGGTATATTAATTTGTTTTCTTAACATTGATTGTAACAATAAAAAAAAAAGCAAAAAAATCCAATTTTTCTTTCCCTTCATGACTAGGTATCTATATTGACTCTCTCCTGGTTCCAGCAAATTACTTGGGTCAAGTACAAGATACTCTTAATAGCATTTGTTATCATGCAGACTTCTGTCAAACAGCAGTATCTTACATTTCCACTAGCATTTCTTATCATTAAACGTCCATGTAAGTCTCCTGGTTTTAGCAGATATCTCACCTACTGTTTTTCCTTCTGACATTTAAATCAATAATCCTCCAATCAAATTAGTCATACTTAAAAAGCTCACACCTATCTGCTAATTCACAGTGCTAAATGACAGATGAAATGCAATATTATATGAAATATCTTACACAAAAGACAGCATGTTTTCTACATCCATGATAGAAAGGACACAAAGTAATGAGATTAAATTTCAGCAAGAAAGATTCAGGTTATCATCCTATGAACCAGGGCACCTAAAAACACTCAGTCAGGGTTCTTAGGGCTGCTGTGACACACCTGTCATTGGAAATATCCAAAAGCATAAACAAAAATCTCCCTTGAAGTGTCACAGGTCTTGTCAATCTTGCTGTGGGTGAGACAGACTAAGTAACTTTTTGCAGTTGTTTCTACCCAGACATTCTAAAATGTGCAATAGGCATGGAAAATATGAAGTTAAAAAATTGGGCTAAAAAAATCTTATACTACCATCTAAATTACTATTTGAACTTATCTCTAGAACCTACTTCATTCTTTAAACATCTGTTAAGAAAAAGCACACCCCTTGGGAACTGATACTTCTTAAGTAAGGAGTGAGACAATGCAGGGAAAGCAAAAACATCCAATATAACCAGTAGTACAACTGATGTGACATTCACTTTTATTCATCTTGCCCAGTTGGGATTTTAAAACTCATAAAAATTATGAGTCACATGGCTTAGGTGAAAAGAATTATAAAGAAAAGCTACATAGTGTAACATTTCTTAGTATTATTTTCATACATAATAGCAAGATCTCATTAAAATATTAATGAAAATGCCACTGACATATAGCGAAGTGACTTAGACATATCTCCTGCACCCACAGCTTCAATTTCTCCAGGGATTCTCTTCATAGAATTAACTACATATTTTGATGTTAGAAATATTTGAAATGTAGTAAGGCAGGAAGAATCTTAAGAACTCACACATATCCAGGAGGAGGAATAACCCAAAGAAATCTGGATCTACGTTCCAGTGAGCCAGAGCACCACAGCACCACGGCAGCAATCAGCTCGCTCCAGCAAAGAGGATCACCACATGCAGTCATCCCCACAGGCACCCTTACATCTACACTGCATTTCTGACCTGCCAGTGCAGCTGTTTCTGCAGTGGCACCATAAAAACCCAATCCAAAGTCATGATCCAAGCTATAAAAGCTTCTATAGGCATAACTCCAGTAATGCTATTTACTGCTACCTGCACTAGCTAAGCATAGGGAACCTGAGTTCACTATGGTCAGGACATAGTACCATGAGCAATTGAGTTTGTTACACGAATGGATGAAGGCGGAGAGTGACTCTGGTTGCAGGGCTTATAACCCTCCCAGCTGGCCTGGCAGCAGCTGAATGAGGATGTGCATTTGGGCCTCCAAGGAACAGGGAAAAGTCATTATGCTCTTTGTGCTGCTAGCAGAATGCAACTTGGCATGACATTTCTGTGTTTAACAGCACTCCTTGTCTTGCAACATTTTTCCCTGGGCAGATAAAAAAGTTCATCCACAAAGAAATTGTAACCTTCTCCCACAGTGTGAAAAGATGAATGGGGATAAAATTAGAGAAACTGAGGAGTTATATTTGCATCCTAACAGAAGTTATAATGGTATGGAAATTATAGGATAAAACGTAGTTGCTGTTTCCTGGATGGAATGTGGTTCACATGCTCGAAACCTATTCTACAATGATTCCCCATACACACAATCTGCAACTGGGAGCACGTGCTAAGGGGGATTGAATGGAGGGTGGACCAGAGTGGAGAAATCATGGCCAGGCTCTGTTGAAATCCTTGTAGGGAGAGGAACTCGATGGTACTTTGCAGCTGATAAACCATGTAACACCTGTCAGCCAGGGGAGAGAGGGGAAGATGTCCTGCTGCTGAGCCAACAGTGTGGTGAAATCACTCTCCTTTAGTGAACATAGGTCACTAAAGCCTAATGGTAATATTCACTCACACCTCCATCCCAATGTTACCTGACTCCAATGTATGACCACCCCTCACTGGCCATGTGCTCTTTATTTTTTTTGATTGCACCTTTAAAAGCAAATGGGGAGAATTTTACACCAATCAGTAAAAGTATGCATGGCTAGAGTCACTCAAGCTCCACATAAACATAAAGAAATGGTATGAAAGCCAAGAATGGGGGAAAGGTCAGGGAAGACTCCACTGTAACTGCTGGGATCAGCTGATGGGCTGAACTTGCCTTCCCCCATAGGGATGTCTATACATGTGCTGAATACATTTTGGGGATTACAGCTGGCTGTGTATTGTTTTGAATACGTTTTTGCACTCAGTACTATCACCAACAATCCTTGAACCTTAACCTGTCACAATTTTATATTAATAAAGAGTGTTATTCCATAAACCATTGGTGTGAGTCTCTCACGGGTGCTGGCAGTTGCCTACAGCAGGGAATATACCCAAATAAAAGGCAGAACTGCTAAGGTGTCCCCCTTGTTCTGTTGGTGTTTTTCCCCTCAGTCAAACCACCCTCCAATCCAGCAGGACTGCACAGTAAAGGGTCCCCATCACGCACTGGTCTGACACAAGAGTCTTTTTCAGCTTTCCTGGGGTGGTGAAACCCCATGACAGATGAGTCAAACACTAAGTGTCAGGGAAATCTCCCCATATAAAGGGTGAAGGAAACCTCCCCTTTTCAAATGACATACACTATTTTTTCTTTACTCTTTCATCACTTTAGAATATTTTACTGAGAATTATTTGGCCAAGAATAATTTCTTTTAGTGTCTTTTAGCCCCTGTCACTTAAAAGCTGCTATAATCAAATTCCAACTCTATTTTCAGGTTAAAAAGTAGTCCATAAGATTAAAAAGTTAAGAGAAGACATCTAACCTCTGTGCTTAAAAAAAGATTAGTGCACAAATTGCCTGCTTTATGGGGACAAGGAAGCTAAGAAAAGTTCTCTTATGACAGTTACAAAAGAAGCAAGGTTTCCAATTTTCAAAGCCACATGGAAAAGATCAGTAAAACGCTCTGGTATTTAATACTTTAATGTAAGCCTCTATAATTAAATTTTAGATTTCTATTAGAGAAATGATCAGATTAAAGATGAGGTGATCAAAGATTCAAATTAATTTGGCTACTTTAAATACTCTAATAAAGATATTCTGTTGATTCTCAAACTAGCAGCATTAAGAGTATTTCAGGGAATACCTCATCACATTGTGAACAACAGCAAGTTCTTCTGTACTAAACATAAAATTCCGTTCTTTTGTGGGAAAAAAAGAAAAGTACACAAAGATTTTCTGCTGATCTCTGCAGGCTAAAAGTGTAAGAAAACTTATATTCTACTCTATCCTTTGAATTTTCTCAGCTTAATTGCGCACTACACCCACAAACTCACTTTCCTAGAAAATGGTATTTTATTAGACTTTAACCCATACCTCTTCAACTTCATGTTTTATTCATTGTCATGTTGAACATATCTCTCAGCAAAGGATCAAACCTGAATCAACAATGCAAACTTCACCTTATTTCCTACCATGTGCAGTATGTGATGCACAGGCCTATCAGGAAAACGAGGACGTTCCCTTTTTATGTCAGCTAAAAGGGGAACTCCTTGGACATCATACACAGCTTACTTCATCTTAACCTGTAAAAGGGTAAACTGTAAGAAATAACTAAAACTCAACAGTTTTAGTAAAACAACAATACAATAGGTTATATTCCAGACACCTAGGAAAGAGGAAATGTCAATGGCATGAAAACATTAGTTCATAAAAAAGCTGAAGGTGTATAGATCAGCTAATGGATAGGAATTAAACAAGTAACACTCTGAAACTTTGTTCCTGAATGCATTAAAAAGACTTTTTACAGCAAAAAGATTTAAGATGCCTAGGTATGATCCTTAAAACCTAAAAATAGTACTGTGGAAAAGACGAATCAAACAATTTTAGAGTTTTCAGGGCAAGCAGAAAATATCAAAAGCACAAGAAGCTTGAAGAAGAATAGAAACCTCTGGAATCTGGTAGTCAGATGGGGAAAAGAAACCGTGCTGCTTTTTCAAGTTCTGCAAATTATGACAATCATCTCCAGCAGAAGGTAGCTGCTTTCATTTGTAAACATGCACTTTACATAGGAATCCTTCATTTTTTAGTAATTTCTAATGCTCACAGTAGTATGATTAATATTGGGAGAGGTTTGGTTTGGTTTGCTTTTTGGTGGTTTTTTTTTTTTTTTTGGTTGGTTGGTTAGTTGGTTAGTTGGGGTTTTTTTTGGAAAATTGTTCATCATTCATTTTGTTACAATTTTGGAGGTGTTTTACTTCAAAATACTTCTATATTTCCATATTTGATTTCTTTTTTCAAATTTTTTCTATTACCACTCTGTCTTTGAAATGCTTTTTCAATTTCTATCTTCCCTCTTTCCTCCTGTTTCCACTTCCTTGTTTTCTAGACAGTTGTTCTAAGCATGAGCTCTGGAAATCCACTGTTTCTTCCTCATGCAGCAGAACCTTGGGTGGATCTATCAAGAATTTCTCCATATTATAAGATTATAAAAAATAATTTACATCTCTCAGGCTCAAAAAGGCCAGGATCGTTACGATTTCATTGTTATTATAACTAACTCTTTTTAGAGAGAAAACTTAAAATAATTAGATCACAGTATAGAAAAAAGAGAGTTTTTAAACAACTCTCCCACCAGCAGGTCTTTGATGTTAGGTTTGACTTCAGTTTGCTCAGGAGCATAGGAAGGGACAGGGAATTCTGCAAAATCCCTGACAGCCTCTCAGAAACCTCTTCCCAGCCCACTGGGGCTGGTGCTGCTCCTGGTGGCACTGAGCCTTCTGGTAGTATCTGGATTATCGTCTCCCTCAGTACTCAGGAGCTGGCACTAGCAGACAGCTGTGACATCCAGTGAAAGTTGAAAAATAAAGAGATTTCCTTATATCTTGCTGTGAACTTTCTTCCATGAAATTTTACTTTGAAATTCTAGAAATATATTAAATCAATATTTTACTACCTGAGATATGTCACCTATTCAACATTTCCCAACATGTAGTGCCAGTAAAACCAGTATTTTTCACCCATCTATTGTCAACCATGTCTGTTATTGCTGATTCACCAATTTGTGTCAATCTTTTTGGTTGAAATTACTAATCTATTACATAATTAATCACTAATTTAGTAGTTTCTCTCTATTGCTTTATGAAGTTCTACGAACGCATTGAATCCAATAAAGAAACTGGAACATTTTCTGAGACATTCAGAATTCATTATATAGTATGATTTTTTTTTCCTGTTCTCATAAATGAATAAACCTGATTTCAAGATTCCTGCTCAGAAGGAATATTCTGTCACCCAGTCAGTGACCTGTTGCAATATCTATTATTAGATGCACAATTTAATTAGGATATACACTCAGGAGATCTGCTTAATCAGGATGTCTCCCAGTGAACACATTTAGGTCCAGCAACATTCATTGGCAATGACTTCCATAATGGGGATAGTAACTTCCCTTAATTGGGATATCTTAGCATGAGTTAGTGAGTTAGTTGTCTTCTCTGACAAGAGCTTTCAGATTTTCTCATGCTGTGACAGAAAACATATCAAATATGTATTGCCCTGGTTTCAGCCATGAGAGTCAACTTCTTCCTAATAGCTGGTACAATGCTGCATTTTGGTTTAATATAAAAATAAATGTTGAGGACACGCTGATGTTTTTGGTGCTGGTAAGCAGTGCTGACCCTAAGCCAAGGACTTTTCAGTTTCCCATACTCTAGCCCAGTCTCTCTCTCTTTTTGGAACAGGAGGTCAAGGAGTTAATACTCAGATGTTTTTCCTCCTACATTGCTGCTTCCTGGGATGAGCCTGTTTACCTTCATGGATGGGTATGTAGAGAGGATTGTAAGCCAGCTCACATAATGCGCCTGCTTTTCTCTTCTACACCCCTTAAAAACCCTCTTTTCCTATCTTGAGAACTATTTTAGGGTCATCAACAGGGCCCAGTTGTGACAGCTGATCAGAACAAACTGAAGGCCAAGAGTCATAATTTCTCACAGGAGGTCAGAGTTTAGCGCTGGCTAGAGAAATACTACTCTCTAGCCACATGTTAGAGAAGAAAAAAGCAAGCAGCTCTGTTATGTGCCTTGATTAAACTGCCTCTTTACTCATCACCAATTCTATCAGCCTCAGTTGAAGAAACCCTACCAACAGGCAATTTTAAAAGGAAAAATAAACAAAATCTGCAGCCTTTATGTGAGCATATTCAAGTTCCATCCCCAAGAACATCTATTGAAATATTTTGAGCTCGAAATTTGCTGCTCATTGACAATCTAAGCTAACCAGGAGCTTATTGATCTCTCCTTCTCCTCCACTAAGAGGAAGAAAGAATGATAAAGAGCTGCTGTTGAGATAAAATGCACCATACTTATCATCAAGTATAATGCACAAAAAAAAAGTTCAGGAATAGCTGATTTACTGTCAGCACAACATCAGAGAATGACTTTTCTCTTTTTTTTTTTCTCTGCCCTACCTTTGCCCTGAATTCAACAATAGATGGAAAGAAAGCAAAAGATATGGACATCCTGGGAATGCACAAAATCCTGTGTGAGTGTACAGGCACATCCACAGAAGCAGTTACTTGTTCACTTGAGGTCTGAGCTGGTTGCATACAGGCCAGCTCCAGTCCAAAAGTTACAGAACCATGTTACCTTGTTATTATTTTAGGATTAGCACTATGATAACACATGCTGCTGGCTTGCATTCAGCTGTCTGAGAGCACAGATGGAATGGGAGCACAACTGTCTGAACCTGTACATGTAAACATGGTCTGCATGTCACTGCAGATCTCCATTCTAGGAGCTAGGACAAGCTATACACAGTGAATCCAATTCTCCCCCCTCTAACATCCATATAGGAAGTAATGACACAAGAAATTGCTCCCATGAGCACAGGTATTAAAGCAATGAGAACTTAGCTTACAGCATCTTCAAAGCATACTAATTCTACCCATTTTTCTAGTGCCCAGTTGTTTCCTTTTCCACCTCCTGAGGGTTTTTTCCCTTGCATTTAAGTATGTCCAGGATAGATTGTGATGCCACAATATGTGACCAAATACAGTACTTCATGCCTGGACAGTTAATACCTGGCATCATATTAAAGCACCACTTCTTGATTCAAATATCTCTGAAGAGAAACTATCTCAATAAAAAGAAATTATATTACACATTTATTATCAAGTCACATTGATATTTTGCATGGAGGTTCCCCATGTTATGCCCCTATCTGGCAGGGTACTTAAGGGAATTCTGGATGGAAACAGCATTCTTATCTTACTGATAACTGGAGAGTGGTTAGCAGTTTATTTAGAGAATCTCACTGATCAGAAATTCTTTGTTGTCTGAACTCTCTCCTCTTTCAACAGTCAGTGTTGAATGTTTTGTAAAATGAAAAGGTTTATATGACCTTTGTCTTTCAGTTCCTTTTCTGAGATGCAGTTCTCTTATTTTAAAGAAAATCTAGAACTTATTATTAACATCTGATGTTATCTCCTGCACAGTATACTCTAAATCACCTAAAATTTTCAATTTCAATTCAATTTCAATTTTCAATTTCAAATTTTTTTTCAATTCCAACACATAACTTGAGGTTGAAATGGTGAATTCTATTTTCTTTTGTTATCTGCTTAGCTTCTGAATTCTCAGATGCAGAAATAATCTTTTTGCACAACAATTACCACACTACTAGGTGTCTACAGCATTCAGTAAGAAAAATTTCCAAATATGGCTGATAGTATTCAGCAGTGGAATTATCTTATATCTGCTGTACTTTTCATATCTTAGATAATAAGCCTGATGAAAAAAAGCTTTCCTGAATTTCTGCAGTGCTGTTGTAGCTACTAAATACTGCAATGTTTTTATGTTCTGCAAAGGATATCTTCACTTCCTGAAAAGAGACACAGAGACTACTTCAAATCACCTCTTGACCTTCTCTTCAGTGAGCTCCTTATGTTTCCCATCGTAAGATATACTTTCCAGCTCATAAACATTTTCTTTCTCTAAATCATCTATTTCAACTGCAGGACTTAAAACTGAATACAGTATTTCAATATTAGTCTCACTAGCACATATAGAGGAAGCATCTCTTTGCTATTCTAATACTTCATTTGCATACCTAATGATGCCTTTAACCCAGCTAGCCAAAACTCCTTACTGTATATTTTTCTTCTTGCACCACCCTGCATTTAAATGTCTCAACATTATGTGGCTTAGGTGCATACATCTTTTCTATTTGATCAATATATTGGTATAACGTGTTCTGAACATTCCATAATTTACTTTATTTTACCATTTTATTATCCTTTGCATTAACTATAAACATGAACAGCTCCCATCCCAACGAGTTCTTTCCAGAATTCAGAGGCCACCTGAACAGATTAACCTTGCACCTTGATTAAGATGATGAAAGTTAGACCATAGGATTCCCCTTTCTCCATCCTACCTCCACAGGCAGTCTATTTCATGTGACAAGACACCCATAGAATAGTATCACAGTTCTGTGCCTCTGTCTGCACTCCTGTTTCAGCAGAGCTAGAGGAGAAAGGGGTTAGGGTTTGTCTGCAAGAGACTCACTGTCAGGTGCAAAAGGCAACATCAAGCATAAAAACAAGAACACTAAACTGTCTCGCCAGACCCTTACTCTATTTTGCACAATTTATTAATAAGACAGATCTTCTTGGCACTTTTTCTGACATCAAAAAGTCTTTAGGTACATCACATTGAAATGAAAATTCTAAGTTCAAGCCCTGATTAGTATTTTTGAAGAGTGTTCTTGCAACATCCACACATTCAAAATATCTGCAAATGCTTGTGCTATGTGTATGTGCATTTGTGCACAAACACACAGAATGGTAGCATTTCTGTGAAATTTGACAATTAATCTTAAGCAATCTCCCTAAGGAGTTTATGGTTATCTACTATAAACCTTTTATATATCAGATTATTAACCACCTTTTATATATCAGGTTATTAACCTGATCAAAACAATGTCAGCACTCCAGGAAACATCTTTCATCATTTCATCAAGTGAAAGCAGTTGAATTAGAATTAGAAAGAGAGGTTGCCTGGCAAGTTCTCCCAATTCTGGATTCCTATATTAACTCTTAAATACAAGTCTACTCATTTTGAGGAACCTGAAGTGTTGCTTAAATGGTGGCTTAAGAGCTACTACATGTGCACATGCAGAGAGAATGGATTTTCATAGGTTCTACAAACATGCCTTCCATCCAAGAGCATTTGTTCAACCACAAAAAAACTGGAAAGACATAGAAATGGAGAATTCATTAAGCTAATACACTTTTGTTCGGTTTTATTCAAAGATAAAAAGTAAGGCTAAAACTTCCAAAAAAACTACATTTCTCAACATCTTCCTAGCCTTGCTCATCTCAATGATTCTGACTGGTGACATATAGCATTTTACAGTTTTTCCTGAAGCTGAGAAGCTTCCTGAAGCTGAGAAGATGTCAGTGGGAGTTGATGATGCTGAGTGATCTTACCAGCACCTTAAATAATTGTATGCTGCATTGCAGATCTTAAGTCTGGTGTCGTTACATAAAATTATATTAACAGATTGTGAAAAATTGTAAGTAAAATCATATGGATCTTTTGATGTTGCTGTGCTGTGCTTGGCTGGGATAAGGTTAATGAGTTTCACAGTAGCTAGTGTGGAGCTTTGTTTTGGATTTGTGATTAAAACATTGATAATGCAGAGATGCTTTCATTATGGCTGAGCAGAGCTTACACAGAGCCAAGGCCTTTTCTAGCCTCACCCCACCACTGGGGAGGCCAGGGGTGCACAAGATGTTGGGAGGGGAGAGAGCCAGCACAGCTGACCCCATCTGAATTAAGGGATATTTCGGACCACATGGCATCATGCTCAGCTCAAATAAAGCTGGGGGAAGAAGGAAGTGAGGGGGAGGCATTTGGAATTATATCTTCCCAAGTAACCATTGAAGATTATGGGGCCCTGCTTTCCTAGAGATGGTTGAACAGCTGCCTGCCCATGGGAAGTGGTGAATAAAGTCTTTCTTTTGCATAGCTTGTGTGTGCTTTACTTATTAAACTGTCTTTATCTCAACCCATGTGTTTTCTCATTCTTCCTCTTGATTCTGTTCCACATCCCAGTGAGGGGAGTGAGCAGCTCATTGGTGCATAGTTCTTGGCTGGGATTAAACCACAACAATTGTACAGTCTGATTACATAAACAGCTCATATTGCACATTACAAAACATATAAACATAACAAAACAACTGCCTTTCCAGTTGCTGTCATGCACATGAAAAGTTTCAAAATAGAGTAACATTCGATTTTGTTACAATACCCTTTGCATTTTTAGTTCAGTTGGACACCTCGTCACAACTCATCATATATCTTGATGTCTTTTCTATGTTTTTTAAATCAATGTGAATATCTCTTCCTTGTATTAATAGCATTTCATGTAGCAAAATTGGCAAAGACATTTCTATTTGCATCGTAGTTTATTCCTCTTCCCCAGACCTCATCCATGGAAAGATTCATTGGCTGGAGAAATATTTTTCTGTTAAAAATATTTAGCAGATATGATTCCTTTATCCAAATCACAGATTTCAGTGCTATTTAGTCTAAATAACTTATAATAATTTGCCTCAAAATTTTCAAGAAAACAAGCTTATATGCTGCTAATATTCAGTTACTACCTTTCCTTCAGACACCAAAAAAAAAAAAAAATCAGACTAACCTTAATTCCCTTTAAAGGAAAGAGGACCAAATACTTGAGGGTACATTGACACAGAGAAATCAAGTGGAAGTAAGTTACATACAGAGCAAGAAAGAGAACAATTTTTTTTTTTTTCTCAGTAATTCATTCATTTCTCAGAACATGTTTTTTTGCTGATGCTATCCTGCTTTTTTTGAAGGGCTTTCCATAAAACCTATGTTCTTAAATTGACAATCTTACACGGTAGATGGGTTGGGAAGAAAAGGAAAAATGTGTCACATTGTCTCTGTGCACATAAAATCCTTTCATTCCTTTCTTTATTACTAAGTACCTGCAACACTGTTACCATCTCTTCCCTTCTAACACATTGGAGTTTTCCAGATATAGCAGCAGGGTGGCCACTTCCAGTCACCCAGAAATGCTTGTCAAAGAATCAGTGAACAATATTCCAGATTTTTCACAGGTGAAAAACAAGGGCAACTGTAGGTGAGGTGTCTAGCTTCATCTTATCCCTCACTTTGAGCAAGATCCAGACTATCCTACATCATCCTAATGTGAAATACAGAGATTTTAGGCACTTAATATCTCAAGTACAAATACCACAAGAACAACCAAGAAAAACAGTTTGCTTGAATTCTTACAACAGGTCCTGTAAGTGTACAGAGAGGTCAAAACTCCTTCCACTTCTAAAATTACATCCCTCTTGGGCATGCGTATGCTCAGCAGTGGGACATCCCTACTTCAGACCTACTTGTGGCTCCCATGGTCACCTTGAAGCAGTAGTAAATCCACCTTTGACATCTGCTTTGGCTGACATGATCTAAGCTTATCAAAGCAGTGTCAAGTGAAACAAAAAAAAGTCATTTAATTCCAGTATTTCTCCCATGTGGTGGCTGAGCAGTTAACATACAGGTTGATACTCTAGGAAGGTAGGCAATCTCTAAAGCGATCCTAAGCTATCACCAAAATATTTCTCAACTCTTATACATCCTAAACAACCTTCTTTGATTCTATGTTGCATTCTTAACCTTTCTTACTTTCTGTATCTTTTTACTATTTTGTTGTATTTCTATCAGAAATTGAGACAAATTCTGAAGAACTTGAAGTTATTTTATTAAATTCTTCATGTAAAATTCAGTCAACAAAAATGGACATCCAGAGCTGTTTAAGGGGCTGCAAATGCCTCCTCTCCGGTGGGCACAGCAGCACCTGAGGTACTGACTCTGTCCTTGCAGGGGTGGCACCGGAGCAACAGGCAACCCATGTCTTTTGGGAGCCACAGCTGGAGGCAAAATGACCTACCCAAAAATACCTAAATATTACTAAGTACCTTTCTTTCAGGCACTGAATTCTGCTTTTTTTCTGATAATAGGAAATCACTGCACACAATAAATAATGGTAATGTAACAAATAAAAATACCACATAGCAATTCAATTTCTGTTAATGTAGCAATAATATATATGACTTTAACAAAATTAAAGTACAAAGAAGCAAAAAATGGAGGAAAATAAATTCCATTTTGATAAAAATAAATATTTTGTTATATCAACTATTTTTTCAGCTATAAAGCTATTTTGTGGGGTTGGGGAAACAACACCAACAGCCACCATAACCACCACAAATAATGTTCAAATTTTTCAGTTTCATTACTCAAAACCAAATTTCAGTCTTTAGTTTTCCTTCCCAAGGTAATAGAGTTGGGCTCCTAAAGACCTCACTGGCTATCCACATCACTTTCCTGATTTTTTTTGAGACTTTCTAGTTCCAAAGTGTCCAGAACTGTAACATTTTTTTCTAACCGCAGTGTTAGCAGCGCTCAGAAAGGGGCACTGTCACCTCCTGTTCTTTCTGAGATACTTCTAAATCTAAACATCTTTACCTTTTTGCTGCCATATTTCACAACAAACTTATATCTAATTGTCTATTATGGCCCATAGGTCTGCTTTACAACATCATTGATTTCCATCAATCTTCTTCCTGTTGTTTGGGATTATTTTTTCCCCAGATATAATCAATCCTATTTCCTGCCCATCCTTCAAATCTTCTCTAGGATCCCATCAGTATAGTTCTGTGAAACACTTATTCAGTTGTTTTACATGAAAAAGTCCACAGAGTATACATATGTATAATTACCATTTTCTCATTCTCTCCTGGTAAAATAAAGATGATTGCTTTAGCGAGGAACAGAAAAAAATCATGATTCAAAGGCATAGAGAAGGATTACAAAGTCATTTGTTGCCAATGTCACCTTTTTGAATTGCAAAAAACCTGTGGCATTTCTCCAGTGGTTTATACACCCAAACGAGTTCAGCCCACACTGTTTGCACTGTGACATTGTCCCTCTCACCAGATCATGTCAGGCACAGCACTAAGCAAGAAGCTGAGAAACCACACCAGAAACCCACAAGTTTCTAAAGTCACAGCAGGGAATTACGGGACCAACTGCTGAGGCCAGACATTCCCTTCATCTCTGGAACCCTCCTACTTAGAAATTCAGAAGTTATACAGAATCCTATTTAACACCATGAAATACAGAACACATTAGCTTTTGCATGCTAATTATTATACAGACCACCTCTAGCTGCAATGTAAAATCAGTTGTAAAACAAATTCTGAGTATTTATTTAGTTTTGGATTGTGAAAACCTTGTACTTTTGGATCCAAACTCAACCTACTCTAAGAAACCAGGTTGGGGTTTTTAAAGTTGTTTCTTGTTGTGGTGATATTATTATCAAATGTATTACCTTGACAAATCTCTATGACAGAGCAATTTTGATTTCAAGCTTTACTTTTCTAATTTCTCTTCAACTTGAACAAGCAAGATAATTCTTTCTCCTTTATTTACTTGTGATTTCTTTTCTGAACTTGGTGAAAATAAATTCTTTTTCAGTATTCAAGATATAAAATTTTCTGTAGAAACCATATATCAATTTTTATCTTATAATGCAGCACAAAAATCAATCTGAACTAGAGTTTCCTTACAGATTTCCACTGCAAGACAGGTGTTGTGAAGCAGGTCATCCTGATGCTTCAGTAATGAGCACAGAAAATGGCAGTATTTTTGCTGGGCAGGTTCAAAATAAGACATTGACAGTCTGTAACTTCTGAAAAAGGGCATTGAATATTTTCCATTTTCTCAACTCCAGCAAAAACATCCAAATTTTTCTGTTCATTTTAAAAAGCTCCCTCTAAAAGGAAATGCTTCAGTCAAGTTTTAATATATTGTTTACTTCTCCCTCTTCCCTCTGGACAACCTTCTCAACATATACTTTGGCTACAACCCCTGTGAAATCATCTCTTGATTATCAATGAAAATTTCAGTAGAAAGGACTACCTAGCTATATTTAACTAAAATGAAAGAACTGAAATGCAGTGACAGTGATTATATTTCTCAATATTAATTATCATAATTTTTCCAGCCACAATTTATAATAATTCACATCCTGTTTCCATATACTATGAAGTCTTTTAACAGGGACATTCTCTGTTCATCAATACATTGAGCAATGTGTGAGGAACCTAACTTTTATTGAAATCTTTGAGAGTTATTGGGAGTAAAAAAGAACTAAAACTAGTTGATAGAATTAAGATAGGAAAAAAAAAAAAAACAAAACAAGACTACATTCATATGAAGCAACCTAAGAAAACCAGCAGTTTGATTATGCATAAAGGTCATAAAATCATATCATGAAGATCTTTCTTGAATTTGCATGCCTTAGAAGAGGCTCGGAACAGACTGAGGGAAGACAACTGGAAGTTATGATGCACTTTGCTTCCCAGATGATATTAATCATGTCTTCCATCATGTCTTTATGCACAGTACCTTTCAAACCTGGGTTAAATATGTTAATATGAAATGTGAGATCCCTGAGCACACCTGCTAATATAAGCCATAAACACTTCAACAAAGTGTATGTCCTAAATACCCTCCAACAGAACTCAGAACAGCAATAAAGTTTGTTAAGCTCTTGTTTCAAAAAACATTTATGCATTTTTTAGATTCTTTTTAACTTCAGAGTCTTTGATCCCCATTTTTTTTTTATGTTATCTATCTACAGATTTTCACACAGATGCTATCAGTGCTCCCCAGTACAGAAGCAGAAGGAGAATGAGTGATTCTCACTTCAAGAAGAGAACTGTGCCAGGCAAAAATTAGACTGCAAACCAAGCCATCATGACACTAAAACCAAAGGAGTTAGAGTAGTGTGACAATCAGTTTCATACAAAAATTTCAAGCTTGGACAGTACAGGTCATTTGGTTATCTATGGAACTGCAACATAGAAAAATCACAATCAGATATGTTGGTACATTAATGTAAAAAAATATTTTCCAGTGACCTGCAACAGATACTCACATAATGCTCTGGAGACAAGTTACATCACATTAGGAAAGAAGCACATATCCAGGCTGATGCTGTAGTATTATAAGTGATGCATTAAATTTATGCCCCTTCATAATTTGTTAACATTCATTTACCTAAAGTGACATCTCATAAATGATGAAATTACAAAAATGGAGACTCTTGCTGGAAAGCTCGCAACGCTCCTGAGAGGAGTTTCATCATTCAAATCTTGAAAAGCACAATTAAGAAATTTGGACAGATCTGAAGAGAGCTGGGAAATTTGTAGAAGTAACCTAAGGAAAGGTTGTCAGATGTTTTCAGTTTCAAGTACAACCCAAGAGTAATGTCCATCATTCTAAGAAAATGGTTTCTGAGTCACATCAACATCCTGTAGCTTTAAACAGCAGATTATTGATAAAATGCAGACACTGTCCCACATGAGCAAAGCAGTCCTTTTATAACTTCTTTTCTTCCAAAAAACAAACTCTAAAGGAATAAACAAAACTAATGACTGACACATAAAGGAACTCTGAGAATTTCAGATCTCTGAGAATTTTCAGATATGTTAAGTTCTATCACTATTAATGGCTTCATTTGAAAATTCAGGTTCTCAGAACTGAAAATCAGTCCTGCAAACCACATTCAAAGATCCCAAACTGTTCTAAAAATGTTATGATTACACTGAAAAAAACAATATAAAGACACCTTCTCCCTTGTTACAAGAAGCTCAGTCTCTTCCTACACTAGAAGATTGGAAAGTTATGCAACATGGCTGACAGTTATCCTGGTAGGAAACTGGGACTGATAGGCTGTGCTGCTGGCTAAACAGGACAACTCCTCCTACACAGGCAAACTCACAAATAGCTCAGCGACAACTCACCACACTTTACAGCACCACCGTGCATATCCTTCTTATTCTTTCTCCAAGATGCTTCACTGATCTTTCTTGACAACTTCTGACACTTGATAAGACTACACACACCACTTCCCATCAACTTTACTAGCCTCCCAGCATGATACTAATTCCCAAATTTGAAACACAAGCAATTTATGATAACCCATAATGTGATAAAAAAGGTGAAATATCAGGTTTTATCCTCAGCTTAAATCCACAAAGAAGATAAAAACCATTGGTATCATTTGGATGCAAGCCTGCCTGTCTGAAATGACAGAGGCATAGATATCGTTCCAATCGATTTCGTCTGCCCCACAGTCAACCCTGCCAATAAGATGACTGTGTTGTTACTTTTAAAACCTCATAATAGCAACTCCTTAGCAAGGTCTGTTTCTTCATGATTCACACTTTAAATATATTTAAAAACTCCTGCTTTGATGTGCCTACTTTCTGCTCCTTGTAAAGTCCATTAGAGGCCATACTGTGTTTTCCACTAAGTGGTGACAGGTCTCTCACCTTGAGAATACATTGCTCAAGGAGATAGTTTGTTTCATTTACCTCGAATAAACAGGAGACAATTTCTGCATCTGATGAGATCAGCAGAACAGAAGTCTTGAGTTTAATGAAACCATCAAAAACACCATGAAGGACTCTGGCAGACATCCTCTAGCAAATCTTGCAGTCAAATTTTAAATATTTTCAAATATTTTTGAAAATATTTTTGACTACTGTGCCAGTAGTCTCCAAGATTTTTTGATCGTGCACCTTTATCAACAAAAAATTTTCAAGTGCACACCCAATAAATATTTATTTATAGACCACATACATGCACTACTGTACATGTACATTTGTGCTGTGTGTATATGTATTATCAATAATATTGTAGTATTATTATAAAAATACCCAGAAACAATTTTAAAGGGGCAAGTTAAAAATAAAATATAACACTACTGTTACATTTGGTGTTTGGGTTTTATTTTTTTAATTTTATTCGTACTAAAAAAAAAAATCTCCTCCCCCAAAGGCTGGTTTGCTCACCCTCTGTAGTGTTCAAACCTCACTTTGGAGATCACTGCATTAGACCACGCTTCTTCTCTGCCAGATAACGTGATTGTGCTATGGTTACACCACTACAGAGATAAAATAGAAATACAATGCATATTTATCATAAATTTATTGATATGGCATCGTTGTACCCTAAGACCCAGAAACACAACCCTTTCTATTACCCTTATTATGGGTACTCTGCTGTACAGCAGTAGGGCTGGGCAGACAGCTGTAGAAAGCAGGAGAGTGCATCCTAAGCAAATCAAAATCAGAATCACTACTGAACATCTGTTAGTGCCAAGAGGCACTCATGTGATTGTTCCATGTAGACCTCAATGCCCTTATTTTCATTGTGCTGTGAAGCAGTATGAGTGGAATGAGACCGTGTAGGGAGCAAAAACAAACTGTCAAAATGTTCCACTAGCCTTAGGCCTGAATATTTTGTCTCCTCTCCAAAAAGTATATATAAATCAGGTAATCATAAATGACAGCAGCATCACTGAAATTTCAGTGCCTAAAAGTTAGATAATAGAATACAAAGTAGCCATTCAGGCTCTGTTTATCATCATTGGGCAGAAACATGCCCCTGCCAGAGTGATACTAATCTCATCCCCTTTCAAATACTTAAGCTAGGGCAAAGAAATTCATTTCTGAAGCTGCCTGCATCTTTCTAAACTGAATGTGAGGCAGGTCATGATAACAAACACTATCACAAATACATCTTAAATTAGGACAGGTGAACACCACCCTGCCTGCCTACCTCTTCTACTGTACATGCCACATAGACTTAAGACTTGAAAATGCTTGAGATAAAGTTTCCCTCACCAAATATATACGAGTTTCATTTCTTACCTGTGTGCTGGTTCTGACTAGGATATAGGGTTTTTTCCATAGTATGAGACTATTTGTGCTAAGAACAGCATTGGTAACACAGAGATGCTTTGTTACTCTAGAGCAGTGCTTAAACAGAGTCAAGATCTTTTCTGCTTCTCACCCCAGCACATCATGCACCTAAGGATGCATAAGGGCATGGGAGGAAACACAGGCAGGAAGCTTACCCCAATTTATCCAAAAGATATTCCCTACCATATGGAGTCATTCCTATAACTTAGAGCTGGATGAAGAAGAAGAAAATTAAGGATGTTTGGATTGATGACATTTACCTTCCCAAGTCACTGTTACACATGGTGGTGCCCTGCTTTCCTGGGTATGGCTGAACACCTGCCGACTCATAAGAAGTGGTGAATTTGTTGATTGTTTTGCTCTGCTTGTGTGTACAGCTTTTGCTTTGTGTATTAAACTATCTTTATCTCAACTCACAGGTCTTTTCACTTTTATTCTTCCAATTCCCTCCCCATCCTGCTGCAGGGTGGGGAAGTGAGCAAGAAGCTGTGTAGGGCTTAACTGCAGGTGCGGTTAAACTAAAACTGTACATTCTCCTGAAAGGAACACCAATGAGACAAAAAACAAGGCTACCACTATAATTTTGTCACTGTCACCCTGTTTTCATATTGTTTTCTATTATAGCTCTTATTTCATTTTGGCATTTAGATTACATTGTATACCAGCACTATCAGTACCAAGACAGATATCTTGTGCATTCGCGACGATCACAGCTTTTTGATCTTTAGACAAGAAATAGAGGAATTATTATTCAAGTGATTATTTACATTGTGGTAAAATCTACAGGATTGTACCATTTTACAGTATACTTTGGACAAACTATCTACCTTGTCAACTCCTGAGCAAAACAAAAATCAGAAAAAAACATGGAGAATTCATATATCATACAAAAGAGCTAGTGGCATATCAACAGACTTTAGCATGCCAGTTAGGAGAAAAAAGAAAGGTTAGAAGGAGAAAGCTAAAGGGTAGGGAAGGAGGACAATAAAGGAAGGGAAAGAGCAAGAGGAAGGACAGGCAGTAAGACTAACAGGACAAGACAGCCCATGGGAATAAATACACAGTCTGCCAAATGAGAACAGTAGTTTTCACTGTTCAGTGCATCCAGAGCAGCCTCTTACCAGCACTGAAATGAACGGTCAGTGGGCTGAAATAGTGGGTTTCTCACACACAAAAAGGACTTTTATCTACAGGCAAGACAAGTTCCGGCACTCCCAGATACCAGATCTGCTCCAGAAAGATGTGCAGAAGACCTTTCTGTTAATGTGAGTATAGACCGTGGTGTGAGTATAGAGAAAAGCAATATAGACACAGACAGGTCTTCATCTACTGTCAGCTTCATCTACTGCTTTTCCTGCTACTCTCAAGTACTCTCTAAACATCAGAATGATCACAGGCATGGTATACGCCAATGGAAGAGACAAAATATGTCCCCTGGGAAACAGACCTGTTTAATATTCATATTATCCAAGGTGTCTTCTCCTCCCATTGCAATGTAAAAAATGCCTTTATGTGATACAGACATTCTCGATACCCAGAGCAACTAATTTCTTATTTCACTGCTGCAAGTTCTTTTCTATTTTTGGCAATGTTTTAGTACTATTAACACAGTGAAGCCAAAGTAACAAAAGTAACAAAATACCCACATTTTAAAGAAGACAGAATAACTTAGTCCTTCTTTCTTTTCTCAGCTTTTAATAGATCTATCACTCTGCTGCCAGTTCACTGCCATGTAAATTGTATTAACTGCAGCAGTCATGTACCTAAGAGGTCAGAGTGCTCTTTTACCTTAGACCTTTAAAAACAAAAGCTTCCTTTTATTCTTTTGTTTTTATTAAAAATCTCTCTCAACTTCAGAAATAAGACTTTCTATCCTCTTTCAACAGGTAGCGTTAATTTTATACTTCTGATATATACTTGAATATATGTCATTAGGCTACCTATTTAACAAGTAGTTTTGCCAAATTTTACTATAGCACCTCTCCCATTGCTTCAGAAATTGTTTTCCTATCCTAAGAGTACATGCTATCTTTTCCTCTTTAATCATTGCTTTAAGTGTTGTGATTATTGAAACATGGCATATTCTACTCCTGAAGTATCTGCATTCTGGAAATATAAAAATTAGCTCTCTCACAGGCAAATTTCTACCACTTATAAAGACTAAAACTTTCCAGAAGAGAGGCAGCCCTACATATGATTATGAAACATATAATAAATCACAATATTTCATAAAATATTTAAATGTCCCTTTTTGAAGAGAAGACATTCTTAAAACAGATTATCAGTTGGTTTTGCTTCAGGGCAGGCACTTAAAAGCACTGTGTTTAATTTTCATGGGTCACGTTAAAGATCTACAGCCAGGAGTAAGAGAAGGCACTCCAAATGCTAAAACTTCTATTTGAACTAGACAGGTAACCTTATGCTTAGACAGCCTCAATTTTTTGCTTGTTGAAATCTTTTATAACTAACTTTTCATGTTTCTCAATAATTCATATCTTAGTATCCTGTAACATACTAAAAGTAAAACTGAAATAACAAATCCCTTATATTTCAGGCTATATTTTTCTGTCAGACACAATCTTTGTACCATTTATTCATTGCTCATCTGCCCACTTTATTAGCACTCTTGTTTAAAATAATCTTAGCAATAACAAAAAATAAAATAAAATTATAAAATTAACATATATCACAGGGCTTGTTTTCTCAAATGTATTTTAAGAAATCAAGCAATTAAAAAAAAAGGACTAATGACTAACAAATGACAGAAGTAATTTCAGGCTTTCACAAAGGCCACTGTATGAAGATTTTGTATTTAGTGAACTCTTCAATACATACTTCATCTCTACACCTGCAGACATTTTAATCTGCATCTTCTAGCAATTTAGTTTTGGAGAGACTATATTCAAAGGAACAGTTACCCTATCAACAGGTGGCATACTGTAAGAACATATGTATGGTCTGCTCTTCAGAGAGTTTAAGGCATTTTCTTGCAAATATTAGGGCTTTCACCAGTGTTTAAATTGTATCACCTTCAAGTTCCTATTTTTAGTAACTGTAAGAGTGCTTTGTTTTCATTTACAGACTTTTCTCAAAGATTATCTGTTTTATCAAAACTTCACCATATTTAAAGTTTGAAACCCTTGTATTTGCTTTGCAGCTTGGTAAAACATGAAGTAACTACAACAGACACAACTTATGTGTAATTAGTTGCAGTCTCTAAAAGCCTTATACAATCACAAATATAAAAACCACCACTATTTCCTATGCACAGGGGGTTGCTGCTTTTCCTCTGAGTAAACAGTGAGAATGTGAATATTCTCAGTAGACCAAAGGGCTGGAAGCTTCATTTTGTTATAAGCCAACTGAAGAGGCAGAGATGCAAAGGCAAGATGGTCAAGTGTCTTCTCACAGTCCTACTCAAAAGGTACAGATGGATTGCCTCCAGAGTCTAAATATCAGCACACCAGCAAGGAGTTCTGCAATCCAGAAGTTAAGGGGGGAAAAAAAAGAAGGGGGCTTTGTGGTAAGGTTCATATTTATCACCCTGATACAGGCCAATTATCATCAAAATATCTAATATTTTCTCAATTCAGAAAAAAAAATATACAAAGTTACTTATTACTCTTATAACATTTCTGATTTATCCAAGCAATGGATGAATAGGACCTCCCAGTTATTCTAAAGAAAACATGAATATGCTCTATTCTTCTGTTAAAAATATTCTTCAAATTTAGTAGTAGGGAGTTTGGCTCAGTGACCAACAAACTGAGCTGCAGCTCAGATAAGCCTTTGGGTTATTACTGTGCTCTATGACCATCCCAGTGGGCCTGACAGATGGACACCTTGGCTGATTTCTGCAGTAGCAGATATGACCTCAGTTTTATACAGTCCAACAATCTTTAATGTCTCTTAAAATTCACTCCCATGAAGACTTGTAGTTCTTTAACCATGACATCTTCTTCCATAGTCTTTTTTATGGTTCAGTTTAGCTGTCTCAACACAGATTTAATATATTGTCTCCATTTGTTCTTTATATCTTAATTGCATAATTAAACTGAAAGACTAGGATTTAAAATGTAGAAAATGTAACTTTTTTCATCACAGTCCATAACCAAACCAGTTCTACTTTACTGAATTGTTTCAGGGACTGCCATAACAGATTATAAAGCTGTAAATCATCTGTACGTAGTATATTCAGAAAGCAGTTTCAGTTTGAATTAAAAGATACCAACAGGTGCGCAATTCCTTTGACTGCCAGAAAGGACTGTCCAAATACATTCCAGTTTGTATTTTTCCATATACTCAGCTCCATATTTTCTTTAGCTGTAGTTCATGTTCCACAGTCAGAGGAAAATTTGTTCCCAATGATATTGTGTGACAGCTGCTACTCATGGCATCAGTGCATGCACTGTCTGTTGTAATAACTAACAACAAAATTTAATGCTATAGAGTGGTACACATGTGAAGTGCATGTAGTAGTTCATTTTTTTTCAAATGACAGTACCATTAAAGACTGTGAAATATTGGACTTTGCAACATTTTTGTTCTGTAACCTTGTACCTGCTATCAGGGAAGGGTCTTGAGACCACTTTACATGGTGGTATGTAAAGATGCAGAGGCTTCAAGAGAAGAAGCCTAATTAATGACATAATCTTTCAATTAATTATATAATGGTAAATAAATTATTCTAAAAATATAACTGTATGAATTGCTTTGCAATGTTGGACACACAATGCTAGTATTCCATAATTCTGCAAAACACATTTCTTTTCCCACATCCAGAAAAAAGATAGTACATTCAGCTATATTGCCTTGGTTCTGAAGGCATGAACTTCTCACAGAATTTCAGAAATGTCTCAGCAGGGAATTTGAAAGAACAGGTGGACACATTAGAAGAAACCAAATTAGGTTGGGTGAGGCAAAAAAAGATCATTGACTTCAGAGAATAACTGTGAGGTCTAGATTGAAAGAAGGCTTATAACAAACTTCTCACAAATAAATAAATGTTACTACTGCATTGCTGATGAGGCCTACACCTTATATTAATGCAATCACCAGGAACACATTATTTTTTATTAGATGATTTTTGCACAAAGGTTTGTACATCTCTATCATACTCATGCCCATGAAATGGCAGTAACAAACGATGAATCATTTATTCATTGTATTTTATCTCTTCTTATGCTTGAATACTGACACACTTAGCGTGCAGACCTTAGACTCATGTTTCAAAACTGGGGTATCCAATTATTTTTCATGAATATTTCTTGATAGGCAATAGCTCTTGAAAATGAGTCATTCTTACTTAAAATATCAGAACATCAGAGTTTCAACAGGCAGATGGAAGAGATTATTTTCAACAAGCTTTGAGGGAAAATATTTCCACTATGGCCCATTTCATTATGTCAGAGATCCTAAATTCCAGTTTTAAGTCATTCTTGCTGTCATCAAGAGGTCACGATCCCAAAGAAAGCAATAGGTGATTCTGCACATAATATTATGTGTCTCTGCAGGAAGGAAAATTAATGTCACATGCCTGCTCTTCTGCAGTTATCAAGTCAGGGAATATCATTATTAACATTTGCCATGCTGCCTTTAAGAGGCAGTTACAGGTTTGCCTTTTAACTCAGTGCCATGCTTGGATTCCATCATGACAAGCTGAGAAAGGCTTTCAGATATCAGATTTCTCCTCTCATTTCAGTAAGGCTCAGAAGGTCCTTTTGATTACACACTGCTTTCTAGAGAGTGACTATTAGAGGTGTTTGTATCTAGTTTGGAGTAGCACAAGAGTGCATTGTGTCTCCTGTTCTTTACACCACCAGAATAATTACTCTGAAAAAAATCACCCAGATAGCTCAGCATCAAAAACTATTTTTAATTAAACTAAGCAGTACCCACTTTTTATACCACAGCTCCTTTTTGTACTAGCTTCTGGAAAGCAGGATATACTTGCTGGTCTACAAAAACTGAGACAAACCTATCCAAGTTGTCTGGCCAATTTCTTCAATGCTGTCATGCCTTGGGATCTTAATGCAGTCAACAGCAAGAAGTACGTGCAAAGCCTATTTAAATATGTATACTAGACAGTCTGTCTATGACCCAGATTCCAATTGTAACCCACAGAATACCATAATATTACTTCTGAATTGTTTATTCTCCCTCCATCTGTCACCTTACAGTGATCATCAGCCTGTTTCCTTCAAAATATCTATGCATTTTATTTAAAAGAGCTTCTTCTAAAGGATCATTTCCATAATTGAACATGAGTGCCTAACACACCACAATGTGCTGAAGTCACTGGGGCAGAATTATAATGGATGCAAATCCAAACCAGCTCTTCCTCTTCTCCTACGGTGTAAAGAATTAAAGATGTTATTTTCTTTCTAGAACAAAAGATTTTGCTATGGAACTAATTCAAGTATCCATTTCATCCATTTCCAGATTTTAGCATATTTTTTTTAAGCAGCCATATGATGTATAATACAATTAAGAGCTCTGGAAAAGAGTAATACTATCACTTAAATGCTATGAAAAATCTCATAAAACGCTAACTTGAAAATATGATCAACATAAGTATTTCTTTAGTCACCTATAACAGACTAATTCTCTTGAGAAATCCTAACAAAGCTGGAAAATCTCTGCTTGCCTAGAAAAGAGCAGCTTTGCTATATCTCTGTCATTCAGAGGACACTATGCTCGAGTGCACAGGAACATGATATTAGATGGAATTGGATGGGTCCTCAAACCCATTCCCAGTGACAGCAAACTGTCTGGCAAGAGATTCACTGAACATCACTTTGGGCCCTCATTCAATAACAACCAAAATTTTAAGGCCCATCTCCAAATACTTTCAAAAAACCAAGAAGCTGAAGAAATAACAGCCAAGCATTACAGCAATTCACAAAATGCAGCAGAATATAAAATGCTTACAGAGCAATCTGGCTTCTGAGATTAATACCCAAAACCCACTCTTAGGTCTTGAGAGCTTACAGGGAAATTTTTTTCAACAGGACAGTAGCAAATTGCTTCCTAGGGCACCTTTGTGCTGAGGTTCAGGTCTGGAATTTTTTTACATCCAGAGCTAACCTGTAGCTCTCTATTCACATAACTGGGGATATGTGCAAGGAGAGAAACATCCCTGAGGGAGAAGTTCTTGCTCCCTCTGCTGTGTCACAGCAAGCAGCAAACACAACATAATGCACTGGTGGGCCATATCTCAACACTCAGTCTTGCTTTGGAGGAGCTGAGGCTACATGTTTGAACTGCTACCACAGGAACACTGGATAGCACATCTTGGGCAAATATGAAGACAAGAGTTAAGCACTTTAGCTCCTCAATAAATATTTGCATAAGAAGATAAAATCCATCCAGAGGAAAACCATTACACTCCCTGGTGCTGGAGAATTAAGGAAAAGTCAGAGAAGGGTGCTGTAAAAATGACTCAGATAAGAGTATTTTTTCTTCTAATCTGTGGTGCCAGAGGACGGAGATTACACTGAACCTGCTGCAACCTCAAGCACACCCACAATGAATGCATCTTGGGCATCGATAACTACAGGGGATGAACTAATGTGAAAGCTTGTGTTTAGCACACCTCTGAGACCTTTTACCTGCCCTAGTCCAAATCAGCCAGTTACTCAGGCAGGTCTTGGTCTGTCTACGTCTTTGTGAAAAATGCCCACAAATGTCATAACTGTGAGGGACTGAGTCAGATTTGCACATTAAGTACTAATTTCTGTTCACGGTTGAAGAAAGCATTCTTAAACCAGCTGAAAATAGTTCAGAGAGTTTAATTCCTTCACTATTTGTTTCCATCTGCTGTCTTTGACAATGGCCTCTTTATTTATATCCTGCAAAAGTTAGGCAGCACCTAGGCGAAAAACCACATTATGGCACTGACAATTTATTTAACTGTGGTAATATTAAATTGCTGTGTATGTAGGAGAGACACTATCACAGAAACACATTTCTCCTTTTTTGTTGTCTCAGGATCTGTTTTTTACAGCCTAAAGCTACACACTAAACCACTCTACTCTTAGAGCAGCAGCAGGTAAAGTATGTTGATGAATCCCTCCATTGTGTAACATCCTGGGGAGATGCTCATTACATGCTTCCTCCAAAAAAGCAATAAGAAGCCTATGGCTTAGTGCAATTAAAATCTTGACATTTACCACACATAGTACTTACAGTTACAATGATCTTTGCAGTATGCCACATTGATTTCTAAATGTTACAAATATTATATGAAGGTAAATATTGCCATGCATTAAAGTTGTAGGCACTGATGGTGTCTTATAAACAATGTATAAATCATGAAAAATAAAAGCCTTTACTCGATGCCTTTATTTTTCTCTCGGGCAGGAGGAGGAGGGCGAGGAGGAAGATAATTTTGGAAAGAAACTTTTTTTCTCTTTTTATTTTAAATAATTACTAAGAGGGGAAAAAAACCAGTATTTACTGCAAGAACCCTAAATTCAGAGGTGAATAAGAGGCCATTCATTTAAAACCCCAGAGATCTGACCACTTTATTGGCATGCTTTGCACATTCCAGATATTTTCCTCTTTGTTTCCCAATGAAACAAAACCTATAAAATTAGGCCATGGTAACCTGTGTGGAACAATGTACACTTTTTCTGGCATATTGCAAGAGGTCTACCAGCTTTTTTCCCAGTTTTGTCAAATTTGACAGAGAAGTAGAGGTCCAAAAGCTTATTAAGTACATTCATCTTTTGTGAAAGCACAAGGCTGATCAGAGATGAGATTCAGTTAGGTGGTCTCCCTTGGGGAAAGGCTAATCTCAGTTTTTAGGAGATACTATAGCACCCACAAAGGACAGAGTCACATCAAATGTTCCAACAAAAGATAAAACTTTGATTAAAGTTCTCACCCAATTTAACCATAACATATTAAGCCATAGTTAACAAGATTACATTATGCCCCTGCTCATTGAAACCCTTTGTTCTTTAATTTTAGAATCAGAGATGTTTGCAGCTTAGAAAATCCCAAAGCCTTTTATATGCTCAGGCTCCTACAAAATAAGGAATAAATTCAGGGACCATGGATTATCAAATGGCTATTAAATAAAATGTCCATTAAATAAAATGGCCCAACTACACTTCATGGTCTAGGAAATGCTAGTGTATCAGTTTCTACATATATCTACATATATAAAGCCTTAGAGGTTTATTTCTGGAGAAGGCCTTAGCAACAGACAGAGACCTGAGATTTCTGAACCTTTTACTAGACCCCATTCAGGTATATTAAGGCTCTTATGTTTTGTGTATTCTAGATAATTACTTTAATCATAATTAAAATTCACTGACTACATTTACAAGAAAAAATCATGTATTTGCTACCACATTCCTTAAATGAAAGGGCATCCACATTTCATAATATTAAATAAGGGATTGCTCAAAACTCCCTGATTTCTTTCCTAAAATAGTTCTATTGTCACAGATACACATGAGATTAAATACAATTCTGTTAATGAGATTATCAAGTTAGGAACTGTCTGACTGAAATTTTAGATTTCTGCACCCACATGGGGACTTCTCAGTTCACTTAAATTGACTCTCTAAAGAATTTAGGAAGTCAATAGAAAAATATAGAGGAATATTTTATTAACCTACTGTACCTCTTTCCTTCTGCAGCAGACCACTGATCCCTTTTTGTAAACATGTATAAATCTAAAAACACTCAATTTGAATCAAATATCAGTTTTCATATAAGTATGGGGTCTGTTCATAGCAAAATTGAGAGAGAAATGGGAAAAAAGAGGTGAAAGAAAGGAAGGCAAGCAGGTGTCCCAACACCAGGGACCTCGATTACTTTAACTGCAAAAATAAACAAGAGATGCAATTCCCCTTGATTTAATCACAGACAGAAGAGAAACTCTTGGTCTCATACAGCCCCCGTCACACTTTTTCATTCTCTTTTCCTGATGCTCTCAGAAACTTCTATCTTTAGTTGATTTTCTTTGTTGTAAGTTTTTTTAAACTGCAATTGGATTATCTTGCACATTTTGGGTAACTCCTTTGCCACAGGTAATCCTGGAAAACTCCTGTTTGATGAAACTGAGCTGCTAAATTACCTGAATACAGATGTGATACTTTGTTCATAGTGGAAATCCTTTTCAAACAGCAACTGTTTTTAAGGCACGCCATGAGAAAATAAATAAGTTTGTAGATTCATATTCTTGTATTTTATTTTCTGCCAAATATGGTTCTGAATTTAAAGATATTGTTTTTCTGTTTGTATATCTGAGGTTGTATATCTAAACCTGCACACCTGCTACTCTCAAGCTTAGAGATTCCAAATTAAAAGGCACCACTTGAACTAATTTCCCCAAATAATTTTTAGGTTTTGCACCTTTTGTGAGTGCACATGTGTGCAATCCAACAGGTCCTGTCCTCCTGGACAGGTAGGCTCTGGCTGCAGTCAACCTTGGAAGGTCATTCACACATCTCTGAAAATTAGCATCCACTGGTGCTAGAGTAACCCCACAGATGATCACAGCATGAAATGATGTAAATCAAACTCCTGATCACAGCCACTGTTTCAGACTTCTCTGGGATTTTTGAAGTGTTGAGGACATGGCATGCTTGCAACCAGAAGCCTCTAGCAGGAACTTTCAAAGGAATTAATTGGATATCTAAGAATTAAGTTGGAAAAAATGACAGCTGGAAGGCCATCTGGGGCTCTGACCTCATGTCATACTACAGAATTATATATTATTCATCCTTAATTCCTCTTTATCATCAAGCAACTGCATCTCTTGTTTTCCCTTTCCCTCCCTCTGAAAGGCTGTCATGAGCAAGTTATAAGAAGTTAAATCTTTCTTCCCCCCCACAAAGATCCTGTGGTAGCATATAGCATTTGTAATGCTTTCATTTCACCTAGTACTCTGCCATCAGCTTTGGGATTTTGATCTCCGTGTCTACTTTTATACAGGGCCCACTCATCCTACTCCCCACTGCCACCACAAGTATTTATAGATACATGCCCTAAGTTCTGTAACTCAACACAATCAATAACAAAACCTGAAAAAGCAGAAACCACTCAGTTACTGGGAAACACAGCACAGGATGTTGCATCTAAAACTAAATCAAAACTATTTTCTGGCAACTATTTTAATGTGTTAAATAGTGCAAGTCCACAAGATAATTGTACTTCTTTTTGTAAGTCTGAAAATGGACAAATACCAGTTTCTGCCTTCCAAAGGTTGTTTTACTTCAATAATTTTGTTTCTCTTGATGCATAACATCACTCAATAATCAACAGATTAAACCTAATGTTAAGTTTTATAATGAACTTATATTAAATGCAAAAGATAAGACAAATACAAATGTTATAGCCATTACCTTATTCCTACAGATTCAGCAGTATTAGGATTACTTCAATACAACAATTACAGGTTCTTGCTCTCCGTGCTAGAATGATTGTGTTATTTTTTTATCCAGTTACCAGTGAACAATGATTTCACTAAGAATAAAATGTTGATGGAGCAAATTAATTGGAGAAGGGCTGAGACTAATCTTGGTGTCTCATCATGCTATATTTTAGTGGTGTCAGTCTTGTTTCAATTGCTTAATTGTCTAAAATTTATTTATTCACATGTATGGAAAAGAATGAATTAGAATGGTGAGAAATTCACTGATTGTAGAAGCAAAGAATTAATAATGTCAAGTAAGCAAAAGCAATAGCACTATGTAAACTCCCTCACCATGCTGTCAACTGCACATGGCACAGTCTGCTAAATGGTGAATCATGAAGATCTCATAATTCTGGGATTCCTCTCCTTTGGAGATAGCAAAGGAGCTTTTGCACAAATAACTAAGATTTGAGCTCAGTTGCACAGGTGAGTGTTTGATTTTGCATTAACCTTTTTACTTTTTTATGGGTTTTTAAAATTAATAAACCATAAATCAAAAAAAGCAGTCACATCTGATATGCCAAATAATCCATAAGCTACAACTGCTTCAAAACCAACCTTTCCTAATTGAAACCATGATTCAGTATAAAACATATATCCAAGCTAGAAGGTACATATTTTTAATTAGATTGGAAAATCACATCTCAAAATTGGAGTGAAAATAATATTTGTGGATGTATTTAATTTCTGTTATTTAAGACAGAGGGAGTAAAGGGAATTTGTGCACCATCAAAAAAGCATTTACTCAAGACTCATGTTTCCTTTGAATAAATCCATTTAAAATGGAATAAAATTACAGAGTCATCAATCAAAATACCTTCCTAAAGAAGTGACAAATTGCTCGAGCATGAAAGGATGATTTGAGGGGGCAGACAGAACCCAAACTCAACTTTCAGCCTTTGAGCCTCCACTACTCTTCTGTCCCTGAGCAAATCCTAAGAGCAAGAGTGTGCAGAAGGATCGTCTGGGTTTCTGAGTCCAGTTCCACTCTGTCTCAAGCAAATGCATTGAACAGTCCTTTTTATAAACTGCTCCAGTCCACTCTTGAATCTTGCTTTGTTTTCCTTCCCTTTCTGTGCATAAGTTAAACCAAACTGGACAGAATTCAGGGGCTTACTTCCCTGTTCAGAAATATATTACACTGACTAGAATATCATTTCCTAACAAAACATAACTGCATTTTGTTAAGCACTTTATTAGTCTGAACACAATGTAAACTCAAAGCTGATAACAGATAACAGAAAATATCCACCAAGCATTTCTTCACTTTGTTTATATTTTTTCTTTCCCTTCTTTCATTTTTCATTTGCCCTGTAAAACAGGGCAAATTTCTGTGTAAAATATGCAATTGGACTAGGGGAAAAAAAGCATTTGAACACTCTATATTCTACCATTTAAGCCTGTACATAATCTTTTTCTCACACAAGGTATTCTATGCCTGAATAGCAACAGAAATAACAAATGAGCAGAAGGAGTTATTTAGAAGGAAAGAGAAAGTAATTCTGTAGCCAGCACAGAAGTCCTTGGATGCCTTTCACCATTCCTCCTGAGAGGCACCTGATGTGCAGGTAGCCCAGAGGGGCTTGTCACAAGCTTTCAGTGCCTGTGGCAAGTGTACATATGGGAACTGATGCTCTTCCATCACTAACACATTTCCTGAACACGTCCAAATGTCCTCTTCCAAAAATCTGTCTCCTTTGTAATTGTTTATCACAGAAAGACAAAGAAAGATAAGACAACCCCAGTTAAACTGACTTTAGTTAATGAAACTTACAATTTCATGGACATTACTGTGAAAAACTGGCCATTACCATTGCTCTCTCTTTGAGAAGTCCTTCTTCATCTCAGCTGAGCTTTTGCCATCACATGAAATCCTTCTCTCCCCAGCCAACCTAGAGTTTAGATCCCACCAAGGTCCACATAGGAAGAAAAGCATCCACAAAGTTCCATGGCTTTAAAAGCCTCTGTACAGTCATCACTGCCTACTCTGAATAATTAAAATATCAAAGTAATTAAGGGATTTAACAACAAAATGCACATTATTTCAATAAAAAGTTTATAACTAAGCTTGTAAACATCCATGCCATGCATACCATTCTGTAGGTTACTTTTTAATTATTAAACCAAATCCTTTGCACTTCACCAGAGGAAAAAAAAAGAGAAAAAACAACATCTATTTTGCATACATTTTAGCAACAGAAAGAATATCTTCAGATTGGCTCTAACACTTTCACGTTTGTGAAAGTGGCATAATAGTTTACAAAGCTAATGATTCTGTAAAAAAAAAATCCAAAAACATTAACTAATCAAAATATTTTTATCAAAGATTATTAATATTTCTACCTCCTGAATAAGCTTTGAAAGGATTTAACCCATAAAATACCATAATATAATAGAATTAATTATGAGGTTTGACAATTCTTATAAATTGAGTAGCATGATTATCTGTACTTCATTAAGTGCATTACCATATTAGGTAAAATACTTACAATCACATAACTCAATTTACTGGCCCTAGCAAATGTTGTAATGCATCTCACAGCAAATCCAACATGCCAGCAGAATGTATGATAATGCATGTGGCAGAGTACATGCAGATCTACTGCCTTCATCTGGCTCCCATCTGAGCAGAGCAGCAAAAAGTGGCTCAGTTTGTGCTTTATTCCCCTTATCCATGAGAACTCTGCAAAGTCACCAAAGACCTGGGCAGGCTCTGATGAGTTATATAGGCTCCCATTCTACCATGAAAGCAGGGATTCATGGTACTCATACCAAACTTCAGCTTCAACTTTTATAAAATGAAGGTTGTTTATTTCCTGGGACTACAAAATACCACTCTCTCTCATCCTTCTGGGGCCCAAGATGTTCCAGGATTTGCATACTGTATTAAAGGAAGGTGTCCATGCAGAAGAAAAAGAGACACCCATCCACCCACCCTCAAAATAAAGGAAAATAGGTTAAAAGAAAAATAGTAATCCTTACAAAACATAAAGAACTTCCCTACAAGTTTAGTGCAGATTTTTTGTTCCCATTTTTAAATGAAAACAGATCTTGACTTGGTACTCCTGCAAACAGGTGTGGTTGATCTTACCTGAGAGAGCATTAACATCCTCAGGATTAATTACACTCCAGCACATTCCTGAATGCTGCTGTAGAGTATGCTCCAGAAGGACATGGCAGGAAAATTTTGGGATGCATAAAGACACAGCAACACAGGGATTTATCTGCATAATACCTGTGCTACTCAAGGGTGTTGTTTTGTAACTCATTCTCTTGATTAATTGTCTACTCAAAATATCCTACTTTTATGAAGAATATTAAGACAGACTGGCATTTTTGTTAGAATGTCAGCATTTTAAACAATTATTTCTTTTTCAGTTTCTTCTAGAAAGTGATGAAAAGTCTGTAATCATTATGTATTTAAGAAAGTAGAGGAATAAACAACTCTGTTTTCATCATACAAAACTCTGTACTTGAGAGGACCTAAGAAACACTTTGTTTTCTGGCAAGAGAAAAAAATTATCTTTTTTCATAAGTTGTGAGTTTTCACAATATGCATATATCTGTCATTTCAGTATAAAGTAGTGGTATCACAGCTTGCAATTTACATAAAAATCATGCATTTATAACAGAAAAAAAATCAATGCAGGAGTTTTTCTAAATATTAGTTGGGCATACACATATGCCTGTTTTTTCTGAAACAAATAAGAGCAATTCTTGAAATACTATTTTTTGAACAGAATTCTCTGGAACTCATGGAAAGTTCATTAGGTAATAGAATTGAGGCAATGACTTCTATCTGAAGGGTTACCCCAGTCTGAACACCCAAGAGAGAGCTGTTACTGCTAAGCTACCCCACTGCATGTTTAACAGCAAACATCTGCTTGCTGTGACTCAGGGCACAATATGGGCCCCTGGCCTTCAACAACAGAAAGAAAATAAGTAAAATGAAGACAAGAATATCTCTTTGACATTTACAATCAGACATTTTTTGCATTTAATCTTGCAAGAATACTGTCGGCATTGTAGCATTCAACTCAAGTCAACCCTTCTACATCAAGAATCTTGTATTAGTACGGCATATTAAAAACTGCAGCCAGTGACAATACAAGCAGTAGAAAAAGTGGGGAAAGTCATAAAGAAATAAAATGAGAAGTGAAAATCCCACTGGTAAAACCCAGAATACATTGAAATTTACCAAAATATAAAAGAAGCAAGATAGTGGGCATCTCCTACTATCATCTACCTCTTATTGAGGTAGATCTATCACAGTACAGTAAATAACAATGGGCATGAAGTCACATATCTATTACATAAACACAGAGTGATGAATAGCTGTTTTCTCAATTGCTTTCTCTTCAGAGGAAAAAAAAAAAAAACCAGCACTGTCTGCTTTAACAGTTCTAGACATCCATAGGACTGCCCAAGAAAGTAGACCACAAGTCATGCACAATTTATTAACAACATTTAGCCTATGGAAGGAAGGAAAGATAACTATTGGGTAACATTAATGTTTATGATTACTTTTTTTCTGATAGATATTACCATTCAGACAAAATTCTTGAAAAATCTTGAGAACAAAGTCTCAGTTGCATTTGTTCATTTTTTCTTTTTAATATCAGAAGGCATAATTGCAAACTCAGCAGATGAAATATTCATTTTCTGTTTCATTTATAGCTATCAAAAATAAAAGTATACTGTAATCTGAACAAAAAAAATGCTTCAGCTGTAATACAGAAGTTTGAACAAAAATCATAATGCAATTTCCCTCTGTCTCAATTAATAAACTATCAGTTGTCAAGAATTCTGAAGAAAGAGAAATTCCAAGTTTCTTTTAGAGCTAATCTAACATTTTAAAGACCCTGGGCTATGTGACTGAGTCATGTGCAGCTGGACAATAACAAAAATTCAACTTAGCAA
This sequence comes from Taeniopygia guttata, assembly GCF_048771995.1. NCBI lineage: Eukaryota > Metazoa > Chordata > Aves > Passeriformes > Estrildidae > Taeniopygia > Taeniopygia guttata. The sequence continues at coordinate 20,152,472 of NC_133025.1, read as the reverse complement.
AGTTGCTCACCTCAAACTACCAGTACCACTGCACAGTAGCAGATGTGATCCTACATAGTTTAAAGCACCTTGAAGAATAAATGCATTCAGGAGGGGCATACAGTTGTACAAGATACATTTATAATGTAAATTCAAATGTTTCTGTACTGTGCTCTTAGTACTTAGATAGCATGCAACAGTACTTACTACCAAAACTGATATATCAGCTTTGCATAAAGAATATTAACATTCATAATACAGTTTTTAGAAGACTTTTGGATGAACAGTTAAAGACTGGAGAGTGGGGAGAGGGAAGGGACTCCTGAGGATCAAAAGCAATGAGGAGAAGGAATAGAAAGAAACAGCCAAAACTCAGCACTGGAAAAGTTAATAAAAATGTGCTCTAGAAGTGCCTACTAGGGTTTGATTTGTTTAACACAAAGATCTTCAAAAGGAGAGGGAGTGTATTGAATTAAAAGATTGGAAATTTTGAAAATGGTATAAAATTATTTGAAATAAACAAGAGCAGAGAGAAGAGACAAAGTATTCACAAAGATAGATAAACAAAGATGTCATAGAAAAATATTGACTATTGACAAATACAGTGGAGAGTGAGCTGGCAGAAATACCTGGAATTGTTCACACACATCATTGGGATCTAAATCAGCTGTTGCCATTTGTTAATAAACTTTGAGTGTCAGAACAGATTGCTTTTGGAAATAATTTGCTTGATACCCAGCAGCCAACAGAAAAAGATTACAACTTGACAGGATGCATAAAGATTGGGGCTGAGAATAAAAAGGAGATTACAATGACACTACAGAAATCAACAATAAAGCCTTACTTGGAGTGTTCAAGTCATGGCTACACAGCTTACAAGAGAAATAAATGAAATAAAGGATCCAGGAAGTGACAAGAGAAACCATTAAACTGAAATTACTTCATATCTTATAACCCAGAGTTAAGTCTTAAGAAGGCACACTATGAAGGAGGTTAACTGGATTCTCCTGTGCACCATTTACAGCATCCAGACAAGAAAATAATTAACAAGTGAGGATAAAATGTTAAAAAGGTAACAGAAAGAAATTATAATGGATATAAATTTTCATGCTTCAGGAAATCTAAGTATCAACCGCTAAATACCTGGTGCTACCAAACACTCCTTGGATAAGTATTTCTGCCAGTGAATAAGTAAGATTTTGGTGTCTTTCTGTTCCATATATTGAGGCCACCACTGGAGACAAGATATTGACTTGCAGTGTCTGTCTCAGTCTGACAGTTCCAGTGCTTCATTGTTTTAACTGCAGCCACAGATCACAAAAGAATATACCAGAAGTATATTGCAAATATCAATCATGAGGCATTGCTCCACACAATTTTTAAAACTTACAGTTCTCCAGGTAGAAAGCAAAGCCATCTAAAAAATGCTAAATATTTAAAACTAATAGAAACCATTTCAAGACAAAAAGATATATAGAGAGACAAAAGAAATTTTCTCAGAAAACTCAAGGGCCTCAACAATTTGTCTTTTCTTCTTAATGTGAATGAGGCTGATTCTAGACCACAGAAGACCCTGAGATTGGTTCAGCTGGTGAGAGCATGATGCTAATAACACCAAGGTTGTGAAGATTCAATCCCTGCACAGGCCATCACACACTATATTTAATCAAAAATAATTTTTTTGAATCTAATTTAGTTTTTAATCTAATTAATCTGTTTGCTAAAAATTAGCAGAATCATGTTTATATTTTTTGTATTTATACAAAATATAATATATAAATTTTTAAAAAATTTAATTTGATATAATTACTAAGTTAAGAAGTTTGAAATGGCTACAAACAAGTCATAACACTAAAAGCACTGAGGAAGTAAACTTTTCTGGACATCTTTATTACTCTTTGAATTTGTGTTCACAACCAATGCAAGCAAGAAAGTTTGTCTGAAGAAAAAAGACCTACTACAAAGACCTCTCTAGGACTTCAAGTACTACAGATATTGAGCTTCCTACAGGACATTTTAAAAGTGCCTTAACTAATCAACTGACGAAGAACACCTCAAGAGTATTAAAGTCTCTCTGCCTACAATTACTGGAGGGTCAGAGAACATACACAGAAAGCTTACTGCTCTGAGATGTCTCCCTAAAACTATAGAGAAAATAAATAATTATAGCTAAAGAATATCACATTGATCAGCACGACTGAGATAAATTAAAATAGTCCTTGATTTTAAATCCTTAGAAATTATGCTGTTCTTTATCAGGTACTAATTGGTACAAATATTAAAAACTCCTGGAGTAATTTTCAAGCTTTTGAAATATTAATACACCTACCATCTGATTTTGGAATTTTTCAACATTACTTTGAAGCTCCTGTAGCCAATTATATAGCGTTATTATTAATTACAGCTTGCAGCTTGAAATACAGTGCTATCAATAGAGTTTTATCTGCATAAATATGAAAATAAAACTTAAATTGAATTAAACTGTTTACCCTTAGCGAAGGTATGTTAGAATATTATTAGTTGTGAAAATTAATTTGTTATGCCTGAAAACAGACTTTAAAGCAGAACTATCTCTGGGGAAAAGGTTACATTTCATGTATTGTATTTCTTTCATCTTCATGTTGCAAGATTTTTTAAAATCTTTCATTAAACACTATCTTGGGGGAAGTCCATTCATCTTACTTAACAAAATACAAAAATCTTTAGCTTTATATCAAATGTATGCAGAGATTACTGCAGGAAATACGAATTAATCTTAACAGCAACCCATCTTGTCTATAAATTATCAAAGTTTAAGTGGAAAGGAAATGCCACACCCCTTAAGTTTTATTTTCCTGCTCAAAACTCCCTCCCCAATTCACAATACACTTCCACTTTCTCCACTGAAAATCTGAAGTCCAAAAATTGTGAAAGGTACTTCTGCCTCTCTGGAGACATTCAAAACCCACCTGGACATATTCCTCTGTAACCTGCTCTAGGTGACTCTGCCTTGGAAGGGGGTTGGACTAGATGATCCTCAGAATTTCTTCTAACCCTAACTATTCTGTGATTCTTCTGTGAATAAGCAATCCAATAATTTGAATAAAAGCAGAGGTACAATGCACAACTGTAAACACCCTGAAAGAACTGACGAGAGACAAACATGATTTAAGAGCCATGTCAAAGAAATGTCACAGACCATTTCCTATGTAAACAAAATATAGCTACCAGTGTTGAAGTCTGAAACAAACAAAGCTACTGTAGCATTCATTCAGCATAAGCATTCATTATCATTAATATATAGCTTTTTTTGTCACTGTACTGATACAATATTATGAAAGATCATAAAGTAATTGTAGTCCCTTCTCAGAAAAATGCTGCTACCTGCAATGTACCAGTATAAAAGGAGTAGGCAAAACTATGGAACCTTGTTCCTAAAAACAAGTATTCAAGGTCATACCTTGATATTAAGTACACCATTCTCTTCTGGAATAAAGCTGCTATGAAGCTGTTATTTTGACCAGTCGAAGATTAAAAAATGTTATTTGATTAAATGCTCTTTGCTCTCTTCTTTACACCTCTGTCAAGATGTGCAAAATAAACTTACAAGCAAAAAGGGGCAAGCAGTGCTGAAGTTTCTCGCATGTTCTTAATGATCAGCTCCACTACCTGCCTTTATAATTTTTTCCTCCTCTTCTAAAAGTTTCATAAGTGTTTCACTGCTAGTACCTATCAGCAGTTGACCAATAGTGGTGAATAAAATCTGTCATGCAGCATTTCATATATTATTTGTACATTTGTTACATTTTCCTGTACAAACATCACACACAGCAAGTATTCTGAACTCAAAGAGATTTGTCTGAATCAAGTGCTTTTTTATTCTGAAGGAAAAATTAAAAAACAAGGAAAAAGCATCCCATGATTTTCTCTCTAATGGTATATTCATTTGGTTTCTAATAACAGGTGAAATGAACCATTAAAGGAAAGTTGGATCCAAAACTTTCCAACATTTATTTGGTCAATGATAATGAACAGAAAGTAAATAGAAGACTAATATTCAGCACAAGAGTTTAATGAAGATTTGGTAAAGTGCACTTCCCTTTATTTCCCCATTTTAGTTTGTATCAGTGACTCAAGCTTCAGTTTAATGTTTAAACTCCTAAGAAATTAATAGGAATTCATTCCTTTGGTCAATGTACCAAAATGATTTGATCATGATGTCAAAATTATTACAGTGGTATCATTAACATTTTAATGGGAGTAGAAAATTCTGTAAATTTAATCATTGTCTTCAAACAATGCATGGAAGAATGAGCTGGAATAATCTCCTACCAATCGTTGTCATGTAAAATATTTAATTTCCAGTTCTGCTTTGTCCCAGACAGGATCTTTGTCATTAAAATTAGAGCAGATTTTGATATGTAATATATTTGGTGACATGTCAGGGTGGCACCACTTTGACCTTTTCAGTATTCCACATTTCATTTGTGAGCCTGTTTCTTCCTCTTTCTTCTATTACTGATCAAGAAACAGAAGTTGAACAGAGGGTCAAGCAAACTGTAAATTAGAGACAAAGGGTCAACATTATATTAAATAAGTACAATAAATTAATCTGTGTATTAAAATTAGGTAGAACCCTAGCCCTTTTTCAACTCTCCTTTAAAAAACAATACAAATAATAAACCAAAGGAACAAACTTTTGGCTTATATTTTCAAATCTGCTACCTCACATGTCTACTTATACACTAAATTTTTTTCAGAAATTAATATATCAATATTTTTCACACTCTTTTTCTCAATTGTTTGCTTTTCATTAGCTGATCTTCACATTCATTTTGCTTTCAGTTTTTGGCTACTTATCTTAAGCAGGACATAAAGTACTCAGCAAGGAGCTGAGCTGTCCTGTACACTTGTATGCCAGCTGCACAGGAAACAGTGTCCCAATTAGGTTCTCTTAACACACCATTTATTAACACAGACCTGGCAACTTTTGCTCTTGTGTGTGGTCTTATACTATGTGATGATTTTTGTAAACCCACATAGACTCTATAGTCTCAGATCACATAGTTAAATGCTATTCAGATTCCATTTTAAAAGCATTTCCAGCCCTATGGCTCAGATGAAAAGTCTGAAGATAATGGATAATAGGATCAGGCTGGAAGGGACATTAAGAAATCATCCATTCCACCCCAGCCCCAAGCAAGAGCTAAGTACACTTACATAATCACTGGGCAGGTGTTTGCCTAATGCATTCTCACAGATCCTTATCAGTGGAAGTTCTAAAATGTCCCCAAGTAAGCTGATATAATATTTAATGTCTTAAATTATTACAAGGGGTTTTCTCCAGACAGAATCCTAGACAGAATCATGCTAGAGATTCATTCAATTATTTCTGCTTACTATACAGTATTTGGATGAACAAGTGGTCCTCTACCCTTCTACAAAAGCCTATCTGAAAACATTTTCTATCACCTCTTCTTAGTCAACTCTTCTGCAGCTGAACTAAGCCCCCCTACTCAGCCATTCCTCACGGACCACATCTGTGAGATTTGTCCTTGTTCTTGTTTGCTTGAGGAGTTTCATCTTTTCTGAAGTGAGGGACAAAACCTGTACTGAGTCAAAATTACTTTCCACAACTGACAGACAAATTGGAGGTTTATTCAAATTATTTTGCAGATGGTATGTCCACCTGCATGTTCCATTAAACAATGAGGAATATAGGTTAGAATTTACTATCATCCCTGCATCATTTTTAAAATAGTATTTTCTGACCTGTCTGTCCGAATTCCTCATTGTACAGATCCTTCTTGCAGAAACTAAATGCCTTGTTGGTGTCTTAACTTTGTCCTTTTCCAGATAGTGTTTTCAGATTTTGACTCTAAGGATTTCTTCTACTCTCCTAGTCCTAGTCTTAGTCCTTCTGACCTTAAAGTAATGTCCAGATTTTACAGTAATCTTTATTCCAAGTCCATCTGGGTTAAACATGAAACATGTTTAAGCTGATCCAGCTTAAACAACTGCCAAACACAAACTACATTCTTTCATTTAAACAGAAATCATTGCTAATCACTCTCTGAGAAAACTTTTCTAAATAGCTCTGCACCCAGCCTATTTACCCCTGATCACAATTGTGAAATTGGCTCAGAAGAATACTATATGTGACAATTGTGATAACACTACAAAATTTGAGAGATGTGACACATCAAGTGTTTTTTCTCCAGCTATAAGCTGTTATCCTGTCAAAGAAAATTATTAGATGGATTTGATACTATTTGTTCTTGACAATGCTACACTGGTTATCAGTCATGTCCCTGTGGTTACATATGATATACCTGATTGTTTACCGGAGTATTTTCCTAGGAAACAACAATTACTTGTCTGTCCTGCCTCCCTCTGCTCTCCTTCTTCAGAACCTGATACCCGCAATAGTTGGTAAGTTGATGGGGGCACAGAGGTTGCCAAAAATCAAATGTTCTAATAGAAAACATAAATCACAAGGGAAAAAAAAAAAATCAAACCACTAATCATGACTTATTATGCTTTTTGGTGTTACAGATCTTATAATGCCTAGGACATCTATTGCTGATTTTAACAGTTTTGGATTCACAATCCTGTTAACAATATTTATTTATCTTATTCATGTTAAATATTTATCAAATTACAATGGTCTTTTTTTATTCCAGGATCAGTGGAGATCCAACTGACATACACTCAAACAATTGTGATTATAAGGTAATTTAAGTTTTTGCTGGCACCCATCTGAAGTTCTCTCATACTCCTGGAAATGGCAAACAGTAAAAAGTCCTGTATTTCTTTTTGTTTACTTGCAGAACTCAGAACTAGCTGTGTTGCAGATGGTTTAAAGAAAAAATTATTTTTCAGCCAATGAATTCAGTGAGTGTCTTGGGAAGCCAATCTATTTGCCACAGATGAACCATATCTTTTAGATATGAACTGTGAAAGAATTATCCATGCCTTTGCTAACCCCAGAACAAAGCAAAGTACAGTAGACAGCTTTGGCTCTCCCATGAAGACACCTAGCTGACAGCAATGATCAGAAGGTAGAAAAAGAATATCTATCAGTTAAATGAGTAAGCATGTTGCATACACTGGTTCCCTAGTATCAAGAATGGCTTTAGTTTCATCCTACAACCAGGTTCTACCAAGTAATCACTTACCTTTATGGTTCAAGCATAAGTGCCTGAAACACATAGGTGCCTTCCTATATGACAGAGATGCTCTCTATATTCACATGCAGTTAGTGAAAGTGGGAGATACGATCATATTTTTCTCACCCAAGCTGATTAAAAGAACTGAAGTTTATATGTACATGGCCTGTAAGCCAAATCTAGTAGATAACTCAGGCTTTCTGAAGAGGGACAGGAAAATTGTTTGTTATTTAACCCTGTACTTGGTGAAAGACCAATTCCACCCTCTTTCAAACCACTTGCTACTCATCATCTTATTCCTTGGTCCAAAAGCTACTGCTCCTGAGAAACAGCTTTTTTTTTTTTCAGGCCAGAAAAAACTATGAAAGTGTGAAAAAAAATTTTTAAAGGATCAAAAGGTACTTAAATATGCTTCTCATAGTGCCTATATTTGTACAGGACATTTTATTATGAAGGAAAAATGGCAAGGTTATGTCTTTTACTTCAGAATGGAGGGATTGTGTTGTTTTTAATATTCATCAGAATTAAAACCTCTAGGTTTATCTGTGCTGGAACACAGAAGAAGCTTTCATTGGACCATAATATTCCTGAGATGAATCAAAAATTGCATTTCCTCAAATCTGGCTGTAGTTCAGCATCTGGTTACTTTTTGCCCCCAAGTCATCAAGGAGATTCCTTTTTCCAAAAAGAGTCAAGAGATATTTATTTTTTGCCTCTCTTCTTAAATTGCTGCCAGAATTGCCACCCTGCAGAAATGCAAGAAGCAAAATCACCCACTTGAGGCCAGGTAACACACCCATGGGTGCTCTGATCACACTGCATACACCTAATCTGAACTCAGCGATGCTCTGCAACTCGGCAGCTATAAATACCAAACCCGACAAACACACACTCACCAATTTCTCTGGAGATCTGCGTGAACGCCTCCACACCACTCTCTCCATAGTTGCCTTCAGAAGCCAGTGTTGAGACATAGTTCCACCCAAGGGCTGTAACGATGTCAACCATGGCCTGTGCTTGGTAGGAGTCTGGTGGGACCACTCGAGAGAAGAAATCATACCTGGTGTTATCGCTCAGCTCAGGAGCTGTAGATGCATAGCTGATTTGAGGTATCTGCAAACAGAATGACAAGTCACGCAAGCCAATCTAATAACATTTTACAGTACATACCTGTACCTTTGAAAGGCTTGTAATAGATTATACACAGGCATTGTGCAGAACCAAATATCTTGCTTTAATTAAATCAGCTGATCAGAAAGCATCTCGGATTTTGTGTAATGTCAGTCAAGCTTTATAGTGTAACACTCTCACCAAGAAATAATGCATTCAGCTGTGCTCCAGATGTCATGGCTCTTGACATGTAAATGCAACTCCTCTTTTTATTCTGGCCCTAATAGAAAAAAGTAAGGTAAAAAACAATACAGGAGGGGAAAAAAAGGAAGAATTTGTACTATTACTAGAGAAAATGAAAAGGTCAGTTATGATTACTGTGATTCTTGAAATTTGACAAGTAAAACGTGGATTATTTCCATTTCTTTGTTTTATTTACGTACATGAAAACGTGTGTTTCCATTGTATAGCAATTTTTCAAGCTTTTCAATGTTTTTCATTTTCCAGTTTTAATAGTTCACTGTGCGTGACTTAAGAATATGAAGGCTATATATTAAATAGCAAAAGCTATCTGATTTGAAAAAAAAAAAAACCACACACCTAAAAAAATTACCTGCATATGATATCCATATACAGAAGGAGAAAACTTATAAAGCTGGTAAATTTTTTAAAAAACATCTCAACAATCTTAGTAGAAACAAACTTAAATAACTGGAACACACTTTAAAATACTTTTTTTTTTCTCTTAGGAGTAAAACCAAGGGTGGTTTTCTGTTTACTCTTGTCTAATACAGATGGTTCAGTAATGTCCAGAAGAGATATTGTAAGCAAGACCACTTATTTTAAAGAATATTTTTGGTGCAAGAAAATTTAACATTTATGCTAACTTAAAAGGAGAATTATTTTCTTATTTTAAACAGTAAAACTGATTAAACAGTCATTAGCTTGAAATAAAAGATACTCTGAATATTGCATTGCGATCTATATTAATAAGAGGTACTTAATTCACGTCACAAAACATAAAACAGTCTTCAAGAAAGCAATCTGAACGGAGTTCCTAAATTGATTCTGTTGAGAGACAAATAGAGCAGTGCCAGGCAACAGGTGTTCTGGTAAATACTCTCTGTCACATTAGATGTCAGAGTAGAAGGTTTCAGTGCAACTATTATGTCCTGTTCAGTGCTTCCTCATCAATACAAACTGAAAAATGGTTTTGAGGCAAATGTAAGGAATTCAGAGTTTCGTCCTCAACCAAACTTGCATAGACAGTGCAGATATATTTGCACAGCCTGAATAAACAGTTAATTTTCTAAGGCTTGGCACAATCATTTCTCAACCAGAAACTAACAAAATAAACTCTTATGTATCTTGGCTTTATTCTTCTTTAACAAATTTTCTACTCATGGAAATGCATCAGAATAAAAATCTGAAATGTTGTTATAATAACAACTGAAGAGAACAGAAAAGAAAAAGAGAGGGATGATCACAGAAAAAGTTAGAGCTTATATTTCATGGAAATCAACATTACTAACAAAGAAAAAATATACCAAGTAAAACTAAAGGAATAAATTGTTCTTACAAAACTTGCTTTGTATAAATTCCCTTTCTTTCAGAAAGTGTTTGAAACATCTTTACCTCTTTACAGACAAAATATTTTTGGCCTGTAATAAGACAATTATGCATATTCCAAACACATATCATTGCCTTTCTAAACTTGTTCTGTTACTCTAAAACAGCTGTGGTTTGTTGGTTTTTTTTTTTTTTTTTTTTTTAATAGATGCAAAAACAATAAAGATAACCCTTGCGATTTTACTAACTTTGCTCCTTGGTATTCCATTTCTCAAATACTATGCCACTGATCCTTTGCTGAAACTTATTTCATCAATAATGTCTACACAATCAACACCAGTAAGAAATATTTTAGACTGATACTTTGGCAGTAAAAACCTTGAAGCCTAGACCACAGACTTATATCCATTAACTCTCTCTCATTCTTCTTCAGGCATGAGATGAACAACAAACCCTAGATGTGTGTTTGTAGGAGAATTGTTGGTTCTACCACAGCAATGAGATGTTTCAGATCAATAGAGATATTTTATGTACTACAAATATCACGGTTTTGGAGCCTGGAAAATGCAGAGAGATATTCCTTTCCTACTTTTCATCTCTTTGCAGTCCAACTTCTTCCCTAGAGTTATTTCTAATAACAGTGGAAGAAAACAGAAGGCAAATACAGCACAATCACGATACTCTGAAATCACTGGGCACACTAGTAAGCTTAAATCACCACTGTTTTATAACATCTGCCAGCTTTTCACTAGCAGGAAAGAACAATATGCCATGTGAAAGTAGGAAGACTCTCTAAATAGCAAACCAACCTTAAGTTTGGAGAAAAAAAAAAAACAGTTCTTGCAATGAAAGATACAATTATTTTCTGAATTTCTTTTTGCATATGTCCCTCATGGTTATAAACAACACCACTGTCAAGAATTTTCTTCTCAGAATTGCAGAGCTCCCACCCAGAAATGCTTCATGGACTTCTTTTTTTTAAAGCAGTTTATGCAAAAGTAAATAGTAACTTCCTTCCTCGCCTGCTTTTAAATGCACAATTTTATACAGTGGAGCTCTGAAAAATAGCTTTAAAATTTGAGAAATTGGTTTATGTTCCAGTTACATAGGAAGTAAAAAGACTCAACAAAGAAATTTTTTGGCATGAGGTCAAATTCTTTGGATTTAGTGGTTCAATAATCCATGAATGAAAAATATATACATTAAAATGTAACAACTCTAGTTATGGACTGTAGGTTTAATAAAGCATTTTATATTTCCTCAAGTACATTTTACAAGATGGAGCATAGTGCTCCCTAAGCAAGGGAACTGTTATGCTCTATCAAATCAGTAATGTTTGTTTTTAAAGCTCCCTAAATACAGACTGTATTCCTACTTTAAGTTCCACTGGTCTCCTGAGACATAAATTTGCATTTTCAAAGAAACCTGTAAAGAAGGAGTTTTATTTCTCAATCTAATTTTTCAAAATTAAATACAATATCTGTAATGTTTACATTGTATTTAAGTGGCATATATTAGTGTTAATGGTATATTTCCTTCTCTTTTGGAGAAACAAATTGATTATATAACCACATTTGAATTGGTTTTTGCACAACATCTGTCACATTCACTGACAGTTTCTGAAAACATTCATGTTTGACTGTTCATTGATATGATTTTTCTATTCTTTCCTGCCCTATGGTTTGGCCACTGTCTCCCATTAACCTATAAAGTGCTAATAAAGTCAACTCCTAGTGGGTGACAGATGGAAATCTTGAAATTATTATATAGATTAATAAATAGAAGGCCTATTTTTATTATTTTTAAACTTTAAGCTATCTATTAAATGTTGAAAACAAAAAAAAAAAAATCCTAGTGTAGTGTTTTAAAACAACATCCAGTTTGTTTTAGTTTCATACTGGTCTTAACCCTGATACTTACTGAACTACTGCTGAAACTGCTTGTGATCCCTCAGTTCTTCAATCTGTGATGGCTTCATTTCATTCTATTATTTAGTCACTAACATCACAAAACCATTCAGCATGCTTAAAAAATAAAACAATTTGTAGAAAAAAAAACTAAACCCAAACACACACACAAAAAATTACTGATAACTAAGCTGAACACCTAATCCTTGAAGATCCATTCAAGCCAAAATCAGCAGTCCAGAAGAGTCTGTTTTTCACTGATCTATCTGTATATATCTCCTTGATGATTTCTCTAAAGACCTCCCCTTCCCAGAGGATTAGAGAAGATGGAGCAGGTACTTTCAGAACTGACTATCCACAAGCATGACTGTGACAGCTCTTAAAGGAAGAATGACATCAGTATAAGACCAGCACCAAGCATTACTACAAAACAGACTTTTACTCCCTCATGGAGAAAGTGTGGACAACTTCAGGAGTGTCAAAGGCAGCTAGTGTAACTTTCCATTTATTTCAGCCAAGTGGTAAACCACTTTCAGCTCCTCACACACTGAAAACAAAAACCACCTACTATACTCCTGAATCCAGGACTATTCATAGAGGAACATTCCTATGGATCTGTCTGTGCTGGGGTCCAAACCCTAAAACACAAAAGAGCTGCACTGAGGATGACAGAGGAAAAAACATTACCCAGTTGTGCCCTTCCAGGACAGTGTCTTCACCAAAGCAGGCAGATTTAGCATGCTGTCTCTTGAATTAGATGCTCTCCAAGTTTAAGGCAAAAGTTCACTACAACCCTTTTACTGAGCTTTCAAATCCATTTGCATGCTACATTTGACAATGTAAAGCATCAGCTGGCCATTTCATATGCCGTCTCCCTTTACAATGTCTTCCAGCTGAAAGCATGATTTGGGAACAAAATAGCAGACAGTGAAATGAGCAAAGCTCATAAGGCAAAAGACTTGAGAAGGGAATCATTATCAATTTTAAAAATTAGACATTATGAGTTACACTCACAGTAGTAACTATGTTGTACAGTCACCAAGAGTAATGGCTTAAATCACTCACATCTTCAGTTTCACTACCCACTCAGTCCTATCATTACTAACTTTAACATATCAGCTAGCATTTTATTTCTCTTTTCCATTCTCTCCACACTGAGCCTTCTTTTTTTTTATGAATATTAACAATAGCACATTAAAAATAGTAATAATTGCAACAAAAAAAAGTGAAGTCAACAAACTCTAAGTTAATGACTACTCAGTATCAGCTGGCATTTTACCACCAAATAATACAGCTAGCAAAGGAGTTAAACTACTCAGAATAAAATTTGGCTGTGGAAATATGTTTTCAACTTGATGATTTTTTGAATTTTAAATGTCTATCATTAATCATTAATGGCCCTGTCTCTTCAAGATTTTTATTCCCTCTTCTGTATAGCAAGAAAGAGCTCTTTGTGAGTCCAAAAAATTCACTGCAGCAAAATGAATCCTCAGGGTCTAGATATTGAACAGTTTCAAGAGGAGAGCCAAGGTCACTATGCTTAGGCTATTACTGACATTTTTAAATTGCCATCAGCCAGAGCACCATCTTAGTTTGCTTTTTCTTCTGAAAAACATCAGCCTGCAACACAGTAATGCCAAAGTCATTCAGGAAGGACATTCAAGATTTGAAAGAGCTTTATAAAGCTTAATAACATCCTACAGTATACCAAACAATACTGAAAATGTCTTTTATTATTACTAACTATAGGAGAAGGTGAAATGCACCCTGAAACATTTCTCTAATATAAAGGGAGTCTGGGAGATTAATTCAACTGTTCTACACACTATGTAGAGCAATAGTGTAAACAGCCACCTGCCTTCCATTGAATCTCACAATCCTGCTCTCTTTGGCTAGACATGATTATTAAGACACCTCATGTTCAACTTCCTCCTATGATGTCTTCATCCTTCCCTCTATGACAAACACTAGAGAGGGCACCCATGCCATCACTAGATACCTCGCTTCATTCATTTCAGAATAAACCCATATTAATCACCCTGTGGAGACCTAACACATTAAGACTCAGTAATGCCTTTGGAGATATGAGATGGCCCATTCAATGCTCAGGGCAGCTGAGCAGGGTGACACCTTGACAACTCCACCAGCCACAAATCAACTGTGCTAGAGCTGATGTTAGGGAAAGTTTCAACATATGAAGCTTTTTCAATCAGCCTCATTCCATGGATTTTACTGAGAGGAGGAGTGATCTACAGATCAAATATAGATCTACTGGGATCTATATTTTCCCAGTAGATAAATTCATGTATTCATTTATATTTATAAACTCAGGCAATCCTAATCTCTATTTATTTAGATGAATACATTCTTCCTCGATGTTAAGGACCCTCAATGACAATATTTATCATGCATCAAGCAATGCATGTTGTTCCAGAATTACCACTGGTAATTATTACAATGACTTCTACCTCCCCCCCAAAAAAACTTATGTTGCTATTAACTTGAGCAAAAGCAAGAATACTCAAGTATGTTTTTCACCCATATGAATATGATTTAAAACACAATTAGGTCAAAAAGGTTTAGCAAAATTTGAAAAGCTTTGGAAACAGAAAGAAGGAAGGTATAATCAGAAAGCTGTCATTAGCTGATTTAACTTGGTAGGCAGGATCTTTTTAAACCCATTTGAATTATCCCATGTCATTCTATTTGCAGTAAATATTATAGCAGTTCCTGTCAAGTGTGCTTGCAATTCATACACCTAATGATGAGGAGGTAATGGATTGGTCACTTGAAATGTTTTGGAAGTTCCACATATATTTGTACAGGTTTTGCGATAAAATGCAACATAGCCATTCTTTGCCCCAAATCCAGAAAGAAAAGGGATCTATCATACCTACCTAAATGCTTCTGAGCTGGAAGGTAGATTATTGTATTTTTTTCTTTCTATCTGTCTTTCACCGAGTTTACTTCTGCTGCCAGTTACCTCCTGAAGACATATCCCTGAACAGAATATAACTTCAGTGATCAGCACTGATATTTTCATGAAAGCACATAAATGAGGATCAATGCAGCTCCATTTGCTGCCAACAAAATTATTTCTGCAAACCTCATAAGTTGGTCTGGTATGTGAAACATTGCAGAGACAGATGTAATTGCTAGTCCAGTGGAAATATGGGGGTAAAAGCAACATGCAAATCCTCTTTCATTACTGATTTTCTGGGTTTTTTCCCCTGCACTACAAACAGAGTAATTATCTATCATACTTATTTCTGAGGATATTGCTGGTGGTCAAAAGGCTAGCAACTACAGTAGTCTGAATAAAATGAATTACCCTAGTAAAAGTAATTTTTTATGGTTAATATATGTAATTGTATAGTGTCAGATAATGGGCTGAAAAACTATTAAACCTCCATTGCATCTCCACCTGTCAGAAAATATCTTTCACAAAGCCTAACAAGACATGCTACAGTGAGAGTATTTCAGTTTATGACCTGCCCATTCTGCCCTGGTAGAACAGAACGTGACAAGGGAAGAATGTATATAATAAAAAGTACCTAATAAAAAGTGTTTGAATTTGATTAGGTTCATTCCAGTGGGTTGAACTAGGTCAGGGACTCATTAGAAGTCATTACTTTTAATTATACACAAGGGATACTATAGAAAATAATGATGATACAATACCCCAGTCTCAAATCCCACAACAGATGCAGCATCTACAAAACATATTCACCACCACAGGAAGTATGGTGTGCACTTTAGGGCAAAGCATTAAAAGAATATTTATGCATTAGGAACATTTTTACAACTGAAGTACATCTTGTCACACTATGCTACACTGTGTAACTCCAGAAGGACAAGAATCCATCTAAGGGGACAGCTTGAATTGTCATCAATATTCTGTGCAAGGGAGTCTATTGATAAATGCTAAACAATGGCATTTCTCAGTATGGGAGCTCTATATCAGTATTTCCACACCATTTTAAATTCTGGGGTTTTCCACTCTGAAAACCAACTGAGCTAAGCAGTTGCACATTCAATTATCCACCATCTTTAGGAAGGCCCTTTCTAAATATTTTAAGCCCAGCTAAGGTCCAGGCACTGAATGATAAACTGAAGAAGCAGCAGATCAAGTGAGAAATATTCATACAGAGATCAAATCACAGGGAGGGGGGATGGAGGGGATCTTGAGTTTGGGAATTGCTGGTAGCTCTTCCTTTACAGAACCCTCTGTTCTTCAATCAGCAGATCAAACAGAAAGCCAAGGATGGTCAGATAGCTTTAGGGACTTCTTAAACTATTAAAATTCCCTTTCTACTTGTCAGGGAAAACCACACTTAATTATGTGTATCAATACATTAGAGTTGTATCAGACTCTGCTTAGCACAGTGTGAACTCTGGTATTTCAGTTTTTCTAGCTCTACTTTCCTCATTAGAGCTTGTCATGTCAGTGTCTGGAACTCTAATCTCTTTTGATGGATTTGAGAAAAATATACAAAAATTTGCATTCCTTTTACTCTGAACTAGGAAAGCCAACTTTTTATTATTATTCAGCAGTAAAAAATTTACCTATTAGATCAGAGTATCCCTCAGCCAAAATCAGGCTTCCTTTACATTCATTTGATAACTTGTACCATAGAGAGCACAGCAAGCACTTTTAGAGACTTGCCCATGGGGACTTGCACTCATCCATGGAAGTTTTTCTGATTACAGAGACCATCCCTATGGAAGGAAGCATGACACAAAGGAAGAAAGGGAAAAGCAAGGGAACAGACAGCCCAGGAAGGTGGTGGAGTCACCATCCCTGGGGTGTTCAAGACACAACAATGTGGCACTTAGTGCTGTCCTCTGGTTGACAGGGTGGTGATCAAAGGTTGGACTGAATTACCTCAGAGGTCTTTTCCAACCTTAATGATTCTGTGAAGGGGAAAGTGCTCTCAGCAGGATGCAAGATGGGATGCTCTGCTAAAGGAACAACTCTGATATTTGTATTCATTTTTTACTGCTGCAAGGCCACTCCAGATTACACCACTGCCTGAGCCGCAGTGCTACCCTTTTGTTACCCATACTGCCACCTTAACAGCATGAGACACAAGCAATCAAAAAATAACATGAGGAGGAAAAGTAAATTTTGTATTCTTGACAGCTCTCTCCACCATTGTGGACAATGTGAAGATACATAAACAGGGTTCAGCTGGCCAGACAGATATGTGCAGTGCTTTAGTGGGTGCTTTCACATGTTCTACAGTACACTGCCCACACTTCAGCTGTGGCTCAGAAAGCCCAGCTTTCCAGTGACCTCTCTTTCCCATGCTGAAGACTTGGTTATCACATATCAGAATGCATTAAGAAAATCCCTATGAGTCACCATAGCTATGGATTCCTTTCACAGCACACACAATTCATATGGGATTATAAAGCATCATCTTAAACCAATATACTACAGACTTAGAAAAAGGGAAATTGAAATATCCCTGTTTTGTTTGCATTCAGATGAGTTTTCTTTCATTCTTAGAACAATAAGACTTGGCTGATAAACAATTTAACCTTGAGTTTTTAACCTTAGAAGTTATAAAATGTTAGCCAGTGCCAAATGATTTCCAAAAAGTCCACAATTTCCAGTATTAACACAGTGAAATGCTGAGTCCAGTTGCTACCAGTAGAAAAGTTGGAGAAAAGAGCAAAACATTTATGAAGGAGAATGCGGTGGAGGGGGAGGACCTTAAAGCAAAAATACTGATTACTTTAATTACATGATAAAAATTTTTCAAATAGAAGGAATAACATAAGTATTATCTTTCCTTGTACCTAACAGTGTCAGTGTCAACTCTTCCAAAGTACAACCCAGCTGTCAAGGGACTAATCTTACTTGACCCTTTTGAAAATCCCAGGTTTGCAACACAGAAAAGCAAATGTAACTGTGTTATCCACCATCTGGGGATTGTTCAAAAGAATATCTATCCAATCTTAGACTAGAAAAAAGAAGCTTTGTAATTCAGGCTCAAAAATACATTGTACAAAGTACAAAAACATGCCTTGTCCTCTACCCCCATCAAAAAGCTATATTGAAACCTGCATGCCCAAGTACATACAGTGACTTTGTGCCTACCACTTCCACTGAGGTGTCCTACAGACAGACTTTGGGGTCTTGAGGATGGACTTGGTCATCTGAAGACTGCTCCACAGCCAAAGAGGCATAGCAGCACAAACCTTTTGTCTTCCTAAGATTAGCAAAACAACCAACTTTCACAAATACCTGTATTTCATAAATTTTGCCATTTTGATAGACTAGGTACAGCCTTAAAAACCATAACACACACAAAGAGATCACGACACAAGGAGGCTGTGCCCGTGGTCAGAGGTATAAGAGATACCTTTGAAATTTGAACTTAACCACCACATGTTTTGTCCCTGTCAGCAGCCATGAGTAAAGCTTCCAAAAAGTAATGACTATCATAAAAGTCAGGAACTCAGAAGAAATTATTATATTTTTATATAAAGTAATTTATATATGTATAATATACATATGCACACATATATTCCATATGTTGAACCATTTTTTTTCTTTCTTTTAGAGTAATTAGTGGTTTTACTTCCTCACTGAGGATGCTATCCAAACTTTGTTTCTAAGCTGATATTGTTATTGACTCAAATTGAACAAGATGAACTTTAAGAAAAGCACAGCCTAAGGGGAATAAGATCACTTGAAGAAACAGAAATCTTGCAGAGGTTTCCTACCTGCACAGCAACATATTCTCTATTTAAAGGAGATAATTAGAATATGGAGGAAATATTTTTTTTATTAGTGGTATTTCTTATTGAACCTATCTCTATATATAGTTACATATACCTGACATTTTCTCCTTTTTTTTCTTATATTGCATTCTTATTTTTTTCCTCAGACATTTCAAGAGCCTCTAGCTCCCTCCTGCTCCCTTCAGGAAGTTCTCTCTCTCTTTTCTTTACACAAACACCTTCTTCCCAGATACCCCTTTTCCTTTACACCTGTTCTCCCTACCTCTTCTCACTCTCTCTTCATCAACCACAACTTGACTGAACTCAGAAGGAAAAGTAGACAGTAATCGGTTCCTAAAGAATGATTTAGGATACTCAGTTTGAGCTCTGCCTCTCTCCTTTGGCAACTCATGTTCAGAGATGCTCAGTAGAAAGGGCAAAGTCTTCTGTAAAATACGGCTGGACAGGGTCACTCTTCACTCTCATCTACTGAGTAAGGCTTCCTTTCCCACAATAGATATTTTTCTAGACAGTCTCAATGCAGTCAGAGAGCAAAGTCAGCAAAAACAGCATTTGATGTAGGAAAAAAGTCTATATTGGATAAGCATTTTACAATTTCTGCAAATTCTCCTTTTCCCTATATTCATTCATTGCAATTTAACTACAAATCAGTTTACTGTTATCACTACCATACAGCCTTGTTTGAGTGTGTTAGCCTTAGCCTTCCTGGCTAGTGCAATGGAGATTTCCTCCCTAGCTATGACTCTCCAATATCTCTAAGTCCAAATACAGAATAAGTCCTTTTGAAGGTTCTTAAAAGTCCCCCTCAGTTAGCTTGATCCTGTAAGTCTGGCCACACCATCAGCATCCTGCTTCAGCAGCTCAGCAGGATGATGAAAGAAGAGGGCCTGAGGAGCTTTCAATAAGTTCAAAAGCTCCCCCACTCAAATTTTTTCCCATCCCAGCAATCCCAGTAACAACTCACATTTCTGACAGCATGTCAGTAGTCAGAGCAGAGCTTGCTGATAACCACTTTGCAGTGCTCTGAGAATCAGCTCTCCTGCCTGCCCTCCCACCTGCAGGGATCAGCTGCCCTTTGCATTCAGCATGGCCAGGCGCTTCAGTTGGCAGCAAAGTAAACCTTGGCCCTGGGGCTGCAGATAGACCTTTTTTTTTTTCCCACCTAATGTGGTTGAAACGCCCATGTCAGCCAACAATATATTTCACAGAACTGTGTCTTTCTTTATCAGAATAAGAAACCAATTGGTTCTGTTCTGCCCAAATATTGGGAACCTTAATACTCATCAGCTGTTGAAGATTTTTTTGCTACGGCTGATGCAAAACACTGCTACTTAAACCCAGCTTTAGTACAGATCTTCTGGAGACAGCCCCATGCTTTCCTGACAGTGCTTCAGTCTGCAGCTACTGTAGGCAGTGCATCAGTGTAGTTTTTGGAAATCTCTCTTACACTGTGCACAAATTATTTGTATTAGGGACTAGAGTGCCACTGTACCATTTCTGAATACTACAGCAGCTTTTGATCTTTTATTTTGAAATTGTCCTCCCTCAGTCTGTTGCTGCATATGTTAAAAGACCCCATCAAAAGCAAAATTACACCAAACTAGATTTAAAAGTGTCAAGTGAATTGAATAAACATTGGAGACATCAAAAGCCTGAGTGGATGCTCCTGACAACAAGTGGTGTGGGAATGCCAGCCTGTGCTGAGCCTGATAAAATTCCATTTCTATCTACTTACTGAAACTGCTTCACAAATATATTTCTGCATATCAGTGTCACCTATCCAGTTCCAGGCACTGGAAGAATTGGTTTAAAATTGTCAGCTGAAAGATATCAACACTTTTTTTATTCCATGGAGTATCAATGTCATCTACATCTCTTTCAAAGAGGAAAAAAATGAAAGAAAAAAAACAACCAAACAACCCACACAACTTTGAAGCATTTGTTTTTGATGTGTTTAGTCTGTTTTCTCTTTCACCGTTTGTAGTCTTACTTTTTAATCACAGAGTCAACAAAGCACTGAGGTTTATTGAAACAGAATTTGTGGTTTCTGTCAACATGTGAGTTGCCTACACAGCAGAAATTCATTACCTTGGAATGGGATTCATATGATATTTACTGAGCTAGCCAATTGAAATACCAAGTAAGAGATGTGTCCAAGATCATATTTCTTTTGCAGCCCAAAGTCGTTTTCAACACACCAGAGTGGTTCAGATATCTCTTCTAAAAAGAAGTCTGGAGATGAGGATTATGTTGACAACTCTATTTAGTTTTTCTTAAGAAATGTTAGTTGCCACTAAACTCACATTTATACACTTGAATCTTCACTTAAGATGCATTTTTTCTGTGTAGGGCTAATGGGTGATCATCAAGTCCCTTTCCTCTAGCTTAGAAACTGATACAGACGGTGTTTTAGCAACAGCCAGAGTGTGAAACACAGCTCTTAATCACCTTTAGCAAGCCAGAACTAGATCTCCCAAAGGGTTACTCTGAGGCACTGGTTAGACTGAGATAGGAAGGACTTTCTCATCTTCCCAAAGCCCTGCATGGATTGGTTACACAAAGCTGGAAGACAAGGGCAGAGTTGCAGAGCTCCAGGTATATCTGACCTGGTGCCAGGATCTGGCCTTGACTTCTTGAGGTATGTTTGATATTGAATAAAATATTTGCCAGGTATGTAGGAAATAAGGTAACTGACAAGGTGAGAGCCGCCATGAGGAAATACAGCCACAGAATAAGAAAAATTCACTGGCCAAAATCAGACTGCAGAGGTTTCACAGATCCAAGAACATCTTTACAGAGCACAGACTGAGATACCCAAGTGCCCTTTAGGCATGTAACAGGGTTCTGTGAGGTCTTATTTTTCTATCTGGGCTTGGTAGTCTAAATATAACTCTTCAGATCTATAAAAACAATTAAGATATACAGTTCTATTATGCAGTTTCAAAATGAACCTGCAAATCTTCTGTGTCAGAGAATTTCTGTCTGACAGAATTCCCTGTACAAGGGGAGTAAGTTATTTTCTATATGTTTGAACATCAGTTTCTTATCTCTTACCCATTTTTTACATTTGATAGCAGATATCCTTTCCACTCACTTGAGACAGCTGAACAAATAATTAACAAAATCTCACTTGAGAGAGAAAAGTTTTAGCTTTATATACACAAGTGTCACAACAATCAGACTCCAACAAAGAGTAAATTGTTTCAAACTAACTTCTTCATGCACAGAGAGTTTTGTGCCAAATATACAAGAGCAAAAGCAGAGATATTTCCAATGCCTGTGCTGGAAGCCAATAGGCACCCTGAGAATGAAACCTCCCTCTGAGCTGCTGCATTTTGGGGAGGGTGCTGGTGCTGTTCCCCCTGTATCCAGCCCTGTGGGATTGCAGGCAGGAGCTGCACACAGGAGAGACACACTCTGTGGGACATGGCTGGCACCTCATGGCTGCAGCAACAGAAAGGAGACAGCACTTCTGGGACACGTCCTTCCAGGCAGGGATGTTGTATTGCTCTGGGGAATGGTTTTTCCCTCCCCAGAGACCCCTGTAGCTGTGACCTATTAGCTTGACCCTTCCTTCCTTTCCTGACTCAGTTGGCTGGGAGCCAAGTAGCCCCTCCTGTACTGAGCCCAGATAAGGCTCTGCCCCTTCCTGGTTTGCTCTCTTTCCCTCTTCCACCTATGGAATAAACATCTTGGACCACATCAGGGGTTGGAGCCCCTTTTGGAATCTTTGCCTTGCTCCTGGAACACTTCCCCCCAAGGCCTCACAGATCTGGACTAGCCTGGTAACTTCGGGGGCTGTGGGGGGAAGGTGTTTCACAGGGATAGATCAGTGAGAATGAGTCTCTCAGTACACAAGTAGTATCATCACTTTAAGGCTTATAGACAAAGTTATAGAGGCACAAAAAAGCTCTGCAACTACTGGTAGTTGGCCAGACAGGAGATTATTCGAATCTTTGCACGGGAGCCAGACCAACCTATTACACCAACACTTTTCCACGTGGTGATTTTTACTTCCCCCCAAGTGAGGAATCCACAAGAGGATTCCTCACTTCAAACCACAAATCATTGCTATTATTAGTGTTATTCCCACACGTTTTCCTGAAAGAAAAGAAACAAACAGAAAAGTCCTCTTCAGACATCTGTTTTAGTTGGATGAATCTGGGTCACACATAAGAAAAGCAGAAGCAGCCTTTCTGCATGGGAATTACTGGGTTGTCTTCATGTTACCATTTCACCATAGACGGTGGAAGTCTCAGCTCTACAGTATAAACTTCCAGAAAGATAATTAAGAATCAGGCTCTCATATCAACCTCTTCTTACTATAGTTCTTGAAGCTATAAAACAAAATAATGCTATTTTCCTATATTCTACAGACAATAAGATGCTCAAGTCTCAAACTACCTAATTTCACTATTTAAGTGTTTATTAAGGCTAAGAAAATTGTTCACAGGTGTGGAACTTCACTTGAAAGAAGCAGCTAAAAAAAACAAAATAAAACAAATCATCAGAAATTGGATATTCTCACACACCTTTTTCTAAAAAAAAAAAAAAAAATCTTCTTTATCCATGCCTACATATTGTAGAGAAAAAGGAAGCACTTGAGATTCTTCTCATACTATATCAGTTTCCACATCTTATCTTACTTCAGCTCATACGTGCTGTAGAAATGAAATCTAAGGAAAAAAATAACATGTTTAAACTTACCAGTAAATAATAGATTCTTGATGTATAGCCAGAATAGATTAATTTATCTGTTTAGAATGCAAAAAGCAGCATGTTAAATACTGAACTCTCTCCCTCAGAAGGTGAAAAAAATATATTCTCCTTTTTATTGACTGCAAATATTAAATCTAAAGAACAGTTGGAAGGTAGAGCCTGCAATACCTGCTTTGATTAGTCAACAGATGTTCTATGGAGTCCAAACTTACTGAGTCCCTGAGTTCTGATTTTTACTGTTAACTCAAACAATAACAAAATAGAAACCTAAGCTTCCCCCCAGCCCCAGCTGACTACAGCAACAGCAGCTCTCTAAAACTATCCCTGCTCTAATACTTCATTATATCTGCTTGAGGGAAAGATTCCTATATCTGAGATAATTTGCACCTGCTTGTATGAGTCACCTGTTAGTACAGCTGCTTCTTAATGATAGTGCCTTGCAGCTGAGATAAGAGTAAATTCAACAACTAAAGATCAAGAGGTGATTTGAGAGTCTAATACATCAGTTTCTTCCACTGAACAGAAAACTTATTTCCTTATTTAAAAAAAATCATTACATGATCCAATAGCTAAAATGAAGAAAGAAAAAACATTAGGACTAGAAAAAAGATAAAGATATTTAATGTCAAATGTAACAAATAACTGCAAAACTTTGCTGGACTGTACTTGATATGTAATGTAAAACAGCAGACTACAGAGTCCAGGCTTTAGGTCATTAGACTTTAACTTACTCAGGAAACTGTCAGGTGTGATCTTATGGCAAGTCTGAAAAGTAAAGGAGTTCAGGGAAGTTGGCAGGTCTGTCAGTCTCCTACAAGTACAAGAGCAATCCTTAAGAATAGTCAGGAAGTCATCAAATTTATCAGAAATTATGCATGGCTGAACTGGGAACTTACAGCATAGAAAGATTAAAAGGTAATACACAGGAGGAGGATGGAAGGGCCAGGAATAGGAGTTTAAAAACAAGTTTTGCCAGACCACCCTGCTATCACTCTAGAGTATAGTGATGGGGTCTGTAGTCAAGGATAGAGCAGGAGATGTCATTTACATTGGCTTTAGCTTTTGACTGTCTCACACAGTATTCTTGTGTACAAGTTACAGCTTTACAATCTGCTGGTGAACAAATGGACAGGTAAAAATCCACTCAGACTATCTGGGAAGGGTCATGACTAAGGGACCATACTCCCATCGGGAGGCTGGTTAAAAAGTTGACTACCACAGGAGTCTATTCTGTAACTCATCCTGCTTAACACATTCACCAGTGATCTGCAGGTTTCTGAGACAATGGAGTGCATTTTCACACCAAACTGGGGACACACTGCAGGACGGGGATGTCATATAAAAGGGCCTATACAGGTTTGAGGAGCAGGCTAAAAGGATCCTTATGAAGTTTAATAAGGCAAAAGCAAATTCCTGCATTTTAGAAAAGAAAAGGTCCTTGAAACAATACAGGCTGGAAACAGATGCATGGGGAGAGGCTCTGCAGAAAAGAACCCCGAAGACAGCAGCATGAGACAGCAGCACCCTGGCAGGAAAGAGGATGAGAAATCTCCTGGGCTGTAGTAACAGGAGCAGGACACAGAAGGGATCATCACTCTCCATTCATCACAGTGGATGGTGATGCACACTGGAGTACTGTGCAAGTGTTAGTTCTCTGGGTACAAGACAGAAGTGGATAAACCAGACCAAGTTCAGCAAAAGGCCACCAAAATGCTTGGGAGATGAAGTCCTTTGATGAGAGGTTGAGGGAGCTGGGGTTGTTCAGCTTGAAGCAGATCTGGCTCAAGAGGAAGTAAACACCAGTCCTTCAGCATCAGAAGACACAGCCAAACTTCCCAGCCATGAGGCAGTGTGAAAGACACCAGCCAAAAAGCTGAAACAATAAAGGTTCAGACTAGCATTAAAAGAAACTTTTATACCATAAGAAGACAGTCAGACAGTGCAATACACTGCCCAGGGAGCATCTCTCCATTCTTGAGGGTTTTCAAGGCCCAGCCAGATAAAAACCAGAGCAAGTGGTCAGATCTCATAGCTGACCTTGAGCAGGAGCCTGGGTTATCTTACCTTACTGGTGACTGGACTGAGCTCTGAGTTAAGTGTTCTCTGTAGTTCATGAAGAGGAACAGGAACCTCCGTTGTGCAATTCATATCTAAATGGACTAATCAACCTCTACTGGAAACCTATTTGTCTCCAGTAACTGCAGAGATTAGATTAAAGTCACAGCCTCAAAAATATTCAAATATATTTCTGTGTACCAAAGAAGCAGCAAATATTTGTCTTGATTCTCATTTAAATATAGAAGTTAAATGGAAGTAGGCATCATCTGACCTAATTTTAGTCCTTTTATATGTCCTGACAGAGGAAAGTAAATATAACACAGTCACTGAAAACATGCAAGGGCCTAAACCTATGCAGATTTTGTTGCTACCTTAAGAATTTCAGCTGCAAAGTCAGATTTTGGGTTTACTTTCTCTCAGAATTCCTGTGTAGAAAAAAAATTATATAAAATTTCATGTAGTAAATCATGGAAATTGTAAAAGAGATTTACAAAATATTGCTGAACCTTAAAAATAACACACATGGAAGATTTCCTAGTAAATAAAGAGGCTTTCAATTGTATGGGCAAGAATAGCATGCTGCAACGGCACAAAAAGGGAAATTTGCACTGAACCAAGAAATAAACATCCACAATTACTTAAAATATGCCTATATGCACATAGTGTAGGAATAGACCAGAGCAAAAGGTGAGGTCCACTTCCTGCTGGTAAGGATGGTAACTGTCTCTGCAGGAAGCCCCAGGGCATTCCTCACTAGCAAAATGCCAAGGAACTTCTTGGATTCTCATGCATCCTGATTTTGATACTATAACATGGGCAATAAGCTAAGGTTAGGCACATGCATCTCTCTCTGGTAAGGTCCAGTTCCCAGATGTACACAGTGTTCTTCCATGAGTGAGGGGCACTACTAGCCCTAAAGACCACTAGGAATGTGAAAGATGACTTCCATGTCTTCCTTCTCTTTTTCATATGCAGAAGCAGTGTCTTACTGAGAATGACAATCTCTGCCATACAGAAAAGTCAAGATATTTTAGCAACGTGCTCTTTATGTATTTGGAAAAAAAAAAAAAGAAATTAAAAAAAAATTCCACCAACTAGCTAAAAAGGTCAATTTCACTGCAGCAAAGGGATGAAAAACCGTATCTGTATTTCTGCCCTTTCCTCATCATTTTGAAGATGCTCTTTGTAAAAAATGTCCATCTCATATAATCAATTTCTTTTTCTTAAATACTGTTACTAAAAAGCTCTTGAAAAAATCTATTAATTTTCATGTGCATTTACCTCTTCCTCCAGAATATATAGTGTCAGATTTACTTTGCTTTCCAATGTCATTGCATACAGCTACCATTCCAGCACAAGTGCCACTTCAGCTCTAGCCTTCTCAGCATGATGAGCCTTCCCTTGTGCTGTGTGTCCTAGACCACAACAAATGCTCTTTGGCTAAGCCATTGTAAAAATAATTGGTCTGACTGCTAAATATTTCTGCAGGTAAGAAAGAGCATTTACTTGTTATCATGCTTATAATCTATAAACCAAGAATAATCTCATTAAGATATAATGTTCCCTTTGCCCACTGTCCATTTTTCAAGAATTATAGAATTCCATACCAACAAAATGGTGTCAATTTTTTCCAAAGGAAAATATTTCAAAATATGTACTTTAATAAATCCTCAGTGTTTGTAATTAGAAATCAAACTTCTATAATTTCTTTAATAAAGCAACATACTAACTATGCTACAAATATATCAAATAAATTACCATTTTTAATTAGGCATAACAAACAATTAAACAGATGACATTTAAAATTAATTTTCTCTACTGGAGAGAACATGATTTAAATCGGTGCTGAGCCTAGCACTCTCCTTGTGGATATTCCTTCAAATGCAGTGACATTCAAAATCATCATAACATTTTCAGAGACAAGTCAATTTCCATTTTCCAGTATTTGAAGTCTCACTTTTAAGCCAGGTTTTTTCAATTACCAAACTTCCATAGAAATGCTTCATGTCTTAAAGTTTCTGCTCAGCTCCATAGTATGTAATTGCAGAACAGCTGCACAAGCCATACCAACCACTGATAAAAAGGCATTACAAACTTCTAAGCAAATCATATTTATAATGCATAATATTAAAGGCCAAAGAAAATCAGTGGTACTTCAAGGGAAACTTCGGAAAATAGGGCAAGAGCATCTTGGGAAAGTGGTAAATACTGTGCAGCAGTGAAAAGATGCAGCTGTCTAAAACAGAATTCCCGTACATCACACTGAAAAGAGAATTACCTTACTTTTGGCTGTACTTTGTCTCCCAAATTAAAGCATTATCTACAGTTAACTGTTTAGGGACTGGAGTAAGAAACTCTTAGCAGTCCAGTCCACGAAGGAGTAGGCATTTGCATGAGTTACCTGATACCAAGCACATAGGTCCTCTCCCAGACACATATTTCAGTACAGGAAAGATTTGCCCATTTGAGCTGTTTCAGGTGATCCAGAAGACACAAAAGAAATGGCCTATTTCCTACTCTGAAAGCATTCTGTAATTCTTCATTTGTATTGGTGTAAGTAAAGAGCAAGTCTGTAGGAATCAGTGGATTAAGGCTCTATAAAGGCAGTCAGCAAGGAAATACAGCAGGTGCACATTTCACTTGCAAGCTTTGCTTAACAATTGTCGTCACATGTATACAGTTTTGCAAAGCATCAAATGGTAAAAACACAGCAAAAATGTTTTATATTCACTAAAAGGTGACAGACAACTTCCTAGAAAGTGCAAAATGCAACTGAACATTTCATCCAGATGATTTTCAAGAAAAATCAGAAGCCCAAAATGAAACCATTAATTTAATTTTTCTATTGTCCAAAAGAACTAAATGTAGTATGTTATCTTCCTGTTTTGACTATATGTGTGACTCCCATCAGCATAAATGAGTGCTTTGTATGTGAATTGAGGGCAGAACAAGTCTGGCTCTGTATATGCCTTCTGGAGTGTGAGAAGGTAGAAGTAAATTTGCTCCAGATTAAAGAAGTGGGAAGCTGAAGTGGCCATTTTTGTAGCTAGCATATCGCTGTTGAAAAGGTAGTTGGAGAAACCTGTTTGTGACACATATTACATCCATCAGTTTAAGACTATAGTTAGTCTGTTTTATATTGACATATAGAAAAAAGATATATTAAAAATACAAAAATAGTAAGTTGTTAAAACATTTGAATTATGACATAAATAATTCTTTCTGCTTGGGAAAAAGCCTCTGGGGAACAGTTCTACAGACAAGTCCCTGCAAGGTAAATGCTTCCAGGGAATGCCTCCCTAGACAAATCTCCTGCAGAGCAGAATGCCTCTGGCAAAATGCTTTTGGTAAAATGCTTCTGAAAGGTGATGACTGTCTTGACAAAACCTGTGCTCTCTCTCTCAGAGTGCCCAAAGCCAGGCTTTCATCACAGCAAGGCACAGCCTAGCAGTGGGATGAGCTCACTGTCTCTAACCTATGAAAATAAAAACTGGAACCAATTATTGCCTGTATCTCAATGATTATAAAGCCAGAGATTTCCATAATCACAGTTATTACAAATATTTATACTCTGATTAGGTAATAGTGACAAATAACTGTCAGAACTAAGGGATTTATGTGTGATAGAGTTACTGAGAAATAATCATACTGGAGTTATGCAAATTACCCCTCATCAACCAATCTTACTGTAAGGATTTGCATATGTGATTACAAATGCGGAGTAATATGCATGTAACTCTGAGCTCTGCCTGCCTGAGAGACAGCTCCTTCTGAGGAGTATATAGTTATCTGAAAAATCCTTACATTACACTAGTACTGAAATTTGGTCTTGTTTTTCACAGACATCTGATAAAAATATATCTGCTAAGAAATTCTTGTGCATCAGAAATCTTAAATCATATACTCACAACAAACAAGACTACTGTAGTTCCCCTCTTCCTTACTAATCTATTTAATCTCTCACTATCCTCTTGCTGCAGCTACATCCCTTGAGGATAGCATTTTCAGTCCTTGTGAGTGCTACCTAAGAATGAAAAAGTGAAAAGTAGGAAGTGACCGTATTTACTAGAGTGTAGAAAAAGGAGATCAGAGCACACAGACAGATAAGCATGCTGTACAGATATTCAGGTAATGTCTTTTTTTTTTAAATAGAATGATCATATCCCAAGCATACTGTCATAAGTAAAATTAGTAGCCCTGCTTTTTGTATTAAACTGTTTAGGGCTAGAAAACTGACAGCTTTCTAGCTATAGGATCAATTTCCGCTATTTCAGATTCCTTATCTCTTCACAATGGTCACTGTGATATAAAGAGCTTTGCAACACTAGCTTTTTAGCATTGCAGTAAAAGGCAGGATGTGGAAAGGAGTACAGCTTTACAAAAAATCAGACTTTTTCTCAACTTTTTTACCTAAAGTGCTTGTACATCTGTTTAATTATCAATCTGAATATATTTGATACATGGAATTTTCTGCACATAATATTGAAAATGTTAATATATGCTGACAGCCTGGAATCTCTGGTCACATCATAGTTTAGACCTGAGGCCAGATCCTGTTTCCCAAATCCTGCCAGAATGCAAATGTACAAATACACCTTATATTTCCAACAGCAATCCAGCCCTCCAACCTGCATGCATAATCCTTTAAGTATTTTTCTGCTTGTCTAAAATTTTCTTTGGCATTTGAAGTATGTCTTCCATAAGAACATAACTATCATGAAATAGTTTTCTATTATCTCTAATGACCTTGTTTGGAAAAACAGCATTTATTCTCATAATGGAAGGAACTTTGATTCATAACATCAGCTTTTACAACACTCATATTTCCTAATGGCACTCCAAAGTGTGCTATTCTTACATGGTCATTGTCTATTTGCTTTTCTGTCTATATTATGCCAATCTTTTCTGTTGTCAGTGCATAAATACAAGGAAAAATTATATACACAGAGATCTTTGCAAATAGAAGTATCATTGATGACACTTGAAGGTAATTGCCAAAAAAAAACCCCAAGGAAGGCACTTTGCAACACTAAAGACAATGAATACAGCATTTCCAGACACCTGCTTATTCAAATATTTTATAACTACATGCTATCAGAGCTGAGTGGGAAAAGGTCTCTACCCAAACAGTAATTTCAAGATTTAAAAATATTTTCTGTTCTGTATGAGAATGGAAACATAACATTCCCGGCTTTTCCACCAAAAAAACCCCCAAAATCTATATTTTAACACAGGAGATGTTTCTAAAAGGTGTAAAATCAAAATTTAAATGTCTATCAAGGAACCAAAAAGTATTCAGTTGGGACTGGGGGCTATCTGGGAGTTACATGTTTTTATAAGCACCAAAACTGCTTAATAGATCTGGAAAACTTTCCAGATTAGAGTTCTCATGAAACTATACACTTGCATTAAAAAATTTTATTCAACTAGTTATAATTTTGAAAGAAAAAAGGAAATGTTCATCATAAAATTCCAGGCAAGTAGTTGCTAGTAGCCAAATGTTATCTCAAATGTTATCTCATTTTATCCCATTTTATCTTTGTTGAGTTTTTTATTATTATTTTGTAACAAGTCAATCATTTGTCAATCAAAAAAAATTAGTCAGTTTCAGACTGTGGTGCTCACTCAAACCAGATATCTAATTAGATGTAGTCAATGTTATGATTCATAAACTAATGAGATTCTTTGATTCTTTCAAAAAGGAATAGGGCTTACCTCACTTGAGAAACCTTTTCCCCACTTTGAACATTAGGCCATAGTAATCATGTAATCAAAAGTAATTTATTAAAAGAGTCTATTCCATATGTATAATATCCTATTAGGAAATTTTGAGGCTTTATATAATACTGGAAAAATATTCAAAAAATCACTTACAGAATTGCTCTTTCATTCATTTCTTACATTCAAAACAAAAAAAAACTGGCATTTTATCCTTACCAAAGGTTGACTTGTAGACATAGCAGAGCTCTTTTCTCATAAGACCAGAAAAGTTATAATTCTCATGCCTATATACCAAAAATATAGTGGGGATAACATATGACATGGTTTCTTGGCATCACCAATTCCTGAAAGCAGATTTTAGTTCAAATTTTAGTTCGTTTTTTCTATCATTAAAATGATAGGAAAAATTCCAGGAATTCATAAGGGTTTCTGTATTTTTCTTTTTAGAGAAAAACTTTAAGCTTTTAAAATTAAGCATCTAGAATACTAATGCATAGTTAATATCCTGAATCTACTTCTTTACACTGATTTATTTTAATCTGCTCATTTTTATCTTACAGAATGTAAGCCCACCCCCAGAATGACTAATTTAAGCCCTGGTGGACATGCATTCCTGGTACCTGCTGAACTCAACTGTTATCAGTGTTTAAACACACCTTGTACATAAAGGTCAGTGCTCTTGCCACCCTGCACCCGGCACTGGCAAAGAGGAGAAGGGGGGTCAGTAGGCTGTCTAGTAGGTGCAGCTCAGGAAGCTCTTGCTCCTGGAAGCCTATATTCATTTTGCTTGACATTACCATTGTTGAAAAAATACACAAAAACAAATGTGGCATCATCCAACTCCTCCCAATTAGAATCAAGTTGCTTTTGCAGTGGCTCATTTTGCTTCATGAAACTGGCACTCCCCATTGCCCAAAGGACCATTCTCTAAAGTGCTGAAATAGCTTTGCCCCACAGAATCAGAGAATTATTTATGTTGGAAAACACCCATAAGATCACCAATTCCAATTGCTAACCCAGCAGCGCCACATCCAGCACTAAAACCATATCCCTAAGCACGACATCTACACATCATGTAGTTAACTCCAGAGAGAGTGACTCAGCCACTTCCCTGGGCAGCCTGTTCCAATACTTGACAACCATGCCAGAGGTTTGGCAACCACTAAAGATGAAGAAAATGTATGGACAGCTCTGACCAGGTTAAGAACAAACTTGTGGTGTCCCATCTTTCATGCTGGTAATCCCACCGGGTCCCATCTCCAGGAAAGAGTGAAACAAACTGGGATATTTCAGAAGTTAATTTCTCATAATCTTTGCTGCCTACAGTTCTTTCTGCTCTCTGCCTGCCTACTTTGCACCAGACTCTTACCAGGGCCCTGGTGTTTAGTATTCCCAGCATCATGGGATGGACACGAAAGCAGGAAAACAGCTACATTCCTGGAAGAGATTTCCCAGTATTTGGGGATTTCCCTTCAAAGTACTTGCAAAGTGTTCATTACTCCTTTGTTAGCTTTCTGCTGCAGGAGCAGGGCTAGTGCTAGGGGAAAATTTATGAGTCCCTCTGCATAAAATTAAATCAATGTGCCCTGAAACTGGGCACACAGTCTGGCTGGGGATGACCCAATCAGTCTTACACAGACTTGAGTCTCAAGGTAACAAGAGCTAACAAAGAGGGCTAAAGACTCCAAACCTGACATGTCAGCTAATAACTACTCTGTTTGGTAAGTCTCAAAATGAGAAATAGTCTAAATGCTTGCTCTCTTCTTTTTCTTTAGCAATCTTCTGTGATGTTTCTATGCAAAAAAATACTCTTCCAAACCTCTTTTGGTATCATTGATGTTTATAGGAATAATACCTATGAAGGATCTCACAAAGTATGTTAGCTGCATTCAGTGCTTCCTAAGTGAAAACTTTTATGGCTTTAAACTCAGGAACAGAAGGTTCATGTGACAGCTCAGCTTGATTTCTAATTAATAAATCCACAGGTCACTCAGCAAGAGCTCCTACTGCAAAGGATTGTTCTTTCATATATTAGGACAGGACCTGACTCCAGCAAGGTTGAGGCTGGTGGCCAGCTAATTTGGGTAGCACATGATGCTGAGCATCTGCTCTGAAACAGATGCTAAAGCTTTCTAAAGCTAGACACACGCCTCTGTCTAGAGGTCCTAGTAGATGCTGCAAATACAAACAGCAGGGGCATACTGGTCCTATTTATAGCTATTCCACATATCTCAAGATCATAATCCTATCAAAATACTAAGGATCTGTATCAAAGGACATCCATATATGTGTTCCACTTCAGACAAGGGGTCTGCTTTGTGGAAGCCCAGTCACCACAATGGGACAGCTGACCACTAAGAAACTCTGCAAAACAGGCCAAGAAGAATAAACATTGCTCAAAATGAATCCATTTGTTGTGCATGCTCGAAGACTGTCTTCAGTCTCAAAATAATTAAAAAACCTGAAACAGCTGCAATTCTGCTGACCCCAGCTATTCAGTGGTAGCTCTGGAGGCAAAAAATTCAGAAGTCTTCTGGCAGCTTGTCTACTAAATCTTCATTTTGGCACGAAATTCGTTTACAGAACAGAGATAATACCCTTCAGTAGTTTTTCTGAATAACCTCCAACTTACTCTGCTGAAATTTTAATCTTAAGCTATGATCTCAAAAATCCAGTTAGAAAAAATAACTCAACAGGCAGCATAAGAGGGATAAATCTTACTCAAACTAATTCACATTGAGACATCAAAAATGAAAATTTTACTACAATTTTTAGTAAAAAATTTATCTATTCAGTCCAAAGACAAAGATCTTAGATATTTGTGTGTAGATAGCTAGAAAGACAGACAGACAGACAGATAGATAGATAGATAGATAGATAGATAGATAGATAGATAGACAGACAGATAGGTAGATAGGTAGATAGATAGATAGATAGATAGATAGATAGATAGATAGATAGATAGATAGATAGATGGATAGATGGATGATAGACAGATAAAGTAAGTCATAGGAATGCAGACACACACACACACACACACACACTTTTAATCCTTGAGTGCTGAGACTCTCTTAATGTTATATTTTGCCTACTTTTCCCATAAATGCTTTCATTTGATCTGAAATGACCTGCCAGAAATGGGCCAACTATCAACTCTGTGTTGTAGACATCTAAAAACATGAACTGTAAAGACCATAGTTACTTCACATATATTAATTAGCTATCACAAGTGAAGAATTCTGAGTCACTACAAACAGTAGCCAGTTTTGAACTTGGAGGTGAAAGTGCACACACTACAAAGCTTAAAAATGTCAGGGAGTTACATTAACATCTGACTCTCCATTGAAATAAATTACATCTGATGCTGAGGAATAGAAGAAATCATTGCCCTCTGGTGGCCAAAATAGCATTTTTAAAGCATCAAAATTTAAGCAGGGTATATAGGGACAATAATCCACTATCCCAAATGTACAGTGAAAAATCTTAAAGGATGCTAATTTTATTGACATTGATATAAATGGAGAATAATATGGATCTGCCTTTCATAGTTTCAGGATAGAGGCCGTTATCAAACCCTTAATCTAGATTAAGCTTTTCTCCCCTTACCAGAGTTTTCTCTAGTTAAAACTCAACTTGTATTAACATACCCCCATGAAATATACTACCTTCCTTAATTCAGTGTCAGGAGCAAAGCCCATTTCCAACACCTAACCACCTCTATCAACAGCAGTTTAAACAAAGCATTTAAACATAACAATGGATTATTATATCTGTGTCTGAGAATGCTTTTTTTCCTAGACTTACAGACGGATATGAAGTACAAACTCAAGCAACACAGCCAATCTACCAGTGGCTCTAAAGGTACTGGGAGCAACCACGCAGGCTTCCTGCAGTCCAAACACAGGCAAAGGCCAAATACCTTGCTGGTGCCTGGGATGCTGGGGTGAGAAGAGGGAATTGTTTTGCTACAGGAAGAGAGAAATAAAACTCCTTCACTGTGCTGAGGGCATATGCACACTCTGTCCATGTGCCATATGAGTGGGTTCAGAAAGGACACTGCTGCCTTCTGTCGCACAGAGTGCCCACATGCATGCTCTGCCTTTGTGTTAGGAAAGACTGGTGCAAACACATAGCACAGCACACTGCTGACCGCCATCTCACATACCAGAAGCTTCAAGCAATCTTTAATATGAGCTGTGTGATCTTCACCAAGCATCTGTTGATGTTGTGGTTGCTCATCATTTGACAGATACTTTAGCAAGGGAGACCCTTTAGGTTTGCTCCTCATTAAAAGTCACAACTGGCCTGTAGACACAGCAAAGGAGAGGAATGATCTGAACCTCTCACTTCTCTCACAGCCCACCTGAACAGGTCCCACTGAATGCATCTCTAGGTGTCAGTGCAGAAAGTGGGGCTCCCAACCACCCTTTTATGTCTCTAATTGTTCTAAGCACCACCCCTGCACCTAGAAAACTCCCAGGGAATCTGTATCCAAGAGTGAGTTTAGCAACATACATTAATTTAATCCATGGGAAATTTTAAAGTCTGCTTGGAGGCTGGTTTAGCCCACCAATTTTCTTGGGAATTTATACTTTCATTTCTTTACTTTTTCTTTTAACTTCATTCCATCACTATAATTACAAATTTTTATCACTATTTTAAGCAAAGAATAGAAATGGCAGCTGAGCAAAAACATTTTACAAGAAGGGGGGATAAAAGAAAAAAAACGAGAATCCTAGCAAAAGCAGAGCAGAGCAAATACAGCAAATGGATCATCTAGGAAGCTGCCTATGTAGGAAAGAAGTCAAATTAAGTAAGACAGAGTAAAGGTTATGGTCCTTCCAATCCATTGGATGGCTTTATTGAATTCTTAAAGGAGATAGAAACAGGATGGAGAACTCCTTGCTAAAAGGAAGGGTAAGATCTTACCACATGTAAGCTTAAGCTGTTCTTACTACCTATTTAAATATGGTTTTATTAACTAAACCATTCTTGTACCAAAATCTGTCAATTTTATCCAAGCCCAAGTACCAGAGTATTAAACTTCATATACTGCACCAGAGAAGTGAGGTATTGGCCTGTGGTTTGTTTTTTGTCTAAGTATGTTCTAAAATGTGACATACTTAAATTGAATCACAATTTCTGTGAATGTAACTACCTTTTGAAAAGGCTAACAACAAGCATAGAATTACAGAATCAGATAAATTTTATGAATATTATATTGCCTACAACAAATGAATAGTCTTTTTTCCAAGTATATCCTAAAATATAACATTTGTAATCTCATAGTGATATTCATTTCATTGGAGAATGAGAAGTTTATTGCACTTTGGAAAGCACTTTTTAATTTTACAGCTAAACAACTTAGGTGGTTTTCTTCTATCATTCTCAGCAATCAAATATGCTTTAGTCTGGCTATGCCAACAAAGTCCTAAGTGCAAGCAACATTCCTATTGATTGCAGTGCATAAAAATAGTAATCAACCACTTTAGGATGTGATCCAGGGTTTCTGGAATATTGACATTGGAGTAGATATTATGGAATGGTGGTGAAACCACTAGCATTTTTATAAACATCAATGCAGTTCTTAAAATTGAAATTATTTCCCCTAATTGTCATGAAATTAAAAAGTGAATGAACAACTGTTTTAAATTTAAGGGGGTTATACCAAAACATAAGCATATATCTTCCAAAAATGGGAGCAGTGTCTATTTTTTAAGTGTTCCCACAGCAGCTATACACAGAGATCATTTTTGGAAACACTGTATTTTATCTTTGATCCCAAATACAGATATTTTAAATATAAATAACTCTATTTTTGAAATATTTTCTGCAAGCTTATAATTGCAAAAATCTGCCTTTTTTGTGATCTGATACTGTATGGGCATGTTTCTATAGTAAATATTAACAGGAGCTTAAAATGCTCATAAAACTATGACTGCGATCCCGTTCACATTATGTAAGTTTTGCTCTGGAACTTTCTTTGCAAAGTAGTGTTAAATCTTTGCCTTATGGTAAAAAAGAGTGCCTTCTGCTTTAAAACTGTGTGAGATGTTTGTGCTAGGGAAGACTCAGCAGAACAGAATTGCACACATCAGCAGGACCCTGAGCATTTCATCAGGAAAATCTCCCAGGGAAACAAGAATTTCTTCTGGAACAGCAAAGGCAAGATGGGGCTTTAATAAGGGGACGTGTGCTGGTGTGGCTGAGATGAGCCATGGCTGAAGGGTGTGCAGGTGGCGCAGCCAAAGCCCTCGCAGCTGCTCCAGCACCGGCTGCCTGAGTTTATCTCAGGTAACCTTCTCTTTCTGAACATATTGCAGCAAAGGCAGGGTTTAGCAGGTTCATCAGGCCAGACGGTTTGCCCCTCGGTTTAAATGGATTTTCTTAAACACCATACATCACAAGCAAATGCTGTTACACCCAAAGATATTTTGTTTTGTTCTAAATATAACTCATAAGGACTCCAAAGGAGTTCTCATAAAATTGTCTTAAAACTTCGAAAGAGGAGCCAATTTTCAGAGCAGTCTGGCACCTCTTAACTGGCAGCGCTCCTCTTGCAGCGGTGCTGAGTCCATTGCACATCATGTGGATGTGGATACTCTGGTTACATCACTCACACCCTCTCACAAGCAGCTGTTACGTCACTTAGCGTAGAAGAGGTTAGCTGAGGTCCCTGGTTTAGGTTATCTACTTAGAGATGGCATCACTTCTCTTTACATTTCCAAGTTCCCTCACAGGCACCTCAACATGAGCCACTTTATTTAGCTGGACAGAAGAAGCCTTAGTTGAAGACAATCCAGCTGCTTGCAGATGGTTTGTCTACGATGGCAATGCCATAGAAACACAAGACACAACATTCGATTTGAAAAGTTTATAAAGAAAACACTCTAAGGGGACAATAGAGTGAGATTTTAGAATCCAAGGCTCAAGTGTCAGAATCTGAGTATTTCTTTTAAAAGTATTACTGATTATGAGCCAAAAGCCATGTAAACTGCTGGGTAAGACTCCTCAAACAATTGAGAGTTAGGATTTCTTCCTTCTTGTACTGGAATTTGTTGTGATCAATAGAAAGGTTTCTATTCACATTTTCCTTCAGCTCTTTTTTCATTATATACAGAGTCTACAGCCACTCTGATTAGGAAACTTAAAAAGCTTAGACATTAGCTGCTTAAGAATTAACTTCTTAAGATTTAACTTCTTAAGACCATATAAATTTAGATCCTCTCTGCTGTGATATTTGTCCAACAATTCAAGCAAATGCATTTCCATTTTAAAAAAGGGAAAAAAAGAAGAAATTAAAGCAATTCATGTAATTATGCATCTTCAAATACTCCAAACTGTACTGCCTAATTTCTTTCTTTAATCTCAAGTATATAATACACATTTATTTCCAGTAAAAGCTTTAGTAGCAAGGTGAACAACCTCAGAGCAAAGCTGATCAACTCTAAGAGTCTTCCAGACTTCATGTTTCAACCACAGCTCTGTTTGCTGGCTCGTTAAACCAAAAGAAGTACAGAGCCAACAGTTCCTTTCCCCCACATCATGACTCACAATTGTTTTCTCTGATCTACTACTGACAGGTATATATTCCTTCTGTGAGAAACAGACATAACTCTTCCAGGAGACTGACAATGAGCAAATATCAGGTGCAGTTTAAAAGCTTAAAAACTGCAAATAATTTAGCCCATGTCTTGCTGTTTTCAGATACTGAAACATTTTAAAATAAATTTGGGTTTCATTAAAACACTGATATTTTAGCCCATGGCCAAATTTTTGATTGCATTTTTATTTCTTAAAATTGATTCAAAATTGATCACTTCTGGATCTAGTGCTTTCAGACAATTCTTATGTCCAGGCTGAGAAGTACATGCCTGAATATGATTGAATTTAAGCACTATAAACACTAAGACAGGTGCCTAAACTGAACAAAAGAAGCACGATAGAATAAGAGGGCCTCATTCTGTCCTCTGGATTGCCTGGGCAATCCTCTGCTACTTCATGAGCTGCATTATATTGAATTGTAAGACTTGGATAAATTAAAAACAAAAAGAGCTATTATCTCTTATAAGCAGATCACATATCAATAAAAGTATTACTATTACTATCTATCTAGTCCATCCATCTGTCAGGACAGGATTATCTTTTAAAAGGGCATTTTCTGCCACTTTGTTCAGTCCAGGTTAGATGTCATGTGAGATATGACATATTCCTTCCTCAGAAGGCCAGTTGGTCTCAGAAAATATTGCAGACATAGAAAAATATAGTCAAGGTCAATGATTATTTACTTTATTTCATTTACCTACTTGTTATAAACTCTGAGATCATCCTAAATCATTCAGAATCCTTTTTCTGCAAATATATAGTTCATGGAATCTTATCTTCCCTGTCGATAAAGAAGAAGGGCCAAAATCTAATGCCATCACATGGATTCAGTCACAGACCTTCTTGGAATTACTCCTGCATCCAACCAATTTCATTATAGCCTGCAATGACTACTTTTTTAACACACACTATTCAGGCCTATGAACTCTTGTAAAATTTAATTTCAGGTTGATCAGCCTTCTGTTTCTATGATTTCTCCTGTTTCCTAACTGGGGCTTCCATGTGGGCAAGTCTCTTGTGAAGACAGCACGCCTGGAAATGCTGCCAGCCACACTGCTGAAACAGGGCCAGAAAAGGAGACATCAGACTCCCCTGAGTTATTTGATGCTTTCAGTCTCATGTTGTACAGGCTGCTTTTGCTCTTTCCCAACACTGCAATCACTCATCAGATTTGCTTTCTGTTCCATCCTTGTGTCTTCCAAGATATTTAATCTTGTAATTCTTTTGTTTTGTATCACAAAGAATGCCAGTATATTTCCCTGGTCTGGAATCCATTAAATTTTGGAAACTAGGGAAAGAAGCCTAATTTCCCTAATTTTCATGCTCATTTTCATAATAGCTCTGGCCTTTTGCTAGACAATTACCCCTAATTTATTATGTATAATTATAAAAAATATATGTGTTATATTTATTTCTACATTTTATTAGTTTTCAAATACATTTGCAATTTATTTATAATTATTTTATATCTCTATTATCACTTATTATATTGTTGTTTGGTTTATTATTATTTACCTATATTTATTACTCATAGTATATGACTTAGTATGACTATAAAAGACTATTCAAATAAGCATGAAAATCAGGATGTCATGAGACATTGTAAAAAAGCTTACTAATACCTAACTCCATTTTATCAGACTGCAGTTCTGCCAAGATCAACAATCGCCTTTGTGAAGCTGTCATTACAAGATCTCTTAAACTTTACAGACCATTAAATAGTTTTTTGGCATTTAAGCTGGTAATTGCAGATCTGTTGCACGGTAGAGATACAACAGTCTTCTCTGAGAGACTCAGTAGGAATGAGATAGAAAGTGTCTCCCTTTTGGGAATGCATATGGATTTCCCAGCAGCTTTCTAAAAGCCAGGAACGTGAACCCTATCTGTATGTGGTTTGATCTGACCTCATCACACATTTCTTTGCTTTCACTTAGAGACACCCACAAATTCCTTCCTTTTGTTCCTCAAGAGTCAAGTAGTTGCATAACACAAAGGGTGCTCAAGCACCATCCAAAGTCTGGATGCTATTATGCCAGTTCCTCTTACTTAAAAGTCTTTTTGCAGCTTTTGGAACAAACATAACAAGGCTAAGGATAGATTTGTCCTAGTAAACAATCATCTACATGGTAGAAACCACAGCAAGTCCCATGGCACAATTTTAGCTTCATTCAACAGCTACCAGCTGTGCTCAGTCTCACCTGGGAACAACCTGGGCCGGGTATTGGCCATCCAGGGCGCCATACTTTGCAGTATAGGTGTGAGCTACTGGCACAGAGGACAAAGATAAAAATATCAAGGCTAAAAAACAGAGACAAAATAGCCCAAACCAATTTTGTACATATTTTACAAGGAACAAGATCAACCAGTTTCATTCACCATCAGGATTTACGCTTAATCCTGATTTCCAGAGGTCTATGATATTATTTACCGGTTAAGCTGAACTAAATGTTGACAGACCTGACCTACTTAAAATAGGGATGGCTGAGATTTATGGAATTTCCTTATCTGTTTCTCAGCCAGGACAAAGACTCATGGTAATGTTCTATGACCTTATAAACTCCTATAAGGTGACATACCTCTGTTTTTCCTTCATCTCAGTGTTCAAATTTCTCAAGTAATCATTTTTTGCTTCATTTTCTCCTCTCACTGCATAACTGCCGTACTATTTTAGCTCTTTAAATCTTTCCTAACAATGATTTCTCCAGACCACAATAATTTCTGTTGTTCATCTTAGAAATGTTGCTCTAATTTGTTCACACAGTAAGAAAAATATAGGTGAAAGATCATACAAATTTTGACATAAACTGCAGTATTTATCC
This sequence comes from Taeniopygia guttata, assembly GCF_048771995.1. Lineage (NCBI taxonomy): Eukaryota > Metazoa > Chordata > Aves > Passeriformes > Estrildidae > Taeniopygia > Taeniopygia guttata. The sequence continues at coordinate 20,111,084 of NC_133025.1, read as the reverse complement.
TCTGTGTTGTGATCCTTTCATGACAGCACAATGAAATCATCCTGTTCTTTTCTATAGCTTTATCACACAGCCCATTTTATCTATTTGCTGTCCTTACTAGATAGTAGTTTCCATTGTCACTCATCCTGGTTTTTTTTTTTTTTCCTGTCCTGGTACTGGGCAATGCCTTTTCTTTTACTGAGTCTCTGGTGCCATCCCTGTTGCTACTGGTCTTTGTAAGTGGTCAGACATTTATAAAGTCTCAGTGATTAAGCATCACCTGTAAAGATTGATTTGTCTCTGTATTTTCCAAGTATTCCCAAATCTGGTTTTTTATCAGTAGCTGTTGTCACATGATCTCAAATGTCTTCTAATTGCCAAGCCTTCCTTTTCTTTCCATTTCTTGCTAAAGACAATATAAAGAAAGGATTTCAATTCCCTGGGTCTTTTTAGGTCACATTTAATTATATTTGTGTCTTATTTATTTTTTAGCTTCCTTTGTCTCTAATCTATTTTTCAAGTTATCTTAGTTTCTTCTGGAAAACCTTGTATAACTCCAAGTAATTTCTGAGAGTCAAACTGAATAGTTACCCTTTCCAGTTCTCTACTTTTTCCACTTCAGATCATTTTTTAGGATCTCACAGATTTGAAACTTGGAAGCAATTACACTATTTGGAAGGAATACATTTCTTGCTCTACTTTTCATGTGTGAAGGTTCACCTGCTTATCTCTCAATGCCATTCTCAGCTCAAAAGCATTCCCTTCTCTAGCTTTGCAACCACTACTCCAGATTATACTCTCTTTTTATTTCACCTTTTACTTATTGTTTCCTAGTACTGTCTGTCTCCAGTCTGGGCTTTTGTGCGGCAGCAATCACAGACATATTGGCAAGGGTGAAGGTAATAATGATGCTAATGCAATTTAATATAGCTCCAAAATAGATGTCAGAGATTTACAGGAATTTATTAGCACATACCATTATGCCTGTCTTATTTGTACAATATCTTAAGTCAAAGAACACTTGCCTGCCATCGACCTTTCCCTTTTTTTTGTCTTTGTATTGGTGTTTCTCAGAAAACATGATTGTCAAAAAAAGCAAAAAAAAATTTTAAAATAACTTCATTTGTGAGACTGGCAGACTCTAGGCACAGCAGCAGCAGAAAATGCAGTAACTTTTCAAACTGCATGCAGTAATGCAGGTGCAAACCAGGCATTTGATTGATATGGAAAGCTTTAGGTTATCAAGTGATCTTTTAGGGGAAAGGATCTCCTTGGGTAAGAAGGCTTTTTCATTTGATTAGGGAGTAAAGCATAACAGGAATAAAACCAGAGAAGAACCAGACATTGCATAAAGCAGAGCTTGCAGAGTTTGATTGTGCTTCTATTTCAGAGACAAATTCCTTTGAGAAGAAGAGGCCCAGACAGTTCAGTAAATAACATTTCTTGATGAAATGATAAACAAGTTACCGTAATAACCTCACAGTGTCTCTGAATGCTGTAAGATATTAAATCTGCTTTTCTGCTTCTACAGAGATAAAATCTATTTTCAAAAGGGTACCCTTTAAGGAAAAAACTTGACTCATGTCAAATACAGCAGTAACTTTAATTTCTAAGCATGTAACTTGATACAGTGACACTTCTCCCATTGAAATTGCAGCCTTATTATTATTATTATTGTTATTATTGTTGCTATTATTATTATTATTATTATTATACATGAGGAAACCAAATATTATCCTCTTTTCTAAGATCTGTGGATTTAAATTTGTTCCCTCTTCTCTACTGCTACACCAATGTCACCATTTTCATCTTCTCTCACCCCTCTCCACATTTGAAGCTACCTTGCCCAGAAAATACAGGCCATATCCTTCAGCATGGTCCTGTGATATACATTCATCTGCCAGCTGCCACCCAGAAGGAGAATGATAACAGCTAGAATTTCAGTCCTGGACCCATGTTATAGCCAAAATCCCTATTAGCACCCATTCCTCTAAAAGAGGGCTGTATCTTTGGTTTGTACCTTTTCCAAAGCCATCATGTGAACTATAAGGCTGAGAGAAGATAAAAGCAAAAACTTTCAAACTCCTTTCATGTGTTTGACGACCTGAGGCTGTCACACTACTTCCAGAGCTGCCAACCCCTTTAGCATAACCCTTGGTGATGACAGAGCATTCCCAGCCACACCAAATGCCCTTACCGCATCAAGACAGAAGTTCATCCTAAGAGGGCTGTTACTGAGCAGTGAATTCAGAAAGGTACCTGAGGATATTGGCAAGGAAAAAATGTGTTTGCTTATTAAAAGTGTGCATCTCCAAACCTTCTCCATTGATAGCAACCCATGAACTGCAGTGTTGCTCAAATGCCACACTTAAAATTTTGGCTCAAGAGCACAGAAACCATCTGTTCAGAAGTATTCACAAGTAAATGAACACCACTCCTTTTAAGTCTAGGCAGAGGGTCTTCAAGTAGTTTGTCTCACTCCCAGCCTGTGGAAAATATGATTTCATTGCTTCATTTTGCAATGGTTTTGGCCAAATTTGAATTGTAGGTCAAATGCCTACTGTTGATGATTTCTGAATTTTTCTAATGTTTTCTGTTAAAATCTTTTGACAGCTCAGCCCAAGCAGTTATCATCAGATAATGAAGCACTCACCACCAGATAATAAAGCACTCTGGACAAAAAATACCTGAATTAATTTTTTGCAGGTACTTAGCAGGTCAGATAGTCTATCAGATTGGTTAATTCATAAGCCAATTTTACTTTAATGGATCTGCTTTAAGTGTGCACAGCCAAGGTCAGCACATTAAGATAAATTTCTCATGTTCATGGAAGAAGAAAATATTTTTGGAACTTAACTTTTCCCCTAAGACAACTGAAGATAAAGTTCCTCTAACTAATATGGAAATATTTGAAAGGATAAAAGGATACCCATTTCCAATCTTGCCATGATGCCCAAGGAGCTATTTCAATGTATTGTAAGAAAAGAACACATGTATTAGCTGACAAAGTACAAAGTTAATTTTACATGGAGTGTGACTCTAGTAAAATTGGTCTAACACTTTGGATATCAACTCTCATACATTCCAGCTTCATACCAAACACAAATCACATACAAATGATCTGTAGTTCCTCTTATGGTAGCATATTGGGACAAACCAGAGGTTTTTTTTTTGGAAGTGGTCAGTAACAAATACCTCACGAAAATGCAAGAATATCAGCACATCTTCTGCCTTTGCACCTCAACAGAGCATCTCAGACTAAGCTATTATGGGGAATAAAGGGGTTTTGGTAATTCCAAGGGGACATATACTGCATTTTGCTTCACCTCCATTAATAACTTTAAACACCACTTTGGAGGACAGGATGCAGCCAAAAAAAGAAATTAACAATTAACACTTTGCCTTCTTGAGAAAAAAAATCCTTACCGAGAACAAAATTCACACAAGGAAAATCACTTTTAGGTATTGCACAATTGCAATACCTAAAATTGCACAATTAGGTAGACCAAAGCTCTACCTAATTGTGCAATTAATGTTTCCTTTCATAAAGCCCTGATCTGTTCTTCTTATATATATATAGCTCAAGACATTATTTATTTGGAATACCATAATTGTACTACCTTCGTAACGGAGTGGACATTTACTTGTTTCAATAGAATTACTGTAACCAGTAAGTTAATGTAAGCTCATAACAGAGATGCCATCATTACACAGATTTATGAGAAGAGCACTAAACATAAAATTGAGGTAATTGCCTGTGCGCTGCCAGGCTATTTTGCCAGTTAATATAAATAATATCATTCTCAGCATGAGCCACCAGAAGGACATCATCCTCAAAACTAATTCCTCACCTGCCACTGTCAGAAATTTTCACTATAAACTTGATGAAGAATGTGTTGCTCAGTGCTACTGAAAATCATATATTATCAGGGAAAGGTGGTTACCTCAAGTACCCCAAACAATCTGTTGTTTTGTTATGTTATCACATAAAATTGATTTAATGCTGCAATTTTCCATTTCTCTCTGAACCACAGACTGCTAATTTATTAGTCACATACATTGAAATTTCACTTTTCCATTCATGTATAAATTTCCATGGGCAACCTAAACAGACAGTATTCGTTTGGTTCATTTTTAAAACTTAAAGAAATAAATCACATGTGAGGTTCTGCTACTCAAGCTATTCAAATGGGTCCTATGAAGCAAGCAAACATTAAAAGTCATACAGAAGATCAGAGACAGGAAAGGTTGGTACAGAGATAATGAAGATTTATGTGTTTCCTTGGCTTATGAGAAAAGTTAAACAGAACAGTGTTTTGTGCTTTCTTAGTAAACAGTGCAAGAGTGAATTTGAATGGATACTACAGTATGTATTTTATTTTTTTTCTTCAAATTTAACTCCTAGCTTCTTTACCTTTTTGAACTGAAAAGGGAAAAAAATGAACTGCATATCTGAAACAGCAAGTCTGGAAATTTTTGACCGCCAAGATTTGCACAAGAGCAAAAGCAGGTCCCCCAGCTCACAGGAATGCTTGTCTGTGACCAATCTCCTCTTTACCTAACAGCCTCGATGTTTATTGCCATGAAGTCTAAACATTGTTTTAGCTGAACAAAAGAGATTTAAAAGCTTATCATACACCAGTGCCTCTGAGTGTTCTGAAACACAGGATAATGTTCTGAGCACAGCCACTGGATCACTGTCATGCTCTTGGTCGCAGTGAGACCCAAACTGTGGCACATACAGATGAATCCAGGACTCACGTCATGGATTTCTTAAAAGCATTACTGAGCATACCACAGGTGTCGCTGAGAAAGATCTCGAAGAGCAGAAAAAGGAATGAGCCTGGTGGCAAATTACACCGTGCTCGAATGCTCTGCAGCCAATTCCAGAGTGATGCAAAGTACTTAAATGCCCAACAGCTTTAGGAGAACAGCTAAAGAATAATGAGTAGGCCCTGTTAAAGCTAGGGATTCCCAAAGCAAATTTTGTTTGTTCCAGTAAGGTTCATGGTACTGAAAAAGGGCTGATATTATTATCTTACGGGGAATGGGCTAAGACAGCTACATTAATAGTAGTCGTTCCCTTGCAAAAGAAAGTTGCAGAGGGACTATGATTTTTGCAAACAATCTCCTATTTTCCCATCACCCTGTTTGTACCAGAAACTTCCCAGCTGAAATGAATAATCAAATGAGATGTTAATACCCTTTTCAGGAATAACTGTATTCTTGAAAACATCAAATAAATGTAGAAAATTTCAGGGCAAATAACTTTCTGACACCTAGTACATCTGTCCAAGCCTAACAAACAATTATAAATTATAAACAAGCATACTTTCTGTCTGTTGGGGAAATGTATTGTTTCCAGCCCGAAAAGACATTTCAAGTGAGAAGAAGCTTGAGACTTTATCTATCTGAAAGTCAAGCAGCAGAGATAGATTTCCGGTGCCAAATGCTTTCCAGCCAATTAATCTTTTAAAAAGTCCCCTGGCTCAGGACCCTGCAGGCCACAATATTGCAGCAGTAAGTTAGTATTGCTCACATGGTGGTTGCAGCCTGAAACAGATGCGTCTTCTGTCCTCAGCCTCCTGCTGCAATAGCAGTGCCCCCTGACAGTACCAGGCCCTGACAATTTTGCCTCCTATCCACTGAATTTCAAGAATATACTCTGTGGTTCTATGACTAATTTTCACACATTCTTCCAGACTACCCTTTTACAACTTTCCATGTATTACCGATCATTAGGACTAAATCACAAACTAAGCAGTAGCTGTTCTCCCACTCTCATGATAAATCATTGTGATTTTGATAAGACTGCTACAGGACAATTTTAGCAACAAATTATGGACCAAGTCAGTATTTGCTAAATTACTTCTGGTTTTAGCAATAGAGACAGAATTTATATTGTAGGATACATAACATGAATAATCTTGACCCACAAATTATATTTCTTTTGTCTCAGTGTGCATGCCTTGAAATAGCTCGGGTGACTGAACTATCAGGAAAAAAATACATTCAAATTATACAAATGGTATCATCTTGCTAAGCTGATGGCAGGAATCTAAGATAGCAAACCAACAGAGACCAGGTATATTTGCTGCAATTTTCTCTGTAGGTTTCCTCCCTGACACACTCTCATTTTCTTGCCTTTCACATGTGCTCTCCTTCTTCCTTCCAATGGCTCATCTCACTTGAAGGCCATCAGAGACCTTCTGGCTAATACAGAGATTGCAGCTCCCACCAGTATGCTCTGTTTATATCTCACAGATATTCCTTGAAAACCTTAGAAACAAACTGGATAAGTAAAAAGGTTCAAAGAAAACTGGCTGCAACAACTCTTCATTTTTTGGCTCATAATCAAGAAAGGAGTGCCCAGAGTGGCTGTAGAGGAGCACTGGCAACCTGGCAAGAAAATATTTCCTTAACAGAAACAGGCATTGGCATAAGAGCAATATCAGCAGTAGCGAGCAGAGAAGGACTTTTCTCTATGGACTTTCCTTCCCATCCCTGAGCATAAGCTTATCCAGATAAACCCCAAGCTACCTAATTTACTACCAATGTAAAGAAATAAAATTGAAAATATTGAATATATAATTATGATGATCTTATTAAATAAAGTATGCTTAAGGTACCTCAAGGAATGACATGTGATTCTGAGATTTACCGAAGTCAATGCTGTTATCTTTACGTCTCAAAATCTTGCTAAAAAGACATTCAAGTTTATTTGGCAAGACCTATTTTCCATCCCTCCATGTGGGCTGGCATTCAAGATACTTCATTGTACATTAACACTGGCTTATATCAGTTATGTTATTTTGCCCCTGGCAGGGACTGGTTGCCAGATTCGCTTTCTTTTTCCCTCCTTTCGAAATATTGGCTTATTCAAGTTCCCTGACAATACTCATGAAATAAAGCACCACTTAGCAGGAGGAATACGGCAGATAAAGACATTTCCTGACAACAGGAAATAAAAATCAATTCTACAATCTACACAATATTAGCAACCCCACTGCCTTCTAAGCACTGCAGTAACCAGAGGGTGTGGAAGACCCCAGCTGGGAGCCTGAGTGCCCAGCCTGCTCCCATGCTCACACCTGTGAGCATGCCTAACATATACAGCACCAATCTTTTGGGGCCATCTCACCCAGCACGTCTCACTCCCCTTTTTCTGCTTCTCTTCCTAGCAGGATCTCAAGTGAACAAACCACCAGCTCTCTAGGGTTTGAGCCTTTTTTACTCAGTTTTCTAATTTAAGTTACAGTGAATGTTAACACACAGAGTAAATAGGTGAAAAGGGCTGTTGCTATTTAAGTCCTGTATATTAATCACCTGTGGGAGATTAATAATAATAGAAATAATATTGATGATGATAATAATAAGGGATAATAATAAGCATGATAAACACCTACATGTGTGAAATGTAACTGAAAATTAAATGCTAACTGCCTGCATGTATCTGATCCTTTGTTTTGCAAACATGCAATAATTGGGAAGTATCTGCAGATGTGCTGTGAGTGCAACTCAGGTATTCTGACTGTCATACTGAAAGAAAGATTTTAATGAAATAAATGTCAAGATGATTTCTTGGATGACTGCTTACACTAGGATTTGATCTCTTGTTTATACTTGCTTAATATCCATAAATTATGGCATATGTTTCACAAGCATGTAATTACACTTGTCATTCTGTGTGTTAAATTCCTGAGCACTGCAGACAAACTGTGCAGTGATAGATGGCCAGTTCAGACATCATTTGCAGTCAGTTAAATCATTAAAAAAAAAAAAAAAAAAACCACATGTAGCACTGTAAAATGATCAACGATACATAGAAGTAATGTTACTTTCTGTTATATCAGCTATCAGCAGCAGGATTTTACTAACTTTGCTTTTCTGCTGGTGCTTACTTGATAATCCTTTGTTTAAGAATATATTAAATGCTCTTAAGATTTTCTAGGACAGGTCTGTAGCTGTATTTTGCAATTTGCAGTATTATTATCAAAGGTTGTTAGAGAAAATTTTAAGTCATTCCTATGATCACCATTCATGCCAAAGTGCTACGCTGGCCTGTGTGATGAAAAGACCTAAGTATTCTTTCACTTTTTCCTAAGGTAACCATAAATGCTTCTTAATTTCCACCATTCTGTAATGCTTTCCAGCAGTAACCAAAGAAGAGGAAACATCACATATCATTTTGCACTAAATTTCAGTGAGTCACTCCGTGCCGTTACACGAGCTTCAGACATTCCCACTGCAGGGGATGGAAACTGAGCCTGTACCACGAGGGAGCCCTTGGCCAGGGTACTGAGATGTGTGTCCTGCAAAGCCAGAGCCCAGCTGCCACAGGCTTTCCTGGCACACAGGACTGCCTGTGACACTCCTGCCACTGTAGGCAGGGCAGGTGAGTTTTAACTCATTGGCTAAGGGTAGGCTGCTCCAGCACATCGAAGATCACACATGGCTGCTTTGGTAAATCAAAACAAGGACACCCCATTTGATACATTGCAAGTGATATATGATGTTAATATTAACATGTGCATAAGTTGGTTTGAGGCATAGGGCAGCTCTACTTGTCCAAATGAATAGCAACTTCAATCTAGTGATATTGCATTTCTCATCTCCTCAGGTATTCTGGTGCAGTGCCCAGGGGTGGCAGCTGCACTGCAGAGCACTGCCTGCACTCAGTTCTCAGGCTCCTGCCATCATTTTTTGTTCTCCTTGGCATGTGACATGGCACAGAGAGAGCAGAATTCAGTTCTTACAAAGTGGGAATAAGTATGTGTATAATGTTTTTTCACATTTTTCCCTGTTAGTGTTTAGAACAGAATCTTTTAATAAAATCAGGAAGATTCATATAGACATCCAACTCTATAACTTCATTATTTTTCAGTCAGTGGATCTGAAAAATGTCCCAAATAAATTCTACTGCTGTATTATTTAATTAGGACTTGCAGAAATATTGGCTGTATGCTGCTGCCCTTGCCTCCTCCTGACCTCTCCATATCCTGAGCCTTCAGTTAAGGAATGCCACATCACTGTTTAGGAAGACTAGTATGTTAGATTCAGAATTAAAAAAAAAAGTTTCCCTCATAGAAAAATAAAACAAATAACTGGACAATTTTGCATTCTTTTTATGATTCATTTTCTACGTGTTTTAATATTTGAATGGTCTGTAGTGTCTTACAGGGGATCTGGAGCGCCACTGCAAATAGGAACTGGGAAATTAAATACATTATTTATTATTATGACTCTGTCTGCCTAAATAACTGTAGTAACTAAAAAATTCCCAACAGTCTGAAGAAATGAAAGAATGAGAAATATCACTGTCAATAACTGCTGTGGGAGTGTCCTCCAGTGTTCTCTATTCAAAACAAAAATTTCTACACTCCTTCTATAAAGTCCTATATGCAAAACAAATCAAAAGTAATTACAAGCCTGTATGCCAAGAACAAAAGCCATCGACATTTTATGGGAGTAAGTAAATAAGACAGGTTATGGCAAGGCTTTTGCACTGCTGAGATATCAGCCCCAAACACTGAAAGAGCTGCCCGGCATTTAGACAATTCAGAACTGAGATGGTCAGTGCTGTATGGCAGGCGGTGATTAGAAACTCCCAGTCTTTGAAAACCACTGCATCTGCATCTGTGACTAGCAAATAGACATAGGCACTTCCAGAAGTCCACTTCACTTCAGACTCACGTGGGTCAATTCAGTCATTCATACAAATCCAAAGGTCTGTCCTTGAGATCTATGTTCAGCTAAGTAGCTGAAGATGGGGGTGAGATGAATTTTGTGTTACTGCTCTGGCCAAGACTTTCAAGCTTAGTCTTTCAGAAAAATCTCGGCAAACCATGGCTAAAGCATATAAAGGAATGTTTCATATTCAAATGTGCTTTACTCTTAGGCCTCCCCATGGCATTTATCAGGACTTCTTAAAATGTTTTCCTTTGGTTCTGGTCTCTGTCATCATGTATCTGTCATAATTTTTTTGTACTTTATCCTCTCAATACCCAAGTATGTTCCAAAAGGAAAAATGAGGCTGCAGTAGCTGCCTGAATTATACTTAACAGCCTGGTGGTTAAAATACTCAGCTGGGAACAACTAACCATTGAGTTATAGGGGGTTTGGACATGAAAGTCTCTCCTGCTGACGCTGTTCATGTTTTCACAAACAATTAAACTTCCATTGGACCCGCCTGAGAGTAATTCACTGTATAGTCCAGTATTCAGTGAGGAATGGGAATAGCTAAGTTCAAATCATTACTCTAATGAACATTTAATGAATTTTAGCATGGATGAAGTAAAATTTTCCCATTGTGAAAGCTTATCATCAGTGAATAGACAGCATCTGGCAACAGCAACCTTCACATGCATCTAGCTGTCTAGAGGTAGAAGAGCAAGCAAGGGTTTTCAAGAAGATGCACCATTAGAGACCTGTTTTAACAAACAGCTCTGAGATTAGAGCTCTCCAGGGAAAGCCCTGCACACAGCAGACTGGTGAGAAAAGACCTGTTCTGGCAAAAAAGAAAAGTCACAGGGTGGAAGTTCATTGCATACAGCATGCCCAGGCAGCCCTGTTTCTGCAGAGTTCTCACCCTCTGTGTCCAGAACTCATAATTTTACCATAAAGCAGTCTTGTCTGTATCTGTGGGGACTGAAGTTGAGCTATACCATCTCCTAAGTTTTATTTGATTTCCTTCTCTGAATCCAGAAGAATTTGCCCAAGAACCTCGTTTAAGTCATGAGTAAACAGTGGGGTAAGAGGGGCACCAGCACTTAATGAATTTTACCCAAGACTGACATTTCAAGCCTATCACTTTTATTTTACATTCTAAAATCTCCAAAATAGAAAGAAAACAAACAAATTAAAAAAAAAAAAAAAAGAAAAAAGAAAACCCAACTTAAAAAGCCCACAGGTTGCACTAAAACATGATCATTTTGATGCAGAATAAAATTAATGTTTATTTTCAGTTCAGCTTTATTTGCAGAGCCTTGCTCACAATACTGTATTCATGCTTTGGGTAAAAACAACTGAAAAGGAGGCAGTTTAAAATTAGGAATCACCTTTTCTAAAAGATGTGGAATCTCCTGTTAGCTCCTGATAAATAGATGATGCATTTATTCACCACAGAGCTGCCAGAACTTGCCTATTCTTAGGGCTTTTTACTCAATTTAGAGATAAACAAACAAACTTGTAATTAAATCATCATGGAAAATGGAGGGAAAAGAAGGGTTCCTGAGACACCAAGATACATACTGGCATAATGTTCAGCTAGAAAGTCTTTTACAAAACTGTTTTTATTGTTTCTCTTCTCAAACATTTAAAAACACAAGAAGTCGTCTCAGCTTAGTAGAATGTACATTTGCACACACATCTATCTTAATTTTCTTTAATCCCAAACTACTTCCTTTCATGCTTTGTCATAAAAAATTACAAACATTCATTTTTTTCCCAATCACCCTAATATAGGTTGCAGATATGAATTTTAATAATTTTAGTATTATTGGGCAATAATCCAAATACCTTTTCCTGACTCTGTAGCTCTGTTTCTTTGACTGTCATGGTTTCCTAAGGGGGATGTACAGCCTCTGATTACAGGTCAGACAGGCTTCACCACTTGCTCCTGAGACTGATGACTTGCATATTTAAATCATACTGCAAGTTGGATAATCTCCTTTCATAGCAAAACCCAGGGGAGAGGACTATGTAAGAGGATACAAGGAATCCCTGGTTAAGGACCAGCTATGTGAAGTACTTATATGCCCCCACCCCTTACTCTTATATCTGATTATCAAGGAGTCTTTATATTCACAAAGCCCTTCAGCCACAGAAGTGCTCTATCCAGGGAAGCAGGCAGTGAGCCCCACATCAGTCCTCCAGAGCCCCGGGGCACTCAGCTCCACAGCCTTCATCCCTCAGGCTGAGGATTCACTGCTCTGGGACTTGCCCAAGGTCACAGAGAAAAACTGTACTGAAGCAAGACAAAGGATGTAAGGCTTCAACGAGCACTACCACACAGCAAGGGAAGTCTGTCACACTCACACAAAGCTTTGCAGCTTGCCATTGAGCCAAGTGATTATGTGATCCATACCAAAAATACCTTGCATTATCTTCAGCTTTTTACATCTTTACTCTCATTCTTTCCCGCAGGCCAGAATAATTATTTGGTGTGCATGCAAACACACAATAAAATAGGTACAACTAGAACGGTGAACCTTCATTCCCAAAGCACAAGTTCTTTGCTATTCAGCCCAAAAATAGAAATAAGGAGAGGGGAAAAAACCCATAAGCTTTGAAACTTGGCAGGAATGTCAAGAATCATACCTTGAGTCACAGGGCACTCTCAGCATCTGTTCCAACTGCAAGCTTTTCATGCTCCCATATACAGCACAGCTATCTTCCTGTCTTATTCCAGTCACCAAAACTAGCATTAGAAATATTATTTTTTTCTTTGCAATCTCTAGTATCCTACATATCCGGTTTCCAAAATGCTGTTTAGTTAGTACTGGAGATGTGAACTAGCTCACAGATTATGAGTTTTTGTTGTTCAGATGATATTTGGCAAAACAGTTCCCAGTGGGTTGAAACAACAGCTCCGAGTGCACTTAGGATTTGCAAGTGGAAGTGTTTGCAACATGCACAAAAGAAATGCTGGTTAATAAGACAAATGCTTACACTTAAAACTTTCTAAGGGCATCATCAAATCCTATCCAACAAAGAAGACACAAACGCGTTATTTTTCTCTCGAGTTTCATGCTTTTTAATAGCTTTTACTTTCATTACAAACACTTCAGTTCAGCCTGAGCTGAGCACAAAGAGAATCAGCCCTTTAATCCTCAGGACAATACATGTTTTCTTCACACTTTGGAAAGCAAATATAGCAGCTGGTAACTTTTAAATCCTGTGCTTTGTTGTGCAAAAGATGGCAAGCAGAACCATCAAATTTAGGAGTGGAAAACACCAGCTACTTTACCTAGATTATTTTCCTACTGGTATAAAAATGTAGATTTTTATACTTCTATCCAACCTAATTTTCAGAAAGCTATGAAGTAGGAAATTTGGCACTTTTCTCATCATACACAACTGGATTAAACTTTAGACAACATATAAGACAACATCTTGGCAATATTTTTTTTTTCAATAATCAGCCCATCATTTAATTCCCGAAATAATATCCTAGCTCTAGCTAGGATATGTATGTATGTGCTCTACTAACTCCTCTGTATGAGTGGAATTTGGACTTTTAGGTTTGTAGTTTATCCATATTATAAAATTATTATTCGGAGAGGCATGTCTGTGGAGATGAAATTGCCAGCTTCCCCAAGATCATTATTGTGCCACATTAAAAAAAGAAAAATCTCTTTTAATTTCTTATCTATTTTCAGACTGATACCAGTAGTGCATCAACATGATCACAGCTAAAAATTACATAAAGCAATAGAGGACCCATGTTCACTTTTTCTATGTGCCTGCTGGACAAACCCTACTAAAATACAAATCTACTAACAATGATGACACAATATTTTAATGGGCATAGGACATTATTTGCCTCTGGATAAATCCAGTTTAAGAGTGGTATAATTCACTGGCTCCCCTGGAATTCATTGTTCTCTCAGGGATTCCTCCTCACATAAGGAATAATCCTCACTTCCTCACCAAAAGTCACACAAAAATCAGATTCCGTTTCCCTTTTGAGTAAACAGAATTCAACAAGTAGGTCCTAACCAGTCAGCTATAGAAAAACTTAGCTATGTACACCACTTGTCTGCGTCTCATGAACATAGAAGAAGCCAGAAATTTTAATCCTAAAACAAGTCATGCCCCTACAGCAAGACGTCTACAGTCTTGGGATTCCTGGGCCTTTGCACTTTCTATTCAGTGTATGATATCAGCCCTGACAGCCTATTTGTCTCTTTCTGCGGTTTTGGTTTGGTCCCAGACATCATAGCAGTGAGCACAGTCTGAATTCCCCAGGTTTTTTTATGCTGCTCCTAATGATATATTTGTTCCTGTCTCAGATTGCAAAGATATATTCTCTTCTCCCACAGTTCTGTCTTAAAAGGTTGTTTGGACTATGTGGTTCACAGACAATGAATTTATAGTAATATAATAACATAGCAAACGTTCTTTACAAAAGCACACATGTATATGCTATCTGTTCTCTCCCTTCTATTATTAGCCAATAGTGCTAATATAGTGCTGAATTTCACATGCTCTACTTTATTTAATAGTCCATTTACATATGATCCAAATAGGCAGGTCAGTCTGGAGACCTCCTGCAACCTCACCTACATTCATACCACACACCCTCTAGACTGGTAAGTTGTCTAGATGGCAGCCCTCAAGGAAGTCAGCTTTTCTAAGACACCTTCTGTGTTTCAGCACTACTCATAAAACCAAAGCATACACAGGGTACCCAGAGAAGAAAGCAGAATGGCAAGAAAACCAGCCCTTTCTTCAGTTCAATTCCTGGGCTTTGTTTCCGAAGCGTCAGGCCCAGAAAACCATTGTAGGATCGATAGCCGCTCCAATGAATTGCCTAAGTAAAATTGTGGTCATAAGTTTTCACTAAGATCTTAAAGTTTCATGGCACTTTGCAAGCAAAAGACAAAGAAATTTTATCTGAATAACTATTACTTTAGGGGATCAGTGATCCTGTAATGCTATGGAGTTCCTTAACAAAATCGTGCCCTGCCTGGAAGACAATTGCAGTGGCATTTTAGATGTAACAGAGCAACTCTCAAAGTAAAAATCTTATGGAAATTGTTAAGCACTTTTCATAGAATGATACCCAAAATGGGCTATCATACTTTTGCTACTTTCCAATTTCTAGAAGAGCTATGTACAAAATGCACTAGTGAAGAACAAATAGAGATTCTGCCTCTACAAGTACCATTGCTACATAACTAAACGCTGGAGGCACCTTTGGTGAAAAAAACTTAAGCCAAAACTCAAAAGATTAATTATTCCAGCTTAGAGAAATCATTTTTGCTTGTGTCCTACAGTCTCAAGCTGTAAAAGAAATACAACAGGAAGAGAGATCTCACAATGGAATGGAATTCGCAACATTGCAATCAGAAATAGTTTACTTCAGAGAAGAGTTAGGGCCCAGTATCCATCTGAAGTGCCACACCAGAAATCCTACAGGGAGGTGGAAAAAGATAGAGACCCTTGTCCCTTTAGAGTACAATCTTTCAACAAGCATTTCCCTTTTTTCCTGTTATCCCCTTAGCTAGATCCCTCTCATAAATTTCCTAATTGACAGCTCTTCCTCCTACTGACACACTCATCCTCACAACCTGCAGAATCCAAGACTCAGAGTCTTGTTTATTCAGTCTGTCTGAAAAAAAATTTGTTTGAAGACTATGGAATTAAATAGCCACTTGAAAAATACTAGCAATAGCAGTCAAAATGTAGCTCTTCCTAATTAACCTACAGAAAGAAATAAACGTGTTGGAAAAGAAAGAGAAAAGGAGATGAGTAAAGCTCTTTCCAAAGGAAAGTGAGGAATAATTAAGAAACTGGCACCACTGGAACCTTCCAGCGAGAAGAGGTTCTATCTGATGCAAGTACAAGCATGTATCAACCCACAATCTTTCTGTAAACAAGAAAGATGCATCCACATTTATAGACCTGATCCAGTCCCTTTCTGAAAGAATTTTGTTTGTTCTATTGAGGACACAGACAGCCAAGGGCCAACAGCCTCCTAATTTAAGGCCTCACTTAAATGCTTAATTGTCCTGTCAGAGAGATAGGGGACATGGTATCTTGCTGGGAGTACATATAGATTCCAGCCCAGAGGAGTGTTTTGCTCTTGGCTATTAAATGCATTCCTGTGGAATTTGTGTCCTTCAGTAAGACTTTTGTTCTGATGACTACTTTTCTCTGATAAATGCTAGGAAGCACAAGGATATACATTGAAGCACTCTAAACGAGTTTCATCCTAAAAGCACAATATGCTTCAGGTAAAATAATGAGAATGGAAATAAGCAAACACACAAAATCTACTACTTGGCTGTAACACAATAGTGCCTGGTTTCTGTGACGGTCAGAATGCAGAGCTATTCATATTGCCCAACTGCTACTGTACTGAAACAATTAAACACCAGGGGGGAAAGGTTGTCTTAATTTGGTTCTCATTGTAGCTAATAAACATTACTGTAGTCAAGCACTGAAAAAGCATCAATGATCCTTGCAGTGTCTTGGCTTCTCTTCAGTGTGACGTATAGGCAGAGCTCTGTCCTGAGAGATCAGCAGCAATGTCTGTGCTGGTAAATCACATTATTTCAGAGCACATCTCTCAGCAACAGCTCAGCTGCCTCCACTGTCAGACTGTCAGGACAGTCCAGAACTCGGCCATGACCTGTGCCAGCCAAGTCTCCAAATTTTCTGACAGGCTTCAGAAGTCACCATGGGTCAGGAATCATTCCCTCCTGGTAATTTACATGCAGACCCATGATTTGGGGGAGTAAAGGAATATGTGATATGGCCATGGATTGTCTGTGTCAGCCATGAAAGGGTGAAATCATTTTCTCTGCATATGCAGTTTCCATCATGTGAGAGAAACACGTGTAGATATATATATAGATATATATTCCCTGCCCTCAGGGAAGTAGAAAGAAAATCAGATTGTTGGGCTTTAACAGCTACACTCTCTTTGTAAGGTGCTCTTGTATTGTACTTATGGAATGACGCAAAACCCTCAACATCTTAGACAGTTTCAACATGCCTACAAAAGCAGGGGAGACATCTCAAACATTTAACTAATGTTAATCAAGCTTCTGATTGTTCCTGTGAAAACAATTTGCTTAAACAAAAGCAAATCAAAATTACAAAAGAGAAGAACAAAAAGGTCAGAAGATGCTTCTCAAGCCTTGCAGCAAACCAATGACAAGCAAATGAAAATAACACAGAAAAGCAGATTACCCTTTTGCTCTAATCATAGGTTATAGTTCCATCTAGGAATGTGAGAAACCAAAATTCTTAAACTTTTAGAGTATTTAAGAAACTAATATACTGCAAAATAATGAATGAATGCATCTAGTTGGTTCTGTACTCTTTTGCCTCAAGCAGGTTAGCACAAATAAAATTTGATGCTAATCAGTTCTAGCAGTTTTCACAGAATCTGAAAACCTATTATTTCCTCTGTCTGCAACTAAAAAATTTGGCAACTGTTTCATTATTGATGCTAGCAAATTGCCTCTTGTACCTATAATTTTATCTTGGTGCTGACCCGGTATTTGCCTCTCTTGACCACACACATTTAACCTGGTAATGACAGAAGAATCATGGTTGAGTTAAAAGGGGTTTTCTGCATAATCAAGTGTCTACTGCCATGGAAATACAAATAGAGATGAACATTTCTTCTGCGCAAAACAAGTTCAATTATGAAAAAAAATACAATTACAATAAAGGTATTTTCCAGCCAATAACAAGACATGATGATCAGGCACTAAACAGATATATGCATGTACTAAGCTACAAAAAAGCAATGTAAAATCAAATGGGATGTATTGGTTTTTATACTTAAAGGTTATTCAGAAATGTGAATATTATCTAGAACAAAAGTAAAATAAATATGTTCATCTTAAGACCTATTTCAAAATGTTTTAGTCATCTCCTCCTTACATACAACAATTTTTCTTCACACTTCACACAACATTTTCCACATATGTTTTAACCACCAGGAAAAAAGAATCATCCTATTAACACATTTCAAATGGTATGTGGTAGAAAATATTGACACAGTGAACAGAAAATGGATATATTTTAATCAGTGCAGCACATTTTTTTATTAATGAATACCAATATTTTGGGTAGAATTCTTGAGCCTCTTCTTTACTTCTTTAAAGTATATAATACAGCTTTTCCATTACGGAAAGGACCTGCAGTCACACATGGAACAGACTGACTCCATCTGCGTCTTCCTAGAGCCTTAGAAGTCTGTAATGCTCATGAGGTGCAAATATTTCTGTAGCTATAGAGTCTAGTTCAGGATCTGTGTATGCCCCAGGTAACCTCACAAAAATATGTTTGTGGTCTCTGAAATTAGGTGATAAAATGTTACCACATTTTATTTACACCATATTCCTTTCATGAGATGCACTCCATTGCCACAATTTAAATTCAATGCCCAGCATTTATGAAGCTCAGTGAGATAAGCCTCTGTACTATGGCAATGCCCTCATTTCTGTTGTCTGCTGCTCTGTGCAGGTCTAGAACACAAGGCAACAAAAGTGCCAAATGGCAGCCAAACATAAAAAGACCTGCAACTAAGCATAAAAATAGCATCATCCAAGTATAGCTCTAGTAGCTGTGCAAAGATACCAGGCAAAGATATACACTAAACCCAAAATGAGGCAATGAAACAATCAAAGTGGATAAGCAAAATGCTACAGGAACTAATATATTCACTTCTACATTTACTGAAAGACACTATCCCTTGAATTTTGGATGGTTGCCATAAAGTTGAAAGTGTTACTCTGTAATGGCATTTGTACTTGTACTTCTATAGAGGTAAACATGTATGAAATGTGTAAGGCAAATGTGCACAAAGTGAATACTAGTCCCTTCAGATTATGGCTCTGCAGCAAAAAGGAAATTTGACCAAAAAGATGAAATAAGTAATTTAACCTTAGGAAACTGGTGAAACAGAAGGCAAGACAAGGAAAGGCCAGGCAAGGCAAAGTAAGGCAAGGAAGGAATAAAGCTGTCAATGAATATTTTGCCTTATACACGTGTACATAAATATATACATAAAAGCTTGAGATCACAATTCACAAGCCTACTGTCCACCCATCTCAATTTGCATGCAAACCATCTTCCCTAGGCTGCTCCTAGTGTGACACCGGCTAGAAGATGTGTGAAGGTGACAGATGGAGTGTACCAAGGAGTGCAGAAATAGTATGTGGGGTTTAGATGTGAGGACACAAGCATAAACAAACATCTCTCTTTTCCCAGCAGATTTTAACCATTGACATAAGTTATTCAGACATTAAACAAGTAGAAGATTTGAATACAGGGAACGTAACATATGAAGTGAGTTACACAGTCTCTTGTTTCCTTCAGGACAAGTTTGGGGAGGGCTGGGAAACAACCCAGATGCTCATAAGTGTCACACAAACAGATAAAAGTTCCCATCTAGTCATGCCAAAGCACCCTAAAGGAAAACAGAATTTCTGTAAAACAAATATAAGGAAGGATGTAAGAGTAATATTTTGACAGATTGAGTCAATAGAAAAGTTCCCTTTGTGATACTGAGAGCTGCTTAACTTATCTCCTGATCTTTCCTGATAAAAACAACTTAAAATTATGGCAAAAACAATCTGATGATAATCAAGGAATAAAAGGTCCACTTTCACACAATTTTGTGCTCCACTATTTTATGTTTCCTGTATGCCTCTGGAAAGTCTAAAACCATCAGCGGGTGAAACTTAGTCTGTCCAAATTTGTGCCTTAATGTTTTGGACCTGCTAAGGGTAAGACCAATGGAAAATCACCTGTTAAGCAGCAAGGCACCTCAAAATTCACAGAACGAAAAAGGAGAGAGAAGAATTCAAGGCAAGCCATTTGATCAGGAGAAAGGCTATAGATAGAGGTCATTTTCTGTGGTGGCCTTCCTCCCCTCTTCTCATGGAAACACTTAGATAAAAGAATACATTTGCTATCAGTTTGTGCTATCCACCAGATCATCAGATAGAACTATTGACCTGTATGTTTTCTGTCATAAAATCAATAAAAGAAAGAAAAAAATTGCAAGAAAAAGAAAAATAGCAGCACAAAAGTTCAAGCTGCTGAGAGTAGCACTTCTTAGACTATCTTTGTGTGTTCACATTGAGAGATATAATATACTTCTCACAATTTCATTACAAATTAAAATTTTGCCAGATAATAATGTTCTCAAAAATATGTAGTCCTGATATTTAGGAACTTCAGAGCAGGTATTAAAGCAATACTGAACTTCAAATTACAGGTTCAACTTTCTAAATAGTACTGTTAAACAGAAATATGGATGAATAACACTCATCCTGGATAAAACGGAAACAGGCATTTGTATGATGGTGATTGCTGACTTCAATGCAAGAACAGACATTTACCTCAGCTGAGGGTCTCACCTTGACATACCAAGATACAGTAAACACAGTTTCATTCCTGGAGCCTCTATGAGCACAGGCCAAGATCCAGGTCCTCAGCTACAAAGTTGTGGGAATGCATCAGTTGAGATGTCTTTGGTCTGAATATAACCCAAACTGGATTATACATCTAAGTTTTAGAAAATGACCCTTAATTTCCTAATCCTCCTGACTATAACCATTGTGAGTGGTTTCTACAGTGCTCCTACCCCAGAGCCTTATTCAGAAGCCTTTACTCATGAAGAGATTCACTTCTGAGAGAAAAGTATAAAAACAAACTTCACATGTTGGTCCATCATCAGACATTAAAGGGCATAATTTATCTCTTTTTTTACATTATTAAGAATATTTGTACAGGATCTATATTTAAAACTAAAAGAGATGTCTCCTCCTTTTGCTAGCAGCTGTGTTACATCAATTAAATGGGTAAATAAGATCTTTCCCCAGAGGGAATATCACATGACCCTCTATTGATTAAGACTGCAGTAGAATGTTATTTGCAATCTTATTGCATAATGTAAATCAGGAGGTAGCTGTCAAGGTTTCAGAAGACAAATTGCCACTATCTTAGACAATTCATAGGCCTCTTTCCTTCTTGCTGCTCTTAATTCACAGATAATGCATGTCTTACCAGGCTTAGTTTCTTAAATCAGTCTATAGAACCCCATTCAACTCAAAACTGGATGCAAGTCATAGTCTATGTGGCCCTGCATTACAATGGGTATTAAACTGACCATTCCATCTATCATTATTTCATAAATATGCATTATTTAATAGGACAACACAACTTCAAAAAAGGATGTGAACTGAAAAATAGACACCTCCTGCAACATGCCTGATGATTCCCAGGACAGAAAATCCTCCCCATCAGGCTCCAGAGGTGCTCTCCATATAGAACATTATTTAAGTTTAGCTCAGTTTTGTTTACTTGATTTGCACACGTAAAACATATGGTTAGAACTAGTCCACTACTCTCAAACTTGTGCAGTAACTGCAGCTGAGCATCAGTTTTGAGACTGGAAGAAACACCTGACCACAACCCAGAAGTCACTTTGCTTCTCCACTGAACTGTAAATCATCATTATTTCCTTTGCGGGAAAACCAAAAGGAAAGACTGAAATCTCCATTCAAATTACTGAAATGCACTTTGCTGAGAAACCATCAAAAAAAGTTCAATCTTTCTCTACTACTAATCAATCTCAGTTACAACAATTAGAAAACAAGTGCAACACTTTTCAAAATACATAACAGCAATATTAAACATTACCAGAATCTTCTGTACCAAACTCAAAGAAATGGTCTTTAAGTCAGTTTTGGTGATTGTAAAGTTGTATGAAATAAGGCAAAAATGGATGAAAGAACAGTGGGTGGTAGGACAGTAATAGATTCAGACATAAGTTACAATTGTTCTGCACATAGAAAAGAGTGCCCAACTTACCATCATCTGCTTGCCATTACAAAGGATTAAAAAATTAAATATCTGCTGCCTGATCATTTCCATCCAAGTCTATTGATTAGAATGTGTTCATCTTCACATCTAATTTAGCAAATTTACAAGTGGCAGGTTTACTTTACCATTATCTAGAATGTCTGAGCTTTACAAAGTATTTGGAAACAAATGCCACTAGAACTGTTGTCTAAAAATAATTTCTCACAGAGTCCAGAAAAAATATCACCTTGCAGAAAATATGGAGGAGGTAAAATTTCAAAAAAAATCAAAGATTTTACAGTGCATTTCATTTGGCTAGACATGCACATCAGTAGCACTAGATTATTACCTGCATATCTTTATATGTAAGGAAATTATCTGGTCCCCCAAAAAATTATTTATGTTAAAAATCTACTTTTTCATTCTCCTGGATATTTGGGGAATTAAACCTAACATAGTCTTGATGAGCATAAATGCTTAACATGGAGCAAATTCAAGTAGTCTAAAAGTAAGGATATGAATTCCTAAAGAGTTAAAATGTGCACAGATTGCTCAGAACTTTAAGAGAAGCTCTTGGTTCCTTAAAATAGGGTCTGTAAACACTGTTTTTAGGTATTTTCCTCCCTCTGCTCTGAAAGGGCAAACAAGCCATTTCAGATCTTTGAATGTGAAAAATGTCCTTTCTTTTTTGAAAGTATGACAACACAACCACTTCACTTATTTCATTGTTCTTGAAATTAAAAAAATAAAAAATATAGAAAATATTACTTACCTTAAAGAGTCTTAAAATATTTGCAACCATAATGGACACAGAACTTGCTGCAGCACCTATCACACCTGATATCTTGTCTGGCTTAGTGAAAATAGGTGGGTCACCGTTTGCACACTTCACGTCTGAGCCATCTTTTTCTATCAATGCTTGCACAAATGTTAGGGACTGCTCCAATGCATAAGTGTCCCTGGAACACGTATCGAGGATACGGACACCTAAGGTGATATTGGCAAGAAGATCAGGGTCTTTATTAATTTGATCAATGGCATACAGCATTGCCTCTAGTCTGTGGATCCCCTTCTCCTTCTTGAGCTCCCCACAAGGCACCCCTCTATCCCCTTTTGCATGAACGGGGAACAGTCCTCCCAAGATGATGTCCCCATCCAGTCGAATGGAGTGGGCATATTCCTGGCCGTGAGTCCTTTGCATCAGAGTGAGTATCCAGTAGAATCTGGCTGTTAACAGGAAGAAACAATGGCAGGAAACCAATCGTTTGCCTTCGTATACCATTTTCTCTGAAGACTTTGTTGCTATCCAGTATCCAGGTTTTCTTCTTGCTAGAGGATGAGGCTGACCATTTGAAGCTGCACTTTCTGGAGGCTATCATCAGTGCCCAATAAGTAATATAGAACCATGCGGTAGGTAGGTAGAAAAAAAGATCTCAGCAGAAGTACATAAAATGTGTTTTACAAAAGATGTCCACTGATGGAACGGGTTGACCAGCTTTTCTGAGGCTGTTTTTCAATTGCTGTTAATTGATGGTGAGGAGTAGGGTAGTATGTCTGGTCCTGATGCTAAAAGGAGGTCAGTAGCTTATGTCCTTGTATTTTGCCCTACAGCTGAGGTACTTCTGAAAAAATAAAAAATAAATAATTTTAAAAAACAGTGAGAAATACCATTTACTTCAGCAGTTTTATACCTGTCACACAGTGTATTTTCTTTTGAATAGCAGTTACATCATCTAGGTTTTACTTTCAATGTTCTTTAACTGAGCAAATCTTGGCCTTCAGTGAATTTGAACACCTGGCTGCACTGCACTATAAGCCAGGAAATTGATGATGCCAGCAGAGCAAGAGCCGAATCAGGGGAACTAAACTTAGCTGGGTGTTCAGATTGTGAACAGTAATTCATATTTACTTTTGTGTTGCATGGCACCCAGAAACAGACCTGATCCATAACACATTATATTTTCTGTTTTGCTGCATTATTCTGTTCAACTTTTTTATTCTGCTCCAGCCTACAGAAGTGCAATAACCACTTACACTCTCACTCCTGGAGAGGTCTCATTTATGACAATGGAGTAATCAGGGCGCCTGAATTTAAGTACACCCTTCATCCAATGCAGTAGAAGCACATTCAATTCATTTGGATGTTAGACTGATTATTTCTCCAATGGAATTCACTTTGAGGGGAGTCTAACTATATATCTAAATCTCCTTCAAGATAATGTCTAACACTAAATTATTTTTATGAAAAGGTAGCTGATTTCTCAAGTAAAAAGAGCATAACATATTATATTAGGAAAACAGCTATACATCAAACATTCCTTTTCCAACATTTGACTTGAGCTGAGGTTCAACATTAACAAGGTCTCTTTTCTCTATTCTCTGCTTGCACTGGACCACATTAAATAGGAACAATGTTGTGCCTGCACTGATATTTGGAGGGATCCCACTGATTTAAACAAGATGAGGATTTCAGCCTACATATCTAAACACCTGACTGACTATTATAAATATCTCCAAATTGCCCACACTTTAATTCTCAAGTGAAGGCATTTATTTATTTCAATTCTTAACAAAATTATACATGCCTGAATAAATTTTTAAACCTCTGAGGAGAGGAAATTGAGAAGTAATTTTACCTCATACTGGATAGGTACACTGTGGGCAATTGCATCTGAACCAGTCTCTCAATACATCTGTTACAGGCTATGGAGAGCAGCGGACATCCTAGGGTAAATCTACCTTATCCTTTTTTCTACAAAAGTTTTACTTACTATGAAATTGATCACACTGAACAAGTGCCTATATTGCTGCCTGTACAGAAAATCCAGGCATCAGGGTCATCTGTAAGTATCTACTTTTTCCTTAGTAATCTGACTAGTTACTACCAAAAATATGGTCACACTGGAAGACAACTACAGACAAAACCACAAAAATTTTATATATTGTGTGGTAACAAAACTCAAAATGCACTTTGATAATGCTTTAAATTGATAATCCTCGTCTTACACTAATTTTGTTATATTATTTCCTTCCATGATAATACTAAGCTCACAGAAGTTGAAGTAGTCTTCAAATAATGGCTATTTGAAGACCTGAGAAAAAGATTCACAATGGAAAGTCTTCTACTGAATGTGAAACCATCTCACTGTGATCTGGTATTAGAACCAGTTGAAATAAAACATTTGGTAGGTATGAATAAAATCACTGCAATTGAGAACAGCACACGGGACTTTGCATGCCTCTTGACATTTCATTTTGCTTGAATTTGGCTCGGGGTTCAATGCAAAATCTGTGCTGTTTTATGTGATAATCCCACCATTCTCCCTTGGCTCTTTTTAGGCATGCAGGTTACAAAGCTGCCTGGGCTTCGGCCCTGTGAGCCAAACTCAGAGTCATTCACAAACTGAACAACTCTGACTCACACTACAGTGCAATTTGATCCAGGCCCATGGGATATTTCTCATATGGTCCACACTATAGAGAAAAGCTTGAACTATTAACTAGCCACAACTATCTGTTTTTTCTATTGCCGTAGTAGACAAAAAAAAAAAAAAAAACCAGTTATGGGTTCAAAATATCAAAGAGTAGACCTAAAATAGGTATGGAGGCAATTTGCTTTATGGTTCCACAATGAACTCAGTAGTCCATGCATGTATATACAAACCAGGCAGGGAGAAATTCACTAAGGCAATAAAAGATATGACTACTCTTATTTAACACTATATGGAGAACAAGAAAGCACCACTGACAAAGGGAAAATATTCCCAAAGGAAAGAAACACTGCTTTTTCCCCTTTCTCAGCCACAGGTTAATTCCTTACAGCCAAAGAATGTCCAGAAATTAAAGCAAGTGTCAATCTTCATGCAACAAATAGTGATGAATTCAGCTATTGCAACCTAAATTCTAACAATAGAGAAGCTACAGTGAGTCCAAGATCGTCAGTCTAATACTTTATCTGGAACTGACTGAAAATCAAATGAATTGGCAATTAGCATTTTTCAACATTATAGCCTTCATAAGCATTAATTGCTTTGCCTCAGATTGCATGGTTTCCTGAAGAAGTATGTTTCTTAGCTGCAAGTGTCCACTGCTTGTCTATAAAACAGAAATAAAATTTTAAAGTGTTCTTTTTAAAAATTTAAGACCTTTTAGTTTTTTTTAATGTTACCTAAGAAATAAAAGCTTCTATTATACTGCCTAATTTATTCATGGCACACTGCTTTTTATATATTGATTAACATTACCTTTTACAGAACATTTCAAGTCTGTGTAGCTAAGCAGAAAGCATATGATCTAAATTAATTCAATTTTTATCAATGAATTTTAGTGAAAAAGCACAGGCCTCTGGGCTATAAAGCCTGAATGAACTTTTCTCATGTGCAGAGATTTCATTTGAAGTAAAATGCTGTCCTTTTCCAAATGACCATAAAAGTTTGAATTAATGCAAATATATTCTTGATTTACCAGGTTCCCCACTGTAGTAGCTGGTGAGTTCAGAGAAGAAATTCATATATTTCCCCTGCACAGCCCAAGAGTAAGTGCACCACAAAGCGTCTCTTCCAGTCACCTTGTAATACATGCTTCTCTCGGGTTTATTTCATTAAAAATATCTGGCATTATCAGAACATATTGCTATTTTTAAAGTCAGTATTTCAGCACAAACCTCCACTTGTTCTGCTAGAATATATATTTATTTTTAAACCTAAGGAGGCGGAGTACTGCAAGACAGAGGAGATGGAAACTTCTGCATGTAGTGTCTGGTTCTGAAATTACTTCCTTCATAAAATCATTCAGCTTTATCAGATATTTGGTACTTAAGGTTGTGTATTTTTGTACCACACTGCCAGAACCAGTGCATCAGAATGAACCCAGACCAGTCATTACTACAACCACAGACTCATTGCACTAAACGACAGGCTTATTATGGAACCTCTTTATGTTAATGAAAAGGTCTAAATAATGGGTTGAGTGACAGATAAACACTTAAATAAATATAGGAAATATTTCTATTTTGTTAATGAGGTTCCTGAAAGAGCATCTTCGGCTGGCACTGAAGTTTTTTGCTGAAAACATGTAAGAAGATTCAATATGTTCATCAGGAATACAGTTTTTAAAAAAATCTCACAATTACAAATAGCAGCATGAGCAAGGAGTACTCTCTGTAGCATAGGCAGGATGGACATTTTACAGCTGACATTGTTAGGCAGACATACATGAACCCTTTATTGAAGGACAAAATAAGCTACCAAGTTAGGGGAAAAAATACCTCAGAAAAAATGTTTTAAGTTTTGTTTGAGCCAAAAAAATTAATCTGTTATTGTATTTAAAGCATAGTTGGAGCTGCACCAAGATAAAATAAAGCAAATATTCTCTGAATTAGGATACAAGAAGTTCTAGAGTGAAAACCCATTCACAAAACATCAGATTGTCCAGTCAATACAAAACTGATCTGTTTTTACTGAATGAAAACAAAACAACTGGAAAATTCCATTATTAAGTTCTGGGAAGCAAAAAAAACCCCAAATTTTATTATTATTATGTTTTACTACCAACACCTCTGAACTATGAAGGAATTATCTTGTAAACATTCATTTCATTGTTCACAAAAGTTGCTTCTTTCTCCTGTACAGCATTCCACAACAAGCAAGTAGCTGAATTTCCACATAGAACAGGTAAAGAGTTGCCACCTGCACAC
Source organism: Taeniopygia guttata (assembly GCF_048771995.1). Classification (NCBI taxonomy): domain Eukaryota; kingdom Metazoa; phylum Chordata; class Aves; order Passeriformes; family Estrildidae; genus Taeniopygia; species Taeniopygia guttata. The sequence goes on along the minus strand of NC_133025.1, from coordinate 20,083,855 downwards.
AGCAGCCCGACACATATAGAAGATTAATGGGTTTTGCTGACAACAAAAGGGAATTTGGAAAACCTTTGGCCTTGACATCGCAACTCCTAACTTGCAAGAGAATTCTTCACTGATGTAAGTAGTCTTATCTACCTCGGCTCTTCTGTAATGGTTTGCTGTGCCCCTGCCACAGAGGTAACCTTTACACAATAATCAGGACTTCAAGGCGAATCACTCTCAGCACCTCGTTTACAGGAACTATTTCTTCCCTGTGCAGTCCGATGTCTACCCTCAGCCTAATCAGCCCCTTTTCAAATACCCCAGAGCACCTGCCTTCACTTCCTACCCTGCAAATATCCATTTACCAAACAAGATACCCTGTGAAAATCCAACACAGGTCCTTCTGCTGGGGTAAGACTAAGAAGAGCCTACAATTTTTTAAAAAATAAACTACATTGAGTATTTTCCTCTGCCCTTGCTTGGACTTAATGAACCCCATCAGAATTAACACCTTCAGAAAAAGGGTTCACCTCTGGTCCAGCAAATTATGATCAAGAATTTCCCAGGCACCCTAGGAGAGCTTTCTCTGTTGTTTCTGCTTTCATTTGACCCTCTTCCCACTAGACTCCCGCTCCCCAGTCCGCACAGCTGTGTTCAGAGCAGGTAGGGCTGGTGCAGTCCGGTGCTCTGCAAGAACGGCTTTGCCCCCAGAAACACAGCCGCACGCCGAAATCGTCCCGGGGCATCCGGCAGGAAAGTCCCCCACTGTGTCCACTCCCGACCCCGGCGACGGCACCAAGCGAGCGGGCGAGTCCCCCGGGCGAGTCCCCCGGGCGAGCATCGTTCCGCATCCCGTTCTCCACATCCCGCTCTCCGTATCCGGCGCAGGGCGCGCCCGTGCGTTCCGCACAGCGCTCCGAGCAGCGCTCCGCGAACCGCGCCCGCGCACTCCGCACAGCGCAGCGCAGCCAACTACGCGGACCCTGCACCGCACCCCGCGCAGCCGGCACCCCGCGCAGCCCTCCGCACTGCCGCTCTCTGCCCCTCCGCCCCTCTCCGCCTGCCGCCGGCGCACAGCGGCGGGAGCCAGCAGCCGGCCACGCACCGGCTTTCCGCGCGACTCCTCCGTGCGTTCCCGGCTCTCCGCGTGCTCGGCACCTTTCCCGGCCCCAGGAACGGCTACCGCAGCCAGGCCGGCCCCGCCCAGCGGAGGGGCCCGGGGAGTGCCCCCGGGCTGGGCGAGCCGGCTCTCCCCGAGCAACTCCGCGACCATCGCCCATCACCGCTGCGCTTCTCCCTTGAAGGGAGCCCCCTATTGTTCTCCACTTTACTTAGCCGAGCGATTTATTATTTGTCTCTTCCCAGGCTCATCCGTACCCCAGCTAGCGTGTGCTGTGGAGGGATTCCGGCACAGCCTGGTTGCGGCTCTCCTCGCAGCCTCGCTCCTTCCAGCGAGCGGCCGTAGGACGGCTTTGAGCTGCCTCCCGCCGCCGCGTTGCAGCCGAGGCGGCCCGTGGGCGGGGGACGGAGGGCACATACGGATTTCCCGGCTGGAGCCAGAGCTCCGCCGGTCCCCTCCGAGCCCTGGTTCTCGGCCGAGAGTGCTGCACCTCCGTCAGCGGTGATGCAAAAACAAGCGTCTCCTTTTATTTCCAGCCGCCAGTGATTCCTTCCTCTCCTTGCATCAACTAGTCAGCTTTAATGAGCTTCTGTTCCCACCTCGATGCAAACCTAAGTCTCGTTTAATGAATCCCTGGTCCCAGAGGTCTGAAGCTTGCAAACTCCAAAATGCCAGCGTCGGATTCCCATGCACTTTGGGTCACTGATTGATTTTTACTACTTGTGTTGTACGGTTTTTGTGTTTGGTTTTCTTATTTCTCTGGTTTCTGTTGCTGTTGGTTGGCTTGTTTGGTTTGGGTTTTTTAACCGTGTCGTACGTTCACCCGCCAACACTTTGCATTCCTGCAATCAGCACATGCCAGCGCTGGGGACGCTGCTCCACGCCGAGGACAGTTAAGCCCTTGCCTCGTGCCGGTACAGCCTCTCGCCTTCTCCCTCGGGGGAAGAAGCCCCCGGAGCTCGGCGGGGATCCTCCTGCTCCTTCCCTCCCCAGGGACGCAGGGGTATCCCCGGCGGAGTCAAGGAAGCTGAGCCCACCCGGCAAGGCATGGGCGGGCGGCCGGCACCTCGCCCCGACCCTGGCCCCGGAGAACTTGGCGGCGGCGGGTAGGGTTCACTCCTGGCCAGCGAAACGTGAACAAGGTGGCGGGGAGCGCGGGGGAACCCCTGTACCCCCCTCCCCCGAGGGTGGGAGAGGACCCGGCTAACACAGCCGGGGGGACACCTCACTGCTCGGGAGTTCCGAGATTCTCCCATTTTGTTCGCTGCTGTGACGGCACCGTGTCCGGGATCTCTTTCGTTAGATCTGATTGGGGGAGGATATCGGCAATAAAAATGATAAATAATTAACGAAAAAAAAATAATAAAAGCTCCCGGCGCCACGAAACAGGCGGAGAGGATTGCCCGGGATTCCCCAGCCCAAAAAATCTTAATAGGCAAAACGCGCATTTGCCTTCTAATCTCTGCTTAAAATAAGAACTAAAGACGACACACACAGATACACAAATACCTTGATCGAAAAGAGTTGCATATCCATGTTACTGTTGAGGTCCCTGGAATTGTACTCGGTGTCGATCGGGAATGGCATGAGGTAATTTCTGTACAAGCCTCGTCTCAGACAGCTTCCCTCAGCAGCGTCAGCTTAATATGCGAGAGCCCAGCCTGGGACAGGTATCCAGGAAAGCGGTTTCAGTCGTACTGTTTAACAGTCGCGAACAGCCAAGCCGAGCCTGCTTCACTGACTCCTTCCTCACTTCTCCTCCCCTCCCCTAAAAAAAAACAACAACAACAAAAAAAAATCCACAAGGTAACTTTTTGGGGTCAGTGGCTCAGCGCCCGTGACGATACCAAGCCTCCCTTGCCTTGCCGCTCAGTCGCAGAGCGGACACACGCCCCGGCCCGGCCGAGCCGTTCACAGCCAAGCAAGAAAACACCCCAGCCCCCGCCCCCGGCCCAGCCCCCCGCGCCGCCGGAGCGGTCCGCGCCAGGAGCCCGGGCTCGGAGCCCCCGGGCGTCGGCGGGAGCGGCACGACGCTGCCTGCGCTTACCGCGACTCTGGCGGGACGGGCACGGCACGGAATGGCTCAGCGCGGCGGGGCGCGGTAGAGCACGGCTCAGCACAGCGGGGAGGGCGCGTAGCCACACTTGTAGCTGTTCTTGGTGCTGAAGGAGGCGACGCTCCGCGGCAGGACTGGGCAGGGCAGGGCAGGGCAGGACAGGACAGGGCAGGACACGGCACGGCACGGCACGGCGCGGCACGGCACGGCGCGGCTCCACGTGAATCCCCGGCTGGTCGCGGGCCGCGGCTCCGGGCCCGCCCGCCGCCGTCGGCACCGCCCTCCCCGGCACAGCCGCTCCGCCCGGGGCGCGGTGCCGGCGAACGCCGCGGGATTCCCGAGCCGAGGAAGCCGGTAAAGGCTGAGGCTGTGGGAAGCGGGAGCGAGGGGGACAAAGAGGGGGTCACCGGCGCGGGCCGGGACTGTTTGATGCGGTCTCCCCCAGGGTGCGGAGCTTCCATCCCCATCCCGCCTTCCGCGGGCGGCGGAGTCGCGTCCCCCGCCACAGGATCGATGACACAGGATAAGATTCCCGACGCTCTTTGTCCCGTCCCCGGGTTTGGCTCGCAGCTCGGATCCCGGGTGGCGGAGTTCCCCTTTATCTCCCGACACCAGGCAGGTTTCGGCAGCGCCGAGCCAGGGCCGTCCCGGAGGCTGAGGGACACAGCCGGGAGCGCTCGCCGGAAGGCTCTGGAAGTTTGCCGCGCTCCTAAAGGCTCTGCCCACCACACGAGCATTTTACGGGGATGCCCCGGGCCGGCAGCGCCCGGGCCGGCCCCGCGGAGCCGCGGGAGCGCAGCCCCGGCGGGGCCGCAGCGCCCGCCCGGGAGCGCCGCTCACCGCGGGGAGAAGGTTCCACCTCCAGGGCGCTGCCCGCAACTGCAGCCGCGGCGCCGGCAGCGCTCGGCTCGGCACAGGGCGGGCTCCGAACCCCAGGGGCAGCACGGCCGGCTCGTCAGGCCCCTGACGTCAACCAGATCTTTTCCATCGTCCCATCTCACCTAGTCTGAACTACTCTCCTTAAAAGGAACAACATTTTTCTTTGCTTCGCTCAGGGCTGTCTCACTTACTTAGAACATCATTGCTGGAAGGAGGAATTCCAAGAATGCTTAAATATGTCCAGCCAGTGCTTCCATGATCATCTTTGTTGTGTGTTACTGCTTGTGTTTAGGTTAAAGGTCTGCCCCATTAGCAAACCACGGGACTCAGACAATGCTCGATGAGTCGTTCAAGCCTGTAACTTCTCTTATGGGAAAATTATTTTACAATTGCAAAATGCCACTGGGAAAACTGCCAGGTCTTAGCAGGATATATTCTCTCATGTTTGCATTTGGTTTTTTTCTCAGAATCTTCCATGACAGAAGATGGAGGAGATGTGGTTTCAATGATCTGTCTCAGAAATCAGGAATATAATCATATGAGTGACTCAATGTCTTGATGTTCAACCTTGAGCAAAATTCTATTCCAGATATCCTCCTTTACTCCCATCAGGAAAATCAGCCATGCATCATCACTGTTGGATAGACCAATTTCTAACTGCATGTATACTTTGCCTCTCAAGCAGCTTAACAGAAAGTTCAGCAAAGCAAAACCAAGACATATCCTGAGGGCACAGGTGATGCCTGAACTCTTGTGTGAATCTTGCAGCTGGAGGAACAGGCTGGGGTCAAAAGATTAGGATACAGAAACCTCCAATGTACTTCCAGCTTGGCCACCAACCTGAATGTAGCCTGGTGCCTCCCCCTGTTTCTTCTAGCCACATCTTTTCTCCAGCACCATTTTGAGGACATGAAGGGTGTATTTTTTACATACATTTGGAGTGAGTACCACAATGACTTTTTGGTGGGAATATGATAAATAAATGCACAACTGAAGTTTGCTGTGTTTTAACTAAATGCAAATAGAGAAAATTAATGGGAGGGTGGGGGGGGGGAGGCAGGGAAGATAATAAGAAGCTTCACATGGCCATTCCGTGAGGATAGGTGACACAGGTGAGAGGCAAAACACATCCATGATTCTCTGAGCAGGATTCTGATTCAAACCCAACAGTAGCTAATGTCAGTTTGCACAGAGGGCTAACGTCAGGGCTGGTGACAGCTACTACCTGCACAAGTAACTTGAGAGGCAAGAAATCCAGTTCTGGAGACCAAGCTGTCATAAAGGAGATCTTAAATTATGGAGTTTTTTTTATTAGTGAATTCCTGACCGTTACAGGCAGCATCTGACACCTTACAAGACTGGCAGGACCATGCTAAAATGGATCATAGAGGCACAGCCTGAGAGGTTGGAGGTTTAACCCCTGCCTGCAATAAATGCTTACTGTAAACATCTCTTTATAGCCAAGCAAAACCAAATGCATCAATCTCTGTGCCTCTTTTACACAGAAGTTGTTGAACCTCTGTGCATCCAAGCAGTGATTTCGACAAAGTAACTCATGTTCCAATGTCTCTCTACCATAACTGCAATCACCAGTACAGTTTTCAATGACATTCAAATGGACCTGATTTTGTTTTCATTTGAAATGGTGTGAAGTTCTGACACTCTGACTTCTGGATGAGGTTTTTGTTGCTACTTAGGTGAGAAATGTAACTTTCTGAGTTATTCAAACATGGGAATTGAGCCCACAAATGCAATAAAACTTCTTGAATAATCATTGTTCAGCAAGAGCCTGCTGATTAATAGCTATTAAAGAATACAGAACCACAAAGTCACTGACTTCCATTAAAGTGATAGTGGATACTACTGGGTTCTGAGTTACAAGGTGCTACAGAAAAAGTGTATTGAATTTTTCAAGAAACATTATCATTAAAGAAAAGAACTTAAAACTTGGGTGTTTCATGTGCACTTCTTTAAGAATAATGTTTTTTTATTAATTTTATTATGTGGAGAAAAAAAGAAAAGGTGGAGAAAAGGCACTACACATCAGTAACTATGACAGAAAGCATTATCTGGAGGCCAAAGAAAGTGTGCAACTATCTGTTAATAGAATATACCTTCAGAATGCCCAACTGTGGCTTGTTTCAAATAAATGTTTCAGCAATGAACAGGAGATGTAAAAGCTTAAACTTTAAAAAGAAAGGTAGCTATCATGTAGGAAAGGCAGCCTTGTTTCCAGGCAAGATATTTTCAGAATGTTTCTAATTTCCAAATCTGTCTAACAAACTCCAATATGCTAGATTTTAGCAGCTGGAAACCATTGTTCTGCTGGAAGGAGCAGCACATGAACATAATTTGGTAAATGGGTTTTTGAAACCTTTGAAATGGCAGGGACACTAAGTCCCACCAAAGCCAAACTAATGAAGCAGAGTACAGCAGGTCTGGCGGCAGCCACCAAAGTCAGCACATCCCAGAGATTGCCAGACAAGTCACAAGGCTAAGGCAAGTCTGAGGTCAACCCAGGAATTCAGCCTGGGAGATCAGAATCTTCATTAGAGGGGTACATGGCAATGCACAAGCATGGCTGAAACAGCTCCAGGAAGGGCAAAGAAGGAATATCAGAGCTTTAAAAAGCTCTGGGGAGCCCAAAGGAGATTTCTTAGAGCTTTCTCACAAAGCTCTCCTCAGCAGCCTGACCAGGGTCACCATAGCCTTTTGTCTGAGTTGCCTCGACCATTGGCTGCCAAAGCCATGGGAGCAGAGTAGGGCTATTGGCCCCCATTTATATACTGGTCAAAGTCTTGTGTCATATGCTCTTACATCTCCTTTTTTTGCACAGAACTAGAGGATAACAGTGACACATCTCTCCCAAACACGTCAAAAATTTGACAGATTTTCTTAAAGCACAGTATAAGAATTTGCCTCTCAATATGATTGAAATGTGAAGGAGACAGATCTGGAAGTCAAAAATAGTGGACACATACTACATTTAAGTGAAGGATACAGTATATTTATGAATCAAATAAAGTGTTTCCAAAATAGAAGTGGATGATGAGCCTGCAAAATACTCTCCCACACCAGCCAGAACACTGAAGTCAGCAGAGAGGTTTGTGAAACAGAACATTTGCTAAAGAGAAGAGACTTGATGCTAATTAACCAAAAATTACAACACCCCCAAAGGGAGTTATCCATTCTTACACCATTATAATGGGGACAGTCTCCACTAGCATGTCCTCTAGTATAATGACTATATGGTTTTATATTGATAAAGTGTCTATAGAGGTACTAAGTTCAGGTGCTTCTAAACCCCTAGTCTTTCATTTTGTCCTTCAGTAAAGAAAAAATGGAATCATGTTTAAGAGTGCCTCTCACTCTAAGCCACTTTACAAAAACTGATAAAAAGCTATATATAGTGATTACTTCACTAGCCTTTGAAATGCTGATATCTTTGAGGTGAGGTACAAAAAACGTTTATAAATCAGAAAGCCAAGCCACATTACCTTTTCAACATGTGATCCATAACCTTTCCTTACACAATAGCAGATGGATACAGGTATTTTACATAGCTGTAAAAAAATGCATATTTATATACCCTTCCAAATAAGTTATTTGCATACAATGTCATTTGCCAAAAGGCAAGTGGAGCTGATCAGGCTCTGCCTTGTTCCAGCCACCTTGTCTACTTTTGGCAAAATCCTCTCAGTTAGCAATGCATGGAAATAGCTAATATTCAGTTCTGGTATTCCTATCACTTTTGTCAACAGGAGAATCAGGCAGAAGACTGTTTTTTAAACTAAGTGTACAAAATCTCTGTCTACTCCCTAGATAAAAAAAAATAGTCAAAGCTTGTTATAAAGTAAACTTTTATTCTACTTTTAATACTGCCTATCAGACAACCAGAAAACACACCATTAATCCATTGTCTAGAATTCAAGGCATTATTTTGCACAGTCATTTCTCTTCATGGCTTGTTGAAGAAGCAGCAGAATTGTAGCTCTAGGAATCATCAAAATCATGAATGAAGACTCACTTGAAGCAAAAAAATACTTTTTTGAAATGTGATTGTAAGTTTAAATGTTGCAAGACCCACTCTCATGGAGCAGGGAGAGCATTTTTGATGAGGCTCTGAGGATTCCCCTAAAACCACAGCTTCCATACAGTGTCCATACAGCAGCAGATACCCAGCCCAGCACTTGGCCTGAAGTTATTCTCTGAGTGGATATGCAAATTCACAAGGTTGATGTTTGGTACATTATGGTGTCACTTAGTGTGCCCAGATCCATCAGAATAAGCAAATGAGCATGCCCTATTAGCCAATTCCTCTTGAAACTGTTCTGTAGGAATCATGTAAATACATTTTTGGGTTCTCAGAGGTGACTTTTCTTGGGCAAAATACACAGGTCTTCAGGAGAGATTCTCAAACATCTAAGATGTAAAGTCCTGTATTTAAAACATTCCTGTAGGCTCCCTGTGTAAAAGAAAAAGAGGGAAATGGAAAGAAATAGCTCCTTTCCAGGCAGTGAGTCACCTGATACTAGCATAGATGTCTAAATAGAACATGTAACTCGTGCCTCAGAAGTGTTTTTTTCTCTCCATGAACTATAAAAAGAGTCTAAACAACTGGCTCAGATGTAAATGTCTGCAGTGTAGATGATCAAAGCAAGGTGAGGTATATCCACCACTGGAGCATGAGAAGGTGCAGACAGGCTCAGGGTCTGGAGCACACACCACCCGCTCATGGCGAGTTTCTCATGTGCCTGTTCTGGTGGTAGCTAATGCTCCAGCCTTCATGAGTCCTTCCTCTACCCTTCCCACAGTGAGTTGCTGACAAATAGTCAAAATGGTCTTAGGAAGTCAATCAACTCTGTGCCAAGTACCTAAAAGTGGAAAACACTTCACAAAAGATTATATTTATTAAGCAGTTACATTTTTATAATGAAAAAAATCTGCAATTTTTTCCCTAAAACTTAATTTGTACAAAATTAAACAATCATTTTAATTAATTGCCTGTGAAAAAAAAGTCAGGGCTCAGTTTTTTGCTGACCTTTACATGAACAAGATGTAGTTAAGCTGCTGCTCTAGATTCACACATGATGACTTTTTACATCCATATGGTACTTCGTAGGGGGAGTTCATGTTAATGAGTGGTTCATCATGACCACACTTTTGAAGTAAACCTTGCAGCTGTCCCTTCTTATGATGTGCTTTGGTTAATGTAACAGAGCAGTCTAAGGGCTCATGGACTGGATTCTTCTCAAGGAAAAACAGAAACTGAAGCTGCACTCCAGGCACCCAAAGCCTAACAACCACTGGAAGACCAAGCTGGACCTAACCTGAGGCGATCCACATGTGATGTGGACGTCAACTCATCAGCACCAAATATTTTGCACTCTAGACCTGTGCTGGGCCATGTGACTTGTTAAGATAAGGTTGAGGTTACTGTCCCAGTATTGCTCTGAGGGCCAGAGCTGAAAGACTGCACTGAAACTCTAAGAGAGCTAGACCTTGTAACTAATTAAAGCCTAGCATGATGCATGGCATATTTACAGGGAAGTTTCACACTTCATTTAATAGTTACCAGCTGTAAATAATGTACACAATTCAATCTTGTGTTTGTAAAGTGAAGGTAGAACTTTTTAAATAGACAGGAGTATCAGAAAATGTGTGTAACCATATTTGCTGTAAGTTCTGTGCAACTTAAACAACTCCCTATCAATGTTGTTGGGAGGAAGATTAAGTGTACAGTGACACAACATTCATCCATGTTCTGCTCTGCATCTCTAGTTTGGGAATTACATTCATTTATCAATGATCAGGTCATCTTAATAAAACTTTTCATTGTTTAAACTGTAAGTAAAGTGCAAAATAATGAGTGGTAGTAGCTCAATCAAGAAAGACCAGTTGTAATGTACTCTCATGATAGTGTCATTTTCTTGTATTTAAAAAATAACCTAGGACATCTAAAAGCCATTTAGTCGTGTCATTGGTAATAAGGCTAATCATTTCTTTTCCTGTGCTTCATTGCTTAACTCTGACCTGAAGACAGGTAACCACTAATGGTATAATAAGGTGAGTATTTTACACTGATGATGCTTCTGCAGCAGAAGCATTTCCAGTTCTTAAATGCTACCTCATTGGTCTTGTTGGGCAACTCAGGAATGGCATAGAGCTGTTTGAGTGTGAAATACAACTACTACATCAACTATACTTGTAAAACTTGCCCAAAAAAAATGTGTATTTATTAATGTCTCTAGCTGCTTCTCCCATATTGCCTTGTGTTTCCCATCGATATTAACTCTCAATGCCCACAAAGTGTTACTACAAAAATATGTATGCCCATTGCCCAGTAAAACAGGTAAAATTGAGGAAAAAGCTTATGAACTCAAACTGAAGCCCTTTCCCTCAGTAGTGGAATTAATTTAAGTACCCAGCCAAGAGCTTTCAAGAAATAAAACATTCTTCTGGCAATATAGTATCTCTGTATTTAGATTGAGGATGATCTAATTGGAAAGTCCATAGTCTAAATCTTATTTGGCAGACTAAATTAGAAATGCTCGAACATTTGAAGGAAGATGAAATAAGCAATGAATAACATAAACATAAAATAAATAACTGAGGATCAGATAAAAAATATTTCTTCGTTATATTTTTTTACCCTAAGTGCTACTACATTACTTTGTTATTAGTTTTGTTGGTTTGAGTTGTTTGTTTGGTTCAGTTTTTTAGTTTGCATTCAACACTTTCCAAAAGGAAATAAATGGCTGAAGTTATGTAGGAGGAGAAACTGATGGGAGTTCCAACCCTGTAGCTATGCTATTCATTTGCCATGACAGAAGCACATGAAGGCATCCTCTGACACCCAGTGATTGAACCCAGCATTCCCTGACTCCGGGAAACTGCCCTAATTTCAAACATGCTCCAGGATGGCTTTCACTGCACGTGTCTGTGTTTGCATCTTAGCTTGGACTGTGATTTTGATGCCTCTTTTCACCACTGCCCACCACTGGGATTGGGCACAGAGCCGCCTTGGAGCAGAGCAGATCAGCCCCTCGGATGAAGCCAGAACAAAGCTGTGCCCCAGCTCCAGGGAGCAGCCAGACCTCGCCACCAGAGCAGTCCCAGTCCAGGGGACACCCCTGGGGCAAGGCCAGTGTGGACACAGGGCCCCAGTGCCCACGCCATGGATCTGCTCCTGTTGTGCTACAGGACTTGCTCTGCACAGATTCTCTCCCTCTCTTTTGCAGTTTCCTGCTTCAGGTCAGAAAACACCCACTGGGGCAGAGAGTGTGCTCAGAGCCCAAACAGATGTGCTGACAGGGGGTGAGAATCTGTCTTTTGCTTAAGCAACTCAGGAGGCTCTAGTGATAATGCCGTAGTTCCCTTCAGTTGCAGGAATGCTGCATAAACATTGAGAAAATAACCAAAATTTAAATCAGTTTCAGGCCAGGAGACATATTTTATCCTGTAATGATTATGCATTGAGGTGTCCCTAACATCTCTTTTCATTACTTTTGCTTCACAGAAAAATTTAAAATCTTGTACTCATTCTAAATCAGAAAAAAAAAAAAAAAGGATGTTTTAAAATATCACTAATTTGTTTGTGAGATAAATCCACATAAGCACTATTGCTAAGTGTTGGATGAGAGCTCATAGAAGAAATCACTTCTCCCACTTCTATTCCTAATATCAGGGGGAAAATGATATAAGCAGTACATAGTGGTATAAAAACACTAGTTTGTTGATCAACAGAAACACTATTACTCATATTATTTCAATGGATTTATGAGCCAAAGACTTAAAAATTACTTTTCTTTCCTACAGTTGTACTGTATTTCAGTATGTGTAAACTGTACTCACTAAAATCTGAAGCTGCACTGCTACAAAATTAGTACTGCAACATGCAATGCTTCATGCTCATTTTAAAATGCAGTGAGATTGGATTAAAATATGTTAAGCATGCTAATGTATCTTTATTACTTATGAGCTTTTAAAACCTTAGCACAGACTCTTGTTTGAAATTAAAAACACATGAAGCAATGAACAAAAATAAACCTCAGTAGCTATAGCACACATTGAATGAGCTTGTCTATATCAGAAAATAACTGCTTTCACAGTATCTAACTAGCATGTGTTGGTTACACCAGTGGTTTTCAGGCTGGGGTTTGCAGGTAACAGGTGATGAGATGCTAAATGTATTTATCACTAAGCTGAATAGTGCACCATGATCTATGACAAGCTTTGGAGCTCGATGTTGACCTTCCAGAAAGTCCAGGAGCCAAGATTCACATGCCCCATTGGATTAGGCGTATAAACAGTAACCTTAAGATCTTTTTTAAAACCAGGAGGAGAAATAGTCCTCTCCAGAGCAACCACTTCATCCTGAAATAGGTGACTTTAAAAAGGTGGTAAATGAACGTATAGATGTCACAGTCTCTCTCCATTGATTACATAGGGAATCTCAGGAGATTAAAAAGGGTAGCATTAGCTTCAGACTAGACCTCACTGCCCTCAGTGTCCCCCTCCATAACCTCAGCACAAACAGCTCAGATGCTCCTGCTCTGAGCCTTGGTTTCTCTGCCTCTTCATGTGAAAGCGCTGCCGCTCCTCCAGGAGCTTGGGAAGGAGGAGGAAAGCACAGTCTCACACCAGCACCCAGGACCCTGCACAGGGCACATCTGTCCTCTCAGTGCAGGGAGCACAGTCCAGCAGGAGGGTCTCAGCAGGTATTAGGGCTGCCAGTGCACAGGTGGGTTGTGTGTGCTCTGGTTACACAGCCAGAAGTGTCTGGACCAGTGTGGGCATCTTATCTGACCACTTCCATCTAAATCCAGCCTCTGCCTTACTTAGATCACTGTCAGCACAGATATATTGGTACTCACACAGCTGAAATTGAGGAGCTCTGCAGCCTCACATACTCCGGGGAAAGGAAATGCCAACACAAAACTTTATTGGAAACAGGGTTTTACCCTGATTCAGGGTATGATATGAGTTTTTCTTCCTGCAAGCCCACAGGGATCATGAAAATCTTGCACAACACCTTTCAGAAGGAATCTGAAATTAAAGCAAGCTTGTGCTGGTGTACAACACATCCATATCCTTTAGAAGATTTCCAGAAGGGGGTCCATTTTAGTCCAGTTTTCTCAATGCAATACAGCTGTATCCCATGAAGTAGCTATTGGATAAAAAGGATTTTAATGCTCAACACTTATAACTGCAGCCTTGTGGAGGAACGTTTTACTCAAGCACACCTCGTTGGGATTCTGAAATGCTTCTGCCTCTGAACTGTAACATATAAAGTTGTCACATCAGCCATGAAGAGAGTTTAATTGACTGAAAAGAAGTTAAGACTAAAACATATACACATTTGCTAAAAAAAAAAAAAATTAATCTGGTATTTTCCAGTTAAAAATATGCTTTTACAATTAAATTTAAAATCTCTAGAGAAGTTAATTCAGTTAATGTAGGTAATTTTTAAAGCTCTTTCTCAGTGGAGCCAATTTTAATTTTGGGATTAAATGAACAGCTAATAGAGACATTCAGATTTTTTCCTCTCATACATTTGATGTTTGCTTAAAGATTTTTTTTTCTTAACAATCACCCCTTCAAAACAGCACTGTCTTCAGTGAGTATTTAAAATATATGCAGCTTATTAAAAACTTAAAATAAGCCCCAGGTTATTACATTTGCATCCATTAACAACCTTACTTTGAGAAATGGTTTCGCTAAAAGAACATGTTTTAATCGGCTGGTACTACTTGCTTGAATAAAGACTAGAGGAGTTGAATATTTTTTTTTTAATTTAAAAGTTATGCAGTCATCAGCAGCTATTGAGGACATACTTGGTAGTAACAAGACTACTACATCCTGATGCATTTTTTTTGATATCACCAGTGCCTGTATGTGCCATGTAACACAATAATTCTTCAGTAGAAAAAATAATGAAATGAAAATTATGTAAGATAGTGTGGGGGAAAGCAGAAAACTTTTCTGTGGATGTTGACTCCTTGCAAAAATCACCCTGAAATATTCTCTTAGAGTTAAAAAAGTTAACAGGCCTTTTAGGCCTGCAATAAAGCTTTATTTAAAAGTTTTCTAGACAGTAGTTTATATATGATTAAATGACCTATAATGTCAGGTAAATGAATAATTGATCTATTCTGGAATGACCTGAGAGATTTCTTGTTTTCGAGCCTGATCAGTCTGGTACCCACACCATCCATTTACCACTTCTAATGTTCAGCAGCCTGTTCTATAACTCTGCCAGGTTCAGTTCTGCAGCTACAATTCAATCAAAAAGTCATGTCAGGGCTCAGAGTTGTATTAGCTGAAATTAGGAATACTGGTCATTTATTACACTTGGAGTCATATTTATCTTCTGGGCCTCAGCTTTTCACTGAAGACAAATTCTCAAGGTTTTTATACCAACTAAAGAAAAAATTATTTTTATTTTATTTTTTTTAATGGAAACTTAGTGCATCCTGGTTTTCATCCACCTTCCAAGTCTTTACAAATGGTCACATATTTCACAAGAGTTATGGCCCAAATCACAAGAGCTGTCAGCACTGACATTTACCCATCAACATTACAGGGTGCACAACTGCAAAGATACGTATGAAATCATTAGAGCATAGAAGAATGGTTCAGATATATTTTTTTCCTACCTTTTTGGGTTAGATCCAGTGAAAGATTTAAAGATGCCAAAACCTAACTTCTAGACTGACTTCAAGAACAAAATTCAGAGTCAGATACCCGAGTTCCTTCCATAACTTAAGTCACTCAGTGGGAAGAAGACTCCTGAGCAGCAGTGAGAACCCTGCTCTCCCCATTCCACTGCATCCTGCCTCTTCACACATAAATCCTTGTGAGGCTGCTGAGCCACACCCTCCTGGTTTCACCAGGAGACTTCAAACTGCCCCATGGCTACCATGCTTTGCTACAGCAGAGGGAATATGAACCTGAAGTCATTTAGTTGGAAGAGAGCATCCCATGCATGTCTCTGCCTCCTGGGTGAGTGCTACAGGTAGAAGATGTGCATTAGAAATACTTTACATATAATTACTGCTATGGAGGGACACAGTTTTAGCAGTGAGCAAGGCAGGCTCATTCCAATGGATTTTGCATGTTCTTCCACTTACTTTTGGAATCTAATAAAGTTTGGGTAGGAAGGCAGTATTGCAGACTGAGTAGAAGAAAATCTCCGAAGACATTTAGAAACCCTCAAGGTTAAGCAGCAGGTAGGATGTTTGGATAAAAGGCACCAAGAACTCGGTACAGTTAGCCAGCTGTAAAGGGTGTCTAGGAATGTTTGTCCTGTGCAAGGGAGGTGCAAGTGGGAGATCACCACTGACCATATGGGGGATATTCACTTCTCTGCATGTACACTGTAGCATCTTACATGGAAAGAGGTGGCAAAGTTTTAGTAACTGAAATAAGCCTATATAGTAACCAAATCCCACATTAGTAAGAGCAAACTTTTACCTTGCTTTTGTATTTTGGCACACTGATAACATACTGTCAGTAGCAGTAAATACCAACTAGTTAGAGGTGACAATCACAAGTTCACCTATATATTCTACTACATTAATGAAATCCTATGGAAACCATTCCATACCAAAGCACAGACCTAGTTATGCAGCTGCACATTGTGAAGCCTTTGGGAAGTGGAATAGAATAAAGTTAGATGTGGCTGCCTCCAATTTCACTCTTTTTAAGGTCAATCAGACCTTACACTAGTTTACAGCTGTATGGACAGAGAAATCTGTTCATATGTCCTTCTAAGAAAATCCACTACTTTTAGTGAAAGCCCACCCAATGAGATTTGTAAGCAAAATAAGCATCTAAACAATGACATGACTAAGTGTTTACCACAGCAGGCTGTTTGTTTTGGACACAGGCTAGAGAAGGCTTTTGCCAGTTTCTGTTTAGCTTGGCAAACCCCATGGCAAGTGTAGTCACAGCAAATATATTCCCAAGCCAGATGACACACACAGTGCCAGAGCTGATACAAAATGGGCTGTGGAAGACTAGGGTGTAATAAAACAAGTTGAAATAGTCAGTGACAATGATAGCTTTGCGTACTATTGCCCTCAAAGTATCAAAAGGATCTCACATTTCTTTCAAAGATATGTATTAGTGATGTAGTGAAGTC
The DNA here is from genome assembly GCF_048771995.1 of Taeniopygia guttata. NCBI lineage: Eukaryota > Metazoa > Chordata > Aves > Passeriformes > Estrildidae > Taeniopygia > Taeniopygia guttata. The sequence continues at coordinate 20,067,676 of NC_133025.1, read as the reverse complement.
AAAGATGAAATTATATCCAAATTTATACATAGAAAATTGGAAATTTTTTATGTCACAAAGACTGATATTGCATACATTTGCTACAACAGACTCTCAGAGAAATCAAATGCAATCATAAAACAGAAAGCAAGACATTATTTTTTAACGACTGCACTATGTAAGCGGGAAGAAGGAGATGATATCAACCTGCCAGCTGGAAATCAATAGGAACTTGGCCAACTAGCCTAAGGATTTTTTTTCTGTTTTCCTCAAGGGGATCAGTATACTAAAATAATAATTTAATCCTATGTGCTTCAGTAATACTGGACATTTAAATCCTGGGCATTGTAAAGCCAACCTTTCATGCACATTCTGACTTCCAAACTATAGCCTGTAATCTTTATCTGGTCAGTCATACCTTCTGTCATGTGCAATTGTCACTGATCAATTCAGGTACTTATGACTAAAGTGGATTTGTTTTACTTAACAAACTTTCTTTTTTGTAGTTTTAAGAAGTCACAAATCCAGTTCCTCGGGCCACAGGAGATTAAGAAGCATGTATGTATATGGCTCATAAAAACAGTAAAAACTGGAAAACCATTGTACATTTCTGCCATGTGCTGACTCCATGCTGTACATATTTGGACTTTACATATTCACATATCCTTTCTGATACTTGAATCTAATAGAGCCATTAGCTGTCTGTTGTCTTTTTATTGTCATCATCTTATCAATCTCAAATTGCAAGTGACAGTGAGTGTATCTTAGCTTACCACACCAAAGGTCCTTGCTGCAGTGGGTCAAACCAAATTCAAGACTGCAAAGTATCAAAAAAGTTTATAAAACTCAAAGTAAAGCAAATTCCTCTTCCTTACTGTCTTCACACCTTTGCTGTGAAAGACAATCCTCAGCCAGCCAGGTTCTCCAAGCACACACACACATTTAGTGACTGCATGTTTTCCCTATTTTCCTACCACAGCTGAGGTAGCTCAGAAGCCTGACCAGACTGAAGAGGTAGACATACAATTTTACCATTTTTAAACTGTCAAACTGTTTGCAAAATTTTAAAATTATTTATAAAAACTTCATCTATTTGATATATAACAAACAAGCACAGATACCATCCTTTGTTTTTCAGAAAAGGAAGCAGCAGATTTGTTACCTGCAAGGTGCACCAAGTCCCACAGTACAGGCATGGCAGAGTGAGCTGAGACACAGGACAGTTCTTGTTTCCCAGCTTGGGGCCATGCTTAGGGACTTAGCACATGCTGCCTTTCATGCTGCTTTACCCTTCTGTCCAGCTGACCACGTGCCATCAAACACGAGAGGCAAACATGTAAGGTCTTACCAAGATCACTCTAAGGTTTTGCAGAGGTTACAGTCTAACTCATTTCTCTAAATTACAGTCAAACAAGTATAAAGTTTCACCTGAAACACCATTCCCCATTGTATATTATACAGGTGTAATACAACTTGAGCTCAAACAGCCTCCCAGCATCTGAGAATAGGATTTGTGAATAGTTGAGACACCCTCAGCACCTCACAGGAACTAGAAGAGCCTTGTCCTTGAGTTTCTTCAAAAAAACAATTAAGTTTGGGAGAAGATTAACATTGATTTTTAAGAAATATTGGTATAATGTGGAAAGAAGGAAAAAAATGGCAAAAAGCTAATTAGATATTAAGAAGGTTAAAAGGGATGACCTAAAGGGATAGACTGGTATTGATTGCTCACAAAATGTTGGAAGGCTGATAGGGTTGCCATTTGCCATGAGTATGGTAACATAATTAAGGTCATTCAGTAAGAATTATATAAAACAAGCTTTGTCACACAAATACCATTACTACAAGAAATTAGAAATTTAGGTGATAATTTAAATTATACTGACATAACAGGCTTTGACAAACTATTTTACATCATGCTGAAGGACCTTCTGTTTAAAAACAAGTATAGAGTTATAAGAAAAAACAAAAAAGATTAAAAAACTTCATACAAGTATCTAGTTCATCATCCCCTGGCAGATTCTTGAATATAAAATGGATTTCAACTAAAAATTGGGTTTATACATTTCTAAACAGAAGCATTTCAAATGATATTGCACAGAGTTTCTATTCTTGGCTCAACTATAAGAAATACCTTTATTATTGAGCAGAATACAAAAGAATCACTGCAGCTAGTGTACAAATTCCAGCAGCATGCCAGAAGTGATAAGAATGGGTCAGTTCCACACAGAGGCTGTGGTGCTTGAACTGCTAGTTTCATTCAAAGAAAGAATACAGGTCAAACATCCAGATCTGGAAAAGCAGTATCCTGTAATTCAATACTTAGAGAAGAACTCTGGTTTAAGGGAAATAGCCAATGAAAAAAAAAGCTTCTAACATGACTGTGTGATTATGAGGGACAGCGTGATCTTCAGATGTATAAATAAGAACAAATCTGTAACAAGTAGGACAACTGTATACTGTCCTGCTGATATAAGCTAATTGGGATTTTTTTCCCCTGATATTCTTCATCAGAAAATTCAACATTCTCAGAGGGAGATGAAGTTTAAAAAAGAAAAGAATTTTAGAAAAGAAGATGTTTTGATTTTCATGATACTCCTCTTGTGCTTTTAAATATACACGATTTGGTTTTAAATTTAATATTATTTTTGCATATTTGGTGACATCACATAATATTAAAAAAATAAAAATAAAACCTATGAAAAGGTTATCAAACTGTAATGAAATGTCTCAAGTTTGCTGAAAGATTACTTTTGAGCTTATAGAAATTGTCAACATCTTCTCTTTCTATTCTGTTTTGGGAGAAAGACTTTCTGAAAATCCATACCTTCTGTCAGCTGAGATTGTAATTCAGATACTGGAACCTGATTCCAATGTCAGTATTTAAGAATATAGAACACCGAGAAATGTTATAAACAAACCACAAGAATGTTCCAGAGTTGCATTTCTTAAAAATACAACTTGAAAACAAGGGTTGGATGCTTTCTTAGCTTATTAGACCAACAGAAACATAAAAAAACCTAACATGAAAATCACTATCCAAAGGAATTCTAATTAAAATTAAAGGAACATTTATTACCCATTGGAACAACTAATCTGGGATTACTGTAAGTCAGTAATTTTTTGCAGCCTCTCAGATGACATACATTCCTAGAAGGGATGCTTGCAGCTCAGTGACAAACATAAGACTCAATACTGAATCTCTGCAGGCATGTCCTGCAGCTCACACCGTGCAGGAGGTTCTCACAGCTCCTGGGCTTCAACCTATGAGCACGGGAAAAGAAAAAAAGCAGCACTCAAGTCACTGCTGTGGTCAGGCAGCTGCCTTCTGTAACCAATATATGTCTGCAAGAATAATCATCACTTACCAAAGGGTATGACAGGGAGGAAAAGGGCCATGGTTGACAGTGTCAGGCACTCACTGAAGACAAGAGATGATGTGCACAGGAGATACTGTGAAACAAGCACAGCCATACAACCTGCCATACTACAGGCAAAGCACCTAACATTTCCATTCAAGTGCTAAAAAGAAAAAAGAAGATTAGTAGATTTTTTTTTTTTAATGGTAATAGATTATAGGGAAACTTTTCTGAGCAGGACCTAATGGGAGAAATTATTTCAGTTCACAATTCAGTAATTATTAATTTCTCAAGGTTGAGATTGAAGGCATTTGAGACGGCATTTTATGTTCGGACTTAGGTGTTTATTATTTTTTATCTACTACTGTGAGTTTGGTAGCTTTTTCATTAGCAAGGCACAAAATGGCTAACTAAGTTTTGTTACAAGGTCTTTTAAAAGTAAAATACCTAATTAAGAAAGGACACTTAGATTATTTTCTTTTTTAACTCAATAATTGATCTTCCAAAGTCCGCAATGCGAACTTTTCTGTTTAATCACAAAGCATCACCCAAACCCATGAAGAAGAAGGAAGAAGAAGGTAAAGAAGAGCAACTTGCTTCTGCCCTAAAACTTCTATCTTGCTTCATATTTATTTATGTATTCTAAAATTTCAAACTCTAAGTTTTTCACTTTGTGATATTACAGACTTTTAACAAACTACACGCTCAATATCTTAGTGTTATTAGTCAATTTTAAAAGCTTGTTCTACAACCTCAGGTCAAATGCAGTGTTCTCTTGTGGGTCTATGCCTTTAAGCATAGAAAGTTTAAAATTCTCAGCATCCAGGATTCCAACAAGAAATGTCTCTGGGGGAGCAGAGAACAAGCTAAAACCTGAAGTACAGAGAACTAAAAAGGAAAGAGAATCAACGTACACCCTGCTCCAACACACTGAACACTTGACATCACAAGAAAGACCCCTTCCCACACAGATCACCAGCACCTTACTTTTCTTCCCTGCCACTCAGCCTTCCTGCAAGTGTAACTGCAGCATTACCTTTTTTAAATATCACACCTGCCTGATAAATTCTTCCTTTTAAATCCATAGCAATAATGGTTTTACCTTAGAGCTCCAGATTAAGAGATACATTTTTGCACATTACTAATCTTTGCATAACTCATGTTTTAGGAAAGCAGATCTATTAGTAAATACAGATCAAATTGTGAAACTGTATTACAGTATAGGAAATCTTTCTTAATCTAGATAAAAATCCCTCTTCTTAAATCATATAGATCAATCAGAAGTATTTTTTTTTCTATTAGTATCAGATAAGCAATCATTATAAAATTAAATCAAGCAATCAAATCTTCCTGATTTTTTAGGAATTCAACAAATATAGCTAATCTGTATATATTCACCTCTCTCCAGCATTAGACTGCAATTTCTCAGGCCAGGGACTGTCTTTTCCTGAATGTATGGAGAGAGAGAGTGCCCAGCTAAGCATGGGCTCTGGCATAAATAAATAATGACATCATAGTCACCATTATATGACATCATATAATTTTAAATAAAATTATACTCTGATTTAATTGTGAAGCTCCTGTTCCAAAATCCCAGATGAGCAATGATATTCAGAATCCTGCTTTATATTTATCTTATTTTATCAGGAGTTTCCTTCTAACAAAACAACTGGAACTGTATATATCCTGCTCATCTACCCTCTCCCCATGGACTCACCAATGCTCAAGACAATCCCTCTTGCTCAAATGCTATGGGACAGACTCTTTTCTATTTACTGCTTCTAAGTTCTTGTTACTTTCTTTTGCAAACACAGTATCAGCCAGAACTTAAGAGGGAAGAATATCTTTGGAGAGAGAGTTGCTTATTGTGATTACAGGATGCTTAAGGCAACAGATGAAGCAGTGAAATCATTGCATGGATAGAGAGCACGCCAAGGAGCACCAAGGAGCCTGCCAGCTCAGGGAAGAAGAATAAAAAGAACTTCCCAGACATGAGGAGCCTGGATAGAGTTTGCTATAACTCAGGATGTTACTGAATCAGCTAAAGCAAGGACACACCTGAAATAATAGAAATTGTTGGGATTTTTTAACTTCCTGTTTGCCTTTTTCAAAAGTTCTAAGTTTTCTCAATTTAAAAACTTAGTTTTCTAGTTTTTATTCAAATAAAGTTTGCCTTGTTTGAAATAAAAAAAAAAAAAAAAAGAAACCATCAACTTTAGTCTAACTTGAGTTAGAATACAACATAATATAAAAAAAAGATTGCCTGATGCGGAGTCCCATCAGGGACGAAAAGATGACTGCCCTTAGTGCTGTCCCCACTATGAGAGCAAGAAGGGAGACTTTCACACTGGGAAGCTTCATTGCTGTCAGAAGTGGAGCAGGAAGTGTGAAAGAAGGAAAGAAGTGGAAAAATACAAGATAATTTGACTGGTAACAGGCCTCCTCACCTCCCCACACACCAAATGTCTTCCTGCAGGGAAGACAGGTGCAAAAGAGAACAAGCAAAAGAGAATGAAGAGGAAAAGCAAAGAGCAGTCAAAAGTGAAATGAAGGATAAAGGAAAGCTGGGAATCATGACATTGCTGGTAGCAAAAGAAAAAACAGAGTAACAGAACTACACAAGAAGGTTTTCCTTCCCATCATCCAGGCAACTCTGTCATCCTAAACTGAGTCAATCAGCTATTGCTCTCATGAGATGATGTGAGAACACCTAAGACAAGTGACAAAAGTTGGAGAAAAACATTCCACTGCAATTATAAATGGGAAAAAATTATACATCAAGCATCAAAAGTAGTCTTCCTTGAAAAATTGTATTAAAAAAAAATACAAAAAAAAAGAAGATGGCATAAATGTTCAACTCCTCCTTAACCCTCAGCACTGGAGGGTTAAGCACTCTTCCTAAAAAGTAGTTTCTAATGCATCTGATCTCCCCATGAGAAACAAAAGTTAGAATGGGTCAGTGATGTAAGGTAAACACAGTTGTTGGTACAACTCCAATTTTAACTTTGAAAGAATTCTTTTATACCAAAAAAAGAGTCACAACTACCTTTTTGGTTTTAATTACAAAGCTTGTCTTCATTTAAGTTTGCAGGGTCTGCTCTGGCTGAGACAAATTGTACCTCAAAAAAAGCATTATAGTTGGGGGGAACTACAGCATCACAGTCTTTCTTTCCTCTTCTTCCAGTGTATCAGCCAATATTTTCTCTGCAAAGAGACCTGAACAGTATGCAATAGCAAGACACAGCTTTTAACATCTGCATTCTTTTAGATGTCCTTACTGTACATGTATTTCTCAGAGGTAGAGAGAAGGTCATTAATGTAATACATAAAGCCAGGAGAAAGTAAAAATTACAATCATGTGGCAAAAAAAATCTCAAATTGGGAATCTGCATTTGCATTTTCTCCCAGAGCATTGTCACACATGAGTAAGTATCAGAACAGAAGGATGTGTCACATGGGATTCACCAGGGGGCTGTCCTGGTTGCAATACACTCCAGTATTTACTCCACGATTCAGAGAGCACATATTAAATTTACAGATGGCAAGAACCTAGAAAGAAATTAACCTATTGCAAAGGAAAAAATACTGTGGACATAAGAAGGAAATAATGTCTGGGAAAAAGAAAACGGAATGCACCCCACAGGGACAAGCTGAAGTTATCGTAAGAGCAAATGAACCACTCAAATACAGAAGACAGCCAATTACAAATCAGCCATGTAGAAAAGGACCTCGAATGATATAAAAGAGAAGCTGAACAGAAGTCAACATCAAGCTATAACAGGTTTCTTAAGGTACCAACAGAATTATGCATGAGCCAGAATACAGGATACAAAATCTGTAAAAACCCTCTGCTCTGCAAGGCACAGCTGCGATACTGCCTTGTTCTCACAATACAAAAATAAATAAGTAAAAATTCAAGTGGGCCAATAGAAAGGAATGCATAGGAGAGTTGCAAGAAGAGTTCCAGGAAACATGAGCCTGGAGGAAACACTGAGCAGTGAGTTTTTGAGTCCAAACAAACTTAAGACCTAAACATGACATACTAATAGCCTTCAAGCACATACAACACTGCTGCAGGATTGAACAGTTAGTTTTCTACATTCATCCAGAAGGAAAAAAGTAACAGGCTTAGATTTTAACAGCAAGGTTTCCACCTCAAGCCAAGAGAATTTTCTGTTGGCAAGAATAAGGAAATGTAAGAATGAACTGCCTGAAGTACAGGGCAGACAAACCTTCCTTTAAAAAAATCTTGACTTGAAAAAGTCAACTGACCTTGCCTCAAAATAAAGATATACTCCACATCTTCCTTGCTCCCCCATTATTCTCAGCTTGCCGAAACACTGTCAGAATAAGAGTTAACATCCTGCATCCTTAAAAGCAATCTCTTCATCATGACCAGCTGGCCTCTTTCACAGATTAAATAACTATGTCTTGCTGTGTTCCTGTTTCTCACCTTCCCCAGAGCAGCATGCAGGCTGTCCTCCCCTCTCCAGTACCCTGTGCCCAGGCCATCTCTGCTTTCCCTGAGCAACGCTCTAGAGAGGACACACAGGCCTTTATGGATGATTAATAGCTACCTTTCAAGGCTTAATGATTTGGCTAAGAAACTACATCTTATAGATCAGTCAGCTAATCTAGACTTTGGCCAGCTCTCTTCTGCTCTTTCCAAGAGCTAGACTGAATATTCAGCTCAATATCTCTCCTGCTTTCAAGTCATTTTTCTCCACTATCAACCACCTATTCAGACAACTATTCCCAAGTTACACCACTTTACTCAACACATCATCTCCATTACATTACCAATGGGTAAGCAGAGAAACCTTAAACCTTAATCAAAACAAACAGTCACTAAATACTCAGAAACAATTCAGGAATTAGTCCTATTTTACAGTTCTGTGTGTTCAGTTTTCCAGTTTTCAGCTCTGCAATGATGAGACTGCATTTTATCTAAGGAAGAACACACCATTTTACTACACATTAGGTAACGTATACAATTCCAAATGGCAGTTCTTTCCTTCTGTTGCTGGAAAAAAGATGAATAATAATGTTAAAATTAGTTACAGCCAGTATGCGGTAGATGGACTGTTGCCATATGGTGGTTATGTAAATTAAGTGACAAAATAAGGATCTAGCATTTATAAGCAACTATTGCACACTTCAAAAACGCAGCCTGCCTGTGAAATACCTACGGGCTCCCACTTAAGGGAAAAGATTACATCAAAAGCTTGGATTTTTTTCTGAGACTCTGAACAATTATTTCAAGGAAAACATAAGCTTCTTATTTGCCTAACATATAAATAACATAAAGCCCAATAACCACTCCTGTGCATTACACAAAGTAGTCTTGTTGTCCAATTAAACATCTATTTTCATTTGGTAAAATTATGTCCCGACTCCACGTCGCTCTGTTGCCTGTCTGGAAAGGTGCCTGACTGTACTTCATGGATGACTTAAATGCCCAAACTTAGGACAAAGACAATTTCTCTAAAAGCTGTCAAAGCCACCCACTTTTGCTGACTAAACAGGGAATTTAGGACCATCTTTAGGAGTCTTGATACTCTATGTGCTTGTCATTGAAACATAAAATGGGGGGACAGCTGGGCAAGATACATCCTAAGCATCATAGCTCAGTCAACTTTAAATATGTTCAAGAGGCAGCATTTCAGACTCCATGTGTAGTAGCTATCATGGAGAAAAGTGATAATTTAAAGTATATAATTTTTTTTATTATTTCAGCAGGCAGGGCCACTAGGTATCAAACATATAATTGGATCAGAAATCACAAAACAGTTTCTTCTAAAGCTGGGTCACTATTTTAAAAAACTAGTTCTCATTTCTCAGGTTATAATGAAAGCACAGCTCCTGCTATGAAAAACAGAACTTGAAATTAATTATGGTATATAACAGCTTCATGAATTCTTGACATAAAGCACAGATTAAATTTTAGGCTCCTACTGTCCCACCACAAAAAAAACATTAGTCTTTTCTCTCTAAACATATGCACAGAGGCTAATTAACACAAAATCCTTTTTCCTTACTGAAAAAGGAGTCTTCAGGCTTTATTAGAAAAACAGGAAAGCAATTAACTAAAGATTAAAGGAGCTCCATCTGCATGAAGCATGATAGAAATTGCCAAAAGGAGCAGGAGACAGGTAACAGAGGATATAACAAAAGGGAGGTGGGGGGAGAAAGAGAGAATGAGCAACAGAAAGTTAATATTAAAATCACAACTGGAGATCTTTTTCAGTAACCTGCTGGAAGTCATCCAGAGGGGATAACTGTAATTATTTTTGCACATATATTTTTGCTTAGGCAAAAGTCTATGGACTCTGTTCAGGTCAGATTATCTGATCATAATGGTCCTTTTCCACCCTCATAAATCTGAATTACACATGTTTGAAGACAAAAGTGAATACTAAGCAAAAAATCAAGGAAAGGCTTAAATCTAAGTTGAACTAAAACCCTTATGTTATTATCACCATAGCAAAAGGCATATGCAAAAGGCACTAACTTTATTCTTGACATCTCTAGCCAAGTATTTGTCCCTCTATCAGTCTTCACAGGAAGTGCTGTCTCATAGGAAGTAGCTGCTTGGCATCTTTCTGGAAAAAGACTACATGACAACTCTGCCAAAACTATCATTCTCTTTGACTCTCCTATCTTAGGGTAACTCTGGGTTGGTAACATATGAGCTCCTCATACAGATTTCTAGCACTGGAACTTTATTTAAAAACCATAAAAGTCACGCAGTTCTGACTGAGTGTATCTAACAAGCTATATTCCAGCACAATCTGATGGAGGTGGAAGCCTCAATTTATTCATACAACCAGGCCTTTTGCCCTATGGCAAATTCTAATAGATCTTAACTGGCTTAGTCCTGTCCACACAAAAGTTGGCATGTATCTGAAGTCTTCCCCTGCAGCACTTACTACAGGATCAGGAAGGGTCAAAAAGGGAGGTATGAACCTATTAGAAGGTCAGTAAGTCTCGGGGTCTCGCGTTCCTTCGACATGTACTGCTGGATTTGTCAAAGGTCCTGTCATGAGCACTGACATTACATTACATATTAGATCTACTTAAAAAGTCCATTGTGACAGAAAGATGCAAATGTGAACCACACCACAAGCATGTCATACAGCTCCTACAACACCACGGATGGATTCACTGCCTGTAGCTCCATGACAGACCACAACCAAAACCAGGTGCTGCTGTGCACCTCACCATGGCTCACACGCTCTCAGTGACCAGAGGGAAAGCTGACAACACAGAGCTTCCCAGGGGTCATCAAAACATAAGAGTTCCTTAAGGATAGTGACTCATCTAGTGGATCAGCTGGCAATGAAAACATGACAGTCAATTTGGCAGGTGCAGCATCCTGTTAGTTCATCTCCGCTGCAGACAAAAATAGTCTGCATGTTGGATGAACAGCTTTCTCCCTAATTCTATCTGGCCATCACTGATATTACAACTAATATCACCAGAATATCACAACAATAGCCCTAAAAGAAGAGCCTAGTCCCATATAAACTCTCTTTTCTCTTCAGACAAAACAGAATTTAATGGGATAGTGTCATCTTTGTAAAAAATTTCAAGGAATCACCTATCTATAAGATAGATAGTATACTTAACTTCTGTTTTCAGCTAAAACAGAAAGATATGCAAATCCCACGACAACAGAAAGGACTGAAATCTCATTGTGGTACTGGTAGCATTTCACTCACCTTAAGAATACATTAACTTCAGTAAGAAAACAATAAATTAATCTATCATTGATGCAATTCAAACATCCTCCTATGCTGTCAGATGTCTGTTAGAGACATCTGGTTGTTAGGTGTATGCTACAATTGCAACAGCTGTACAGGGACAAAGAAGGGATGGATATGAGGATTCAATGATCCTCCATCTAGAATTCTTCAGAGCCTGGAGCATACTCGTTAAGGAGCTGAAGCTTGAGCTACTTGCACACCTCCAAGCTTATAATGAGCAATAGATATAACCTGGTTGAAAGGGGCTGTATGCAAGCAGAGATAAACAAAAGGCCAAAAGAGGAAAGGCACTCCTGGGAATAGCAAATAACACATTTTTTCTTTTTCTCAGAAAAGGTCACTGTGTGAAGGAAGCTGGCTAAGATATTGTATTAGTTGCAGGCAGAGAAGAGCTGGGGTACAGCAGGAACACCCCAGGAAGCAGCACAGGAGAAGCTGGACCCAAAGTGATCATGACACCAGTGAGCTAGGCAGCCTCTTCACTGACTCAATGCACTCTCACAGTAACCAGGTAGTGTTATGTTTTGGTGTGTAATTTAGGCATTCAAGACTTCTGGGTGTTCAGAATTGCAGATATAACCACTGCAGAGAGCTCATTTGTAGCAAATTCATCATTTAACTTAAACGTTAAAATGTGCATGCTGTGAATCCAATAAATCTGACACGAAGGGCTACAGAATGCTTGCACATATAAATGGGTCCACAGGCAACAGATTGGCACCTACACATTAAATCATGTATGTCCTGAAGAGGTCTGATTTGACTGTCTACAACCAGAATAATCAAGCTCACTGCAGATGTTTTAATTAGTATACATATACATTTCTTTACAAGCAGAATTAGAAGCTGTGAAAAAGAGGGGCTCTGATGTGGCATGACTGGTTTTAGCCATCATTCAAAACAGAACAGTCACTATACTGTCTACTGACCTGCATATGCTTCATTATAGCTACTAACATAGTATTGTATTCCCTGCAGTCACTGCTCAGAATATGAGATACTGAGACATTTTCCACTTTGAAGAAGAAAAAACAAACAAACATGTAACAGTAACAACAACAACCACCTCAAGACAAAATTACACACCAAAACCACACAAATGCTCATTTGGAAAACATACGAACTGCTTTTCAATTAATATTATTCTCTTTCTTTTGGCTGTGTTAACTTGAAATTAGGTGGTTGTCTATACCAAAACTATAAAAGAGATGGTATCTATCTGGAGACATGACCCATGTTTCTCCTTTCCAAACAATAAGTCTGGGAATAGAATTGGATTTGAGGTCTGCAAACAACGTGTTAATAAATGCTAAATGATGTAACAGTGCAGAAATTTCTATTTACCATATGCCTTCCACCATTCCCAAGACAAAGTTTCTGCATTTTAAAAGATGGAGGTAATCTTGTGTTCAGCATTTCATTTCTTAAATATAAAGATAAGTTAAATGAAGCTTAGAGGAGGTGAAAGACATTAGAAAAATACAAATCCTCTCTTGATACTCAGCAAGAGACTAAATAACAAAAAAGGAGTTTAAGTGCTATTGAGCTGCACAGGTTGTGCATCTAATTTTGAGAGAGCACCTTGGTAGATGACACCTAACCCCTCTAGCTAATCATGCCCGCCCTTGGCTTCCAGCACCCAGCCCCGGGCCGGGCCGGGCCCGCGCTCCCTGCTGCCACCTGGCGGCGCCGGCCGGCCGGGCACGCCGGGCCCGCTCGGCGGGCGGGCACGGCCGAGGGGACATCGGAAAGGCCCTTCCTGAACACAGCTGAAACCCCTGGTTTGCATTCCATTCCGAAAGCCAGAGCAGCAGCAGCTCAGGGTGACTGCCCACCTCGCCCCTTCCATCCCAGAAAAGGACCGAGGTGTGCTCCAGGCGTTGTTTGGCTTCCTTGGCACTGACTCCCCACCGATATTCGGGCTCCTTTTCTCAAAAGCCAGTGCAAACCTGTAAAACTTTATTCCTCACCAACCCTGAGCTGCTCCCACAGGAAGATTTTCTTTCTGCTCCTCTGCTTGCATTCACCACTCCAAAAATGAGATTACTTCCAGGCTCAGGGTCTTCTGACTCCTCTTCCAAAATCTCCCTGGTCCAAGGAAGAGGGCATTTATGCATTATGGCAGTGTACACTTACAGTCTAATAACTATAGCCCTACTGCCTCTCCTGTCCACACACAAAACACTTGCCCAAAGCCTTTCACTCGTTATATGAAGGCAAAGACAATAATTGTTTTTTAAGACAGTGAATGCTGTAGAATTACCCTGTCCCTCTCACATGCACCTAGTACAAGGCAGCTCAAAACAAAAGCACCAGCCTCAAGTGCTTTCACGAGTCTTGCTATAGTTACCTTGTTACTCTTATTCATTTTATTTATTGATTCATTATTTTTTGCTCCAAAGTTAGAAAGTGCAGCTACAAAGGCAGCAAGCCCCTTCGGAGCAGAGAAACCAGGGTTTGGTAATGATTTGAATTACATGTTACCTTCAACTTCTCCAAACAACAGTTTAATAACTAAGGAGAAGACAATGCAATAGCACCAAACTGAAAATGAAAAAGTAGAAGGGGAAAAAAAAATACAGAAAAAAATAAACACTTCACTTCTAATTCAGGCACACAGAAATAGTGAGAAAATAGAGCTGGACAGGGCCTTGAAGTTCTTGAGCCGTTTATCATGTGCCTAGTGCAGGGAGAGAAATATTACTTCTGCCAGTTGTTTCTCTAATCTATTTTTAAAGGCATAAATATATGAGGGTCCACATTGTTCCTGCCTGCATCTCTTCTTGTCTTTTTTAAAATCACCCTCTAGAAGACTCCATAACCAAAATCTGAATGACCAAATCAGTGGTGTTTTGATCACCTCATCCTCCATAAAGAAAAAAAAAAAAAAAAACCACAAAAACACTGAACCAACACTAAGTGCCAAGTGTTTTTAAAGCAGCTTTCAAGACAGAAACAAATAATTCTACTTCAAAGATTAGGGGTTTAAAGAAGCTAACATGATAAGCACATAGATAATTCAGGATAATTTAACCTCAGCCAAACAGTAAAATACAAAAAAAAAATCAAACTGGGAACTACACAGGTGAGTCATGGAAACAGACAGCAAGCACCTTCCACAAGGGAAGAGACTTTTAATGAAAGAATAAGATAATTGTCTTATAGCTGTGCTAATGTAGCTATCAAAGTGACATAGTTTTATCCTTTCCTTCTTTAACAGAACCTTATTAACATATTAAGCCTTACCCCTCCAAAAATGTTTTAAAATGTATTAGGAATTCTACTACTTTTGGACTATATTGCCCTGTGTTATTCTGGTGTAGACAAACAATCTACTAAAGTGAGAAAATTAGCTCTAAGATACAAAAGCATTTTGTTCTGCTTTTCAAGATACAGAAGTATCTTAGTCTGTTACCATTCTTGTTTTGAAGCCAAGAATGGTAATAGTTTGCTGGCCATTTCCAATCGTTGCGGGTCAGTCCACAGCTGTGCAGGCACTCAGTTTCAAGGGCATCCTCCACACTTCTCAGTACGTTTCTCCAAGACAAAATTTCTTTCTGAAAGTCAAAGTCAAAACACAACCGAGTACCTGACTCTGCATTGCTGTGATCAGTTACATGCCCTAACTTTTACAGAGAGAAAACAAGGAAAGCAAAACATCCTACCACTGCACCCAGATAAGGTAATTGTAAACTGAAAGACAGCTTGCTGAAAATAACTCTTCCAAGTGGAATATCTCCAGTATCATCTTGAAAAGCAAATTCTGGAGTCAAAATCATGAAATAATGATAATTAAGCAGTAACTCAGATTGGCTAATGCCAGATGAAGTACAATTTATGAGGTGTTTGCATGTTGTTATACTGCAAAAGCAATGACCTGTACAAACTGAACTGATTCCAGCCCGAGCTTCAGGACATTACTGACACTTAAGAAAACAGTTCCCTCCATCTCTTCGGTGTCAAACACCATTTTACAATGCCTAATTTGTTCACATATGCAAGTGATCCGTGAGGAAGAAAATGGCAATATTTATGTACAGAGATTTAATAAAAGAGACCAAAGTCACAATCTGTTCAGTTCTGAGGAGGTCAACAAAGTCACACACCTTGTTTTCCTCGCTTATACTAATAGGGACAAGTACTCTGAAACAGCACAGACACCCGATCCTAAGCCTTGTCAAACCAGGCACCACCTAATGCACTAACAGTTTGACACCATGCAGAGAAATGTCTCAATGAATTAGGAAAGCCATTACCACTTTTATACCTGAGACAAATTATTGATCTCCTTATCTGTCAATATCATGAATGTGTTTTTGATAGAAAATGCAGCTTTACACACTTAAAGGACAATGCATCTATCTTAGGCTTGTTCATTCTTAGGTAGTTATTTCTTCAAAGAGAGAGTAGCAGTTGAAATTTAGATGTATGCTGTGAAGGAAGCTGATTACAATTTACACATCAAATTCAGTCTAAGATTCACCCCATCTGCCTTGCACAAGACAGTAACTTCAAAAAATCCCTTTGTTTCCTGCAGAAAGTCACAAGCTGAGAACTGTAAAACCACAACATCCTGGAGAAGAAAACATCTGAGCAACAGAGTGAAAAAAATGTAAGTGCATGTACACGTAAGATCTGCTTCACACACCAGACTGCACTTTTTAGTCTCTGCTCTGCCACCAAGCCCACTCAGCTCTTTCCAGCAACATCAACAGCTGTGGAAGATCATCAAAGCAGACTGTTTTGCCCCTAATAATGGAGCTGACTCTCAGGCTCAAAGCATATAAGTAATGTGAAAGAGCAAATTCAGCTCAGCCAAGAGCTGAACCAGCTAGCACTGGAAGGGCTTGTGCTGAGAACACAGACCAGGTACATTCAAGTTGCCTTAATTGAAATGGCATCAAAACAAAAAATATATCAGTATTATCAGAGGCTGTGGATTATTGACACAGAGAACCTCAATCCTATCTATAACTGAGGCAAGATGACCATAAAATCTACTTCTGAAGAGTAATATTAGAGCAAGATGAAAAAGCCCATTCTCCTCACCCATCCAGACTTTGAAACAACTATGGCAGTACTGTTCCTGGCAATGCAGTGAAACAATACATAGTTTCATCTGTTTTGCAGAAAAATGTATTTGGTCCATGTGCTATAAAAGGCTCAGGCGATCTTCATTTCGCAATAAATCTTCCAAAGTCAATGATACTGGTTCCTAATTTCAGACATTATTTCAAGTATACAACATTTCTATTAAGATTACCAGTATCTTGATAATACCCAAAGGGATGAATGAACCCAAGCCAACTTTTCAAATTACATTGCACCTTGTGCCTATGAAATTACTACTTTAAGACTGTAACTGATGGATACTGTAAAGCAAGCAACTTAAAAAAGGGAACTAAAGCTTCCTCTCTGATGTCCTTTTCAAGATGAGCAGAGACCCTTTATACCCAGCCAGCAGTCCCTCTTGCAAGTCTCCTCATTAGTACAAACACCACAGCTTCTCCATTAATAAAATCGAGGGCCCATTCTTCTCCAAACAACACACTGCTCTACCTGTGGTTAACCAGCTCTTGTAGTTCACTATTCAGCAAAAGGGAATTATGCAAAATACCTACACAAGGTTCTTTCAGCCACCACTCAAAACTGACCTCATTTTCCAAGTACTTCAAGCACCTGAGCAGTTACACAAATCCTTCACATAGTAGATTTAAGTTCATCCCAAGAGAATCCAATCAAACACAAATGGTGGTAATGACCATCAACTATCTAAGCTAGATCAACTATCTAAGCTAGATTTCTTTATTCTCCTACAAAACTGAGGAAACCAAGCACTACAAGGACTTCAAGCCTAACATTTCAGACATTTTAGACAGAAATCTAATATTTCAGATAGAAAAGGTTGTAAAACATAAGACACTAAATCACTAAAAATAAAGACCAAAAAAAAAAAAAAAACCAGAAAAACCAGGAAGACCATCAACCTCAGCTGAGACAAAGAAAAGATGATTCTGACCTATGCCAGCATATTAGACTTTAGCAAGCCTGATGCCACCATATCAGTGCAATTCCCTTGTTAGTAAATGAGATCTCATGTCTCTGAAAGCTAGTCCCTCCAGCCTTAGCATTAGAAGACATGCATCACTTAACATTAAAAAACATTAAAAAAAAAGACAGACTTGGATACAAAATATTTAGATAATCCCAAGTCTTCTGTAAATTATCTCACACATTCACTCTAAATAAAAATCTCTTTCAACAAGACTCAACATTAATTCTGAAGGTCCACCAAAGAGGCCCAAACCAATGTGCCCCATAAATGATGCAAGACTGCATCTTAATTAAAAACTCATATCCAGTATGCTGGTGAGCAGAAAGTATACCTTTGATATAGGATTAACTTCCTCTTCACATATTTCAAGATGCAGATAACAAACTTACCCAGAACAGACAGCAGAAACCACAAGGATAAACTGAGAAATGAACAGTTATTCTATCCCTATGCTTGCATTTTAATTTCCCAATCTTTATCTGCAGGCACTCAGGAACATGACTTAAAATACACTTACATTAAGAGCCTAATGTCTTTTTTATAAAACAATAAACAATGGTTATGGCCGTTCCTTTTTATATCCAACCATGCAGCCATCAATGTTATTTCCAATGGAAAACCAGGTGATCCTATTTTCTTGTAAAAAAAAAACCTCATCATAACCTATCTTCTTCAGTATTTTGCTCTAAAAGAGTAACAACAACAAGAGTTCCTCAGTTAAGGAAGAGATTCCTTTAAAAGGAGCAAAAGGCCAATATGAGCAGTGTTTGCCAAAAATGCAGCAAGAGTTGACCACCAGTGTAAAGTGTTCACTCCACAAATGCCAAATTTTTAATTTAAAAAAAAAAACAAAACAACATTTATTACAACAGAATATTACAAAGAACTAGCTTCAATGATCATCAAATAAAACTTTACAAAATGCAAACAATGTAATTTCCGACTGTGGAGTCACATATATCCCAAGTTTACAAACACAACATCTTTTTGTTTATGCCCACTTAAAAATCATTTCCAGTCTGCTTTATTTTCCATCAAATACAGTACATTTATCCAAACAAAAGCATGTACATTCAACATAGAACATTTTGAGCAAAGCTACAATCTTAGTTCCCATTCACAGTATTTTTAGTGCAATGCACTAACAGGGCCAAATAGTTCTCTATCCATAAAAGCATTTTTACTCCTGATCTTGTGATCAACATTTAGATATATTTTATACAAAAAAAGTATATATGAACACGAGGTACCTCCCTAAGTAAGGGAGTGAACCGATATAAAAAACACGGTATTTCTTCTGATGTACAATACCTTTCAAATTGTAGCAATTTGACACAAATCACTAAACAAAATATTTTCTAAAAGGTAAAAAATAAAAATAAACAAAAAAACCAACAAAAACCCCCAAACAACAAAAGGAAACCCCTGAAACAAAACCCACGATTGCATGAAACCTGCCAAGAACTTCATAATGGTAGGCATGCAACTGTTTTACTACAATCTTGATTAAAAAGTTTTAAAAAAAGGTATCTAAACATTTTCCAATTACACAAAGTCAAGTGTTACCCATAGTGGTCATTTACGATTTTGAGAGAAAATATATTTTGAGTTTCTCCCAAACTATCCTCCCTTTTTATTAATATTTATTGAAATAAGCTATCATTATAAGTGGTTGTGCACAGATTGTCTATAATACATCAGCAAATATTCACTACCTTCATATTAACATTAGTGTGTTGATCTTTCAAAAATAAACTGAAAAAATAAACTGCAACTATCATTAAAGTGCTTGTGTATAATTTTTTTTAAAAATTAAAGAATAGAGGAATGTGGATATTCTTGTAAACTTTCTAGATGTTTACAAAGTTTTCCTATCAACCACATATGGAAACAAAATGGAGGTCTCTGAAGCAACTTCAGCACAGTGAAATTCAGAATGTCCTTGAACTGAGAAATTAGTCAACATGAACAAACTGAATTTATGGCAAATACTAAAAATTAGTAGAATTCAGCCAATAAACACTACATTTCTTGCTCTTATACATTCATTTGTAATAAATTTAAAACAATATATAATACAACATTTACCAAAGTAGGGTATCACATCAAAGTTTGAGCTGTCCATCAATTAGCACTGCCAGGGAGGACCAGTATGCACGATGAGTTTCCTGAAGATTTCCTAAATGAGGAAAATCCACCTTCTTCCAAAGCTGCTGCTCATTAATTTGTCTCTTGTATACTCTTTTTCAATTTCAGAAGTTTGTTCTATACTGGGTCAAACTACAACTACATAGAGATAACTGCTAATTTAGAAGCATGTGCATTTCACTTCAACTACTTCAGTGTTTTGGGAAGTGGTACTGTCCTACAAGCAGTCAGAATGATTATTAGTATAGTAAGAAAAAAAAACAGCTTATGAAAATATTCTCTCCTTATAGTACCATTATCAAGAATTAGCAGTTCCACCAACAAACTAGTCTTTTTCATTCAAATGAACTTCAAACTTTCCGAACATCACTTGAACCTATCTGAAGAGAAATGGGAATAAATTAATACTTTGATTTTACCCATATAATTCTGTTTTAAACTACACAACATAAATAATTTATAAGGTTAAATTTTTAATTCTTATTCAAAATGCAGAAGTCACTCCCCCTCTAGAATTCAGCATATTCAGGGTTCAACTCAGTTCATTTTTGAAGTTCTGCCTAATTCGGTCAGAATTTATTAGAAAGTCGTGAAAGCACCACATCACAATTTAATATAACTAGGTGGTTATTCACTGTGAAAGTTGAACTCAAATCAAATCACCTCCCAGAAAATAGCGTTTCAGAGTTGAAACATAGAACAAGGCACATATAATTTGTTTTCTTTTTACCAAATATGCTAGAAAGATGATTCTGAATAAGGATGTTAAAAACTCCTAAAATTGTCACTACAATCTCTGTTCATCATATTTTTGTACAATCCCCAACCTTCAGCCATCAGTTGGTCAGTTTGAAATACAAAGTGACTGCACACAAATATTTTCTTTTTTAAAAGATCCTCTAAAAATAGGCCATGGCAAGGCCTATGAAAAACTGAGTAGCTACAAGTACAACCCCTCCAAGTGTAAAAAATTCCAAGAGCACCACATAAGCAAAAGTTTAGAAAATTCTAGGGCAGATTTCAATACATATCAAGGCTTAAAGCAAAAACTTCGATAAGATTTGAACAATTTGAAATACTAAATGACCACAAGTGTCCAAACCTGGGCTTATATAAATAACCATTAAAAGAATAGAATTCTAAATTTGATGATTTTAAAGGCATTTGCAGACACTTAACCCATAATGATTTTAAATCAAAGCAATTAAGCAACCCAATTACATTAAAAAACCTGTTCTATGCACTTTTGTTGACAGTGTGTTGGTAATACACATTAAAATAAAAATTTAAATTCACAAATGCTAATTCCAGTAAGTTCATAGAGATTTTTTTCTGTTATCAGCTTTTACTTTAGTACTTTTAGTACTTCTTCAAGTGGTCACAACAAAGTTAATTTAATGAGTTAAGTTATTCAATCCAAACAAAATTGTTACTTTTTAAAAATTACTATTTTAAAAATGTACTTATATTAGCTTTATTACAACAGATGCCTTAAGACAGTTTAAAGAGTTGACTTAGTACAGTTTAATCTACATTCCATCTTTCTACAATGACAAATTTAGATTTTAACTCTTTTCCAAAATGCTAAAAAAAAACCAAATTTGACATTGACTTTTGCATTTAAGCCACTAAACCATAAAATCTATAGGAAAATATGTTTTCAGAAATAAATCAACAACAGCAAAGAGTAGTAGTAAAAAAGTAGTATTGTTGTTTGGGTTTTTTTTTTAATTAAAAAAAAAAAAGAACAAAACACTTTTTCTTTTTCCTCACCAGACAACAGCTTTAGATCTTGTACTTCTGCCTTTGGTTTTACTTTCTTCAGGTGAATGAGATACGTTTGCTTTGTGGGTTTTCTTGTGATGTTCTAGAAAAGCTTTTCTGGCAAATGCTTTCCCACATTTACTGCATCGGTGCAGAGAAAAGTTTTTTGTTACTTTTACTTCAATGCCAACATCAGCTCCTTCATACTTTTTATTGGGAGAATTAGAGGTGACATCCTGTTTTGAACCAATATGTTTTGTTTCATCCTTCTGAGAGCCTCTTTTTGTCACCTTATTTAGAACAAGATCAATTGGCTTCTTTATTGCTCTTATTTCTAAACTCGCCGTTATTTTCCCAAGGTAGCGTGGCGACTTTTTATGAACCACAGTTATGTGTCTGATCACATCACGCTTGCGACGCGTTTCGTAAGAGCAGAGTGGACACCTGTAGTATTTAACATAAATATTATTTCCATCTGTGTGTAATTCAATGTGTTTTGTTAAATTCTGTTTAGACGTAAATTGGCGCTTACAGAGTTTACAGTAAAGCTGCTTGAAGTCAAAGCCAGCTGAAAGTTTTGGCTTCCTGGTTTTTTGCTGGCCACCTGCAGCAGATGCATTGGTTGATTTAGGGGTTGATTTAGTGGTTGATTTGCAGGTTGATTTAGTGCTTGATTTAGTGGTTGATTTAGAGGTTGATTTAGGGTTTTCAGGGTCCTGTCTAACCTTATTTTTCTGTGCTGACGGTGTGTTCTTTTTCTCATTTGAATGATTTGTTCCCTTTAATTCATTCTGTGGAGAAAGCACAATGGAAGGGGGTGAAGGTTCTACAGAAGCTGCTGGTTCAACTTTGATTTCTGTGCCATTGGTAGTACTGTTGGGTCCTTTCTCTCTTTTAGAGTTCTTTCCAGAAAGAATTATCTTGTGAACAATTTGCATATGCCTTTTCAGCATTATCTGTGAACTATATTTTCTCTTGCACAGAAGGCATTTGCATGCACTTAAATTGTATTCAGCCTTTGAAGACGACTTTTGTTTTCTGGTCTTAAAAGTTTTTTTAGCAGAAGCTGTATCCAAGAACAAAGGTTGCCCAGGCTTTGTAGCTATATCAGGAGTAATGGAATCCCTTCTTAATCCTCTATGAACTTCATCAAAATGCCTCCTTACATTGGCTTTTGTGGCAAATGATTTATAACACACAGGACAACTTCTACCTAATGTAACAAGAACATTCTTATTTCGTCCTTTTGCAGAGCACTGGTTTGGTTTCTTTTTTGTTTCTATATACTTCTTTAGTTCTTCCATCTTTTTTTTGTGTACTTTTCGAATGTGCCGGCGTACACTGCGTCTTGAATGAAATTCCTTCCTACAGAGGCAACAAATCAGCTGGTGGCCATAATCAGAATTATCCAGAGAGTCGGAGTCAGGATTTACCACAGGTGGCTGCTCTTCAGGAGTAGATATCACCTTGTTGGTAACAGGATCAGCAGGAGGTAATTCTACAGTATCCCCAGCTGGGACTGGGGCTGGAGCTGAAACAGTCTTGGGTTGCTCAGTGCTGGGTTCCTGGATCTGTACTGGAGCTTGATCGGGGGTATGGCTACTTTCTGTGTTCTCAGCTGGGCTGTCAGTCCTTGACACATATTGAAATACAGCATTTTGATTAGTTTCTATAGGTTCTAATGTAATGATATATTCTTGCTTATCTACCCTTGGATAGATTGCTTCAAGAAGGTCATTTATGGCTTGACTCTGCTTATCTTTTGTATCTGGGAGGTCTGTGAAAAGAGGAAATGGTATTTTTTAATGATTTGGTAATTTCCAATTATTTCAATTTCAAAGTAGCTTTTAACCACTATGTTAATTCAGTTTACAAAATTCCACAAATCCTCTTTTGTACTCTCTGAACACTCAAAGGCTTTGAGTAATCATTGCAAGTTGCCTTTTTATTAAAAGCCAGCATTGGAAATAACTCTCCTGGCATGCTAATGTGAAAGCCACCTGAACTAAAAATTCGTATGACTGGAATTAAGCTGGTCTTTAAAAAACTATATCAATTGCAAGAGTAACATCATTCGACTGAGCTTGTTCTGCAGGTGTGCAACTAAGCCTGAAGTATCATTAAAAACCAATTTTCCTACTGTGGGATACAGGCACTCTCAATAAAGGAACCTAATTCTGGAAATAAGCTCTTCTCTGTAAATTCTGAACAATCCTTACCAAAGAATGAAACAGCTGTGTAACCTGAGCATTGCATGAGGTAGATACAAGTAGATAATATTTATAGGTCTCAGTAATATTCTCTTTTTAAATGCCAAATTAGTTCAGTGCTCTAGTTCCCAATGTGACACTCAAAGCATCTGCAATGGCAAAACTAGGAAGCTGGGGTCCTACAGCACAGAAGGTGAGGCACTGAGATGACATAGCTCAAATTATTGTGGATAATTTTAAAGATGTGAGTCTTGGTAATAACGAATTAAAAACCCACAGTCAGAGTTATTCCTTCCATACCCAGCAATATATGGAAAGTGTTAGTACAAAAAATAGGCTGTTTTGTTGCTCCAACCCGATTTTTTAACACTGAATTTTTAACAGCTTTTACCGTCAGTTTCAAATGAGCCTATCTACATAGCTTTTACCACGAGTAAAAAGTTCTTCCTATTTTATAGACCTTTTAAGACAACTTCATGATTATATTGAGTGTATGGATTTTTCACAATGGTTTGCTGAACTTTTATTCCTGCCTCTTGTTCACTATCTTTTATTTATTGAAAAAACTCCCACTTAGTTCAATAACTACACTCAATTTTATATAATGCACAAGTATATATACAGTTTTATTCAGAGTGTGTAGTATTATTCCTTTTATTTGCACCTCTCATAGTTAACAGTGGAAGTTTTCTTATTTGTATGTTACTTGCACGTTATTTCATATTAATATATGGAAGTTAATCAGAAAATTAAATGAAGGCTAGAATGCCAGGAGCTCAACATTAAGTCTTTCCTCAGGGCAATCTTACTTTGCTTTGAAACTATTACATCTAAGGTCACATGCACTTCTAACTTTGCTTTGAAACTACGAGTCACCCCTTCTCACACAGAAGTTCTGTGACTCTCTAACTGGCCAAACAATCTCATTTAAGGAAGGTGACAGTACCAGCCTTTTCACCTTCTCCTTTCAGCTGACACCATGTGCAAAAAGAAACACCAAAGTATATCTCTGTTTGTTCCTAATTTTTGTAGTATTGAGGCAGGAAGGCATTACTCGGGAAAGTAAAATCCTCCTTGCACCCATACTGATCTAAAGAAGAGCTCAAGATAATTAGCTTTACAAACATTTTTGAATTCTGACACATTTCCAGATTAATCAATTTTACTCAGGTTAACAAAAAGTCATCACTGGAATAAGACTGTAATAAATTTTTCTTTCCATAAAAAATATAGTCCTTAGCTTTTTCCTCATAATTTAAGTAACTTCTTTAATAATAAAGCTTATTTTCCGCAACAACAATGTATGGCTAGGCACGATCACATAGGATATGTTAAAGCAGCATACACTTAAGTGAAACAGGGGAAAAGAGACAGCATTATTCAAGCACAGATCCTTAAATAAAAGGGTAAACTTTTAGTCTGCATTTCATACTGACTAAAACCAAAAGACTGCATCCATGTCACACGCACTGTATTCTCTCAGTACAAGAGAATATTAAGGATATTGACCTAGGGCACTTCACAGGAGCAGAATCACCCTGTCATAGCCACTGTCTTCTGTGAGATTAGCTTCTCAGTCCTTTGACATGCTTTTGGTATCTTTCACAGTAAAGGACAGATGGGAAAGAAAAAGGGTAAGAAGGAGTAAGAAGTGTTAAGAGTGACAATTAAAAGGCTAGGTGTATAAACTAGCTATCTAATTATGATATTGGCATGGCTCTTGGTTGTCAATTCATATAAAGTCATTGCTGTACCTCCTTCAATAACATAAAAGTGATCTACATAGATTACTACAGAAATTTAGATCCACCTTGGTTTTTTGCATTTTGTTTCAGGTATGTTTGTGTAAATGGTAATGAAAGATAATTTTTTCAACTTCACATAGCTTTATTAAACATTTAAATAAGACATTAATAAGACTTACTATCATCCATCTGAAGACTTGGAGGACAATAAAACTTTTTATGAGTAATTAAATTTGGTAATCCTCTGAAGAGACTCCGGCACAATTTACACTCAAAAATGGTGTCCACATCTCTTAACAAGATATGTTTAAGTTGTTTCGTTCCTGTAATAAAATAAATATTACACTTATGGAAGGCTTTCTGTTCATCTCTTAATTCTCATCATCCCATGAAAGTGGAAACATTTTAGACCATGAATAATTACAACAGCATTTATCTTTTGTTAGTGCTACTTCATTTGTAATGGAAGTTTATGATACATGCTCCAAATTTCACTATGATGAAAAAAACCCCTCAAGGATTACACATGTTACAGTTTACAGAGAAGGTGCAATGATTTACAATAAAAACTAACATCTAACATTAGGAAAGCGTTCTTACTACAGTATTTGGTTGTTGCAATACAATTGCCCAATAGGAAAGAATAAGCACATAGAGCATTTAAAGAAGCCTGTAGTATTTTTTCTTTAGGGTTATCCTACAATGCTAAGAAAACAAGACATATACAGCTATTTCACATAGAAATGGCACCTGGTAAGGCAAAAAACTAAAGGATTAAATAGACCAAAGAGAATAACTAACAGGTCAAGAAAGGTTACTACACTTAGATATCTAAGCCAAGTCTGAGATGATGACACTTAGGCGAGATAGCAGAAATGTAGGCATATTTTCAGCCTGAAGAAAGGAAAATACATACAACCTAAATCTGAAAGATCTCTATTAAAACAGAGAGTGTGATAAAATGTCAGCTTCCCAGACTATTATGTATTGTATACAAAGATAGTTAGATCTAGCATTGTTGAAATGTTCCCGCTCCTGTCATTTTTTCTACTCTTCAAACTTAGTCCTTCATTCTTCATCTCATGAAAATTATGACTGTAAGACCTAAAATCGGCAAAAGATTACTAAATTATGCTTACCCACTCCAAATTAGAAAGGAGCACTAATTAACCAAATTCAGCTATTTTACCTATCTTGATTTTTTTTTTAGAATTTAATTATTCAAAACTAATCAAACAAGGAAAAACATAATGAAGCTGGACCACCAATAAATAATATCAAACACCTATGGAACAGCAGCAGCAAGACATTCTTCAAGCTGAACTACAAGGTCAAGCATTCTGTCATCTCATCACACTTCTAAGAATTCCTTTCAAATTCCTTTCTCAGAGTCAAACTGCAGAACTACTGTCTAAATTACAATCTTTCAAATATTAAAAATTTCACAATCAGCTATAGTTCTTCAATACAAATGGGCCTTACCAAGAAAACATTTCTTGGTGCAATAAGAATACTACAAAGCTTTCTAAATCTGAGTTTCAGCAAAGCACAGTGTCTTTTTCAACATTCCTTAAAAATGGTATCCAAACTCAAGCACCCAAGGCTACCACAGTTTCTGTCCCCTCCTACGCCTTCCCAAACCATATCCACTGCTCTTTCTTTGAGTGATACTAATTTCACCCTCATTTGACCTGCATTTTTACAGACGACTGAAATGTATTTACTAGTATATATACTACTATATTTAGTAGTAACATCAAATAAAAATTGTACAGAGTTCCCCCCAAAAGCAAGTTGTTTACTCTGATCTCACCAACATTTGAATTTCTGCATATAAACAAAATCTAGCTGAACAAAACTGAAAATGCTCCATGTAGATAAAATTCTACGTTGTTCATGCATGCCCTAGCCACAAGCCTCATTCTCAAAAAAAAAAAAAATAGAATTCTCCATTACTACCCAGTCAGGTTCTTCATTCTCTTCCCTATTATATTGGTATTCAGTCTCCTGTTCAGGACTGAAAAGTTTTTTTTCCAAGGACTTAAGAATTACTGGATGAGATTAAAGGATTTATGACATATTGGAAATCATTCTATATGACATGGTAGTCATTCTGACTGCAAATCATCCTTATGCATCTGTGAAACCTTTCACAGGTGGGAGTAAAGAAAAATAATTGGTCCTTTTGAAATAAACTACAGACATTCAGGAACTTCTCAAAACGGCAAAAAAATTTAAGTTACTGAAGTCTTTTCTATTTTGTAGTTACATCTAATTGCATATTGAGATGGCAATGCAGGTGATACCTTGTCGAATTCTGTTAATATTTGTAAAAGTTGATGCTAGAATAACATCACAGTCACAATAAATTGGCAGAGAACACCAGTCATAAATATCTCTATCAGAAATTCCAAAATTTATGACTTTTGCAAGCATTTCTTTTTTAGAAAAAAAACCTCAAATTCGCTTTTTATTCTTAATGCTTTGAATGACAGGAGCTTTTGATAAATCTATTTAAACAGTTATGTACAATACTCTGTCTTAAATTTCTATTCCTTCACCACAAGAATCAAATACTCTCTTTCCATAATGAAATGCTGCTTGTTCAAAAGCAGCCAGTAAAATCTTTGTCTAAGTCCTCTTGCCTTCTGTCCAACCTCCCTGATGCAGGTGACTGATGATATCAAAGTAAGCTATCCATTTAACATCTGCCAGTGAGGACAATGTGCAAGTAGCTCAGAGACAAAGTACCTGCAACTAGTTTGTGCTATTACCAGTAGCAGATTATTCCATTAATCTGCTTCAAGCAAAAGTCTGTCACGCATCTCTGAGGCCTCAAGCAAGCTAAAAATGGTTACTAATGAATAATCATACATCCTGATTTTGTATTAAGTTATTGAAACGCTAGTGGACAACTTAAATACTGTGCCCATTTACAAGACTCAGACCAGATATGCATCTCATTGCACAGCAGCAGTGTTTTAATACACAAAGCATTTCATATACTTAAAAGATCAACAGGAAAAAATCTAGATACACATAGATAGTAGCACTAAAGACCAAGAGTTGTGAAAGTAAAATGTTTGGTTTGCCACATCAGAAGTGTAGAAACAGCTTGAAAACACTGCAGGTTTGAATCTTCCCTGGCATGCCTCCTCAAATGCGTAGCTGTTCATTGCTAGGTATTGCAACTCACAAACTCAATCAAGGAACAGCTTAAAAGTAATATGATGAAGCAATTTAAGATGTTCAAGATTAAATTTTTTCTTCACCTCAGGGGTTTTATGATAAACTCAATGATCATAGCAGCAGAAATGACACGAAGCAGAATAACAAACTTAAAAATTAAGGTTTTTGAAGGATAACTATACAGCAAGATCTGTATCTTCATTACTTTCTATGAAAACCCTTATTAAAAGGAATACCTAATTCCAAAAATCTACAAATATTTTGTAGATATGCATAAAGTCAGGTGCTGGTTATTTTAATACACTGAATAAACATAACTCTTTTAATAAGGTAATGAACTTTTTAAGGGTAAGGCATGGTTTCCTACCTGATCGAAAACACTCAATGATTTGCTGAATACCAGATTTTGATGTTTGCAGAGGCTGCTGCAATAACGGAGGATCACCAGGTTCCAACAGATGCACTGAAATATATGAAAGGATAATAAGACATTAGAAAACACTCAGGTAATTTTTGTAATTTAAGAATCGCCCACACATACAGTAAACTAGCTAAAAAGAACAGCCAGGACTATTAAAAAGTAGTCTTACTCTAAAATTTTCAGTTATATTGAATTAAAAAACAGTCAACACTGAATTTTCCAGCTATCATACCTTCTGACAGTTTGCTGTCATTTTGATCACTTTTTTGTCTGTATTCAAAGCTACATGTAAAAAACACAGAAATATTTAAATATCTAAAACCAAATTAACTCACTAGAAATGTCCATCAATTAATTCCCCAGAACAATCCACTTGATTCCCATTGTTAAAACTAAATGACATGGACAAAAGAGTATTACCAAATACTGATCACCAGCATTAGCAAATACTTCACAGCACACTACCTGACTTCAATGTCACCAGTATGCACCTAAACACCGAAGCCAAATTTAAGTAGCAATGATCAGAAAAAAAGCACAGGCAAAGCTACATAGCATATACCAAAAATCCTTTTGTGTAACCACAAAAGCTACATTCAGGAAACTGTTCAGACTCAAATAAACTGCTGAGGGAATACTTTATTTCTGATGTTTCTTTCCGTATCATATTCTTTGCAAAAGCTATCAAAACTAAAGCATATATTATTCAGAATTTTTATCAATTCAAATATGCAGTATTTACCCACATCAAAATTAATAGCACTCCACTGCTGTATATAGATATAGCAATTAAGCTTTGCCCAGAGGGAACCCAAATTTACAGGAATAAGAATACTTCTTGAAGCCAGTGCTTGCAAAACCTTTAGTTAGGTCTTCTTTTATATTTCTTATTGACTAAACAGCCAGCCTTGCACTTCATAAACTGGCTCCCACCTTAACCATTTGGTTTGATTTTAATCCCATTGTAAGGTTTTCATTTATAAATTTAGCACTGAGAGCTCTAATAAATTTATTTTTAATAAAGGCCAGTTGAGGCATAGTATAAAACTATTTAGAGATAATAAGTGCAAAAAGACTAAACAAATTTTGACAGGAATGTTGAGCTAAAAGGTTATAAATTCTAGCTGAAAAAAACATCAAAAGACAAAGCATTGTAGAAAAGGACAACAGAATGAACATTCCACCCGACTATCCAGGTCCCATAATATACCGTTATAAATACAAACACATAACAACCATGACAAATCAGCTAATCATTTGGGGATCTCTAACACAATGGCATATTGTATTCTACTAGCCTAATCCCTACACTTCCAAATAAAACATTTTGGCTTGTATACAGTCTCTAATACGCATGTACAACACCAACTGACATCAACAGGAGTAACACAGGTGAAGCAGACCTAACACATCACTGTTAATTTGTCAGGCAAGAAAAATATTTTTGTTTTTTTAAAGCATAAGAACAACTCAAAACCATTTCATCGTCAACATAAAGCAATGTTTCTACTAACTGAACAATATCTATTCTCAAATTACATTTCACTCAAAGTCACTGTGGTAACATTTTCGACTGTTAATTCCCCAAACTGATGCCTTTCTTCTCAAAACAGAAGTGAAAGCATCAATAGCACCTTTTTTTCAAAAACTTAAGTGAAAGCATCCAAATAAACTCCACAAAAAGGCCAAAAGAAACAATATAGCATTTAAAAATACTAGTTATAACAATAAGCATAATAATTTCAAATGTATCTAACAGGTTGGCCAAATCTTCAGAATATTCGTAACAGTTTCCACTGATGACATCTTTCACATCATTCAGGCATGGAACGTAAAGAGTTGTTCTAGGATTTGGTGGGGTTTTTCTCCTCTGAGACTAAGATTTTCAATTTCACCACAGTTCACCAGAGAAGACACAGTAAAAATATAAACAACAAATGCAAATTATTGCAAGAAACACCATTTTACAAAAAAAAAAAAAAAAAAAAAAAAACCCAAACTTTAAAACACTGCATTTTTTGGAAACAAAATGATCAGTTGCTTTATACAAGTTCTTGCCTTCCTCTGCTCACTGCACACAATGCCCATGAGGTGGCCTGAGGATTATCCCACATGCTGGAACTAAAATAGTCTCTTCCTGAAATGATTTTAAGGTGACAGTTCAAGGATACAAAAAAAAACCCCATTTCCAAACAAAATTCAGAAACTTTTTATACCTAGAGCTGACACCAATGATACACATTTGCAATCCGCTCAACAGTTTCTACAAGCTTTTAATGAAGGAGACATGCAAAAGAGCCGAAGCATCACACACCACTATACCTGGGTCACAGCATCCATGGTGATGGTGGTCAGTCTGACAACACTTGTCCCTTAGAGGCATTTTCCGTGCGCACGACTACTTCCCTTCTACATCCAGCAGCTCGGTTCTGCCAAAGTAAGCAAATTGGCAATCACCGCCCAAGCACCAGCGGCTCAGGAGCGCGCCAGCCCCGCGCACCCACTTGCACGGCAGCACGGCGGGGCAGGCCGGTGGCAGCGGTGCCCCGGCGCAGGAGAAAGTTCCCATTGTTTTCCGCAGGTCTCAGGCGCCCTCTGCAAGGGCCGCGGGGAGCCCGGCACGGCCCCGCTGCCGCCCCGCCGCCGCCTGCGCCCCGGCCGGCGGGAGAGCCCCAGGCCGCCGCCCTCCCCACCGAGCGCGGCCCGGCCGCACCGCCCCGCGCCCCCTCCGTGGCGGCGCCGCCGCGTTCCGTCCGTACCTCTCAGCCTCGTCCCGCAGCCCCGCCGATGGGACGGCGTTCCTGGGTCCCGCGGGGGAAGCCGCGCTCCCGGCAGCCCGGGGCTGCAGCTCCCGCGCCGGGCCGGGCGCTCCGCGGCGCCGCCGAGCCGGAGCCGGAGCCGGAGCGGGGCGCGCCCGCCACGCGCGGCCGGGCGGGAGGCGCGCGCGGCCGCAGGTGACAGCGGGCGCCGACGCCGGGACGGGGCGGGCGCGACGGGCGGGCACCGCGGGCCGGCCCTACCTGGAGAGGACGGGCGGTCTCCCCCTCCCCGAATTAAACTTTATTCGCCCCTGTCCCGCCAGAGCGGCGGCCGCTGACCCCGGAGCCGGATGGGCACGGGGGCAGGAAGTGACTGCGGTCCTGGCGGCGAGCGCCCGCCCAGTACGCAGGCGCCGCGCCCGCCGCTGCCCGGCCGGGCCGCACAGGTGCCGGGCGGCGGCCGCGGGCGGGCCGGGGCGGCGCGGCCCGCGGGGCCCCGGCGGGACACGGGAGCGGCCCCGGGCGCGCTGAGGCGCGGCGCCTGCCACGGGACCGACCCGCCGGGCGGAACCGCGGCGGGAACCGGCGCCGTCTTTGTCCCGGCGGGGAGAAAGGCCCGCGCTGACCGCCGCGCACGCCCGCGATGCGCAGCGCTGCCCTCGGGCACCGGTGCCCGGACGCACATGGGAGCAGCCAGCATCCTTGGAGCTGGCATTTCTGCCAGCTGGCATTTCTGCCCTTTCAGCCTGGTCTGCGCCATTACAGTGTAAAAAAAATATGAACCAAACCAGCAGTTGTTCTAGTAGACCTTCCAAGGGAAAGGATAGATTTATGTTCTGAACACTTGGAGGGAAAGCTCGTGTTCTGAAAGGGAATTGTGTGATGTGTATGCTAAATGCCGGCCACAGGACAGTGCAGTTGGTGCAGTGGAGTGAGTGGCAGGGCAGCCCGTGTCTCCAGACACGTTTCCACAGGGTCCTGTTTAGTCCTGTGCTGTCTTGGTGCCCTTCTGTAGGCACCTCGGATTGTTGAATAGGTGATACTTGGTTTTTGCCAAAGGAAACGGTACGATTAAGTCTTCATACACTTAAGGAACAACTTCTGCCATTGAAGAAAAATCTGTAAGGTAATGTGAGGAATAAGCACATCATCACAGGAAAAAAAGCTTAGTGATGGTACTAACACAAAAACAATCTGCGAAGCTTTGGCTTGTAATAGCGTCTCTTAATGGAGACAGGATTGATGGTTTGAGACAAAGTTCCAAGTCACTTTTACAGTCTGTGTGACAGTAACATGTCTCACACTTTCTCAAATGAGACATGGAGAGACCTTACCATCTGTGGCCATCAATTAGTACCCAATAATGTCTTCTTTTAAAGTATAGACATTGGTTTAATTAACAAGTCTTTTTTTTTTCCCAAGCAAAATGAGACCAAATTCAAGCTCCATCAGTTGCATTTGTATTTTGGTTAATAAACTGGAAACCTCTTTAGTGTCAGAGAACAGTTCCAACAGCTGAGTGCCAAATAGCATCTTAACCCTGAAGTGCAGCAAAAGTCCATTGTCCTTTGTGTCAGACAACCAAACACAGGTCGTTGTGTATTCTCATCTTGAGTTTAGCTACATCCTGAGCTCGACTCTATGTGTTTTAGACACACATCTTTGCCAGCCATGCAGCTGTGTTCAACCATGTAGAGAGCACTTGGATAGAACTCATGGGCAACAAAGTGCAATGAGCACAGCTGTGTGCCCTAGTTCTGCACAACAGCCTGCTGACTGGCGTACTTGTCCAAGAAGTAGTGAACTGGGAGAATTAATATTCCCCACCTCCCAGGAGATGTAGGAATCACGGTCAATGATTTTACATTCTCACTGATAACATTACGCTACGAATACTGAAATAGTAGGGTTAGATCAGGAAACTTTGCATCTGGGACATTTACTAGGAACACCGGTACCCTTGTCACCAATGTAATTTTACTCAGTGATAAAAAAGTAAGAAAGGAAAAATCAACTGGCAAATCATAAACCAGCAGTGGAAATTTAGAATCTTTTGACTATATTTGGGTTTCTGTGTTTAGCCACTCTCAACAAAACTTTTTTCCTCCTTCTAATCCAATGAAAGTTTCTCTTTTTGCAACCTATGGCCTACATTTTGCGTGCATGGCAAGATTTTGGTATTGAGTGGCTTGCCTGAGAAGCTTCTGGAAGCTTCCCTCATGCTAATGCCAGCCAGCTCCAAGATGGACCCACCACTGGTCAAGGCTGAGTTAGTCATTGGCGGTAGTAAAGCCTCTGTGACAACATATTTAAGAAAAAAAGTTACTGCACAGAAGTAACTGTAGCCAGAGAAGGGAGGAGCGAGAATAGGTGAGTGAAACTGCCCTGCAGGCAGCAAAGTCAGTGATGGAAGATGGGGAGGGAGGTGCTCCAGGCACTGGGGCTGAGATTCCCCTTCACCCGTGGTGCAGGCCATGGGGAGGCAGCTGTGCCCCTGTAGCCCATGGAGGGCCACGGGGGAGCAGAGATCCCTGGAGAACCCTACACCAGAGCAGGTGGATGTCCAAAGGAGGCTGTGACCCTGTGAGAAGCTCATCCTGGAGCAGGTTCTTGGCAGGACCCGTGGCCTATGGAGAAAGGAGCCCATTGTAGAGCAGGTTTGCTGGCAGGACTTGTGATCCCATGGGGACCCATGCTGGAACAGTTTGTTCCCGGAGGATTTCCCCTCTGTTGAAAAAAAAGACCCAGGCTGAAGCAATTCCTGAAAAGTTGCAGCCTGTGGGTAGGACTCCTCTCCCTGAGAAGGAAGCAGCAGCAGAAATAATGTAATTAACTGACCATAACAGTAACCACCTGTCCCTGTGCACCACTGCTGGGGGGAGGTAAAGATTTGGGAATAAAGTTAATCCCTGGAAAGAGGGTGAAGTGGGGAAAATGTGTTTTTAAAATTCATTTTACTTCTCATTATCCTATTCTGATTTTGATTGTGTTCAATTGATTTCTCCAAGCTGAGTCTGTTTTGTCCATGACAGTGGAAGATCTCTCCCCATCCTTTTCTCAGCTCATGAGGTTTCATTATTTTTTCCCTCCCCTGTCCAGCTGAGGGAAGGGATAGAACAGCTTTGGAGGGCGGCTGGCATCCAGACAATACCATGACCATTCTTTCTTGTCCTTTTCTTATGCACCTCCAGAAAAGGGAAAAGTTCCTCCTTCTTCATAAACTCCGTTCAGTGAAGCATTGGGATTATGTCTTCTCAAAATGAAGGTAAATTCCTTTAGCCTCTCCCTCTGTCACATGCTCCCACCCCTGGAACCACGTTGGTTACCTTCTTCTGGATACTTTTAATCTTCTAAGTATTCCTTGCATACTTAGAAACCCAAGCTCGACACAGTGTTGCAGATGTGGTTTCACAAATGGCAAGTAGAGAATAATGCTCTCCCTTCACCTGCTGTGATGTTGATGTGGCACAGTGTAGTGGTTAGGCTTAATTACCAAAAGTTGCACTGTTGATCCTCATTTCACTTTTTAACTGGGACACACAGGTCCTTTTTGTGGAGCTGCTGTCTCATTAGTCAGTCCTCAGCCTATACCAGTGCTAGGCTTTTTTGCGCTAGGTGCAAGGCTTTGCCCTGTCAGGATGTTCTCCAGCTTGTTGAAGGCAGAGCAATCCTGCCTTCCAGTATGTCAGACAGTCCCTGGTTTCAGCCCCTTTTTTCATTATAAAAGACCATGACATGGGTTATACAAAATGTGCCTTTCTGCCTTCCCCCTCTCCAATTTTAGAAATTCCAACTAACATCAAGTTGCTGTATTTTTTGGGAGGTGGAAGTGCATATTTTTGGAAGAGGGCCAAACAGAAACAGCAACTGGAATCTTATTCTATCTTAAACACATTTTCATAATTTTTGTGTTCCATAACTTTGTGTGAACTTTTTGTTTATAATTTAAGGAAGACCTTAAATGGTCACTATTGCATGAATTTGTAAATCTTAGTAATTTAGCTGACCTTGTAACCTCTTCGTGGGTGGAAGACCCTAATCTGTATATTGCTGTTTAACTACTCATAGAGTTTACAATGTAACTAATTAGTAACATGGACAACCGACCACACCCAAATTTTGACCAGTAAATCAGTCATGCGCAAAGTGTCTCTGGGACTGGTGAAAGCTGCCAGCACAGATCAGATAGTTCCACCTGATCTGGTAGAAAGTGCCTTCAGGAGTGAATTAATGCTGCGACGCTGCCTGAACAGAGATCATTTTTGCAGAGGTGAAGGCAAAATTGGATTAACCCTGAAGGATCTCACATGTAGTATGTGCTAATCAAGAAAAGTGCAAAATGGAGTCCTTTCAGCCAGTAGCCAGCCATTGAATAAGAGAAATTTGGATCAGGGTAGCAAAGATTCCAATACAGCTCACTTCACAATACAGTGCTGCAGTTGTTCATCCAAGAAGTTAAACTGGAACTTAAATCCAGTTTGAGTTTCGTTGTGTGTAAAAAGAACAAGCATATGATGTTGCCTGACTTTGAAAAATAGAATATTCCTCTGTAAAATATGAACAGTAATTAAAATTTATAATAACTTTCTTTTTGTCTTACATTGATAAGATTCAATGAAAATGAAAACGATTTTTAGAACAATATATAATTCTTCATACAATCCATAATTAGCTTGTGTCCAGGGAACATGGCAATTCACAGTGAAACCAGATACGATGTAAAATGTACAGGATGCATTTGCATATAACAAATGTAAGGATTAAAATATTTTTGATGTACTTTATTTAAATTCTAGGCATAAAATATATGAATAGGGGAGGGGGGTTTGAGTTTAGCTTTCATTCTCTGGCCAGTGTTCTCAACATAACCATCAGGTTTTGAAGCAGAGTCTTTATTTATTCATTATCTTCTAGATGATGTGGAGCTGGTGAGAAGTTTTGAACTAAGTCTTGTGTTATTTTTTATTGTTTCTGGATTGTGAATATGGCTTTGAAAAAATTCAAAATTCAGAACAATTTCTCTTAGTTACAGGAGTGTGCTTTCAAATATATGAAGTATTCTAGCAAGGGAGGTATATTTTTGGTAGAGGATATTTTAGTGTTATCTCAAACAGTTGTGATAGTAGGTTTAGTATCCACTGAGAGGTTTTGTCTTGCCCAAAGCCTGGCAGTAACACCTGCTGAGATGCCTTGCCATCTGTTTATACAGCTAAGAGCTGTAGGATTTGATTACTAAACTTTTCCTCATATGCTATGACCACTAACATTTTTTCTGTATTTGGGATGCATTTTGGATGAAGCACCTGGCTTCACAGTAATTTTTCCTAGAAGAAAATAATTGTAAATTGGAGTGAATTAATGCTGTGATGCTGCCTGAACAGAGTTCATTTTTGCAGAGGTGAAGGCAAAGTTGCATTAACCCTGAAGGATCTCACATGTAGTATGTGCTAATCAAGAAATATCGCAAATCATAGTCATAAAGTATTTCACTGCGAATACAGATATTCCAGCATTCCTTAATATATCACTCTTCATCTATTTACTCATTTGATGTGGCTTTATGTAATGTCCTTGCTGAAAGCATCTCATGAAAACTGTATATTCAGAAACTCCATATTAAACAAATTAATTATTAAAAATTATAACAAATTAAACATAGAAGCCTGAAAGAAATTCAGACTCCTTCAAGGACAGAGCCACCCTGCAGAGAAACCTCAATGAATCAGAAAGATGGATAATCACCAACTGTATGAAGTTTAACAAACACAAGTGCCAGAATCTGCATCTGAGGCAGGGCTATTCTGTTTGAGTGTATGGGCTGGGGAACAGGAGGCTGGAGAGCAGCACCACAGAAAGGGATTTGGGATCCTGGTCAATGCAGGTTGGATGAGCCAGCAGTGCCCTGGCAGCCAGGAGGACCAGTCCTGTCCTGGGGTGCATCAGGCACAGCATCACAGCCAGGCAAGGGAGGGGATTGTCCTGCTCTGCTCTGAGCTGGGACAGCCTCACCTCCTGTGATGGGGGCAGATTTGGCCACCACATTTAAAAAAATATGCTGAGTTATCAGAGAGCATCCAAAGCGGGGCCAGAATGATGTTGAAGGTTCTGAGAAGGAAGCCAGATGAGGAACTGCTGAGATCTCTTGGTCTGTTCACCCTGGAGGAGGCTGAGGGTAGTCCTCATGGTGGTCTTCAGCAACCTCACAAAGGGAAGTGGAGGGACAGACACTGATCTCTTTACTCTCGTAGTAGTGAACAGGACTTGAGAGAATGGCATGAAGCTGAGTTGGAGGAGATTTTGGTTGGATATCAGGAAAGTTTTTCACAAAGAGGATGGTCAGGCACTGGAACAGGCTCTCTCAGCAAGTGGTCACAACACCAAGACTGACAGAGTTCAGGAAGTGTTTGGCCAACACTCTCATGCAGATGGTGTGATTCTTAGGGTGTCCTACGCAGGGACAGGATTTAGACTTAATCGACCTGAAGGGTCCCTTCCAACTCAACATATTCTATGATTTGAGCACATTAAGACCCCTTTGTTAGAGTCTCTGACCATGATGGCCAAATGGGTAGAACATTTGCCAAGGAAGTAGAATACCTTGATTTCAAAATCCTAAACTACAAGTTAGAGACCACTTTTAAGCACAAGGCACAGTTAAATCAGGAATTCAAGAGCTGGGGGACTGTAGAGAAAATTAAAAAGGTCAGCCTGATTCCACTGAGAGTGAACTTAACTTGAGGAAGGGCAAAAACAATCTTGCATTCTGGTTGCAATTCCCAATGTTGTTTATTTATTTCTATCCAAAGATGTATTAATGGGAAATGAATAAACTAGTCTTTAGAGCACAGATATGTTAACTTTCAGATAAAGGTGAGATCACTCAGACACTTCTGTGTTGCTTTTTCCTGTATCAGTCACCTCAAAAAAGTACATTATAAGTTTTCTTTGTACTACAAATGAAATTATATGAGCTGGTTATCATGGTATGATTTTATAATCACATGCAAGTTGCTTACAGAATTTAAACTGTGCATTCTTATGTGCCTCAATTTTTGGTGAAATCTTAAAACTAAATTCAGTTATATTTGCATCAAGTCCACATTTGCATAATTGCAATGTTTACACTATTCTTATGCATAGCCTTGACAGTATCTTACAGAAAATCCCTGGGCTAGAATAATTCTGAATCTTAGTCAATGTGTATTCCAATCTAACAAGGAGCTGCATCTTCGTGCTCTGTTCCCCAATTAACATAAAGCTTCATTACCCTTTTGGGATAAAAAAAAAAACCTGCTATGTGTATTGTCTTAGCCATAATTCATTTATTTACAAAGTTATTAAAACTCATAATTAATTAGACTTCTCATGAGGTCTAATTCCCTTCTGGGCTTTCTGGTGCATGACTATAAAGTTTAGCAAGGGGAACAATTTGCATTGCATCTCTCCCCTGGAGGTCCTTGTCATCATTTGATCGTGGATTCAACAAATTCTGTTGTTTTCCCTTTACACCCTTCAGCTTTGATTCCTGGTTTCACAGTGACACAGCTTCACACAGAGGCAGGAAAAAATTCTGGCCTAAAAGTATTTAGCTTGTGATTACAGCAGCTCTGTAGAAAGAATGAGCTGGTGGTTCAGCCATCAGCAAGGCTGCTTGGGGGCTGGAATCCAGCCCACCCATTTCAGTGCTGCACCTTCTGACAGTGGGTTCTGGCAGGAGAGTTACAGAGCATGCAGAGCTAATCCTCTGCTTGAGAAAAAAATCTGTGCAGCTGGAAACAACTGTGGTGGCAAGGAGTGACCATTGTAATGCCCCAGGAAGACATTCATCTGACATCATCAGACCAGTGCAGTCAGTAACCAAGTCCTACAAGAGACAGGGAAGAAAAGGTCTAACTGAATCGATTATATAGTTTGGGTGTTTTATGTAGGATTTGGACACTTGTGCTGTTGGGAACTCAACTTCAACTAGCCAAGAAGTTCAAGTATTATTCTTTCCTCCTCACAGATCACTAACAAGTACTGAATGACTTGCCTCTTTAAAATCATTGTTTACCTTTACTTAAGAAAAGCATTATTCGGTGTAAATATTCTCACCTTTTTGTTTACCTGCCTGGCTAGGTAAAAAAAAAAAGAAAGTATGCTTCCCATAGGACAGGTAGTTTACTTAACAAATTAATTAATCTAGTAAAATATATTAGGAAAAATGAATGACTGGTTTACAGTGTTATATAATGAATTTGCATCTTCTTACCACATTCAGTTTTCTTCCAGTCCAGTGATTTTTTTCCTGTACACTCTTCCTGCAGAGTGAACATAAAGTTAATTTAATTCATATTCTTATCCCTGATTAATCTGATTAATACAAAACACATACAGATATGCAACAAAATGAGCTTCATGCTTTCAGAAATCATTGAATTGAGGCATATATATTCTAAGGCTTTGTGATATGCGCTAGGAAATGGAGGATAATGCATTTGGATAAGCAAACTTAGGCCAAATGCAGACCTGGTCAAGCATGCTGATTCACAAGGTGATCATGTTCTCTACTAAATAATGTATTTAAAACCTATCCCTAATTATGCATTTAGTGAAGTTTAAAATAAAGTGTTTCCAGCTCTCTCTTTCTTATGTAGGAGGTGGCAAATGATCTAGACTGTTGAAGACAGAAGAGAGGGGCGTAAAGAGAAGGTGTAAGAATTTCTAAGTCTTTCAGAGGAAAATATAATGGAGCATGTTCCTAAACTTATCTCAAAATGTGCTGGTGAGGGGAAAGTCCTGCAGAAAAATGGACAAAGACTTCTGTTTCTCTGTATGTACATATGGTGTATGTCCACACACAGTTGTGTGGATATAGCATGGGGAGGGATAGGAAGCAGTAGAGTGAGAGAGGTGAGAAATATATCTGGAAGGAGGCTTAGACAAGGAAAGGGAGAATGAGATTCATGAGAAGAGGGGAG
Source organism: Taeniopygia guttata (assembly GCF_048771995.1). Taxonomy (NCBI): domain Eukaryota; kingdom Metazoa; phylum Chordata; class Aves; order Passeriformes; family Estrildidae; genus Taeniopygia; species Taeniopygia guttata. Next base: position 20,027,321 of record NC_133025.1, on the reverse strand, counting down.
AAAGAAGGCACAGGAAAGATTCAGAATCAAAGGATGCAGTAAGGCTCAGTAGCTTAAAAGTAATGCAGGCAAAACTGAGAGCAAGAAGCAGAGCAGAAAAGAGGAGGAGGAAGTAAGAAGTCAAGAAAGAAAGAACAAGCAGTAGAATTCATTAAGCTGGTTTTCCTGGGGTTCTATGACTTGCAATGAGATTATCATTTGCTGACCATTTTCTTAGGTTTTGTATTAAAAGCAAGGAAGTATAAACATAAATATCTAGGTCCTGGGTCTAATCAGAGCAAAAGTGCTTAGAAAATCCAGAAATAAGAACATTTCTATTCAAAAGGAAGCAACTATTTTTGGAAGTTCTTTTATATATGTATCTGTACCTAAATCAAGTCCTATATTGCAGGGTAATAGGAACCTTTCAAATTTTGAGATATTATGATTCCAGCAGCAAACTTGCAAGACATTACTCAACATCAAGGAACATATGAAATATTTCAAGATGTCTGAGGACAAGCCATGAAAACAAAACAAAACAACAACCAACCAACCAAACAACCCAAAGAAAAAGCAAGCTGAATTCCAGAAATAATATTATCAAAAGTACCAAGAACAAGTATTTGTAGAAATGCAATGTACAATTAACCCAATCAACATAAGATTACTGTTTCATATAAAGAAGGACTTCAGATGATAAATCATTAAATGAGCTGAAAGAAAAATGAAAGTTTCATGGCCTAAAGAAAACTGGTGATAGGAGCTAATGATCTAGTCTACTTTGTCTAAAGCAGAGAAAATCTAGGGAAATGAATTGTGGTGCTGCTCTGCCCTAAGTGGGAGACTGATTCGGTTTCTACACTCTGCCTGGCTCTACTCAGTTTGTGGGAATGTTGTAACACTGAGACCTTGAGCACTGTCAAAATCAGTTGAAATTTTCAAGAAGGTTCCAAAGCTTATTGCAAGATTTTGACTGATAGAATGTGCAATAGAGTAAATTTGCTTCCTTAGGAAGGGAGGCAAAACCTGTAGAATAGCAAAAAGAGATAGGTAGCCTGTTGATTGCCAGTACATTAAAGCTAAATGTAGTTTACATTTGCACTGGAAATTAGATTTGCTTCTTGGATGGCAGAACATGACATGCCTAATTTGGACTGTAAGTCAAAAATAAAGAACACATTCATCAAAATAAAATTAATGACAGTAACCTAAAGGTACAAATGGGAAGTCCAATGCACAACACAATTAATTTAAGGTATAAATTGGGAGATACAAAGCACAACACAATTCTGGGTAAAAGAAAATGTGCAGTAAATGTGACAGACAAGCTTGTGACACAAGGCTGCTCGTATTTCAGTGCTCAAAATTCACAAATGCATAAGAAAAATATGCACTAAAAGATCAGGAATCAGAAGATTAATAAGTGATTCCATAAATAGTATTCAGCATATTATTCAGTATATTCCAATTAATACTATTGAGCAATAAAAGAGAGCAGTGTAAATATATTTCAGCAATCTCCATACAAGTTGAATATGGAAGGCAATGACAAATAGTCCCAAGGAATCAAACCTCAAACAGAGAATCAATCCCTGTAATGAGCAGGTCTGATCTGCTCTGACACTGACCTACTGAGTTTCTCTTCCACATTTTGACAGTACTTGAGTGAATGCAATTTTTGCTAATGAAACTGAACTGAACTGAGGCTGGCACAGGATATTTTTGTCAGTCATGACTCTCGTTAAGACTTCTTATCCCACAGCTTCTGCTAATTGTACTTTTTAGTGTGTTAAAGAAAAAGTTGGTGAGCAGATCATAATTTTTCATTCATCAGCTTGGCAAGCTTTTCTGTTATTTTCTGCAAGCTAATTTAGTATGTGATATTTAATTGGCCACTCAAAAGATATTGTCCAAGCACCATGCCAGCTGCCTCTCAGATGAATTAATTCTGTCATTTACTTTGCTTGTAACACATCTCCTTGAACTACTGGAGAGTTAGTAACCATATAGTATTAAACAGTTCAGATATTAGAGAATGGTTCTGAAAACTATATGAATTTGGTCTTATAACTAGTCAGGTAAACATTTTTGTCTTAACAGTTTTTACCATTCCATAGACTATGTAGCATAGATTTCATCATAGACAGCTAGCGAGTTCAGTGTGTTATGTGGAAAGGAATAAGCTACAGCCCATAGAGGATTGTGGTAGCCCTGGGCTATTGCACAGCAAAAGAATAGTTGTTAATTAATTATTGATGTTAACTCATTCTGTACTATAAGATATAAGCATTGGAAGAGGGTAAACTCACTATTTATATTTTTAAAAAGAAAAGGACAAGAGAAAAATTTAACAAGCCTGACAGTTTACTTTTGGTCCCCTCAGATAATGAAGCAAGTATTGAAAGACACAGTTTTTAAGCATTTAGAAGATAAAGATGTACAAAAGATGTAAAAGTCAACTTATACCTGCTGATTACTAATATTAACAGGTCACCTAATTTCCTTCCTATTGAGTAATAGGCCTCAAGAAACAGAGAAGTGGAATCTAGCAGGATTTCAGGAAGGCTTTTGGTGTTTTAAGCTTTTTAAGACTCTGTCCTGGTTGATTACCATTAAATATGTTTATTCATAACTAGGTGTGTTTGTTCAATTCATAGATAATTTCAAGTTGAAGGATCTGCAAGCATACGAAAGGCCAGCATGAGAATTTAAACTTATTTTGATTAATTCAAAGACCAGTCCACAAAAAGAACCACAGAATCACAGGATGGGTCATGTTTGAAGGGACCACATCTGGTCCAACCTCCCTGGTCAAGCAGCTCATCCCAGATCAGCACAGGATTGTGTCCAGACAGTTCTTGAATATATTCAGTGAGGGAGACTCACAACCTCTCTGGGCACCCTGTTCCAGTGGTGACAGTGGTCAATCACCACAGACTAGATAATTTGTTCCTCATGTTTCTGTGCATCTGTTTCTGCTTGTTGCCCGTTTTATTGCTTGGCACCATTGGGAAGAACCTGGCTCTGTCCTCTTTTCACTAGGCATATTTCAAGTTTGGAAATATGAAATTCTGCTCTCAGGTAAGAATCGACACAGTGTGGGTGGCATGCAGGCATTAGTAATTAAAAATAATGTTGAGGAATTCAGTAAGGATGCTACAGAGTATATGTGTACATGAACCTCTGTGAATTATATTCCCGAAAAGAAGTATGATATTAGTGCTGCAGTCCATCATGTTACCAGACTGGTAACAATTACCACAAACTCATGAAGAAATTAGTGAGATCAAAAATTATAATAATGACAGTCTTCAATTTTCTGCTGTCATGCTGTTAAGATTTCCAGCAATCAGGAGTGAATAGCCCATCTTGAGATTGTAAAGGCTATGGAAAAAATGAGACAAGACTTCTCCAGCAGTAACATTCTAATTTTTAGAAGAAAAGAAAAATTTGAAAGAAGTTTAAAAACATTTACTTTGGATTGGAGACTATAAAAACATCATGCTATATGCCAAATATCAATAAATATCTTCTAATAGGAAGACACTGAAAGAATTAAAAGCATTTAAAACCAAAATAACATTGCTGTGATTCAACTACAAAAAATACTAAAATACAGAAATAACTTTTAAAAAAATTGAGTAATTTCCAAAAGAGAGGAAAAAATAGGATGAAGAATCCCTATGAGGTATAATCACAGAAAAGTCCAAAACTACTATTTTGAAGACCTAAACAAATGTTCACAGCCATCTTAACCACATTGAAAATAATCAGCTGACCAGACCATTAGTGCAACAGCAAGCAGCACTCAACAAACATAAACAATATCAGAAAATCCTAAACTAATTCTTTGCATCAGTTTTCACTGAAGAGAAGGTCACATCAATTCTTAGCACCCCTCTTTATGGGTGATTAATTGGAGGAACTGTCTCAATTTAAATATTAATGAAAATTTGTTGAGAACTAACTACTTATAACCACCCTGAGTAACAAGGATGAGATGGTTATCAACCCAGAGTTGTAAAGAAATTCAGACATTAGAGGAGGAGTGGTATGGATATATATATATAACCTGCGGTTTAAATCAACTTCTCAGTGCCAATGGTCTGGACAATTAAAACCAGCACCAAGAGAAATTCTGGATACTGTTACCTCATAAATCTGATTGATCTTTTCCATCAGTTTTCTATTTAATTAAATATTATACAACTAGATACATAGATAAATGCAACATACTGACAGACAACCAGCAGAACTCTGTTTGCGAGTCATGCTTTACCATCTGTTAGAGATTACTGAAGGAAATACCTGTCATCTGTTTAATATTTTTTTCATAGATATTCTAATCCAAGGTACCTAAATAATTTACAATGTTATACATAAGACATAAAAATAATAAAAGGGTTAAATAATCAGATTGTACAATGAGAAGAAACTATGAGAGGAAATCCCCCTAAGAATATGAGTTAGAGTATTTGGTGTGTAAAATAGTCATAACCATATGGAAAAGAGGCAATTATGAAAGAACAAAATTTTCAGATGATGATGTATTATGCATGCTAGACAAACATAAAACTGACAGCAAAGAAATTCACAGATATCTCAAAATACTGACGGTCTGTTCAGTAAAAACAACCAAATAAAATTGTGACAACTATAATGACATGTATATGAGGTAAAAATAAGTTTATAACAGCTGTCTCAAAGTGTGGCATCTATTATCTTTCAGATAGAGATCTGAAATCATTGGAGGTGGGGAAAAAACAATAAAGAGAATGTTAGAAATTACTAGGTATAGGGAGACCAAAACAGACAATCCCATTTATCGCTGTCAACTCATCCTGGTCCTCCTTTTGAACATTTCATACATTTGAAGGTGTTTTGAAAAGAGGTGTTAGAGAATTTTTTCAAAATACTACAAAAGAGAGACAGTCACTGAGAAAGGCAGCAGTTTCTGCACAAGGGACAAGAAAACGTGCCAAGAATTTCCATGCTTGGGGAAGATAGAGAGGGATATGGTATAGAACTATAAAATTGTAAATGGTTTGAATAAGATGAATAAGAAGTGTTTATTAATTATTTCTAAGCTCATAAAAACTATCAAACCCTTAAGGAAATTATCAGGGAGAAATGTCAACATTACAAAATCTTAATATATTACATTAGTAAGTTGTGGGTCTCATTGTCATAGAATACTTTGGAAACTAAAAAGGCAAATGAGTTCCAAAAGTGATAGATTGGTGGATAAATGGATACAGCAAAGTCCATTTGTAGCTCTAAAATATTATTGCCTTCATTCCAGGAAGATCTTTGACTGAAAAGACACAACAGGTAGGACCAGTGTTACACTTTTCTTGGAAGTTTTGCATTCTGGATTCAGCTTTGAATGTGGTTCTGGGTTTCACTGCCTTTAAGACAAGCACAAAAGACCACAGATTCTTATGAAATGCTTGTGATATTCTACACAGAAGATCTGCAGAAAAGGTTCTTGGGGATATAGTATATGCCAAGCAGAGAAAGTGTCAGAAATGTCAGAGAGAAAATGGAAAGTGTCAAATGTTGAAGTAAAGGCACGAATTTGAAGGAATATTTCTCTTCAGTTCAACTCTGGTAAATCACTAGCTGGAAAACTGGCCAGATTTTGGCATTGTGTTTCAAGCAAAATTATCCAGAAAAAAAAAAAATCTCTAAACATAAAAATAGTCCAAGGAATATGACCTATAAGAAACATGGTAAGCATTTGTAGATCTTTAATGTATACTGAAAACTTTCAATATGTATTAAGTAGAATCAAAGAAGGAAGAAAAAACTGTTTAGTAAGTCATAAGGATAAAGAATAAAACGCAGAAAGCTATTTCAAAGAAGATTTGAGGTAGACCACACAGAGGATTTTTTACAGGAAGATCCTCAAATACTGATGTAGATTGCCTAAGAAAGTGTAGAATCTCTATCATTCTTGGATTTTAAGACATATCTTAGACCCATATCTTTACAGTTTGAGTGCAGTAAGTGGGCTATATGTGTTCTACATTCATTATAGTTCTATTTTTTTCTGACATTTGAGGAATAGCTTGTCTGAAATGTGTATGATCAATTCATATTATTTTGACTGCATGCTGGCATGCAGCTATTCATGCTGTCTTTGTGTATATTTATTTTCTTTCTCACTCCATCTATAATCATCTATAATTTCATTTACATGCTCGGCGATTGTTTCTCACAGTCAAATTCCTCTCCACTGGCTTGACACTCACTGTTTAGTGTTATTCCCTGCGTTTTGTCATTCTCCTAGCTCATTTTTCAAACAGCTAGTGGTAATTTGTTCTCATTTTTAAAAGGACAATTTCAAATTTATTTTTACTTATTTATTTTTAAAAGCATGATATGTAACAATTGAGCATATTGTACTAAGATCAATACCATCCCCTGATTCAATGTATTCTTTCAGAAAATATTTATTCCTTGGATAAAAAACTCAGGTCAAGTTGCCCAAATATTTTGCTTAATCATGCTTGGGGGAGAAATATTTTTTGCTTTAAATTCAGTACTATGTGGCAACATTTGTACTCCAAGGTTAGAGTTAAGGATGAGGCAAGGAACAAGGAGCCAAGATGACAAAGATTTATATGTGGTTCTTCATCCCTGACACTAGCAGCTGCCACCTGTGGTTGTACCACAGCAAACCCTGCACTCTCTTGACATGGTGCTTCCACAGGGGCACATTCTGCCTGGGGCTGAGCCAGCCTGTCCAGGCAGAGCCTGAGCAGTCAAGGAGGTCCTGAATAGGCACCAGATTTCTTCTTCCAGAAAGCTTTAAAACCTGTGTCCACACTTAACTAAATGCCTGCTTGCAAAAAAAATATCTAATGGGTCTTGAGAACACAGCAAGCTAGTATTCATTATGGTCTGTATGCCCACATCAGCACACTGGAACAGGCAGAATTTTTTGTGGATTATAGATCACTGGAGCAGAGAACACAGGATGCACCAGGAGAGTCTACTTCCTATTACTTATATCAGCAGATATAAGAGTACAAAAGTCCAGCAGCAGAAGCAAGCCCTATATTTCACCTGAGGAGGAAATGCACCTCCTGCTTTCTTTCACAGAAGAAAACCTGAGATAACCTTTTTAGAATCTTCAGTAGCAGCTATTTGCTTTGAATGCAAGGCCTTTAAAGGAGATGAGTTTTTCAAAGGTATTTATCCCTGCTTTCTAAAAATCTAGCTCTGAGAGACAAAAAAAAATTATCCATATATATTACAGTCCTTGACTATTATTCAAAAGAACAAGTATCCATTCACTCAGATCTGTCTGCAGAGTAAAGGCTTGAGTGAGCCATGCCATTTTTACAAACTGTCATTTAAATCAACATGGTTATATTTTTGTGCAGAACTATGGGGTGGATAACAGCTCTGTATCTGTTATATTCCGAAAGAAACATAAATATATGTTTCTAAAGGCACATATCGTTTCCTTCATAATTGGACACAGCCTTCAAATGTCCTGGGACAAACTCAACTCCTAGAAACAAAGGTGGGGACACACATACTCTACTAGTTTGTTAAACTACAACAGGATTGTTTAGAGATCTGTGTCGCTTCATTTCCCCCTTAGAATGAGCCCAAATGCAGCAAATGAGAGCAAAATAGCTGTAAGGGATGGAATAGACCAAGAGTAATCCGGGCTAACTGCATCAGTATCAGAAATGAGCCATCAAACTTGAAACCTTGTATCATTCCACCTTGAAGAATACTATCACTGTACTAGAGAATCATAAGGACTTCTTTTATAGTTGTCCCTCTCAATGTACATAATCCTTTGACATGCTTAATGTTCCTTGATTATATATGCTGTTTCTGCCTTGGTGATTGGCAGTGATATTGTTGTGCCAGAAGAGGTTTAAATGTTTTTGTAATTTGTTCCCTTGTTGCAGGCAGCTATGATCAAAGTCTTTGACTGTTTTGTCTTATTCTCTGAAGTTGGGTTTATTTAACCCTAATATTTTCACCCTTTTTTTTTTTTTAATGGCTTTCATTTAGAATTCTTGTAGATGTCCCATATGGTTTTATGGTACCCCTTCTTTCCTTGGCTGCACTAGCCAATCCTGAAATTCAATATTCTTAGAAAGCTGTCCCAATCAGGCTTCTGATTCTTTTCATACATGCCCAGGAAAAGTGTAACTCTCCAAGCCACTGCTTCATGTTGACTCTCAAAGGTAATAAATATTTTTATTGTATTTTAACCCTGTTAGTCCTGAAATGGTTTTAACCACCTTTGTTATTGTTTAATTTTATGTAATTTTGGCAGGCTAGTAATATAAATATCAGTTCTGGTGTTGCCTGACTCTGCTGTAGAATAGAAAGGATGTAAAAAGGCATCAAACATTCCCCTGAAATCAGCATTTGTTATTTATTAAACATAAAAAGTGCATTAGCAGCACAGTGAAGTTGCAAAGCTCATGTGCACCCAGTGCCTGTAATGCACTGAGCTCTTTTAACAACCAATTCTCCACTAAACTATTTTCTCCTCCTTGTGCCATGTAGTTTATGCCCTATTTATTATACACAATTCAACTCCTACTCTGAATTTATAATTTGCTTTCTTCCATAATAACATTAGTATAGGAGTTGAATACTTCCCAAACATTTTCACAAATGAGATTGGAGATTACTACTCTCTTTCTTTTACCAGCTAGTAAACACACAGACACATTAAGGTCAAAGGTACTTACTAATTTTCACTAGTCATTTTGAGACTCTCCTAATGTGATTTTTTAAATGTAAGCAGCAGAATACTGACTTCATTAATTTTTAAGTGCATTTGTTAACTTCAGAGGTTGCTATGGGCACTCTCTCAAATGAAATTGCAGTGCTTCAAGTCCAATATCCAGAAAACAAATGCAAAATTGATGATCACATAAGATAAGAGAAGCCTTGGATAATATTTAATTATGTGACAGAGACAGAAAATAAAAGTAACTTCCCAAGATTGTCCCATCAGACCAATCCAGTTTTTTCTTCTTTCTCTTTCCTGCACTGTTTCCCACTGATGATTGCTTGATGATTGCTTATTCTCTACCATTTACTGCAAGAATAACCAAACTTTTGGATTCCTTAAACTGAATGCCAACATTGGTTGAGTCGTTGTTCTGAATGAACAGAATACTTATTAGAGGATAGTAATGGTGCTGCTCAGAACTCCAGAGGGATGGAGAGGAATGGAAGGAGGAATCCTACCTCCTATCCACATCAGTCAGTATAACCAGCTGGTGCAAAGAGGTTTGCCTATAGTATAGGAATATGCACTGGGATCAATAGAAGTATTGCTGAGTTACTCTTAGTGTGTGCACCAGGGCTGGATTTCAGAGTGGATTTTGTAGGAGAAAATCTTTCCTCCCCTCCATCCTCTGCTATGTGACACAGAGGAGGCTATGGAACCCTTGCCTATATTGCCTGAGCATCCATGCTGTACCAGTAGTCCTATAGCAGGAACAGCAAAAACCCTAAGGAGTCACAGGAGCCATCGTAACTGAGCTCATATGGTGGTGAATATCTGCACCATTCACATTGCAGGTCAACGTGTATGGGCTGTAGTACATCATGTCTTCACAATTAAAAGACAGCTGATTGTGTATTTGCAAACTACAGGGTTTTTTCTGCATAAATATGTTAACTGACATTTATGCCAAACATATTATACACTCATGTCAAGAGAATAGAACCCATCTGTACTGCAGAGATGTAATTAGCATTAATTAATATGTTCGCATTGTCTGGTTGCTCATATATTTTGCCCTGAAGTCATAAATGTGGCATGGCATTTAGTGAGGCAATATTCATGAGTCTTCATCTGAATTCCAAACATTTGGATTTTGTGATGCTTTTAGTGCCCCTTGGTTTTAACTGTTTCTTAGCATGTATGGAAAGGGAGTTTTGCTCATGACAGTGTTTGAGAAATTGCTGTTTCTGGTAAGAACTTGTTATAAGTTTCTTCAGTAATTGATACTCTAGCATAAAAATAAACAGTTACAATAATCTTGTGGCACAGTAATGAAGAAACTTGTTTTTCACAAACATGAAGCAATTAGCAACAAATGTTTGAATAGGTTATTAACAAGATACAATAAAATATTTTCATCCAAGCCATTTGGTAAACAACATCTATATATTAATTGAAAAGTTGGCAAATGATTCAGGAACAAATGCACATCATCTACAGTAGCACTGCTTTTACCATTTCTGATTCAGCAGAGAGCCTCAAACTAGTGAATCCACTTGCATGCCCTAGTCATGACCAATATGTATTTGTGGAAAACATGCTCCTGTTCTTACCAAAAATCTTTAAAGGCATGTGAGATTCCCTATTACCACTTTTTCTGTCTCTGCAAACCTCTCCTTTGGTTATAGTAATTCTGAATATTGATGCATAAAAAACTGAGGGCTTTGGAGTAAATTTCTTAATTGGAAATCTTTTAAGTGAGTATTAATGTTCCTTCAAAAGTCATTATATATGGAGTCACGTGTACATTCTGCATAGTTTTCTGTAATATTTCCTTTATCTTCCATTTCTAAGGGCCTCTTCTCCCCCATTTACTTTTAGCTGTAAGCAATTTTTCCTTTTGTTTGATGTTTATTCATAAGTTGACAACAATAGTTGCAATTGCTAGATATACATTTAATTGGATACCTTTCACAGAATCACTGGTTGAATGCCCCAATAATTAAAAGTAGCTGGGCTAGGCCACCTTAACAGTAATTTAGTATTCCTACAGTGAATGCAGCATCCACAGATCCAGCAGAAGCCATGAACAACTGAATGGGTTAACTAGTATTTTTAGCTGTCCAAATTTTTAAAAGCCACAAACAAGGTTCAATCTCTAGAAGCAATATGGCCCTGCTCTAGGAGTGACAAACTTGCCTTTGGATAAATCAGAAGTAATTTTGTCCCATTCTAATTGTATGCCACTAAATACACAGCCAGTTTATTTCTCATGCTTTCAGATGCACAGCTTTATTGTAAGCAGCTGCCACAAATGTGATTTGCTCCATTTTTATACATCAAGCCATCATGTATGTGTCCGTTAGTGCCCTAACCTTGATGAGATTTGACTGGCAGCTTTTTGATGTTCTTAATGCTCATTTAGAGTGTGACCCCATGCACCTTTTTCTTGCTGCAATGCAGCCTTGCAGAGTCATCTTCACCAGCCTTAGACATTTACTTACCATCTTCGTTGTGCTGACCCAATGTTTTGTAAGGCTGTGTGGAAAACTGGATTGGTTCACTGATGTAACTGAAATACAATTTGGCAGGAGGAACAGCTATTCACAGCACTAGTCTGGTTTACCATGAGAACCAAAAAATCCAAGTCATAGCACAAGTGAGAAACCAACAGAGGATGGGAAATCATTCCATGGATATACTGCAGAGGAATAGGTGCACAATAAATCCATATGATTGCATGCACTGGGGTTGTACCAACAAGGGCTAGTTGAACCCATCTGCTAAGATTTTGAGCTACTAATCAAATGACTTTTTTAGTTGCATCATCACAAAATGTGGTGACTCTTACTTTAGCAAAGCTGGTGTAGGTCACTGCTCCTTACTCAGAGTAGGTAAACTGCCTGGAAGAAGAAATTTAACTTAAATTTATCTGAACTGACTCCTTCAGCAAAGATAAACCTTAAACCTTTTGAAGCAGGTCAAGGGAAATGTATCACTTGATTTTTCACCTGTCTTTTAATTTGTGGTACAATATCACATTTAGAGAGTAGTGTGATTTTTGTATTAAAAAACAGAGAGGAAAATGTCAGAAACAAATTGTACCTTCAGGATAGCTGACTCTTTTCTATATTGGAAAAGGAATCTTTGCTTCCTTTTATCAGTATTTTTGTCAGCATCCTCAGAATTTAAACAGAGTAAAAGTCCTTCTTAAGTATTTCCTTTCTTCCAGTTTGGACAGAGTCTATGTGGGGAGCACAAAAACGAGGACAGTTCAAGCTCTTGGACTGGGGAAACACCTATGGTGTAATTTTGTTGGTAAGAGAAGAGCATTAGCTCCTACAAGAACTCTACCAGCCAAGCTGCTCAGGCACAGTAATGAGCTTACAATTTGCCTCTCTGTGCACAGTTATGACTCTGTCATGCATCAATATGTGGGTATCAGTGCCTGCAGAATCAAAATCTGAAGATATTAGTAGAAAACTACATACTGAGTGTGTGGAATGTGTTAGCTACAGATATTGAAAACACAGAGTTTGAAGGGGTTTGCCACACCAGTTTAAATTTAGTAAATATTCATATTCATAGGAATATTTACTACATATTTCAGCTCAGTAATTTTCTTCATGAAAAGTTTTAAGAATTACATTTAACACATTACTGAGTTATCCAGGAGGAAAAAAAACTGAACCATTTTCTGTAAATATGAAAACCACAGGGTATTCACAATATTCAGATTATTAAAAATAAACTGAATATATTTCCTTTTAACTTTAGAGAAATATGCATATATGAGGGAATATATGTGAGAATTTTAGCTTATATAGTCACATTATGGAAAAATTAAATAGCTGAAAATGAAAGACTAAAATTTCAGGGTGCTTTTATTCAGAGGTCTGTTACCGCAACACGAACTTTGCAATAAATCACATGCAAAAAAAATGTTGCATATCTGCTATTTCAAGTGGTTCAGTTTCATAAAAGGATATGCAAGCTGCTATACTACTTGAAATTTATTATAAGATCCTATCAAATTAGACTACTAGTACTTCCATATACAAGTGTACATAGGCTAGTGTTTTTAAATAGAATTGCAGTTCTCTGAAATTCATTTAAATAACCTTAATTACATGTCCACTAATGAAAATGGTATTCTACAGTAAAACAAAGTAATCATAATAAAAATTACAGAAAACACATAATAAAGATAAATTTTATGTGTATCTGTGTGCAAGATGTTTACCAAAATATCTGCAAGTTTCTGTCCTGAAAATCAACAAATAGGCAGTGTTTTTCAGAAATGTGATTTTTTAAAAAAAATTTTGTTTCTCTTACATTGTAGAAGGCTTATATTAGTACTGACATTCAATCTTATTAATAGTAAAAATTATCCACTATAGAGGAAATTGCTTGTTCCAGGAGTTTTCAGAGCTCTTGTTTGATGCCTTTAGTGCAGAAACAACAAAAGCTAGCTTGTCTTCTAGGAGGATCAGTAATTTCTTATGTGTTCTTTTAGCCTTATCTCTGAAAATCAAAAGATAAGGGAGTAATATAATAGACCTAGACTTGAATATTAGGCACCATACCTCCTTGGAAAAAAATGGCTAAAAAAAGCACTAAAAATAAATATAAAAGTTTTTGCCTGCAAGTGTGCATCTTTTCATGATATTTTCAGCAAGAAAGTGAGGAGGAGATTGTGTTTCCCCATAAGAAAAGCCTAGCCTCACAATCTTCCTGGATTGTTGGAGTTTTTTTGTTAAACAGGAAACAGGACAGGTGAGAAAAGTATACAAGCATCATAACATTTGAATGCTAATGTCTGCTGCCCCTTTGTGGCTGTTTTTAGAGTCTCTTGAGGTTTTCAAATAAATGGAATAAATTATCTCATTAAATTTACCTAATATCAAGAATTAGCACATGTACCATCTGAATGCTATGTAATTTTTTTAAGTTTAGTCTAGATCATAAACAGGTCATGTTAGGACTATTTCAAATGTAAAAGACATTATAGTAGTAAGCATACACAGCAAGAAGCAGAAACAGTAGTTGTCACAACCGAAAGATAAAAATGAGTCTCTAAAGTGTAGGATGAAGTGTCATCCTTCTTTGATTTTGAAAAAATGCCTGGGCACTTCCAAACAGTTTGTACTAATTTTTATTTATTGATCTAATAAAAATTGTTTTCTTGTGCTGCAACTGGGTATATTAATACACAGCTACAGTTGGAAGGATTTGTTTAGACTCTAGAATTTCCTTAGTCAGAGGAAGAATATTACCACAGACACATCTGGTATCCTGATTTATACAAGGAGAAAATAAAGTGTCAGCAAGATGTGCAGGGAAGAAGATACATTGGCCTGGATGGCTCCTGCCAATGGCTTCAACAGAGGGAAGAACCTGGAATCCAGGCAAACCTAGAGACAGGCAGAAAGAGACCAGATTAGCTGTAGGAGGTACCCAAGAAATATTATGCAAGTTCATTGGCAATATGTTTCTATGTTAACTTCTGGTTTACTATTTTCATTTATAAGAAATGTCTTGCAATTTCTCATAATACACTGTGCAAGGTGTTTAGTTCCTTCAGTGCTTTCTAATTTTAATGAGAATCAAAAAATATTTTCCATTCTGCAAGAAAGGGCCTGAAGCTCAAAGGCAATCCACTGATTGTTTCTGTCTACAAGCAGCCTCTTTTCCCCTACCACAATGATCAATGTGCAGGACTCAGACAATATGAGACACAACACAACTCCAGGCTAGCAGTCACATTTTTGTGTATATCCACTGCAGGAGCCAAACTCATTCTGTGGTGGAAACCTAAAGGACACCTTCCATAACAATCCATGAATCAGGACTGAGAAGTTAAACATAATTTTAAATTTATGGAGCATAAACTCTTGCACTTGGCATTGCCAGGAACCAGGTCTTGATGTGTTCTATGGTGGTGTGGTTTAACCCCAGCTGGCAGCTCAGCCCCACACAGCCCATTGCTCACCCCCTCAGTGGGATGGGGGACTGAATCAGAAGAGTGAAAGTGATGAATCTTGTGTGTTGAGATAAAGACAGTTTAATAGGTGAAGCGAAAGCTGCACACAAAGCAAAACAAAGAATTCATTCACTGCTTCCCCTGGGCAGGCAGGTGTTGGGCCATTCCCAGGAAAGCACAGCTCTATAACACCTAGTGGTTACTTTGGAAGACAAACTCAAACATCCTCTCCTTTTTTCTCCCCCCATCTCTATATGCTGAGCATGACACCATATGCTCTGCAAAATATCTTGGGTCAATTGGGGTCACCTGGCCAGGCTGTGTCCCCTCCCAGCTCCTTCTGCATCCCCAGCCTCCTTGCTGGTAGGGTTGGGTGAGCAGCAGAAAGGTCTTGACTCTCTGTAAGCTCTGCTCAGCAATACCAAAAACATAAAAACATCCTTGTGTTATCAACACTGTTTCCAGCATAAATCCAAGCCACAGCCTCATACTACCTGCTACAAGAAAATTAACTCTATCCCAGAAAAAACCAGCACACATGCCTGCTGCTCTGATTAAGGAAAATACCTTTAGTAGCTTTAAAGGCTTTTCTTAGTAGCTCTTTACTGAAAAGCTCTTTACTGATTTTACCTAAGAAAAACCCCAAATTACTGTCCTCAGCAGTACAGTCTTTTGAGTTACTAGAACCTGCATCTCAGGTTTACCTGTAGATAGTCCTGTCTAATTTTTAAGACCAGTCTAACACAGAAAAGTTATTTTCAAAAAGCTATTTGCATAAAATAAGCATACATAAGCTTATAAAGCTCTGTGCTTTTATTCTGTGCAATTGGAACAGTAACATTTTGAAAGATGCAGGATGTTATAGCTCTTCAAAATTATGTAATGCATTTTTATACTGAATCCTGGCAGAGTTTATGTTTTCTTTCCATATTTAACTTCCCAGCTGAATTTGAGCCAGTTATATGTATAAAATAATAATTTTTTTTTTTTTTGGCAGGATCACACAAAATTTTTATGATTATTTTCCAATTTGGTGCTGTGTTTCTGAAAAACATACAGCTCCTGAAGATGTTTGTTGTGCATTGTGGACAATATAGATTTCACAGTTGAATTCCTAGTCTAGTCTAGCCCCTGCTCAACACCCAGGTAAGAAAGGTCTCCTTGGATTGTATTATCTTTAATTTTTGAAAAATGTCAACATCCTTTGAAAAGCCACTATTGCAATAGATTTACAGAAATTAATCCTGCACAGTGTCCACATTGCTATTACTTAGCCTGAATATAAAGAAAAACTCTATTAATTTTTTAAAACATATGAGAAATTTCCACAATTAAGTTCCATTTGCTCTTGCACTATGGAATTTCTTTAATCATAAAATACAGGGGGAGCCAATAACTTTAGAGAGCACATCTGCAAATAAACATACCACAGCTAAGATATTCTGAATCCTGTTTACTTTAGCATTATAGAGCTGTATACTACATTCCTGAATTTAAACAGGGAAGTATCAGGGACTATTAAATGCCAATATTTGTTATAAATACTTTTCAAATATGCATAGACACCATCTGTAGTACATAAAGCAATAAGCACATCTCTTAATATCCTTCCTGTTTATACAGCAGCACAAGGGTATAGCTACAGCATCACTCAACTGTTTTGACACAAGTTGTCAACACTTTTACCTCAGTGCTATTGATGATAATCATCACAAATCTAAGGACTGTGATGCCTCTCAAGAGTCTATCCATCCTGTTTCCCAAAGCTAAGTGACAAGGATGATTTGATGTTACCAAAGAAGGGTGGGGTGGGAGTTCATTGATGATACCCCTCAAACAATGAGTAAAACCTTTCTTCCAAAGTATAAGCTTTTAAATTTTTTTTTAATATTATCCATCAGCTTTACTGTTCAGAAGCTTAAACACCACTCACAGGAGCAAAACCAAATGAAATGTTTTGTCATGGAAAGTTAGACTAGGAGCTAGGTACACCATGTGTGCAATTCTGACCAGTTTCACTGTCTCCAGCAGGATGAGGTGTCTGCAGCAGAGGTAAGAACTTACCAGAGGTAAGAACTCTTTCTTGATGTATAAATGGCTTTAGTTTAATATGAACAAAGCCACTACTGGTGACACACTAAGGAGTTCACAGGCTGAGTGAAAAAGCAGAATTACATTATTCATAAAATCCTGTATCCTACTTTCTCAACGGATGAGCTTTTTATCAAACCATAGCATTTTTTAAACTCCAGAGGGAAAGATTCCGTGGTACTCTGCATTTCTAGCAATAAGCTTATACTATATCATAGTTTATATTTCTGAATACAAACAAAAAGTTTTTTATAAAGCAAGTCTTTTGTCAAATATCCTCCAGCCCTTTAATTAAGAAACCACACAGAAAACCAGCACCATTTGTAATTCTATCAAAAAATGACCTTGGCGCAAAAGAAAAGGAAGTCAGTCAGGTAGGATTTAATTATTTAATGAAAGATTCCATGTCCAAAAGAACAATAAGACTTTGAAATAAAAGTTTCAAGGCCAATCTGTGCATTACTTATACCTGCAATTATTCTACTTATACCAGTGGAATAATAGATTTGTAAAACTGTTGTTAAAATCAGTCATTGTGAGGACTGCATGTTAAATATGTTACATATTACATAAGTTTCATATTTCTGTGGTAGCCCTATAGCATATTTTAAAGGTCTATGATGCTTCAGAGAGGTGGGTTTGGCCAGTTCATCAAGGCTTTCACTATATAAAGATAATATCTTACTAATTGTTGCTTAGTTAGCATAAATCATATGA
This sequence comes from Taeniopygia guttata, assembly GCF_048771995.1. Classification (NCBI taxonomy): domain Eukaryota; kingdom Metazoa; phylum Chordata; class Aves; order Passeriformes; family Estrildidae; genus Taeniopygia; species Taeniopygia guttata. The sequence continues at coordinate 20,009,829 of NC_133025.1, read as the reverse complement.
AATTACATATTCCTATTATATATGTTCAAGTCTCCAGCAGGCTCAGGATTTCTCTTCCTCCCTTCCCAAATGTGTTTTTCACAAGACAGTTGTGCATATCCTTGCTTTCACATTCCTTTTTTCTTTATTACAAAAGGCATCTAAAGAGAGAAACAGAAATAGAAATCAAGAATTACAAACATTAAAAAATAAAATCCCATACAGATTAAAGAATGGACCACCTACCTCATGAATTAGGCCTACAGCAGTTGTTCTTAAAATACCTTGATTCAGTATTCAGAGTTAACAGATCTGGTCTCTTGTTCCTGCTTTCTTCTTCTTTCCTGCACCAGGAAACCAAATCTTTCTTCACAGTTCTTGCTTTCATTGACATCATACAGAGATTTTAACATGGAAATTTTCTTGTCAGTAGAATGCAGCAAACCCCAAATTGCAATATTCAATAAAGAAATGTCATGTAGATTTTATAGTGGAAAGGCATGCCCTTGTTTGCCAGCTTTTTTTTTATTTGAAAGCAGGCAAATAATAATTGACAGGACCAAGGAAGGAAGGATTCATACAGTAACAATTAGCAATTCTTTCATAAGTAGCATTATAAGCTTGAAGAAGTCTGATAACTCAAGAGGTAGAATATAGTGGAAAGCGAAAACACGGAAGATCCATCCAATCCAGAGGAGATCCTAGTGGTATACAGATCCTTTTATATTTCAAAATAGCAGTCATAATTTTACTTTCAGTGTTACTTATAGAAAAATGCATATATTATATATAAATAATTGAAATTACTTTGGCTATTCTTTCATAAGTAGCATTATAAACTTGAAAAAGTCTGATAACTCAAGAGGGAGAATATAGTGGAAAGGGAAAACACGGAAGATCCATCCAATCCAGAGGAGATCCTAGTGGTATGCAGATCCTTTTATATTTCAAAATAGCAGTTATAATTTTACTTTCAGTGTTACTTATAGAAAAATGCATATATTATATATAAATAATTGAAATTACTTTGGCTTCATGAGGTTACATGTATGGTGAGTTGACTTTGGCTGCCTAACACACACCCATCCAGGTCCTCTCACCCTCCTCCTTCTCAGCAGGACAAGGGAAGAAAATAAGTGGAAAAAAAAAAATCTGATGAGTCTGTAAAAGGACAGGGATATCACTTACTATGTACCATCACAGGACCAACACATTTGATAATACATTTGACTTGGGGAAAATTTAGATTATTCCCAAATAAATTAGATTTGAATAGAAAAAAAAATCAAAAAGTACCTTCCCCCCATGCATACCCTTTTCCTAGGTCCAGCTTCATTCCTTTATTCCCAATTCTTCTACCCAGCCTAAACTTCAAGTTGCACAGAGAGGTGGAGAACTGGGGGCTGTGGTCATGGTCAATCCAGAACAACTCCTTTTTGCCAATCCTTACTCCTCACACTTTTCCCGTTTCAATGTGGGTCCTCCCAAGGGGCTGCACTCCTTTCAGAAATATCTGCTCCCATGTGGACTCTCCAGAAAATGCAGTCCTTCAGGAAATATCCATCTGCTCCACAGGGGTCCTCCACAGGCTGCCAAGTCTCTGCTCCCGCACCCAAAGCATTTCTTTCCCTCCTCCTTCTTTGACCATGATGTCACAGGGCTGTTCATCACACTTTTTCCCTCACTCCTCATTGCCACAAAGTGTTTTCCCCTTTTTAAAATACATTTTCCCAGAGGTACTGCCAGCATGGCTGAGAGGCCCAGCTGTGCCATGTGTGAATCAGTTGGAGGCACCTGGAATTGTTCATGTCCATCACAGCACAGCCACAGGCTCTCCACAGCCACAGACACTGCTCCACAGCTGTATGGCCAGGGCCTGGGCACCTGCATCTAGGACAACTTAGAGTTTCCAGAATTAGCAATGTCTTCTGCTGCCAACATGAGTAGCTTCTTGTCTTCTCAGGGTAATACAACTTTCATTCAAATGGTGGCACAATGAAAACAATTGGGAATTAAAGGGCAGGAATTATGAACATAAATACCAGGCTTCAGATCATGATGCCAGGCAAGATAACCAAGGAGACTAATAAGAAAACAAGTTGATGTGTGCTATCTTGAAATAATAAGAAACATGTTACATGATCTAAACATTTATCAACCAGAATGAGTACCATTAGAGTGAAATATGAAAGCATGAAGTGCATCTCTGATGTGATGGAAAACAGCAGAAAGTTTATAGGGCCCACACCAAACTCCATCATTTGGAGTTGGAGCAGATTTATTCCTGCTGACAGACCTAGAACAACAGTCAGGAACCAAGAATGAAACATCCTCCACACAGATCCCTAGAGATCAGGTACAAAATGGGTCCACATGGCCCGAGTGTGCTGAGCATGACATCTGGGCCTGGGGATCTCAAAGACTGGACTCATCACTCGTACATCACCTGTGAAAAGCACAAGAACTTCCAATATGCCTGTGATAAATATATAACATAATTAAAGAATCAAAAAAGGAAATATGGACACATTGCAAGGAGAACCTTTGTAATTTTTGTAACAGTGAAATGCACACTGTAGAAAGGCCTGGTAATCTGTCACTGAACACAAATTGCATTCGTGTTCTTGCGCACAAAAAGCTGTGCAGCAATAGACATTGCAAACTTTTCTGTACATCTCCATCACAGCCACAATACCTGAAGCCCCCGCCTTGGCTTCAACATTCTGTAGACATTAGGAGATCATAGAATCATTTAGGTTGGAAAAAAAATCAAGATCATTTAGTTCAGCCTTTGACCAAACACCACCATGTCACCTAAACCATAGCATTAAATGACACATCCACTCATTGCTACCATGGATGGTGACTCCACCACCTTCCTGACCAGTCTATTCCAATGCCAGACCATCCTTTCAGTGAAGAAAGTCCTCCTGATATCTGATATGAATGTCCCCTGGCACAGCTTGAGGCCATTTCCTCTTGTCCTGTCACTCATTGCCTGAGAGAACAGACCTGTTAACACCCCTTTCCTACAATCTCTTTTAGGGCAGTTGTAGAGAGCAATAAGGTCACCCTTCAGCCTCCTTTTCTCCAGGCTAAACACCCACATCTCCCTCAGCCACTCCTCATATGACACCTTCTAGACCCTTCACTGGCTTTGCCCTTCTCTGGACTTGTTAAATATTAGTAGAAGTTTTATAGGAATAGAGTTAGTAGGCAAGGGGCCATCGTAGTAGTGGTGATATAATTTGCTGCAGGGAATCTCTGCAGATAACACTTCTCTTACAGCTGACCAAATACATTGTGAATAACTGGACAGATCAATCTTGCTTCTGTTCAAGAGCTGTTGAAGAGTAGCTTACAATTTCTTTAATTTTATAATTATATTTGTTGCTTACAGTAGATAATTAGATGAACAAGATTTGCTCTGAAGGTTCACGCAAGCAGCTCATACCAACATGTACAATTTTAAAAGTTTCAATTAGATTTCATTGCTCATGTAGGTCTTGTGTGATTGGATCTGACTCATGCCAGTATGAGTATTGCTCTTGGAATCCAGAATGTGATGTGAAGATTTACTTAAAATTCAAAACATAGATTGATCAGATGTTCTCCAACAACATTTCTGTAAACATTCCTGCCTTTACAAAAGGCAACAGAGAATATCCCAAGGCACCAGCAACAAAAATGTCTTAACTATTTCCACCTTTTAGTTTCACCATATATTTATGGATTAGACGTGAGATATTTGTTGACATCAAATGCTAAATTTTAAGTGAAAAGGGCATATAAATAATGTAAAAATATCTGAGCAATTATCTGTTTTCCCTGCACTAACTTTCTGTACACTGTACAGACAGTTAAATCCTGAAGCACTCAAATGCAGTGCTTTGACAATTAAAATTATATAGTTTTCCCTCCTACACAAAGCTTTTTTTAAGCTTTCAGGTGCTGTTTTCTTCAAGAGTACATGGTGTATCCTACATTTAGGAATGGAAAATTTTTAAAATTTCTGAAAGCAGGAAAATGTGTATATTTTAAGGTTGCATTATTTTCAAAGTTTAATACTTGAATTTAAAATGCAAACCCTTCCTCCTTGAAGCAAGCCATATCTTAGATCTTAATCAAAGAAAATCAGAAACATAGATGAAGCCCAAGAATGGAACCAGGCAATATTATTATTATATGATAAGAAAAAATCCCTTTTCTATGAGGAATTTTTTTTTTTCATTTGTCCTTTTCTTTTTTCTCATTTTCTTTTCCAGAATTATCCATGTGTGGTAAGAGTAGGGGTAATACATAGAATAATGCCATTAGACAAAGAAAAATATATTCAGCACCAAGCTACCAAAGAATGAACAGTTAGCCTTAGAAGACCAAGAAAAAATAGTACAAAAATGTAGAATCTACATCACTTCTGTATTCTCCAGAAAAATTCTGGAAATGTGTTTCAGCTTAGTCATCTACCAGTGTCAAGATCATTGCTAAAATGAAACTGTTGGCAGCATCACAGAAAAGATTAAACTGGGGTTAACACACCTGTGGTATAATTTCTTCTACTCCTTGCAATCATTCCACCTGCCAAGGAAGAGTAAATGCACAAGCTACAAATCTCAGCCTGGAGAAAAGGAAGTCATTTCAGTCAAGGAATGTTCAAACTGCTGTAAATTTTATCTTCATTTGCTCAAAAAATATCCCCAGACGAAGCAGACAGGATTTTTAGTTCACTGAGTTTTCTGTTCCTTCACCATGAGCACACAAAAGTTCAGGAAAAAAATGAGATATTCAGCTCTCGAACTACCAGGCCCCAAGATCTCAAATTTCTCTAAAAATCACAGTAACAAAAAAGTAAAGCAAAATTTTGATGCTAAAAATTTCCATGTTATGGGTGACTCTATTTCTTAATAACTAAACATGCATGTTTGCTATGCAGAATGAAAGGTGAGAGACAAAGACTATTTTCTTTCCTGCATTGCAAATTCTCAGAGTCAAAGAAATAATGTATAGGTTAAACATATTTAACTCTGGTAGGTTTAACCTATAATACATTATAAGTTAAACATATTTCTTTTTAACTCTGTCCAGTATTCTGGTTTATACTTTGCTGAGCTCTCTTGGATCAAAGACATAGTGCAAAAATATTTGCATTTTGCTTTCATTTAGGGAGACAGGGATTTCCAGAGCCAGTCCTAAGCCTGGAGAGAAGGCGCTTCTGATGAAGTCTTGTCCAGCAACAGGCCTGTCTGGAAGTGTTTTCAACACATAATTTTAGACTCAAGTTGACCACCTACCCAATCTAGGTCTTTCAGCAGAATCAACTGATTCTGCTAATTTTAACAAGTTAAAATTATTTAACCTCATCTTTAGAATCTTGTCTAACTTCTTTTAACTTCTTATCTAGCCTACACATAAAAATTCCAAACACCACAAGTGCCTTTGACCACCTTTCTGAGGGTTTATTCCTTCTGAGTGTTAAAAATTTCTCCATGTTAAATCCAAATTTCCCTTGCTAGCATTTATGGCTATTTCTTGTCTCCAGTGAATATGGAGAATGCTTTCTTCCTTTCCTCTTCACCTATTTTACAATTTATCTTTTATGTACTACAAGATTGATTTCCCTTCAGATTCTGTTCTTTAAGCTAAAATACATACCCAACAAAATCAAAGGGAGAATCTTGTGTTCCAATTCCATCAGGAAAAGAAATTAAAGTCTCCAGAAAAGCTATTGTGACATCTGGTGAGCTTGAGCACTTTTTATTTGGGAAATTGTTATGTCTGCCTCCTGGCTTTCCTCCTTTCGAAAAATATTTTATTATTGTAGAAAAAAAATATTTTATCTCTTTATCAGTGAAGAAGGGATTTTTGGTTCTCAGGTTAATTTGGTTTTTGTATTCTGCATTTTTAATTAGCAGCTCTCTGCTTCAAATCATATGTTTAATCAGATTACGGACATCAATAGAGCACAGTATCAAGTTTGTCATGTCACATTCTTTAGCCATGAAAATAAGTTATTGCATGACTTGCAGAGGATTATACACTCTAAAAATAGTCAAGATGAAAAGAAAGACTTATTAAGAAAATTATATTAACCAAGATACATATGAAAGAAAGCATCTCAATTATAACTAGGTTTTAAAAACAGTACTACTGTTACCTTCTTTCAGCAAGAAAATTAATCTTTAAAATATATCTCATCTGATGAAAGTCTCTTAAGGCTGTGACCTATTCAGGTGACAGTTTAATCTATAAAGGTTGCATTTAAGTTCAAATGAACCATTTTTCTTGCCATTGTAATAGACTAAGAGCTCACGGTCATTGAATTGTAAAGAGAAGTAACTTGCTGGAGAATGAACAGTTATTTCTTCAGTTGCATTAACTCTACTTGCTTAAATTTGTGCCCGTACAAATTTCACTATAGACTTTTCAGAATATTCCTAGCACCTTGACTTCAAGTTTCACATCACTCTTGTTCAAATAACACGCACTCAATGACCCTTTGCATTCTCCCAGTTAGCAGGTGAGCTGTGCTTGTTCTGGGAGCTGCATGTGTAATATTGCCTTTGGAGGACCACTACTGACTCTGCAGGTCTAGCAGCCTTCCCATTAATAACATTTAGATTCAATGCCAGCAGGTAAGAGAAGATAAAAGAATGTTGTTGCTGGAGGCTTTGGGACTGGAAGGGAGATAGACTCTGCAAATGATCTGGGGTTAAACCATGGTTTCTACGCCCAGTGGTGGAGTTAGAGAGATTATCTATGCAACTGCTTTCTGCCCCTCACTAGCAATGATTCTTGGTTATTTAAATTGTTATCCTAAAAGACTTTCAAATCCTTGTTTCAGGGGATTTCTCTTGAAATTTGAAGTTAATTTCTCACCTTTTCCCTTGTATTTCTCTTCAGCCAGCTCATTTTGCCTTCAATCTATCGTCTTCATCTCAGCATTTCATTTAATTTTTACCTGGTCAAAGTAGCTGATTACAAACTTTTGAAGATAGCTAAAACAAGAAGGAATAATCACACTAGTCCACATTAACAGATTGCTGACCAGAAACAATGTTGTCACTTTTCAAAGAGAACTAGATGAATGAGACAGACCAGGGTATCTGCTTGACATGATTCAAGGCTAGCATGTGGACACGATAGAACAGGAGTTAGGAATGCATTGCACTGACCCCAAAGGCAAATACCCACAGAACCAGTCTAATTCTCCTGTGTTTGCACCTTGAAGGAGGTGTCTGTGAAAGCACAAAGCTTCTGGCTACCCACGTCCAGAAATTCTGGTTTAAGGAGACACTGTTTACACACAGGAGGGTTATTGTGAGTGAGGTGATCCCCGCTTTAAGAAGCAGCACTTCACGGACCTCACTGTGAGTCTGAAACTTCAGTGATGTCAGGGGCCAGGAACGTACAAGGGATCATTAACTAGCAATTTGCCTTGTGATCTTGTGTCTTCATATGAATTTTAGCTTGCTAATTGCTAATTTGAGGAAAAAAAAAAAGGAAAATGTTTTCTAGAATGTGAATTTCAGGGGATCAGCTCTGTTTGGAGGATGCATTTTGAAAACTCCGAGGAATGTATACCTGGAAGGCCCAGCAGGAGCCTCTAGGAACAGTTCAAGGCTATGTTGAGTACTGTGCCATCAGGCAAGCCCTAGGTGACACAACCAACTCTAAGAAAGAAAATTCAGTCCCTCAGGTTACATTGGCAATAACATCATATTCCATTACCCAGCAGTAATCTAAAAAACAGTCCTATGTTAAATATTTGTGATATAAATTATTTTCCTGTGTTTACACTCAGCTGTGTCACTACAGACATGAGATGCATTATGCCCCAATAGACTGTGCAAATATTTAGATAATATTTGGAATCTTAAAATAAATAAAACCCACTGCTAAATCATAAAACTTATGCTCTATCATCTTTTGTATTAATGTGAATCATCTGTAATAATAATACCATGCCAATCATCTTTTATACTAATATAATAAAGTAACTGATGCATTTTACTTTTGCTGAGCATTTGCAGTCTTGTGTCTGTAACTTCTAGTGGCATGAGTAAGACAGGTTATAGATGGTATTTGATTTTCTTTCATACACCATATAAAGTGTGACACATGCAAGCACTATTGCCATCTTTTTTATTAAAGTTGAACCTACACTCCCGCTTAATTTGCTTCAGCATGTCCTATGGAATTACTGTTCTTCTTCAGAAGAGCTATGACATATGATATTGCAGAAAGAATTTAGATAACTGCAAACAGGATGTCTTGCCAAAACAAACAAGTATACAACCCTCTGTCACTTTCTGTCAGAGAAGTGTGACAGGTACTGATGAGGACCATGCCTTTCTTTCTCCAGGCCACTACTTTTCTAAGCAGCAGATAGTAAGGGGAGGGAGGGGCAGGCAGGGGGAGAAATGAAGGCACAAATTTCTAATTAATCCTTCATGCCCCATATTTTCTGTCTTGATGATCTATATTTTGTCTGGCTGTGATAAAGTCATCTGTCTTCTTAGCAGCCTATAAGCTGGTGCATTTTGGATCTCTGACTAAACCAGTGTTGATGACACAGCAGTGTCCCACTTTTGGCTGTACATCTCCTGTACAGTGAGTAGGCCACTGGTAGGTGAGAAACCGAGAAGGGACTAAGCCAGGACAGCCAACCTGAGCTAGTCAAAGGGATATTCCATACCACATGAATTTGTTTTCAGCAAGAATATCTCAAGGAAAGAAAGACTAAGGGGTGATGTTTGTATTTATGGCTGAGGTGCTGCTTTCCAAGCATTGAAAAGTAATGTATAAATGCATTTTTTTTTTTTCCCCCTGCATATTCAGCCTTTGCTTCAACAATTATATTGTTTTGGTTTCAATATACTAATATTTTCACTGTCTAATTTCTCCTCATACTAGGGGGAAAGGGGAGAGAACAAGCAGGTGAGTGAGTTCTCAGCTGCTGGCTATGGTCAACCCTAACATAAGCTTTATGATTTTCATCTAAGTCAGAGCAACCCTGATACTGGGCTTCAGTCCAACTCTGACTTTGCTTCTATCAACAACATAAACCAGCAACAGCTGCCATTATATACTCTCAGTAAGACACTTGCAGGTGTGTCACAAAGCCAAGATTTCTGTGACTGGTTTCTTGCTAAACTTAGCAACAGCGTTAGACTCTCATGAGTTAACTTCTGTTGAAAAGTTTCTTTAATGCATACAATGCAAATATGCTCTGCATCAGCAGTAGCATTATAAACCTGCTTATTTCACTTGCTTCTTCACAAACATCTACACTACACAATGTAATAAAAATCTTTTGCTGTCAACTTCTGTTATCAAGTTCAGCTTTTTCACATATTCTGTAGCACTGAATCAGAGATATTTATTCATTTATTTTACACAAACATGAAACAGGCTGTCTACCTTTCCTTTCCAAGGAGCCAATGCAATAGAGCGCTGCGCACATGTGGCATTTGCATGTTTTGCTATGTTTGAGTATCGGGTGCTTTTTACTTCCTTATAACTATTGTATACAGCACCTAGTCAGCACATTGCAGCAGGTAACTCTTGGGCAGTAGTGATTACTTAGTTCCCAAATTCAACAGTTTTCCTGAAAAAAGGAAATTTTAACTAGATATCCACCATCCTACTCTTGTATGTTTATCCACTTCTGGAGGGAAATAAGGTATCTTTTCTGCTTTGCACTGTGCTGTTTTAATCATGTTTTTCAAAGGAGCAAAGAAAAGCTTTCATAAATTAGCAAATATTGCTGTCTTCAGCTGTCCTGGATTCAGCTAGGGTAGAGTTAATTTCTTTTCACAAGCTGTTACAGTGCTATATTTAGGATTTATAG